>NC_138771.1:545679725-546279725 GCF_965119305.1 Pelophylax lessonae | reverse complement strand
AATGTCTTTCACCAATATTGCAGAGTGTCTTGTTCAAGAAGTTTTAATATAAATGCAGAGAACATTATTTAGTACTTAGTCTTCAGTATGTCCCTGGTGCAGAGATACAATGGATATTTTGACTGTCCATGGGAATAGCTTCCTGGATGTACATCCTTTCATGTGTAAAGAATAAATTTAAGCTAATAACATACATATGTTTAACCTTTCCAATGGGAAACATCTTAGGCTTCATGATCCCATACAATCTAGTAGTTTCCTGGACCCAAAATGAATTATACAGACAATTTACTATTAATGTAATGTACATAAAGATTGTTTCTTAGTTTAGCTACCATACTCAATACATGCCAAAACAGGACACCATGTAAAAGCAGAATTGACAGATTTGTTCCAGTCCTCAGTATAGCTGCACAAGTGGCAAGGTTGTCTCTGGGTCTCATATCAGAAGGCCCTGAAGGTAAATTTTATTGTCTATAGCAGTTAATCATGGGTCATTTCTGCAATTCACTAGAACAGGATCACTAATCAGATATGTGAATTGTTCTTGTACGTAGTCTGGCCATTTACAACATATTGTCTATGATGCATCTGTAGAGAATGCCATCTAGAACCTCTAGGAAAGCATAATTCAATGACAGGTTAGAACCTTGTGCAATGTTTTTTTCCTTTTCCCTACTGAGCTGGTAAAGCCACAGCACTCGCATCTCTCCACAGGCCTGGATGGAAGCACTGGCTGAGAAAGACCTGTGACTGGTCAGCTTATACATTTCACTGACCTCTAGTGTCAATGGCTAGCTTTAGGGCAAGTGTACGAGAGAAATGTGTCTTGGGTCCAATTATGAAGCATTATGTGGAATGAAGTGCAATGTAAACTGACCTCAAATTTGCATGTACTGTGTACATTAATCGTTATTGTAGCCCCCTCCCCACTTCTGCCTTAATGACATATGACTGAAGAGCACACAAGAATCACAACCTTTAGACCAGGGGTATTGAATTAAAATTCACAGAGTTCCAATAGGTAAAATGTATTTTCTCTTTCATTTATTGACAGACACAGCTCCTGATATTCATAACCATTGGGTTATACTGCCCCCTACAGGAGTAGGACACTAGGCAGAAAAGAATTCTGGCTACACTCATGGGCAGCCCAGGTGATGTACTCCCTCTCTCTGCTATAGCCACTCAGTTTTTTCTGCCTAGTCAGGAGTAAGGACCTATTTCCTTGCTGGGATCTTTGGTCCTGGCTAAAAAAATTTTTAGTTAGAAATTTTTTTTCTGTGAGATCTACAATCAACTGTCGGACTGGGCAACGGGCTGGATAATCTAGATCCAGTGTGGTGGGAAGTAATCGGGTCGGAAGCATAGAAATTCCCTCCCGCTGAAAAGCGCACTTGTGGATATTAATACGCGGCAAGCACCAATAATCACTCGTACAGAAAAAGTACAATGTGCAGCTCTTTTGTATAGATAAATCCTAGTATGCTCACCATCCCCAGGGGATAAAGACACACAGGCTGTTTCAGTTTGGATGCTCCCAAGTTGTCCTGTGATGAACAATAAGCTTCATTTATTTAAAGGGCAACAAAAGATCAAAGACAGGCTACACCACTTCAGCCAATGACACACTTGTACACATTCAAATGTACAATAGAAATGGGAGTGCATGTAAATGAACCCACTGAGCTGTGTTCAGGAATCTTAAGCTGTTCTGTGACAATGGAACTAGCATGGACTCCCATGAACGCGGCCATACCAGTACATCCGCAAGTACTCCCGTCATAACCTGTTAGAGTGAATCCTATATAATATAGTTCATAAAAACCACATTTGATAGTGATTATGCTACTGTTCCAGTAAATTAGACTATATCTGCAAAGGAAAATAGCAGCAGTATTTCAATCATGCAGATCAAGCATAATAGAAAGCTACCAGCCATTATTCCAGCAAAATGGCAGATATTTATCAAAACGATAATTCCACATCATAAACATTTCTCCGCCAGTGAATACCAGGGGCCCCGGCTGGCTAATATACATTTGCGTGGCAGAGTCCGCATCGCACTGCCACATATCCGGACCGGCGTTCGCTCCAGCGGTAGCCGATCAGAACGCCCGCCGTTCGGGAGATCAGGTGAGTGGTATGCAGTCTCCATTTAATGGAAGGTTTCCACAACTACAGGTCTTTTCTCAATGCCAGTTAAAGCCATATTCGCAGTGCATAGCGATTACCTGTAAACTGACACTGGGAGACAAACTGGCAATTTAAATAAACACTTCCTGATAAATGTCCACAAATTTTAATGCAATTTCCACAACACCAGTGGTCACCCTAGTCTGGCCAGCGAGCACACACAGAATTCAGCTCGGCGCTAGGCCGGCTGTGACATAGCCCCACCATATGGGGGCTGATCTGCGAGTTAAACGCCTCGCGAGGTCGCATACGACCAGGTCTCGGCCTGAGTTGCAGCACTCTTCCTGGCCCACAGCCCCCACATTTTGATGGAGAGGGGTTCTGTCTGGAGCAGTGCCAGTCTGGTTCCTGGGATGGGGAGTAGCTGTCCCCCCTCTCCCCCCCGGAGGGTTTTGGGGTGGACGTGGGCTCCTCCTTGGGACGATCGGACCCCCCTGGTTTTCCTCCTTCCCGCAGGCACCCCTTCCCCCTTGCCAAGTCCCTCGTCCTGCCCCCCCACGCTAGGGCTATTTGGGTGGTCTGGCCACTTTCCTAGGATGGGGGCAGGGCGTTAACTGGCGATGGGGGCTGGGGGGGGTGCACCGCCAGTGACCGGACAATTGATTGTGCGGAGGGGGGGTTGTACCTGGTGGGGGCTCCGGCCAGGGCCCCCAGTCATGCCTGGATCTGTCCTCGAGGCCTGGTCTTCCTCCTGGGTCCCTGTAAGCCTCGTGGTGCTGCTATTTTGTTGTAGCCTGTGTGTTTCTATACATGGCGGTCATATTTGTGTAGTATGGTGGCTATTTTCTTGTGGTTTGCCATTGGAAATAGCGGCTGCCATGACAGTGGAGCCCCGTGGGCGGCGATTTCGGCGATGGGAGCCCTTCCTCATCCTTTGGTGCTGACTCCTGGATCATTTTACTTCCTGATTGCCGCACGTGTAGTGCAGATTCTCATGGCGGCTGCAGGTGCCTGTTTCTGTGGGTGAGCCTGGTGGGGTCCTCTCCCTCTCTACTGAGGATCGCTTGGTGCTTTGGGGATTGTCCCTTAGCAGTGTTTTACACTTTTTATCCGCCTGGTGACTCATGGAGTCCTTGGAGCACATTTCCATCCCCTTTCTAAAGCTGCAGAGACCTCTGGGTCCCAACCATCCATCCATGCACAGACGGCGTTCCTGGAGTCCCTTGTGTTCCGGCGGGAGGTGGCTTGCGGGCGACAGGGTAGCCAAAAGCGCCTCCCGCCTTCCCCGGTCTCATCAGATCCTGATTCGGCCGCCGCAAACGTGGGCCACCCTGCTGGGTCTGCAACCATGCTCCTTGAATCCTTTGATAGTGAGGATGATTCCTCCACGCATGCAACCACACACGAAAAGGGGTTGGTGGATGCACTGAATTAATCTGTGCGTGAGATCCTGAAGATGGAGGACGCAACGGAGGCACAGTTGGCCTTTGGCACTCACAAGCCATCTAAAGCGGAAAAGGTGTTTCCTTTCCCTGCCTATTTTGACAGAATTGTCGTTATTGAGTGGGGGTGACCATATGAGGCCAAGTGACCTATGAGGGGTCCCTTATTAGGAAGTGGCCTGTGCCACCGGTGGTGGACCCTCCAGGTGACCGGAAGGCAGAGGCTGTAGCCTGTGCTATGTACGCTCTAGCTGGTTTGGCAATGAGGCCGGTATTCACCATTGCCATAGTGTCGCAAACTCTGACCGAGTGGGCCAAGCTCCTACACCGTGACCTGGAGGGCGAATAGCTCCCCCAGTCCTTTGCCGAGCTGGTAGACCAGCTGGTCCAGTGGCTGCAGTTTCTCTGTGGTGCCTCTTTGGAAGTGGCTCCCCTGATGGCTCGCCTCTCTATTTTGGCAGTGGTCCTTCAGCGTGTTTTTTGGCTCAAGTGCTGGTCTGCGGATCAGACAAGGAGATTGCCTGTTTGAGACCATTAATGATGTCACCCATGTAGCTCCACAGTAGAGAAAGAGTACTTTTCTTTCGCAGGCCACTAAGGGCAAGGAACCTCATCGTAGATGTGGGCCTTCCTTCTCAGCTCATACAAAGTTTTTTTCGTCCCTCAGGGCTGACTGACAAGGGCTCAAAGCCTTTCAAGGGCCTCTTCTGGAGGATCCAAACGAACCTGCTCTGGCAAGCCAAGATCGGGCTTCTCCAGACCCGGGGACAAGGCTCCTTCTGCATGAAGGTGCGCCCTCACCCGTAAGAGAGGGGGGGGGGGGGGGGAGTCTTCGCTGGTTTCCAGACCCGTGGACTTTCCGTGTGCAAGTCATTCGGTCCGGCTACAAGATCGAGTTTTGCTCTTGTCCCCCGGCAAGGTTAAACACTTCCAACTTGCGCCTGTCCCCAGACTGCTTACAGGGTCTGTTTGGGGCAAAACAAGACCTGTTTCTTCAAAGGGGTGAATGTCCTGGTTCTGACCTCGGACAATTTCAGGGTTTTTACTCAAACCTGTTTTCCAGTTCCCAGGAAGGAAGGCAAAGTGCATCCAATCCTGTACCTCAAGGCGCTAAACTGCTTTGTGTGGGTACAGAAGTTCAGAATGGAGTCCATTCGAACAGTGGTGGCATCTCTGCATCAGGGCAATTTCCTCACCTTGATCGATAAAGGACGACTACCTTCACATTCCAATATGTGCCAGTCACCAGCGTTTTCTCTGCTTTGCTATGGGAGAGAAGCATTATCAGTTTGTGGCGTTACCCTTTTGTCTCGCATTTGCTCCTCGGGTCTTCACAAAAGTGTTAGCCCCGGTGCTAGCTTTGCTACGCCAATGGGGGATTGCGGTACTGGGCTACTTGGACAATCTCCTTCTGCGAGCGGAGACTCCCTCTGCTCTGGTGGAGAACCTGGAGATCACAATATGTACTCTGCGGGAGTCCGGCTGGATTCTGAATTTTCAGAAGTCTGCTCTGGTTCCGTCCACAAAGCTGGACTATCTGGGCCTGACTCTGGACTCGGCCTTAGCCTCTAGACGAACTCCAGAAATTGCAGGCTGCAATTCACCTCCTGTTGTCCCATGGGATTCAGGTCATCTTAATGGCTCCGGACTGGCCTTGCTGGGCTTAGTACGCCGATCTGGTGCTGCTGGTCGCCGACGTTCCATGGCAGCTTCCTCTCAGGGAGGATCTGCTGTCCCAAGAACTGATCTTCCATCCTGCTGTACAGTCCCTGGCTTTGACGGCTTGACTGTTAAACGCCAGGTGCTGAAGGATAGGGGTTTATCTGAGTCTGTAAATCCTACACTGTTAAAAGCTAGGAAATCTACCTCTAGGAAGATCTACCATCGTATGTGGAAGACGTACATTGATTGCGTGGTGTGAGTCTTCCTTCAACGGGGGATTGAACAGAAATTGGCCTCGAGTACCATCAAGGGCCAGGTGTCGGCTTTGGCGGTCTTCTTTCAAAGACCTTTGGCCCCACACTCCCTGGTGCGTACCTTTCCTCAGGTTGTCCGACATTTGGTTTCCCCAAAGCGGGTTCTGTTACCACCTTTGGATCTTAATTTGGTGCTTTCAGCTCTACAGAAGCCTACCTTTGAAAAAATTTGGGAAATTCCCCTGCTTACGCTGTCCCAGAAGGTGGCTTTTTTAGTGGCTATCACCTCTGCGCACAGGGTGTCGGAACTGGCAACGTTATCCTGTCATTCACCTTACCTGGTGATTCACAGGGATAAGGGGGTTCTTCGCCCCTGTCCATTGTTCCTTCTAAAGGTTGTCTCTGATTTTCATTTAAATGAAGACATTGTGTTGCCTTCCCTGTGTCCCAGGCCTAAACATCCAAAGGAAATTGCCTTGGATGTGGTCCGGGCAATTAGGGTGTACCTGGGATCTATGCAGTTTTTCAGGAAGTCAGACTCTCTCTTTGTGCTCACGGATGGACCTTGAAAAGGGTTGTCCACTTCCTCTGCGACCATTTCCAGATGGATCAGACAGTGCTACTACAGCAGCGGGGATGCCAATGCATGGGGCCGATTACCGCCAGGCACCTGCGATGAGAGCGGACGGTCAGCTGTTTGTAATTACAGCTGACAGTTCTTCTCTCTGAAATGATCACAGAGCACCTGTGATCCTTCTATATAGGATCACAGGTCTCTGGGGTCATTTCACAAGCCCATCCCCCATACAGTTATTAAAACTCCCCTAGGCTCACACTTACCCCTTTGGTCACCCCTTCCCTGCCAATGTCATTATTACAGTAACAGTACATATTTCTCTGTCGCTCATTGACAGACGCAGGCCTCTTGATTAATATCAAATTGGGTTATACTGCCCTCTACAGGAGTAGGACACTAGGCAGAAGGAAAACGTTCTGGCCACACCTTAGGGGCAGTCCCAGAGGGTATATCCTCTCTCTCCCTGCTACAGGATGTCAGTTTTTTTCTGTCTAGTTAGGAGTAAGGACCCAAGTTCCTTGCTGGGATCTTTTGGTCCTGGCAAGATTTTTTAGAAAAACATATTTTTTAGGGTAGCTTTTTTCTCCAGTTGTTCCTGTGAGATCTTCAAGCAAGTATGCTGAAACTGGGCGACGGGCTGGATGTTGAGATCCAGTGGTCACCCCAGTCAGCCTACGAGCGCGTGCAGGCCCTAGCTCCGCGCTGGGTCGGCCGCGACATAGTCCCACTGGACAGGGACTGACCCTGCGAGTTAAACGTCTCGCCGGGACGCCGATGACCAGTTGGTAACTGAGTCATGGCGTCCGTATTGGTCGACAGCCCCCCCACCTCGGTGGAGAGGGGTTCTGTCAGGAGTTGGCGCCCGCCTGTTCCGGTATGGTGAGTAAAATGTTCCCCCTCTCCCCCTGACGGGTTTGTGGGTGGACGCGGGCCCCTCCCTGGGATGATCGGACCCTCATGATCCTGGATCCCCCCTCTATCCTATAACAGGTCACAGATCCCCCTTTTTGAGGGTTATTTGGTGAATAAGAACCAGGGGGCTTGGTTTGGGAGCTGACGATCCGAAGTCACTGTATGAGTGGGCACTGTAAAGGGACCATGACTGAAGTCCGTGGCTGGCATTACTGTTAGGATGGCCATGTAAGAGGGTGATATGATCCTACCTGATACATAAGGTTACAATGCCTAAACTACCGCCATCCGCCGCCGCCATCCTCCCGCAGGCCGCACACCTCCCACAGGCCGCACAGGCCAATGCCTGCCTTCCGCAGGCCGCAGGATGTAGCAGTCGCTGCCATCTTTCCACAGAGGCCGCCGCCATCCTCCCGCAGGTCGCACGGGGCCGCCATCTTGGCGTAGCCTCGTGTCTCCGGCATGGGGGCTGCCATTTTGGAGATGACCAAGCTACCTCGAGGAGTAGCATGGGAAGCGCCGGAAGGCTTGGAAAGGGGCAGAGCTGCCTCCTTTACTTGGGAAAACGATCCAAAAGACTTCCTGTCTGTAAGAGACAGCGCTGAGAGCAGGTTGGTGAAACTTCTGTGCATTAGGTGGTGAGCCCTTGGGGTCTCTCTCTCTCTCTCTCTGTGGGGTCCAAAGCAGGTAACACTGAGGGGCGCTGTTGCGCTGGGGGATTACAAAAAAAAAAAAAAGTTTTTTTCTTTGCAATTATTTTTTGTTTGCTGGCAAGTGTCTTGAATAATCATGGACCCTGCCACACATGTATCCCCGCCTGATCCCCTCGAGGTGGCCGCAGGACCCTCCAGTACCCCACTTGTGATTGATGCATTATCAGCAGTTTTGGAGTCTTTGGTATCCCGGGTGGAGGTGGCCTGTCAGGGACGGGGGTCAAGAAAGCGACCCCCGCCTACCCCCATTTCATCTGACACTTCAGATAGGGATTCTGAGCTGGTCACTGCAGCTGCAGGTCCCTCTTCTGGGGCTGCTGTCTCGGGTACGGTCTCCTCAGACAGTGAGGAGGACGTTTCGGCCTCCGCCATAGCGCAAGAAGAAGCGTTGGTGGACGCACTAGTCATGTCTGTCCGGGAAACCTTAAGTCTTGAGGTTACACCGGCAGAGGTAGCTGACACTGAAATTCCCTTTGGTACCAGCAAGCCTACTAAGATGGCGAAGGTTTTTCCCTTGCCCAAATGTTTTGGTAATCTAATTAAAGAAGAATGGGATCGTCCGAAACGAACCCCTGCTATTTCCAAACGCATTGCTAGGCGCTATCCGTTTGAGGAATCCCTCCTTAAAAAATGGACGGTACCACCAGTGGTGGACACACCGATTTCCAGACTAAATAAAGCCACTGTTATCCCGTTGGAGGACGCTCCGTCCTTTAGGGATCCGGTGGATCGAAAAGTGGAAGCGGAATCCCGCTCCATTTTTTCCCTGATGGGGTCAACATTTAGGCCAGTGGTTGCCATTGGTTTAGTTTCACAAACATTGACAGAATGGACCAAATTGTTACGCCGGGACATAAAGGGGAGAAGTATCCCCCCGGCAGTATCAGATTTGCTGGAGCAGATTATACAAGGGCTACAGTACATCTGTGACGCCGCCCTGGACGCCACTCCCTTGCTAGAGCGTGCATCGGTTTCAGCAGTGGTCCTCAGACGCGTGTTGTGGTTAAAGTGCTGGTCGGCGGATCAAGGTTCCAAAAAAGCTTTGGCTAATCTCCCTTTTCAAGGGGATCGCCTATTTGGGGCCACCTTGGATGAGATTATAAAGGATCTCACTGGGGGCAAGAGCACTTTTTTGCCACAGACTGCTAAGGGTAAAGGACCTCGTAACAGGCGAGGACCTTCCTTTTCCGCTCACAAAAAGTTTGTTCATTCCGCTGGGGCGGGCGATAAAGGGAAGCCCTCCAAAGCCCCTTCAGGGGGTTTCAAAGGGCGCTGGTCGGGTAAACAAAAGTCTGGCTCAGCCAAACCTGAAGATAAGACCAATACAGCCTGAAGGTGCGCCCCCACCCATCTCTGGGGTGGGGGGGGACGTCTTCACCGGTTTCCGGATCCATGGCTTTCCAGAATCCCGGACTAAGGGGTTCGCGAGGTCATACGGTCGGGATACAAGATCGAGTTTCGATCACTTCTACCGGTGCAATTCTTCCCTTCCAACATTCGACTATCCCCGGATCGCTTAAAAGCTTTGCGGGGGGCAGTAATGGATTTGATGCAACAGGGAGCGGCAGTTCTCGCTCCTTGAGCAGAACGTTTTCTTCACTTTTCCCAAAGATCATTCCTAGTGGAACTATCTGGTCCTGGGACTGATGGTGGCCTTCTTAGAGGCAGTACCGTATGCCCAGTCTCATACCCGAATTCCCCAAAAGGAGATTCTTTTCAGATGGAATCGGAATCCCGATTCTCTGGACAATCGGATCCGGTTGAGCGAGCGGACCAGGGAGTCTCTGGTCTGGTGGCTTCGGTCTCCGATGCTCAGACAGGGGAAGTCATTTCTTCTGATAGAATCCAGGTTACCGATAAATGTATTGGAACTGAGAGCGATCAGACTTTGTCTGATTTACTGGACCGAGCAGCTTCAGGGCAACCCGGTTTGGATCCAGTCGGACAAGGCCACGGCCGTGGCTTATGTCAATCACCAAGGGGGCACCAAGAGTGCCCTGGCGGCCATAGAAGTGGCCAGCATTCTTCATTGGGCGGAACGGTTTGTTCCAGCTCTCTCCGCGGTATTCACTGCGTGGGTGGAAAATCGGCAGGCAGATTATCTCAGCCGTCAGATTCTGGATCAAGGGGTATGGCCTCTTCATCCAGAGGTATTTCACCAGCTGTGCCTTCATTGGGGCACCCTGGAGGTGGATCTGTTGGCAGCTCGGCTCAACAGGAAGGTGCGGAGGCTTGTAGCCAGCTCCCGAGATCCTCGAGCGGACGCAGCAGACGCGCTGGTTGGCCCGTGGGGACAGTATCAGCTACTGTATGTCTTCCCTCCTCTCAAGTTGCTGCCGAAACTTCTTCGCAGGATAGAGGTGGAGGGAATTCCAGTTATCCTGGTAGCTCCGGACTGACCTTGTCGACCTGGGTACGCCGACTTGGTCAGGCTGGTCGCGGACGCTCCTTGGAGACTTCCTCTCAGGGAGGATCTGCGGTCTCAGGGACCGATCTTCCATCCTGCTTTACAATCGCTGGCTTTAACGGCCTGGCTATTGAGACTCAGGTGCTGAAGGACAAGGGATTGTCGACTTCAGTTATTCCTACTTTAATTAAAGCAAGGAAAGCGACTTACAGAAAAGTCTATCATCGCACATGGAGGTCTTATATTGCGTGGTGTGAATCCTTTGGATTTCCTCCACGTGCCTATTCGGTGACCCGAATCTTGGCTTTTCTGCAACAGGGGGTTGAGCAGAAGCTGGCCTTGAGTACTGTCAAGGGTCAGGTTTCAGCGTTGGCAATTTTCTTTCAGAAACCTTTGGCTACCCATTCCTTGGTGCGGAATTTCATCCAGGGGGTGCGGCACCTGGCTCCGCCAGTGCGCGCGCCCTTACCGCCCTGGGATCTTAATCTGGTGTTGTCGGTTCTTCAGAAACCTCCCTTTGAAGATATCAGGGAGATTCCCTTGCTTACGTTATCCCAGAAGGTGGCCTTCTTGGTGGCCATTACTTATGCACGCAGGGTGTCAGAACTGGCCGCATTATCTTGTCGTTCCCCATATCTGGTGGTTCATAGGGATAAGGTGGTTCTTCGTCCGAATCCATCCATCCTTCCTAAAGTGGTTTCAGAGTTTCATCTGAATGAAGATATTGTGTTACCTTCCCTGTGTCCTAAGCCCAGTCATCCTCGGGAGTTTGCGTTACATTCCTTTGATGTGGTTCGGGCAATCAGGGTATACTTGAAAACTACGGACTCGTCTCGTAAGACGGATTCACTTTTTGTGATCACGGATGGCCCCAAAAAGGGGTTGCCTGCATCTGCTGTGACTATCTCCAAATGGATCAGGCAGACGGTGGTACAGGCTTATTCTATTAAGGGTCGGAATCCTCCGTTCCCTGTTAAGGCGCACTCCACTCGGGCGCTTAGCGCTTCCTGGGCCTTCCGCCATCAGGCGTCAGTGGTCCAGGTTTGCAAGGCGGCTACCTGGTCGTCAGTTCATACCTTTACAAAATTTTATAAAGTTGATGTGATGGCATCGTCGGATGCCTCTTTTGGCCGCAAGGTTCTGCAGGCCGCAATTTGAGGAGACCGTTGGTCTACCTCGAGGGTTTTTTCTGTTGGGTTTTCAGTTGAGTCTCATCCTTTTGTCTGATGAGCCTTTAAAACTTCTAGTTGGCGCCGGTTGGGCCTTCTAGATTGGATTTTGATTTCGGTTATCCCACCCCTCATTTGTGGCACTGCTTTGGGACGTCCCAATTTGATATTAATCAAGAGGACTGCGTCTGTCAATGAGCGACAGAGAAAAATGGATTTTTGTAAAATCTTACTGTAAAATCCTTTTCTCTTAAGCTCATTGACCGACGCAGTACCCGCCCCTCTACTTTTGAGTTGGGTTAAATTCTCTGACACTGCTTTGTGACATAACTGACATCCTGTAGCAGGGAGAGAGAGGATATACCTTCTGGGACTGCCCCTAAGGTGTGGCCAGAACGTTTTCCTTCTGCCTAGTGTCCTACTCCTGTAGAGGGCAGTATAACCCAATTTGATATTAATCAAGAGGACTGCGTCTGTCAATGAGCTTAAGAGAAAAGGATTTTACGGTAACATTTTACAAAAATCCATTTTTTTAGCACTGATTACTGTAGGAATGTCACTGGTCCCCCCCAAAAGTGTAACAAATGTCAGTTAGGGGTCTGATCTGTCTGCCGCAATGTCGCAGTCCCACTAAAAATTGCAGATCGCCTCCATTACTAGTAAAGAAAAAAATAAACAAAAATCACCTCTTTCCCCTAGTTTGTAGATGCGATAACTTTTGCGCAAACAAATTAAAATGTAGCCGAATACAAATTGGCCTAAAACGTATAAAAAAATTTAAATTTAAACTTTTTTATTTTTGGGAATGTTATATAGCAGAATGTGAAAATATATATTTTTTCAGAAATGTCGCTCTTTTTTTGTTTATAGCGCAGAAAATAAAGTCACACAGGTGATCAAATACCACAAAAAGAAAGCTCTATTTGTGGGGAGAAAAAAAGACCTCAATTTTATTTCGGATAGCGTCGCAAGACCGCACAATTTTCCATTAAAGTATCGCAGTGCCGAATCACAAAAAATGGCCTGGTCATTAAGGGGGCAAATCCTTCCGGTCCAGAACTGGTTAAGAGGACCTGATCCTCTTTGAGGGTGTGGTATTTTTTTTTTTTTTTCAGGTGGGCTCCAGTTGCCTGGTTGGCTAATGTTTAGCCTTGGGAGTTTTTTTTGTTGTTCCCACCCCTTATGTTTAACACTGCTTTGAGACATCCCAATGGTTATGAATATCAGGAGCTGTGTCAGTCAATGAACGAAAGAGAAAATGGGATTTCGCTGATGTTGACGGACACCGAACCCACCCCTCTGTGGAGATAAAATTCTCACACTGCTTGTAACAAAACTGAGTGGCTTTAGCAGAGAGAGGGAGTATACCCCCTGGGACTGCCCATGGGTGTAGCCATTATTCTTTTCTGCCTTGTGTCCTACTCCTGTAGGGGCAGTATAACCCATTGGTCAATATCAGGAGCTGTGTTTGTCAATGAACATCAGAGAAATCGATTTTAAGGTAAGTCAAAAATCCTATTATCCAGCAGAGGTCCGAACTGCATTTTTGTGCGATGGCCGATAATCCTTCATATCACAGCTCTCTCCTATGTCACTATCCCATTCTTAAATCTGTGTCCTCAGTCCTCTGCACATCAGTTTTCCTTTCACAGGAGTGCTCTGAACCCCATTCACATCACACCCCCCCCCCTTTTATTTACTGCAATGGCCTCAACCTCCCACAGTACTATCCTCTGCTCCCTTTACATCAAGTACCCAAACAGCACTGCCCCTTCACATCTTCCCTCCTGCACTGCCCCACTTTTACATAAATTCCCCCCACAGTAGTGTGCCCCCCTTCCCATTCTGCCACCGCCCCCCCCCCCCCCATACATTACCCGCCACAGTAGTGTACTCTGTCCCCCTTCTTTCTCCTACCTTACACACAGAAGGAAGTAGAACAGCTCTGGATGGATAGCAAGGAGGTAGAACCGTTCTGGACAGAGAGCAGGAGGCACAGCAGCACTGGACTGAGTGGGAGCTGCTGGGGTTAACTTTTCATATTAACTAGTGATTGGGTGCTTAGACCTGCAACCAATCACATGCTGGTTAAACTGAAAGTCAACTCAAGTAATTCCTGCCCTCCATCCAGTGCTTCTGTACCTACCATGCCTTATCCAAAATTGTTCTACCTCTTGCTCTCTGCTCTGGTATTAACAGCGGCAGAGCAGTTCCTAAATGAAGCAACGGCTGCGGCCTATATGGGACAGTGGAGCGGTCCACCATTTTGTATAGAGGCATGTTACTGAGGAAACATAAGGGTGCTTCACCATTGTTTCACTTTGGGGACAACCCTTTCCCTGCCCTTCTAAACAAAGTTTTTGCTCAAAACAACCTCCAACCCCAATTCCAAAAAGGGTGGGACACTAAAATTGCTGCCATTAATTTAAAAATTACTTCTTTTTTTTTTCTATGATACATTTTCCCAGTTGAAACATTTGATAGGTTTTCTATAGTAAATAAAATATGGGCTTAGGAGATTAGCAATTCATTACATTTTGCTTTTTTAGATTTTACACAGCGTCCCAACTTTTTTGGAATTGGGGTTGTATTTGCTAAACAGCCTGTGAGTGCACACTCACTTGGAGACCCAGGCTATGAGGCTTTGTGTCTTGAAGACCATCTGGTTTGTGTTACTGTCCTGGACAAGGTTCCCGTTCACTCGACAGCGAATTCCAAGTCCATGAGGGTCTGGGGAAAAAAAAAAAAATAGGAGAGCTTGGTGAATGATGATGTATTGAAAAAAAAAAATGATATTAATCAAGTTGTTGGTGTCAAAGAACACTTTGCATGTCAGATGTGTAGCAAGATACAGTGCCTTAAAGAAGTATTCATACCCCCTTTTTTTTCCCCACATTTTGTCATGTTACAAACCAAAACGTAAACTTATTTTATTGGGATTTTATGATAGATCAACACAAAGTGGCACATAACGTTGAAGTGTAAGAAAAATGATAAATGGTTTTCAAAATTTTTTAACCAATATCGTAAAAGTGTGCCGTGCATTTGTTGTAAAGTCCCCCTGACTTCTAACAAGACTTTGTAGAGCCACCTTTCGCTGCAATTACAGCTGCAAGTCTTTTTCCGTATGTCTGTACCAGCTTTGCACATCTATAGTGAAATGTTTGCCCATTTTTCTTTGCAAAATAGCTCAAGCTCTGTCAGAGTGGAAAGAGAGTGTCTGTGAACAGAAATGATCAGGTCTTTGACTTGACTTTGACTGGGCCATTCTAACACATGACTATGCTTTGATCTAAACCATCCCATTGTAGCTCTGGCTTTGTTTGGGGTCGTTGTCCTGCTGGAAGGCGAACCCTCGCCCCAGTCTCAAGTCTTTTGCAGACTCTAACAGGTTTTCTTCTAAGATTGCCTTGTATTTGGCTTTATCCATCTTCCCATCAACTCTGACCAGCTTCCATGTTCCTGCTGAAGAAAAGCATCCCCACAACATGATGCTGGGGACAGTGTGTGCAGACCTGTGCAGTGTTAGTTTTCCGCCACATATAGCGTTTTGCTTTTAGGCCAAAAAGTTCAATTTTGGTCTCATCTGACCAGAGCACCTTCTTCCACATGCTTGCTGTGCCTCCCACATGGTTTCTCGCAAACTGGACCTCTTATGCCTTTCTTTCAACGATGGCTTTCTTCTTGCCACTCTTCCATAAAGGCCAGATTTGTTGAGTGCATGACTAATAGTTGTCCTGTGGACAGATTCTCCCACCTGACCTGTGGATCTGTGCACCTTCTGCAGAGTTACTATGGGCCTCTTGGCTGCCTCTCTTATTAATGCTCTCCTTGCCCAGCCTGTCACTTTAGGTGAACGGACATGTCTTGGTAGGTTTGCAGTTGTGTCAGTCTTTCCATTTGTTCAAAAATTGAGATATTTTATTATAACCTAACCTTGCTTTAAACTTCTCCACAACTTTATCCATTACCTGTCTGGTGTGTTCATTGGCTTTCATGATGCGGTTTGTTCACCAAGGTTCTCGAACAAACCATTTGAGGGCTTCACAGAACAGCTGTATTTATACTGAGATTAAATTACACACAGGTATACTCTACTTAACATGACATAATGTGGAAAATTTCAAGGCATTGTAAGTAGACATCGACATTCCTGAAATCTCCTAATTCAAACATGTATGGACAGAACTCCATCCTAAAATGGAAACAAAAACTCTCCAGCTCGCAGTCAACATGGATGTTGACTGCACTGTCAGACCCTGGGACAAACCACTAGGAGTACTCACAAATCTGATATGGAATTTGACATGAAGTTACAGCACAATGAGAAAGCAAAAAAGTCACAGCACACACACAAGTAAATTCTTACTAAATGCATGGCAGGTAGGAAGAAAGATACAAACCATGGAATGGTTACTCTATGAAGAAGCCACAGCGTAACCGTGTGGAAATGTGTAATTTCTGAAAAACATTTGTCATGCAGGTTCCTAGCAATAAAACATCTGCAAAGCGGGTTTCTAGAACATCTTGCATGTTTTGTCAGAAAACTTCCCATGTAGTAACAAGGAAGGCACCCTTGTAGGGAGCTACATTTGCAGGAGCTTTTTATTTGCAGGATAACTGTTGCAGAGTCCCTGGTGGAAACCATCCTATTTTTGTGATCTATCTTCAGTCAGCTAGGTACTTCAACAGCAAGATAGGTCTCTGTCATATGGGGGTATGTTACAACATGGAAATCAAATAGAGGTAGTCTTTTACTTGAAATTCTACTTCTAGACCAAGGCTTTTCTGGAAATTTTTATTTACATGTAACAGTATGTTTTGCTGGAAAATTACATAGAACCCCCAAGTGTTTTATATTATTATTTATATATATATATATATAGTGTATCTCACAAAAGTGAGTACACCCCTCACACTTTTGTAAATATTTTATTATATCTTTTCATGTGACAACACTGAAGAAATGACACTTTGCTACAATGTAAAATAGTGAATGTACAGCTTGTATAACAGTAAATTTGCTGTCCCCTCAAAATAACTCAACACAGCCATTAATGTCTTAAACGCTGGCAAAAGAAATTGAGTACACCCCTAAGTCAAAATGTCCAAATTGGGCCCAATTAGCCATTTTGCCTCCGCGGTGTCATGTGACTGGTTAGTGTTACAAGGTCTCAGGTGTGAATTGGGTAGCTGGTGTGCTAAATTTGGCGTTATCGCACTCTCTCATACTGGTCACTGGAAGTTCAACATGGCACCTCATGGCAAAGAACTCTCTGAGGATCTAAAAAAAAAAAAAAATTGTTGCTCTGCAATGCATAGAGTTGGGCTAGGCTATAAGATTGCCAAGACCCTGAAACTGAGCTGCAGCACGATGACCAAGACCATACAGTGGTTTAACAGGACAGGTTCCACTCAGAACAGGCTTCGCCATGGTCGACCAAAGAAGTTGAGTGCACGCGCCCAGCGTCATAGCTAGAGGTTGTCTTTGGGAAATAGACATATGAGTGCTGCCAGCATTGGTGCAGAGGTTGAAGGCGTGGGGTGGTCAGTCTGTCAGTGCTCAGACCATACAACGCACACTGCATCAAATTGACCTGCATGGCTGTAGTCTCAGAAGGAAGCCTCTTCTAATGCCTCGTACACACGTACCGATCGTCGGCCGAACGATCGGCCGTCTTTTGTCCGAGGGCTGTCGTGTCTGTTGAAAAGTGCAAAAGACTGCACACGAATTTTGTCGGCCAACAACAGCCGACTGCAGAAGTGATGTCATGTGATGGTTAACTTTCCCTGTGTTTTTTCTTTTCTGAGCATGCCCAGTCTTGCAAATCTGCTGTCTGTCGGCCGAAATCTGTACTGACTGGCGAACAATCGGCCGTTCTGGTGTCGGCATACAAAAATTTTAATGCTTGCACGACAGATTCTGTTCGGCCCGAAAGTGCGCTGTCGGCTGTCGGAAGCATCATACTAACAAGCCTACAATCGGCCGATCGGTCGTCGGCCGAATCTTTTCGGCCGACAATCTGCACGTGTGTACGGGGCATAAAGATGATACACAAGAAAGCCTGCAAACAGTTTGCTGAAGATAAGCAGACTAAGAACATGGATTACTGGAACCATGTCCTGTGGTCTGATGAGACCAAGATAAACTTATTTGGTTCAGATGGTGTCAAGCGTGTGTGGCGGCAACCAGGTGAGGAGTACAAAGACAAGTGTGTCTTGCCTACAGTCAAGCATGGTGGTGGAAGAGTCATGGTCTAGGGCTGCATGATTGCTTCCGGCACTGGGGAGCTACAGTTCATGGAGGGAACCATGAATGCCAACATGTACTGAGACATACTGAAGCAGAGCATGATCCCCTCCCTTTGGAGACTGGGCCGCAGGGCAGTATTCCAACATAACGACCCCAAACACACCTCCAAGACGACCACTGCCTTGCTAAAGAAGCGGAGGGTAGAGGTGATGGACTGGCCAAGCATGTCTCCAGACCTAAACCCTATTGAGCATCTGTGGGGCATCCTCAAACGGAAGGTGGAGGAGTGCAAGGTCTCTAACCTCCACCAGCTCCGTAATGTCATGGAGGAGTGGAAGAGGACTCCAGTGGCAACCTGTGAAGGTCTTGGGAACTCCATGCCCAAGAGGGTTAAGGCAGTGCTGGAGAATAATGGTGGCCACACAAAATATTGACACTTTGGGCCCAATTTGGACATTTTGACTTAGGGGTGTACTCACTTTTGTTGCCAGCGGTTTAGACATTAATGGCTGTGTGTTGAGTTATTTTGAGGGGACAGCACATTGACACTGTTATACAAGCTGTATACTACTTTACATTGTAGCAAAGTGTCATTTCTTCAGTGTTGTCACATGAAAAGATATAATATATTTACAAAAATGTAAGGGGTGTACTCACTTTTGTGAGATACTGTATGTATATAATAAATATATAATATATACACACACACACAGTAAACCCCCCTCCATTGCGGGGGTTACGTTCCGGACCCAGCCGCGAAAAGTGAAAATCCGCGAAATAGAAAAACCCTATTAAAATGCATTGTAGGCATGTTTTTTTTACTGTCACTGTACGTGTAAAAGCATTTTAAGGTCTTTAAACACACTTTTAAAACAATAGAAACTAATTTAAACACATAAAAGATACTGAGAGACATAGCAAGAGCTATGGGAAACACAAAAATATTTCATTTTTAATGATTTATATAGTAAAATAACATTACAAAAAAAAACGCAATATACCGGGACCACAAAAACTGAACCGGGATGGAGCGGGGGTTTACTGTATATGGAATTTTTTTTTTTTTTTTTTTTTTAAAGCAGAGGGCCTAGAGAATAAATTGTTGGGTTTTGAAATTTTTTTTATGTCACACAGTATTTGTGCAGCAGTTTTTTTAAATGCAATTTCTTGGGGAAAAAATACACTTTCTTTTCGTACATCACGGGACACAGAGCCATAAATCATAACATATGGGTTATATAGCCACCTTTAGGTGAAGGACACTAACAAGCAATAAGAATTGATGCCCTCCTATATAACCCCTCCCACACAGGAAGTAACTCAGTTTTTCTGCCAGTGTCTAAAAGGTGATGGTCACTGTGGAGAGTCTCTTCACATTTTTCTTATTTTCTCTTCAAATGAAAAGAAGATTATGCTATTCATCCCGATCAAAGATCATTGAATCTAAGGGGTTAAGCTATTCGATCCTTTCTAAACAGTTAATGGACTAAAAAGATTGTACCTGAGCCTCGGAAAGCAGATACAAGGTTTTGCCTGTAATGCTATCCTTTTTAGGCGCTGGACCCTGGGATCCAGACCCCTGGAATACCAAACCCCAAAGGCGCTCTGTGCAGGGTGCTCTACAGGTCCAAGGCCCGTGGCCCCTCTTATATGGGGTACCCACTCCTTGAAGGTCGCCAAGACAAAGCTCGCCGTGGTGGGTGAAGATTGGATTCCTGTTTCCTGCGGTGGGACTGGGGAGTCCATTTTAAAATATTTACTTATTCAGCAAACCATAGAGGTAAAAATTGTTGGCATAATTGCAATTTGCAAATATTTTATGCGCTTTCCCTTTTAAAAGATAACCGAGACCATGTGCCATATGTATCCCTCCATGAGACTATGGATGTTATGCTTACAAGTTACATCTTGTTGAGGCTGTTATGGGATTGTTGCAAAGCTTGATTTAAATCGTTATTTCTTTCCCTTTTTTTTGACATTGTGTTTTACCCTGAGCTGATCACCTCGAGTATCAGCTGTGACAAACAAGATTCTGCCTAAGCTGCTCTCCCCCCATGTTTGTTGTGTTTGCCCTGGTGCATAAGTGTCTGCATGTTCATCTCTGCCTTGATCGGGTGTCTATGGCGTAGGCCTATTTGTGTGCGGAAATCGTCGCCTTTAAGTACAGGCGTACGCCGCATTGAGGGCGTGTTCTAACGCAATTGGCGTGCACGTGGATGCCACGTACCATGCCACACATGCATAAATGGGCGCGTTCTGTAAGGAGCTGTCTCCAACATACTAGCCTCTGTCATAGGCTGAAAGGGACACAGAAGCAGCAGCTGGGTGGTGTGAGTCACTGTGGGTTTATGTTACTGGCACAAACAGTTCCTGTATCTGGGGATAATCGGTGCTGTATGCATTAGGTAGTATAAGCTTGGCACTAGCCTTGAGTACACTTCAAGATAGTATCTCAAGTTTGTCTTTAAAGAAATGTTTGCCGGAAAAAGGGCCGGGGGGGGGGGTGGCACAGTTGGAGAAAGCACTGCGATGCCACCGTCAGGCCTTGAAGATCCTAGCCGTGTTTCCACTGTCTACTGCTCCTGAAGAGCCAGAGGCCTCTTGCCGATCTGAGCCATTGCGGTTGTCAGGCATAGCTTCTCCTAGTACTTCTGCCGCAACCTACGTCACTAAGGATGACTGGGCTGTGGCATTGGCCAGCCTTGAGGGTAGGATTGCTGGTATCATTAAAGCATCTCAAGGGAAGAAACGTGATAGATCTCTCTCACCTGAGCCACCCCTGAGTTAGTTCAGGATTGGGCAGAGGATGTGGAAGTAGTAACTGTTGATGACCCTATAGAAGGTCAAGCTGAGGTTTCCACTTCTGGGGACTCGGGGTCAGAGTCTCTATCTACCTCTCAGACCCAGAGATTGTTTATTCAGTCTCTTACTGAAATGGTCAGGTTTGGATACAAAATTTCCTCCCCTAGAGACAGCTGAAGTCTCTTTTTCCTCTCTAGGCTCATTGAACCCTACTCAAGTCCTCGGACCTTTCCCATACATCCACTCTTGGAGCAAGAAATGTATAAAGATTGGGACCATCCTGATAGGATTTTTGTTCCTCCCAAAAGGTTTTTATGATTGTATCCTATGGAGGAAAAGTTTACTAAGAAATGGAATATACCCTCAGTGCATATGAGCAAAATCCTTTGTTTAAAAAATTGGTCTGCGGAATTACCATATAAAAAATAACTGTCTGGCTTCCCTTTTCAGGGAGAATGTAATTTTTGGTGATGATCTGGATAAGTATATCCAAAAGATCTCGGGGGGGGGGGGGGGGGGGAAGAGAGAGTATGTTGCTACCCGTAAAAAGGAAGAGAAGAGCAAGCATCCTTCTTTCAAAAGCCCCAGCACTCCTAATACCAGTGCTTCTACTTCCAGACAGTGGCGACGGCCTCAATCATCTGGATCCCGAACCAAGCCTTCAAGGCAGGGTGAGAAAAAACCCTGGACCCAGAAATCAGCCAAGTCTTCTACTAAGCTCTCTCTGTGAAGAGGCGCCCCCATGCAGTTTTCAAAGGTTTGGGTGGAATTGATCCAAGATAACTGGGTTATTCTCCACCATTTCACAGGGGTACAAATTGGAATTTCGGGTGTTCCCATATCCCCCGTTTTATAAGGTCAAGTTTACCGATAGATCTCCTAAAAAGAAGGTCTCTCTTTCTGGCATTGGACCAGCTGTAGGCTCAAAAAGTGATAAAAAAGAGGTTCCGGAGGACAAAAAGTTCAAGGGTTTTTACTCAAACCTGTTCGTAGTCCCCAAACCAAAGGGGGATGTGAGACCTATTCTCGATATCAAAGCTTTTAACCAGTTTCTGAACGTTCGTACTTTCCGGATGGAGTCAATTAGTTCAGTTGTAACCTCCCTGCAGGGAGAGGAATTTCTAGCATCCATAGACATAAAGGATGCATATCTTCACGAGCTTATATTCCAGGCTCATCAAAGGTTCCTTAGCTTTGCAAAAGAGAACAGTCATTTTCAGTTTGTGGCCCTGCCCTTTGGGTTAGCCACAGCTCCAAGAGTTTTCACAAAGATCCTAGCTCCAGCGTTGGCTGTTCTAAGGTCCCAAGGGATATCTATAATAGGATATCTGGATGATCTATTACTAATAGATCGATCGGCTTCGGCTCTAAGCCAAAATGTCCATCAGACAGTACAGTTCTTAGAACGTCTGGGTTGGATACTGAACTTGGTAAAGTTCGCATTACAGCCGGTCCAGCGGCTGGAATATCTGGGTCTTCTTGTGGACACAGCACAGGCAAAGATATTCTTGCCAGCAAGAAAGGTCACAGACCTGAAGGATCAGGTTCGGTGCTTAGTAAGGCTGAGATATCCTTCTATACGTCTTTGAATTAAGTTATTGGGGAAGATGGTGTCCGCATTCGAGGCAATTCCTTATGCCCAATTCCATGCCAGACCCTTACAGAACAACATTCTGTCTGCCTGGACCAGAAAGGATCAGTCTCTGGACCAATGCATGTCTCTGGTACCAAGAGTACGTCAGAGTCTAAGTTGGTGGTTGTTGACCAGAAATCTGGGGAAAGGGAAATAATTTCTTCCAGTGACTTGGAAATTAGTCACTACAGATGCCAGTCTCTCCGGCTGGGGAGCGGTTCTGAAGAAAGCCACTGTCCAGGGGAAATGGTCTTGGGTAAAGAGAGGTCTCCCCATCAACATTCTGGAAATCCGAGCAGTCGGGCTTTGAAATTCTGGACGACCAGACTTCGGGGTCACCCTGTCGGGTACAATCAGACAATGCCACGGCTGTGGCTTATATCAAGGAGGCACAAAGAGTCGGTCAGCCCAGAAAGAGGTGGACTTCATCCTGTCTTGGGCAGAGAAGTTTGTGCCATGCCTGACAGCAGTTTTTATTCCGGGAATAGAGAACTAGCAGGCATACTATTTGAGTCCTCAACAGATGTTTCCGGAAGAATGGTCAATCTGCCTACGCTGGGGTGTATCAGATGTAGATCTGTTGGCATCCAGGTTCAACAAGTTGAAGAAAGTTATGTCCAGGACCAGGGATCCACTCACAGTGGGAGTGGATGCTCTGGTGACTCTTCGGGAGGAGCATTCCCTGATGTATGCCTTTCCTCCGTTGCAACTGATACCGTGTCTGTTGCGCAGAATCCAGCTAGAGGGGAAACAAGTAATTCTGGTATCTCCGGCACGGCCGAGGAGGGTTTGGTTTGCACAAATCCAGAGATTGGCCCCTCCACTGCGTCCGGACCTACTCTCTCAAGGTCCGATATTCCACCCTGCTGCACAGTCTCTAAATTTGACAGCTTGGCTATTGAAGCCTTAATCTTGGAGCAGCGGGGTGTATCTGGCCCTGCAGTTCATACACTGATAAACGCTAGAAAACCAGTCTCTAGAAATATTATATACAGAGTCTGTAAATCCTCTATTGCCTGGTGTGAGGCCAGGAAATGGCATCCTCGCAATTATATAAATCGGGAAAATTCTAGCTTTCCTTCAAGCAGGAGTAGATATGAAGTTTGCCTTGAGCACTATCAAAGGGCAGATTTCAGCCTTATCGGTTTTTTTCCAAGAACCGATCGCTTCCCATTCATTGGTTCAGACTTTCGCCCGGGGAATGTTACGTTTGGTTCCGCCTGTGAAGCCACCATTATGTCCTTGGGACTTAAATTTGGCGTTGACAGTTTTGCAAAAACAGCCTCTGGGGCAAGTTCCCCTGGATCTTTTGACCAGAAAACAGGTCTTTTTGATAGCGATAACTTCAGCTAGAAGGGTATCGGGACTAGCCGCTCTTTCTTGTAAAGAGCCATTCTTGATATTTCATCAAGATAGGGTGATTCTACGTCCACACCCAGGTTTTTTGCCCAAGGTTGTGTCTGCCTTTCATTTGATTTAGTACATTATACTACCTTCCTTTTTCCCAGATCCTCACTCAGAGGTAGAAAAGCTATTGCATTCTCTTGATGTAATGCGTGCACTTAAGTTTTACTTACAGGAAACAGCTCAGATTTGTAAGACCGAGACCTTGTTTGTGCTGCCAGCATATAAATCTACAATTTCTTTTTGGATTCGCCAGGTTGTTACCCAGATGTATGATTTAGTAAGGAAAGCTCCACCTTTTCCTGTAAAGGCACATTCTACCAGAAGAGTAGGTGCCTCTTGGGCACATCGCCATCAAGCCTCTATGGCTCAGATTTGCAAGGCCACGAGCTGGTCGTCAGGGCTTATGCATTCACTTGTTTCTATCGAGTGGATGTTGGGACCCAGGAGAAATCTGCATTTGGCCACAGTGTTCTGCAGGCAGCAGTGTAATCCTTTTGGGGTCAGATGAGGATATCAGATGTCCTATATGTTATGATTTATGGCTCTGTGTCCCGTAATGTACAAAAAGAAAAATAGATTTTTTAATACAGACTTATCTGTAAAATACATTTCTTGAAGTACATCACGGGACACAGAGGTCCCTCCCCTCTTTTATGGGGTCTTTATTGCTTGCTACAAAACTGAGGTACTTCCTGTATGGGAAGGGGTTATATAGGGGGGCATCAATTCTGATTGGTTGCCAGTGTCCTTCACCTAAAAAGTGGCTATATAACCCATATTTCTCTGTCGCTCATTGACAGACGCAGGACTGATATCTTGATATCCGTAGGGTTATACTGCCCCCTACAGGAGTAGGACACTAGGCAGGAAAAAAGTTCTGGCCACACCTATGGGCAGTCCCAGGGGGTATATCCTCTCTCTCCCTGCTATAGGATGTCAGTTTTTTTCTGCCTAGTCAGGAGTAAGGACCTAAGTTCCTTGCTGGGATCTCTGGTCCTGGCAAGCTTTTTTAGATAAATCTTTTTTTTTGTTAGCTTTATTCTTCAGTCGTTCCTGTGAGATCTTCAAGCAATTATGCCGGATCTGGGCGACGGGCTGGATGTTGAGATCCAGTGGTCACCCCAGCCGGCCTACGAGCGCGTGCAGACCCAGCTCCGCGCTGGGTCGGCCGCGACATAGTCCCGCTGGACGGGGACTGGCCCGCTGGTTAAACGTCCCGCCGAGTCGCATACGACTGGTCGATGGCCGAGTCTCAGCATCTCCTTTGAGCGACACCCCCCCACACTGGGCGGTGAGGGGTTTTTTCTGGAGTGGCGCCCGCTCTGTTCCGGTATGGTGAGTAAATGCTTCCCCCCTGCTCCTCATGGCTGACTCTGGGGTGGACCCGGGCCCCTCTCTGGGACGGTCGGACCCACACTAATCTAGGTTCCCCTGTGCACCCTCCCCCTGTGGTGTCCCTCTCCCCCCTCCCTTCCCCCCTATGGGGGGGGGGGGTGTTTGTGTGGGGTGGCTCGCTGTTCATGCAAGCCGCTAAGGGGGTGGGGGCTGTTGTGCGGGGGGCTTCCTCCCTGGCCTACCTGCCGATCGATCGTCTGTTAGTGGATGTGGGGACCCCCCTTCCCACCGCAGCGCTGGGTCGCCATTTGTTTGGAGTCCCTCATGTGGCTCATGGGGGCGGCCATCTTGGTACACCCAGCTTGTTTTGTTTGCAGAGCTGGGCAGCTGTGGGAGTTACTGAGGGCGTGTGAGGGGCGGAGCCCCTCCCTAGACCTGGGAAGATCGCTCCACAGGACTTCCTTGTCTTGCAGACAAACGCTGAGAGCAGTCCTGTTGAACTCTGGTGCATCGTGTGGTGAGCCTTTTGGGGGGTCTCTCTCTCTCTGCGGGGGTCTCGAGGCACGCTGTCTGACCATTGAGGGGCGCTGCAGCGCTGGGTGACATTTTGCAAAAAAAAAAGTTTTTTTCAATTTTGTCATATTTTGCTGACGGGTTCTCCTGGTGTTGCCATGGACCCTGCTGCCGATAAGCCGAGATCTCCGTGATTTCTATTTTCATAGACCCGCCGTGGCTTTTAAATTTAGGAGCCGAGATCAGGGAAGTCGCAGGGCTAGGAGCGGAGATGATTTCATGTACCCGCGGCAACAGCTGATGCGGTGTAACGTTAAAAAACCCTACCCGTGAAAACTCCCTACCCTCCGGAGCTGTGAGCATGCGCAGTGGTAAGCTGCTCAGCTGTTCCATGATGTATGTGCACAGGAAGTGACGAGGGTAGGGAATTTTCAGGAGGTAGGTTTTTTTAACGTTACTCCGGAACTAGACATATGCCGGTTTTCGGTAATTCGATATATCGCGGTATTGCATAGCCACGGTATTGTTATTGTGGCATTTTTAAAATACCGAGTTTCTGTGCTCCTTGGTCTGACTTGTGAATTGATACATTTCAGTGAGCTGGATGACTCATTCACTCACACAGCTAAGCCAGTAACTATAAACAAAAATGTTTACATTGTATCTTTTCCTTCCCTCTGCCAGGGAGAAAGGAAGTTTAACCTCTTAAAGACTGGATCTTTCTCTGACACTTGTTGCTTGCAAGTTAAAATCAGTTTTTTTTTTGCTAGAAAAGTACTTAGAACCCCCAAACATTTTATATATTTTTTTTAGCAGAGACCCTACAGAAAAAAAATGGCGATTGTTGTAATATTTTATGTCACACTGTATTTGCGCAGCAGTCTTTCAAACGCAATTAATAGACTTTAATGAATAAAAAAAAAAAAAAAACGTAACAGTAAAGTTATCCCAATTTTTTTTTTTGTTACACAGAGAATCGCGATCTTTATTCCAAGCTAAAAAATCGTGATTCTCATTTTGGCCAGAATCGTGCAGCTCTAATATATATATACACACACACGCATAGCAGCCCACATTACATTATTATATAGCCATCAAGCAGTGTCTGGCCTACCTGGTGATGACTGGTCCTGGCGCTCTGATCCGATGGCCTGGTCTTTAAAGGGGCAAATCCTTGCGATCCAGAAGTGGTTAAACCTGCAGGAGGACCGGTGTTTTTATCTATTAATGACTTTACTATTGCTTTAGGCCTGGTTCACATGTATGCGGGTTGGTGGTTCACATGTATGCGGGTTGGTGGTTCACATGTATGCAGGATGGCGGTTCACATGTATGCGGGTTGGCGGCCCACATTTGCACAGGCATAGCAGCCCATTGATTTGAACAGGCTGCTATGCCCTCATTTTCCGCAGAAAAAAGGTGCATGCAGCATTTTTTTTAAAATTCAGTGGCCTTGAAATCCATCCTGCTTTTGCACCATGCGACTAACCTGCAGTTCCTGCTCTGGCAAGCTTTCTGCATTTTTTGTATACGTAGGCACGGCATTTAAAAACAGTTTGCGTGTGCAGCAAAGGCAGGTAAGTCGCATGGTGCAAAAGAAGGATGGATTTCATGGCCACTGCATTTTTTTAAATTCTGCATGCACCTTTTTTCAGCTGAAAACGCAGGCATAGCAGCTCAAGCCCATTCACATCAATGGGCTGCTATGCCTGTGCAAATGTGGGCCGCCAACCCGCATACATGTGAACCACCAACCCGCATACATGTGAACCAGGCCTAAAGCGATAGTAAAGTAATTTATAAACAACACCTCCTTCAGGTTTAACCACTTCTTGACCACAAGGATTTGCCCTCTTAATGACCAGGCCATCGGATCGGAGCCGAGCGCCAGGACCAGTTATCACCAGTTAGGCCAGACACTGCTTGATGACCTATTTTAGGCCTGGTTCACAGAGTCTGTACTGACTGACTATATAATAATGTGCATAATAATGTGCATAAGCGAACCAAAGCCCCTAAATTCAGCAATGAAATTGAAGTGAGGTGGAAATTTAATAATTTAAATTTAATAATAGAATACCGTGATAATACCGTATACCGTGGCAAAACCTTAATCAATTAATCGCAGCATGAAAATCTGATACCGTCACAAGCCTATCCGGAACTAAATCACTGGCCTGTTTAATTCCATTGTTATAGTAACGTCTCCTCCCTCAGTGCGATATATATCTATTACCATCATCATCTTGCCACACAATTACTTTACTGGCTAAGCGTAACAATCCTCAATTAGGCAACAAATTAAAATATAAATGCTTAAAATAAAAAAAAAAAATATATATTATATATATTAAAAAACAACATAAACGTTGGTTTTATATAATCCTCTGAGAGGGAGGCATGTGTGTCAATATAGGTATTCATATAGGTAAGATCAACCCTTATATAAAAAAAACTGGTAGGGACCTATTATAGTGCATGTTCCCAGGTAGGTATGCTGATTGGCTCTCTGTTTGGTAATATATGTTAATGGAGTCAGGAGTATTATATTAACCCTTTCTAGTCAGAGTGAAATATCTGAGATTAGAACCCTGGATAATCATAATTAGTAGTAAAGGGCGATAGTTGGATATAAAACAATTTATGTATAGACGCTCCACCTCAACTCTGCATCTTTCTTAGAGCTTCATAGCTGCTCTGTTCCTCATGGACCCTCTCTACAGCTTCCTAGCTGCTCTGTCCCGCATGGGCTCTCTCTCAGGCTCGGGCCTTGAAAGAACAGCACACACCTACGCTATTAGTGGGTCTGTTTTCTCCAAAGCCTGGCCCAGACTGCCTTATCACACAGTGGCGGGACACTTCTGTGCCAGCCGATAGCTGCGTAGGCCCAACTCTTTTCCCAGGTATGTTTCCACAGGCACTTCACCTCTGTGCCAGCTGTCACGACCAGGAGTACTAGCCTGTCCAACCATATTTCTGAAGGGGCACTCTGCCCACATCTTTTTCTGGGTGTGCTTCAACAAGCACTTCTTCCTGAACAGTTAGATCCCACTGGTATCTCTACTACCCCTTCTACCTTCTGGCCTTGGGTTTATACATTTCTTTCTTCCTCCTCCAGATCTACTCTCCTAGGACTGTAGGGGACCTACTTCTATGACACCTGTCCGGGGACTCACCTCTCTCACTATCGGATTCAACCTTAGCTCTCATGATTTGTCTTTCAGGTTCGCTAGCCGGTGGGGTTACCCTTGGCAACTAAATCACCGGAGATTAAAAGATGTATGGGGTGTTTTGATTTATACTTACCTAGGTGGATGCAGCGTCTGTCCCCCAACGCCTTTAACACTGAGAACCGAGCGATCGAACACCGATTGCTCGGTTCTAACAGCTCTGTGACCAGAGAGATGGTGACTGTCATTCAGCAGCACTCTGGTCTGCCCCCCATGCTCACTGGAGTTCTGGGCTGTGGAGGGGTTGGGAGAAGCCGGCTCAGGCTCTCAGCGGCTTGCCGAGAGGCTGAGCCCAATGCTGGTCCAGGCATGTGGGCAGATCTCGACTCCATTTTCACAATCTTGCCCGAGCCTGGCCAGCTATGTGACGTCAGCCAACAGTGAGCTTGTCTGCTGAAACCAGGTCAAAGGAGTGAAAAACAAACTGCACTCCTGTCTACAGGAGAAGTACAGTCAAACGAGATTCCCCTTTAACACCCCATTCTTCTGTTTATCAACAATAGCAACATTCCATAATGGATTGCTCAGCTCAAAATGGTCACCATCATGCGGAGTCTCATTGTTTTGCTAGGACAGTGTCTGCAGCGGGACCACCTACAGGCAAGTGGTTACTCCCTATGAGACCATCCCAAAGTCTCACATTGCCCTCAGTTATTCAATACTCCATAAGCAACTGTTCTACCAACCGACCCTTTTCAACACATTTGTGTACACGAGTCTCTTTAAACATTTCTGTGTCCATTGGTACTTTAACCAATACCTCTGACCTGTCCACCAATGCTCCAGAGTGTGTTTCATGCACAAGATCAGTAGGAAGCAACCCACCACACTGAGACAACTTTCAACATTATCACAAAACATTGCATCACATAACTCCATTCTTGGCGACCTTTGCCTAGTACAGCCTGCAGTACCCTTGATACAAGTTTTCCTGACCCAGAAGAAAAACACACTAGTTGTACACTCCATGAGTCTAACAATTTCTTTAAGCATGTCTGTCACTACAAGACACACCACACCATTCTTTTCTTTATACGTTGTGGGCAAAACTCTGGCCGTGCGTTTGTGCCCACTTGGTCCTTCTGTCATGAGAGGGTTAATCTTTCCAGCAGCCAATGCGCCCTGGTTTATAGGCTCTAACAGACTCTTCTCCTTGCACAGCAGCAATAGTGTCCACCTCACTGTCACACTTGAAGGTTTCCGTTAATAACACCATTAACTTTATGGCCAAACTAGCCTATTCTATCCTGTCTGTGCTCTAAGCACCTGCACTCCATAGCACTGCTCCATCTGCCCAAGGAGAGGAGGAGGTACTCAATAGCCTCTGACACATTACACTTGTCAGTTTTCACATCACATTGCAATACCACATTTGCACCACCGTGCACCGACGGTGCTTCATTAACTTCATAAGACTCTGCTGTTTTAGCCCTAGCAGGCTGCATTAACCCAATATTTACCTCAGCATTTTTTTTTTTTTCTCAAATATTTTATTGATTTTTTTCAACATACACTTTAAAACAGAGGCCCAAAATATAAATCATACACATTATCCCATGAATAGAGTAATCAATTTAACGTTTTCTCTCAATATTCACAAAGTAAGCATTTTTAATCTCCATAAACACATTTATTTATTTTCCCTTCAAAAGATTTTTATTTAAAAGGAATAAACGTTACATGGTGAACTTAAACTTTGGGCATAAAGGTTTTACAGATGTGTACAGGAAATAGTACAGATTGAGACACCTCATACAATTTTTGTATATAAAAAAAAAAAAGTATAACATTCAGTCAGTCATTCTGTTGTGTGCCTTATACTAGCATACCCATCCAAATGGGTTGCAACTAGCTGTATACAATATATACAACATTTAACTCTTATGGAAACCAGTGTGTCTGTAGTTGGAGCTTAGCTCCCTAGCTTACTAAGCATACATAATAAAGATATAAGCTCACTTACATTATTGGATGGAAGAGTAAGAAGAAGGGTCAAAAGAAAGTGGGGGGGAGGCTTTTCCCCGCCCGGTTCTTCGCAACATCACAGGCCATGTTTATTACAGATCTGTGGCTGTAGCAAAGTGTGTATATTTTCAAATGATATGACTCGGTCATCAGTTGCTAAGACTGGGATCTCCTAAACACAACCCTTGTGTAGTGGTGGGAAATCCCACGTCCTCAATGGTGTGTAGAAGGAAACGTGTATGAGGTGGGTGGGGTGGTCACAGGAGGTCTATTTATCTGGTTAATTCTGTTCGGTTGCTTGGGTTTGGCGACATAAGCTTTTTATATGTCAGTTGCTTGAAAGTGGATCCCATCCGCCCAGGTGTGTGGGAATTCAGTAGGTGTATCTTTGGCTATACAGATTGGTTCCTCCATCTCTGCAATTCTGCTTATTCACTTGAGCCATTCAGCCATGGAGGGGGGACAAGATGATCCCCAATGTACCGGGATGCATAGTTTTTCAGCATTAAAGAGGAAGTAAACCCTCCTCTGCAACTTGTACCTATAGGTAAGCCTATATTAAGGCTTACCTATAGGTACTGTAAATATCTCCTAAACGTGCACCGTTTAGGAGATATTTACCTTACATGCAGCCAGTGACGTCACTGGTGCATGGGCTCTGAAGGAACGGCTGCTGGTGCCGTTCCTTCAGAGCCCCGTGCTGTGACCGTCGGCTCCCGCGCGAGAGTGATGTCAATCAGATGGCCGGATGCCGCGATCCCGGAAGACGGGCGACTGGACATGTCGCCCGTCATACAGGTAAGCGGGCGGCACGGCGGGGGCTCGTTCTAAGGCAAGTATTTTATAATGAGCTAGTATGCGATGCATACTAGCTCATTATGTGTTTGTCTTTCAGGTTGCAAAAAAAAAAAGTTTCATGGGTTTACAACCTCTTTAATCTTGTGGATATTTAGAGATGTAGGTTATGTCTGTGTCTGTATTGCTGAGTGGTGTAGTAGCAACTGGGCTGGTGTAAATTCTAGGGACATGTTGGATATGCTGTTTAAGATGTTGTGAACTTGGGTCCAGAACCTATGGATTAATGGGCAGATCCACTAAATGTGAAGGAAGGAGCCTCTTTCTTACATCGCCAACATCTATCGGTGATGTCTGGATTGAATTTATGTAGTAAAGCTGGTGTGCGGTACCATTGAGTCAATATTTTGTAGTCTTTCTTCCTTAGGACTGTGACATTTATAGATCCTCTGTGGACGAGTATAAAAATACGTTCCCAGAGGTCTTCAGAGAGATCAAGCTGTATTTCTCTTTCCCAGGCCTTACTGATCCTACCTGATTTGAGGGAACACATTTATTTTTACCACTTGTCTTCCTGCTACACATTACATTACAATACCTGAAGACGAGTCCTTATCAGTTTTCAGTCTTGCTGCGGGTTCAGCATTAACCCCTGCTTCCCCACTGCACAGCAGCAAGTCTCTCTTGAAAACAGTGTGGCACTTTCATTTTTTTTTTTTTTTTTATTATTCACTTGGTGGGGCACCACTTATTATTAAAGGGTGCTAACTGATTCTGCTAAGCCCCCTGGAAAAATCAACATGGGGTCAAGGGGCTTTGCCAGGGGGTAAGTGTTCCAGTGTTCTTCCAAACAGCTAAAGTTCAGTCTGATTTTTAGTTCAGATCAAACCTTAAAAAGTAATTGTTATGTGTACAAAAAATAAATACTTTACAAACATGTGATTTTGTACAGAGCAGCCCAATCCTCCACGTCTGGGGTCGCCCACTGTTGCACATGGCACCTCCTGCCTTCCAAATGCCCCTAGCAAGCCACCTGTTAGGGGTGCACTTGTGCAGGCTCGATCTCGAGCTGCACTGTGTGCTATTATTGACACACACAGTACAGCTAAACTACCCTCCCGTCCGCTCCCTCATCACTGGGTTTAATTGACAGCAGCAGGAGCCAATGCTTCCCGCTGCCTCAGTCCAGTGAGGAAGCCGAGAGCGAGCAGTGCAGCTGCTGTCGGACACAATGCTGGATTGAGATCAGGCCCAAGTAAGTATTTGGGGGGAGCTCCACCTCTGCATCAAAGGTGAAAAAAAGAAATAAACTTTTAGAATTTACAACCACTTTAAGCTCATACCTACTAACCACAATGTGAAAACATTGAAGTTAAATGAGATTTCTCTTACGTCCTCCGACAGTCACCGCCATCTTCATATTCGTCACAATGGGGTATTAGACTTTGCTCCGAAGGAGTAGCTAGGCAACAGAATATGTCAATATAAAGGCTTTTAACATATCCCACCCCCAGGGGGTGGTCCCCTCAGTCAATACCCTCCTACTTCCTGTATCCATACTTCAGTTTCAATGTCTAGCTTGTCAGGAGTAGCTGGTTGTCTCTATGCTGGGGCATTTTGTCTCAGCCTTTATTTTCTCTTTGATTTTCTTTGAGTTTTTTTCTCTTGCTTTACTCAGCTGTTATTTTTTCAGCGTTAGTTCTTTTGATGAAGAGGATTCGTGCGGGCTGGGTCTCGGGCTGATCCCCCTGGTCGCAGGTTGTGGGTCGGTGGCTTCCCAGCCTGCCATCGAGCGTTCAGCCAGGTATCGCTCCTGGCGCAGTGAACGACCCATCCCTGCTCGGTGCAGGGATGCTTGGTGAGGTGGCTACCTCACTGGACGCTGTGCGGTTTCTTAACCCACCATTATGCTGCGTCCTGGATGCAACTCTCCTTGCCTTGTGTGCAGCGGTTTGTTCGCCTGTGCGAGGTAAGTGTATTTATGTGGGGACCTGTCTGTTTTGGGAGGGCTGTCAGTCTGGGACTGTGTTACCCTGCCTGTGTTCACACTGTGGATTTGTTTTGTCCCTGTCTCTCTGGCTGCATGCTGTGGGCTACAAGGAGGGGGGGCTGTGCTGCACTGTCTGTGTCAGCCTGTGTATGTGTGAAGGCTGTGTGCTGTGGGACATGCTTTTGACAATGTTGGGGCACTTTACAGCGATCGCTGCGGCGATCCGCCATGTTTTTTTACATGAGTGGTGTTACATGCATCACTGTAGTGGGGGGAGCGGCGGTTTCAGCGCCAAACGACGCCATTTTGCCTGCACTCGCCCAGCCGCATGTTTTAACTGCGGGCGGCCATTTTCTTGTAGCCTTCCATAGGCTTTAACAGAGCGCCCTGATTACATCACTTCCTCTTTCCTGATGTGCACCGATCGAGGCGGCAGCTACAGCGAAGGTCTCCTCAGGTTTTTACCCTTTCTGATCTTCCTTTATCCATTGCCTGGGTTCTGTGTCTTCCCCGTGGGGGTCTCAATTGTGCTGTGTGTCTGTGCGGTGGGCTGCTCTCACCGCGCTTGTTAAAGGGGCAGTTAACCCCTTCTTGGCCAGCAATAATTTTTGGGCAATGGATTCTCAGGAGGGCAAATTTCCTACCACATTGATGGGTAGTCAGGGGACTGCTGTTTCCCCCCCCAGGGGGAGATTTGGCTGCGATTGTGGCTAATCTGGCAGCACAGGTGCAAATGCTGGTGGCTAATCAATCCACAAAAAGGTCCAGAGATTCAATTTCCTCTGGTTCAGAGGGTGATGGTGCAGGGGCTGGTATGGCCGGGGTCTCCTTATCAGGGTCCCGTTCCTCCCTGGATCTTGTGGGGTCCGAGGTGGAGGCTGAGGTTGAAGGGGTGGATGATTCTCCCCCTGGCTCGTCTGAAGAGCTTGCACTCATGGATGAAATGGTTGCTTCTATTAAGCATACGCTGCGCTTGCAGGATGAACCGTGTCCGCCTGCTGCCTTGGCAGCTTATGGGACAAAGAGACGGCGCAAAACATCGCAGGTTTTTCCCTGCACGGATGACTTTCAGAACGCTGTTAAGGAACAATGGCGTAATATCCGCAAGCCTTTTGCTGTACCCAGTAGGTTCAAATTGCGTTATCCTTTCACGCCCGCTACTGACGAGCGTTGGTGTGTACCACCTCCGGTGGATCACGCGATCGCGGTTTTTAATAAGTCCACTGCGATTCCTGCTGAGGATACCCCGGTGTTCCGGGATGCCACGGACAAGAGGCTGGAGTCTCTTGCCCGTCATACCTATTCTATTATGGGTTCTATGCTGAAAGCTCTGTTTGCTTCCCTTATGGTGGCCCAGGCGGTCGCGAGTTGGACGCAGGTGCTTAGACGCGTTTTGGTGGCTGATTCCGCCCCACAGGCGACATTGGACATGGTGGATCAAATCCATCAGGGTGTCATGTATTTGTGGGATGCGGACTTGGATATGGTCCCGTTGGCCGCACGTGTACACGGTGTGGCGGTGCTGTCTCCCCGTTTGGTTTGGTTAAAGTGTTGGTCGGTGGACCAATCTTCGCGCAAGACCTTAGCCAATCTACCTTATGACGGTTCTCGCCTTTTTGGCGAATCCTTGGATACTCTGATAAAGGAGATCACAGGGGTAAGAGCACGCTCTTGCCCCAATCCCAAAAGGCTAAGGCGACTCCTGGTAAGAAGCATGCTTCCTTTCGGCCCTCTCAGGGGTCCTTTCGTGCCTTTCAGCCGCATTATAAGGGCAAGCCGTTCAAAGGTCAGGGCTCCCAAAAGAAGCCGTGGACAGGTAAGCAGAAGTCCGGCCAGTCCGGATCCGCTGCCCACAACAGTGCGGCCTGAAGGGGCGCCCTCACTCGGTTCTGGGGTGGGGGGACGCTTGCTCGGTTTTCCACAACCATGGCTGACCCGTGTTCGGGACAGGTGGGTTCAGGAAATCGTTCGATCTGGTTACAAGATCGAGTTTCTTTCTCGGCCGGAGAGCAGACTTTTTCCCTCAAATCTTCAACTGTCTCCGGAGCGTTTGCGGGATCTGCACCTAGCGGTGCGGGACCTGAGGGCTCAGGGAGTGGTGGTTCCGGTACCTCATCGGGACAGATTTCGGGGGTTCTATTCCAATCTGTTCACCGTGCCCAGGAAGGAGGGCAAGGTACGTCCAATTCTGGACTTAAAGGCTCTGAACCGCTTTGTGTGGGTTCGCAAGTTCCGCATGGAATCTCTGCGGTCGGTGGTGGCTGCCCTGGTTCCGGGGGAATTCATGGCCTCCATCGACTTGAAGGATGCGTACCTACACATCCCCATTTTCGAGGGTCACCAGAGGTACCTTCGATTCGCCATTGCGGAGGATCACTACCAATTCGTGGCGTTACCTTTTGGCCTCGCTTCGGCTCCGCGGGTTTTCACCAAGGTGCTTGCACCACTGCTGGCCTTGTTAAGGGCCCAGGGCATCTCTGTCCTGGGGTATCTGGACGATATTCTGGTTCGGTCTGCGACCAGCCAGGGTCTGGAGACGGATCTGTCCGTCACGGTGCAGACTCTACAGGAGTTTGGTTGGACGATAAATTATCCAAAGTCGACGCTGTGTCCGTCGGTTCGTCTTCCCTATTTGGGGATGATCCTGGACTCGGTCCAGGCGAAGGTCTTCCTACCGGACGACAAACTCAAGATTCTTCAGGGAGAAGTCCAGTCCCTCAGGGACGTTTCCGTGCTCATCCCTGCGGAAGTGCATGCGGTGTCTGGGACTGATGGTCTCGGCTTTCGAGGAGATTCCCTTCGCCCAGTTTCACACGAGGAGTCTCCAAGCGGAGATCCTGTCCAGGTGGGACGGGCGTCCGCAATCTCTGGATATCCAGGTTTCGTTGAGCCATCGCACCAGAAGAGATCTTCTGTGGTGGCTCCAGTCCCCGGCGGTGTCGGGGGGGAAAGTCTTTTCGTCCTCTTTCATGGACGGTGATCACCACGGATACCAGCCTGTCGGGGTGGGGTGGTGTTCTGGGCGTTCTGTCCGCCCAGGGGACTTGGTCGGAGGAGGAATCCTCCCTTCCAATCAACATTCTGGAGTTGCGTGCGATAAATCTCTGCCTTCAACATTGGACGGACAGGCTGCGCGGCTGTCCGGTTCGGGTGCAGACGGACAATGCCACAGCGGTGGCTTATGTCAATCACCAAGGGGGCACCAGGAGTGCCCGAGCGGCTCGGGAAGTGGCCGACATTCTTTCTTGGGCCGAGACTCATGTCCCGGCGATATCGGCAGTGCACATTCCGGGGGTGGAGAACTGGCAGGCGGATTATTTGAGCCGCCAGACCCTGGATCAGGGGGAATGGTCTCTCCACCCGGATGTCTTCCAGATGTTGTGCGCGAAGTGGGGTCTTCCGGATGTGGACCTGTTCGCGTCTCGTCTGAACAACAAGGTGAAAGGGTTCGTGGCAAGAACGCGCGATCCTCGGGCAGACGCGTTAGTAGCCCCGTGGCATCAGTATCGGCTGCTGTATGCGTTTCCGCCGATTCAATTGCTGCCCAGGTTCCTTCGCAGGTTGTACTCAGAACCACACACGGTGATTCTTGTGGCACCGGACTGGCCTCGCCGGTCCTGGTACGCGGATCTCGTGAACCTGGCGGTCGACGCTCCTTGGCGTCTGCCTCTTCGAGAAGATCTCCTGTCTCAAGGGCCGATATTCCATCCTGCTTTACAGTCGCTGGCTTTGACGGCCTGGCTGTTGAAACTGAGGTCCTGGAAGATAGGGGTCTTTCTCCGGAGGTCATTCACACTTTGATTAACGCGAGGAAGTCTTCCCCGGGGAAGGTATATCACCGTGTTTGGAAAGCCTATTTTGCCTGGTGTGAGTCCAGGGGGTTTTCACCTCGCACATACTCTGTGTCTAGGGTGTTGTTTTTCCTTCAGACGGGTGTCGACCAGCGTCTGGCGCTGGCTACGGTCAAGGGTCAGGTATCTGCGCTGGCTGTTCTCTTTCAACGTCCTGTGGCATCTAACTCTTTGGTTAGTACCTTTGTTCAAGGGGTGCAACATCTGGTCCCTCCTAGGAGGGATCCTTTGCCCCCTTGGGACTTGAATCTTGTTCTGTCCGTGCTACAACATGCTCCCTTTGAACGGATCAGGAAGATCTCGTTGCCCATGTTGTCCAAAAAAGTCGCTTTTTTGGTGGCGATCACTTCGGCTCGTAGGGTTTCGGAGCTGGCAGCTTTGTCCTGCAAGTCTCCGTATCTGGTCATTCATCTGGATAAGGTGGTCTTGCGACCTAACCCTTCTTTTCTTCCGAAGAGAGTTTCGGAGTTTCACATCAATGAGGACATTGTCCTGCCTTCGCTCTGCGCGAAGCCCAAACATCCGAAGGAGGTGGAGCTGCATTCCTTGGATGTTGTTCGGGCGATTAGGGTTTACCTGAAATCGACTGCATCTTTCCGCAAGTCGGATTCCTTGTTTGTCCTTCCTGAGGGACCTCGGAAGGGCATGGCTGCGTCGGCCTCTACCATCGCCAAATGGATCAGACAGACTGTTGAACAGGCCTATGCTTTGAAGGGGAAAGTTCCCCCTGTGCCTGTGAAGGCGCACTCTACGAGATCTCTGAGTACGTCTTGGGCCTGTCGGCATGGGGCTTCTGTGGCCCAGGTGTGTAAGGCGGCGACTTGGTCGACCGTGCACACTTTCACAAAATTCTACAGAGTGGATGTTCAGGCATCGGCAGATGCTTCCTTTGGCCGCAAGGTTCTTAGTGCGGCAGTTCCTTAGAGCTCTTTGTATGGGCTCCTTGGCTGTTTGGGATACATGTTGTTATCCTTAGGTTATTTGTTTTTCCTGGGTTATTGCTTCTGTTGAGCAAGTTTTTTCTACTGTTGCCCAGCTGGTTTCCTTCCTTTGGTAAGGTTCTTTTCTCTGATGTGGAGACTGCGTTGCCTTTAGGCGCGGCTGCGTTTCCCACCCCTCATGTTTGCACTGCTTTGGGACGTCCCCATTGTGACGAATATGAAGATGGCGGCGACTGTCGGAGGACGTAAGAGAAAACGGAATTTTTGTAAAATCTTACCTGTAAAATTCCTTTCTCTGAGTCCTCCGACAGTCGCCGCCCCCGCCCCTCTTCTGGGGTTTTTGGTTGTATACTCTACTGCTATTCCACTGAAACTGAAGTATGGATACAGGAAGTAGGAGGGTATTGACTGAGGGGACCACCCCCTGGGGGTGGGATATGTTAAAAGCCTTTATATTGACATATTCTGTTGCCTAGCTACTCCTTCGGCGCAAAGTCTAATACCCCATTGTGACGAATATGAAGATGGCGGCGACTGTCGGAGGACTCAGAGAAAGGAATTTTACAGGTAAGATTTTACAAAAATTCCGTTATCTCATTTAGATTACTTACAACCCCCCTGCAGAAGCAAGTCACATGCTGATGACCAGGAATGAAAGACCATTATTGTTACTGCAGAGATAGAGAGGCTCAGCTCTATCAGGTCCCATCTGGATTGCTCCAACTGCCTATTAACCAGAATAATAAAATTCAAAAGAAAAAGAGACTAAAATAGATACAATGAATTTACAAAAACAACCTATTAATCCTGCCGGTTACAATTACCGTGTTATATGCTCTGGGTAACCGTTATACCCCCATAATATCAAAACACTCACATACGTTTTGGCAATGTTGGTCGTCATCTCTTAAAACAGCCATTGCACCAGTTTCTATCAGAACAGAACTAACTCAATCTTATCTAACCATTTACACAACGTATTTTTATCTGTGCACCATATTAAAAAGGGCAAAACTCTCCTAATTTGGAAGAACTGACTATGCCAAGTTACAGATACTTTGAAACTTATGTTTTTATTGTACTCAGAAGTGTAAATATTTGGATTGCAATAACAACCCAAAAGTATTGTTGAATCAAAATGGTTTCCTTTTTTCTTTTGGATCAAAACCTTTGAAAATTAAAATAACAGGAACAATGTGAGAATATGCATAAAGTGCTGGGTGATTCCTCCACTGCAAGTGCACAAATCCGCCACCAACTGCAAATCTGCTTACCAGAAAGCAAGTAATATGAGGCTTTATAACACCAATAGCAGATGTATTCCAGGAACCACAGAACATCAATAGGCCAGTGTAGTCTGGAGGGATGTCCACAACTAAAGATGAGCGGGCTGTGTGTCTCACCTAAGTGACAACTCCTATCCCAACTCAAGGTCCACGGGTGAGTAGAACGGCCATTATGAAACAAATAAGTATGGGAGGCTCCATAGTGTAAAACCATATATGCAATTTATTAGAATTAAGAAAAACACTTACAATTGCGAAGAGTAAAAGCACTAAAACAAATTCAAAGGAGCCCCCACCAGGTAAAGCCCCAACCGCCGACCGTGTACCCCCACCGCCAGCACAGCACCCTGCCCCCACCCTCCACAGGAGGTGAACCAAACCACCCCACAACCCCAGCATAGTGGAGGGGGGGGGGGCGAGATGGCCCATAGGGACCACCAGACCAATGGGGGGGGGGTGCCTAACGGGAAGGAGGGGAACCCAGGGGTCTGACATCCACCCCAAAACACTCCAGGGGGAGATGGGGGAAAGTTACTTACCATACCAGGAACCAGGCAGGCACCGCTCCAGACAGAACCTCCTCGCCATCGAAATGGGGGGCTGTCAGCCAGGAGGCACGCTGCGACTCGGGCCGAGACCTGATCATATGCAACCTCACGGGGCATTTAACTCGCAGGCCAGCTCCCGTCCAGTGGGTCTTTGTTGCGGCCGACCCAGCGCGGAGCTGAGGTCTACGCGCACTCGCTGGCCAGGCTGAGGTGATTACTGGATCTAGATTATCCAGCCCGTTGTCCAAACCGGCAGTTTATTTTTTTAATCCTGTTTTTTTTTTTCCTGTGAGATCTACAATCTATCTAAAAAGAAAAAATTGCCAGGACCAGCAAGGAACTAGGTCCTTACTCCTGACTAGGCTATAGCAGAGAGAGGGTGTATACCCCCTAGGACTGCCCATAGGCAGAGCCAGACTTTTTTTCTGCCTAGTGTCCTACTCCTGTGGGGGGGGGGGGCAGTATAACCCAATGATTAGGAAGATATGGAGCTGTGTCCGTCAATGAACGAAAGAGAAATAATGTTTATAGGTTCAAAGTAATTTTCTGGCAAAAAAAAGCTGATTTTTAGATGTATGTATCAGGTGTTAAAATGTACCTGGGAGTTAGCTAGTAAAAGGCAATATGTGAGCACAATGTGTATTCCAATATAGACATACATACAAACACATAGAGAGATTAATACATTTACTGCAGTACCTGAAATGGAGTCTTTACTAACCAGTGCTGGCCCCAGTGGACAGAACGTGTCAAATGTTTTACCCAGCAGCCACTGCTTGCCATTCTTCTTCATCTGCCAGTCACGGGCACTGACGTCATGAGCAACAGTAAACCCAGCAACATACTCCATTGCATCTTCCTCCTGTGTAAACACTGGAAATCAGGCAATGGATAGGATATAGATGGCCGACAGTAGCCATACAATACATCTTCTTGACATTAAAAAGGACAGTTTTCCCTTTGCCCCATTATTTATTACATGCTTGCTGCGCAACACATTTAATATTCGTAAGTCTCTGTGGAAGCGACCACTTACTAGCACATAGCAAAACATGTAGGCCTTAAGGGCCCATTTACACCTCACACAGGATTGACCAATTATTATTATACAGGATTTAACACCAACAGTCTGCACAGAATATACAGGGAGACAGTACAGTTACAGTACAATTCAATACTATATACTGGGAGACAGTACAGTTACAATGCCTACAATCTAATAGAAAAATGCATTTTTGTGCATTGAGACAGGTTGTGTAAGACTTCATGTACACCCTGCCTACATATATTGTGGCTGCGGGAAAACACACAGAACACAGCAAAATTGCGGCGATCAAAACGCTCCTATGCTGAATGCGATATTTCTGTGTTCAGGAGAGAGAGGTTGAGGGAGCTTGACGCTCACTTAACCTGCGGCAGAACCTAAACTCTCTTTAAAGCTCCTATATGTACATTGATACAGACTTTTATGAAGTGGAGTTTAGGAACATTGGCAAAAAAAACGCCAAAAGCCCATAAACTCAAGTTTAGTAAGTGCTAGAGTGGGCTATTGTACATGAAGCCTAAAAGGCAGCCCATTCCTTTTCAAAGGGCTCACAATGTACCTTGGTGCAAACCCGCACCTGGTTCTATTTTTGACAATGCAAATCACCACAACATGCAGAATATGCAGATATGTTTATGGTCAGTGTATGTGTACATTGGGATGCTGCCATTCCAAATGAATAGTAGTGCACTGTAGCATATATACACCTGTGCATTACTGAAAACACATAAGGATAAATGCATTTTCACAAAAAATACACATATCCTTTATGTCTGGCAAGAGAATATTCATCTTCAAGGACTTGATTTACTTGAAAAGAGAGCTCCAAGCAGCCTTAGAGATCCCATGCACTACTGTGAAGACCCAGGTGCCTGCATGGTCCGCACCCAATAAGTTCAAGGAAAAGGAGAAAGGTGGCAGCACATCCAGGGAAAATTGTAGCTTTTTTTTGAGTGCGCATGCGCGTGGCGCCTGGAGCGGACATGATCTGATGGAGCTCCGAATGCCGCCAGCTATCCCCGGCACACAATCGGCTTTCATCCCAGCGGATCTTGGCTCCCTCGGTGGGAGCCGACAGCATGCAGTGGAGGGCACCGGAACCGGTTAAACGGAACCCCCTGCAATAGTCTACGGTGCACAAATCGGCAAAGCCTGCTCGGCCCCCGCACCAGGCCTCGCCGGCCAAGATGGTGACCAGCCAGAAAGGCCAGAGTTATGCCGCGGCCCTATCACAGAAGGTCCCTATGCTGAAGGAGACCCCCGCTCAGCAGACCACGCATGTAAGTCCACCCCCGGACCCGTTTTCCTCCCAATCTCAGGATAAGTTTCCCTCGGCGCAGGGTGGCGGGACCCCTCAATTTTCCCTGGCTTCCCCATACAGGGCGGAGGGCTCAGATGAGGCCAGCTCTCCGGCCTCCTCTATGGACATGCAAATGGCCGACCTTGCGGAGGCCACCTTCAGCCAGGCCAGCTCCCTTATGGATTCACATCCGCAGCCACCCACCCCTCCAGCGGCCTTCTCTGGGGATGCGACCCTGTTAGCCACTATCACAGAGGAGATGAGGGGGGACTTCAATGCCATAGGCAACAGGCTGGACACAATGAAATCCAAAATGGACACTACTGTTAAAAAGGTCAATCAGAATTCTTCAGTGATTTCCTCCCTACAAGACCAAATAGATACCGCCAAAATTGAGGACCTGGAGAATAGGTCCAGGAGGTATAATTTCCGCATAAGGGGACTCCCAGAGTCTGTCTCAGATTTGGAGGGCTCTGTACATGCCTTAATGAAGGAACTGATCACGGATATCTCTTCTCATCACATGGAAATAGATAGGGCCCTGACTGCCCCCAGACAGGACAGCCTGCCATGGGATGTTATAGTCAAGCCACACTTCTACAGGATAAAGGAGAAGGTCATGTATGCAGCCAGAAATCGTGAGGACCTCACATTACTGGATCCTAAAATTCAAATCTTTGCTGATATTTCCCCCTTGACCATCCAGAAGAGACACTCTTTGAAACCTCTCCTGCTACGCTTAACAGAGCATCAAATTAAGTATCGCTGGTCTTTCCCTTTTCACTTATCTTTTACCTTTAAGGGCAAGTCTCACTCTTTCTGTAATTTTAGGGATGGCGAGGAAGTCCTGCTGGCCTTGGGCCTGATATCCAGAGAAGCTTCCTCTCCCCCTCCTTCTGCATCGCCACATCACATGGAATGACCGATATCCCCGATCTGGTCCCACAAATCCAGAGCCTCCAACGCTAAGAAATCATCCGCATCCAAAGGACACTATGGATGAACTGCTGGAACTTTGCTGCTGTTTTTCTATTTTTTGTTGGTCTTTCCCCTTGCTTGGCCTGACCACTGTTCCCCCCCCCTCTCCAACAGGTGGACGGATGATCCCTGCCTGGGCCCGGGGGCGGCTGGTTGTTTTTGTTGCTGGCACCTGGGAGAGTTCTCCCACTAGGCTGCTTTTTGCCCACCCACAACTAGACTGCTGACTTGTGTTTTTTTCCTTGTATATTGCTGCTCATTATGCTGCATGTTTCTGCCCTCCTGATGGCTGCTGTTCGCCCCCCTAGTCTGCCACGGGCAAGCGTGGCGGGCGGGGGGTCGAGTGGCACCCGTGGATGTTGTGCACCCGCTGTCTCCCTTTCCATTGCAAAGAGCTGGGGATGCTGGTGCATAGACTTATGCCACTTACTAGTGTGATCGCCTTCCCCCTTATGGAGGACCTCGATTCACACGATGTGTTGGGAATGTTGCGTTCCCTGTGTCTGTGGCCCATCTGGGACTCATGGACACTTTTTTTGTCTGTATATTATGTGCTAACTCTAAAACATTTTTTTCTAGTTTCTGTCTCTTCTCTTTTCCGTATAGTTCTCTTTTCCTCCAGTAGTGTATGATTTTGGACCAGGGTCGTTGCTGAAGATGGGAGGAGGATCCTCCGGTCACAGGCGAGTACAGTCTGCCACACCACCATGGTAACACAAGGCACATCAACGCTCAATGTAATAACTCATAATGTCCAGGGCTTTAATTCACCGACACCGACTTCCAGGCCTATTATAGATGGAAGACCCATGTCACACAGCTGCAGGAGACACGCTTTTCAGCCACGTCGGCTCCAAAGTTTCTAAATGCTAGGTATCCCACCTTTTTCCTTTCCTGTGCGCGGGAGAAGAATGGGGGGTGGCAATTTGCATAGCCAAGGGAGTCCCTTTTGTACCGGATACAGTGATAAAGGACAAGGATGGTAGATATATAATGGTGGTGGGAAGGATTAGTGGAAGTCCGGTTTCTTTCATTTCGTATTACGCTCCTAACTCGGGCCAAGTCCGGTTTGTTGAATCAATGCTCTCTTCCCTACTTCCCCATGTTAGGGGCCAGTTGATAATGGGAGGAGATAGTAATGTTTCCTTGGAACAGGCAGTTGATAGATCGAAACCGGTGGTCAAACACACCCCCAAGCAGGGCGGCAAATTGGCCTATTTACTGCATTCTAATGACCTTGTTGATGTCTAGAGGAACATGCACCCCTCTACGCGGGACTTCATCCATTATTCTTCAGTTCATAATACATATTCTCGCATCGACCACTTATTTACCCTCTCCTCACAGTTACCATCCATATTGAAGTCCCAGATTATGGATGCGTCCTGGTCCGATCACTCACCAGTCCAACTGACCGTCCGGTCACTGGATCCTAGAAGGGGCCCGTTCTCGTGGAGACTTAATGCCTCACTCCAAACGACCCGGTCATATTCTCTGAGGTGGAAACTGCGATTCACCAGTTCTTTCAGGAGAATGTTCCCTCTGACAACGACCCGAGAATTTATTGGGCGGCCCATAAAACCACCATCAGAGGTAAATTGATTGTTGGTGGCGCGGTCCAAACGTATCCACGCACAGACGATTTTAGAGCAGGAAGAGGCCCTTCATCTACTTCAACTGGAACAGAAACAACATCCTCAGAGGGACATCAGACCTAAAATAGATGCAGCGCGAACGGCCCTTAATCTTACCCTAACCACCAAAGCGGAAAAGTACCTCCGCTGGTCCCGCCATCGATTCTATAGTCTGGGTGTAAACCTTCCACTCTTCTGGCTAGAAAATGTAATCCTCGCCCGTATACTCCTGCACTTCCCCGATTGCGTCTCCGCTCCGGCAAGTTGTCACAAAACCCGGACCTAATCGTGCGCGAATTTCATGATTATTACTCACGGCTCTATGCTTCCGCGACGCCACTGCATCCCAATAGAGTGGAGGACTTTCTTAGGGACATTCCTCTCCCCCAAATACATACGGACCATGTCACCTCTCTTGATGCGGAATTCACTGAGCTGGAGGTACGGGCAGCCATTGAATTCCTGAATCCTACTAGGGCACCGGGCCCGAATGGGTTCTCGGGCCATTACTACAAAAAGTATCTTGAATTGCTAGCCCTTCAATTGTGTGCCTTCTTTAATCACCTCCGGGGGGGGGGAGGGTCCCTGCCGGCCTGTGAAAATGAGGCCTACATTAATGTGCTTCCAAAACCGAATAAGGACCATAGTGATTGCTCCAATTATCGCCCGATTTCCCTTATTAACGTGGATCTTAAGCGGATGACAAAAATCCTGGCCACTCGGTTGCACTCCTTCCTGGCCCGATACATTCATCCGGACCAAGTGGGTTTTGTGCCTCAGAGACGAGCCCCAGACCAGACCCGTAGACTGATTGATATAATTGCTGCAGTCCACTCCAACTGGAATGGGGGGGGCCCCTCATAAAGGAATGTCACTAGATTTATGTAAGGCCTTTAACTCCCTTTCGTGAGACTACATGTTCCTTATATTGCGCAAGTATGGCTTTGGGCCCCACTTCCTGACAGTATTGAGCGCCCTCAATTCTATCCCGACTGCCCAAGTGGTGGTCAAGGGTTTTCGTTCTCCTAGATTGAACATTTGGAGGGGTACCAGGCAGGGTTGCCCTCTCTCCCCCCTACTGTTTATCCTGGCCCTCGAGCCCCTAGCCATCAAGCTCAGGCATCACCCAGACATCAAAGGAATTCAATGTGAGGGGGTGGAACATAAATGTGCCTTATTTACGGACGATCTTCTTTTGCTGCTGTTGTCCCCCATCACGTCCCTGCCGAACCTTTACCGTGTCCTTAAAGATTTTACACTTATACTGGGGCTCTCTGTCAATCACTTAAATGCTTAATCTAAATCTTGACACCGCAACACTGACCGCCTTACACAATAGTTTCCCCTTTAACCACTTTACTACCAGTCACGTAACCTCTACGTGATCAGACTTTGCGGGGTTATACCGGGATGATGCCTCTAGCTAGAGGCATCATCCCGGTACCGTTGTTTGAAGCCGACGGTCGGCTTTCCGTCGGTAACGATCGATGCGGCTCGGGAGCCGCTCGATCGTTACCCGGGGGGGCGGGAGGGGACGTCCCCCCCCTCCCGCCGCCTTCCGCGGCTTTGCTCGGGGCTACCGTCCCACCGGGAGCCCCGAGCACCCAGCCGGCACGTCCGCCGGCTGGATGGAGTCCCGATGAATGCCGGAAACGGCATCGATCGGGTCTCCGATGACGTAACCCGGAGGCGGCGTCCATGACGTCACGTCCAGGTTACTGTGCTGCAAAAGGCGGCAGATTTGAAAAACGGCTGTATGCAAAAATGCCGTTTTCGGCGTTTTGCATACAGGGAAGTGTAGTGGAGGGGTCTAGGGTCTTTTAGACCCTCGATCCCTCCATAAAGAGTACCTGTCACGACATATTGCTGTCACCAGGGATGTTTACATTGCTTGTGACAGCAATAAAAGTGATCAGATTTTTTTTTTTTTAAAAACCTGTAATAAAGTTTAAAAAAAAAGAAAAAATAAATAGGAAAAAAAAAAAAAAAAAAAATTTAGCCGTCCCCGTCACCGTTAGCTCGCGCACAAAAAAAAACGTATACGCAAGTCGAGCCGCAAATGAAATCGCTGTTCAAACCACACATGTGAGGTATCGCCGCGATCGCCAGAGCGTGGGCAATAATTAAAAAAAAAGAGCTACACTCTAACTCTAAACTGGTAACCGTTAAATAAATTTAAAGCGTCGCAGATTGAGATCTCTATTGACCGTAGTTTGTCGCCATCCCACGGGGGGGCGCAATTTTAAACCGTAACATGTTTGGTATCTATTTACTCGGCGTGACATCATCTTTCACAATATACAAAAAAAATGGGCTAACTTTACTGTTTAGTATTTTTTAAATGCAGTGAAATGTGATTTTTCAAATTTTTTCCAAAAAAATGGCGTTTTAAAGACCGCTGCGCAAATACCGCGTGACAAAAAATTTTGCAATGACCGACATTTTATTCTCCAGAGTCTTTGCTAAAAAAATATATATAATGTTTGGGGGTTCTAAGTAGTTTTCTAGGAAAAAATACTGGTTTTAACTTGTGAACAAAAAGTGTCCGAAATAGGGCTGGGGCTAAAGTGGTTAAGTGGCAGGAAAGGGCCCTCCCTTACCTGGGTATTTATCTGACCCCGACAATAGATAGGTTGTATCAAGCCAACTATCCTCCTTTTGTTCAGAAATATGCTACAGGATGTTCAGAGGTGGGAGAGGAACCCCCCCCGTCGTGGTTTGGCAGACTGTACACGTTAAAAATGAATCTGTTGCCGAGGTTGCTTTATTTGTTCCGCACCCTTCCTATAGCTGTCAAGTTGTCCGAGTTGAGGTCCTTCCAATCTAAACTGTTACATTTTTGTGTGGGGGAAAAGGAGACCGAGGGTGAACAGTAGCACGCTGTTCACGCCTAAATCAAGAGGTGGCCTAGGAGCGCCCGATCTGGTGAAATATTTCTATGCTGCGCCACTGGCTCCATTCATTCGCTTCCATTCCTCCCACTGGTCCACATGGATGCACATTGAGTCCTCACCGGCTCAGTCTGAACCTATCAGCCACCTAATGTGGTTAAGGCAAGGGGACAGACTGGCCATCATGTGTCCCACCACTTCCTTTTCCTGGGATAGACTATCAAAAGTTCAAGGCTTCAAGTCACCACATGCCCCTCTGGCTCCGATAGCGGGCAATCCTGCTTTCACCCCTGGTCTCCAACCCCTTAATTTTGCATGGTGGACTAACAAGGTACTTATTTGCATTGCTGATTGCTGTGACAATAAGGGCATTATTGCTAAAGCTTACCTGCAAGAAAAATATGGTCTCCCTAATTCTGAATTCTATCGTTATGTGCAAATTGCCCACTTTCTACGGTCCTTACAGTCCCTCTCAGCTCTTGCTACTTCTACCCCCATGGAATATTTATGTAGGTCTTATGACAAGCACACTGGGCACATCTCGAAAATTTATGGCATCCTCACCTCCTCTCCTACCAAGTTGTTTTATATGCGGAAGTGAGAACAAGACCTTCAATCTGAACATGATCTTGAGGAATGGCATCAGATGGCCCAGGGCGCTTCCAAATCATTTATAAATACCTCTCTGTTTGAGGCCAACTATAAGGTATTGATGAGCTGGTATATGGTGTTGCCAAGAATAGCAGCTTACGTTCAGGGGACTCCGGCCACTTGCTTTCGGGGTTGTGGCATGCAGGGTACAATGTTGCATACGTGTTGGGCCTGCCCCAAGGTCAAGAGGTTCTGAATCCGGGTTTACAATTTATTTACTTATTAACGCAAGTCAATCTACCCAAGTCCCCCGAACAGGCCCTACTTGGGCATTCTACGGTGAAGGTCCCACGTAGGGCCAGAAAACTTGTGGGGTTTATCTTCACGGCAGCTAGATTGGCGGTGGCTCGGTCATGGAGGTCTCAGACCATTCCGTTCGAGCTTGTAAAACACAAACTCAATTGGATAATGGTTAACGAACGCCTGTCTGCTACTCTTTCCGACAGGCGGGCTCAATTTGACAACATTTGGGAACCCTGGATCCAGTATCTATCTGCTTCATTGTAGCCCAGTTGGGCTTGAGCCCTCTGGGCGTGACTTTGTCTAAATGAGAAATGGTTTGCTCCTGGACTTCTCTTCTTTTCTGTTCTGCTATTCTGTTCTCTGCTCCTTTTACTTTTCTGTTTTCCTTTCAGGATCATTGTATCATAGCCATGTTGGGGCTGGTGGTCGGGGACCCCCAGGTGGTTCTGGCTGTGGCGCTCATCTCTACACCCTACGGCCCTGTGGTGGTTGGGGGAGGGCGACATGCACCCACCGGGGTGCAGGAGCGGGGATCACCATGTTGGTGCCCGAACACTCCTATCCTTGAGCTACTCCCCTGGAGGGGTGGTTTTCTTGCTCACAGCTATGTTGTGGACTCTGCTGCCTACTCCTCATGTACGTTTTCTTTCATATGCTCCATGTGTATGGTGTTCCCCTTTTATGGCTTATGTCTTTCTTTTGGTATTTGCCTTGTTTGACACTTTGTTATTTTGTTCATGTTTGATTTGTTTAATAAAAAATTATTGAAATGGAAAATTGTAGCTTTTTTGAAGATCCATTAAAAAGTAAAACATGACAAACATACGGTTCAAAGGTGCTCAGTAGACGCATTTCACACTGTCATACTTACTCTTTGCTAAAGTAATTACTATTAGTAATGAGTAAGCACGACAGTGTGAAACGCCGTCTACTGAGCACCTTTGGACCCTATGTTTGTCATGTTTCACTTTTTAATGGATCTTCAATAAAGCTACTGTTTTTATTCCCTGGATGTGCCGCCACCTTTCTTCTTTTCATTGGATTTACTTACACAGCCAGTGCCATCACATGGATCTAGCCCAGGAGTGCCAAACTCAATTTATTTGCAGGCTGCTTCAACATTATAGTTGCCCTCAAAGAGCCAATTGTATCCAGAAGACTATAATAATTTATCCAGTGATTTTTTCTCAGAGAATAGGTTCAAGAACCACACTAAATGGTGTGTGTGACCAAATTGCACAGTGGGAGGAACCTATAGGGGCAATAAGCACGAGGAGTGCATTTTATACAGAGTGCAGAGTTCAGGGGTACGCCATGTACAGAGTGCACTACATACAGAGTACAGGGTTTAGGAGTAGAATATGCAGTGTCCTGGGTTTTGCTCTACTTCAAAGGCTGTCACATCCACCCTTGCATCTGGCCCTTGCACCACTCTCCCCTATCCCTCACCTCTGCATCCACAGCCCCGATTCTCCTCCCCTTCCTCTTCACAAAACTAAAATTCCCTTAATCTCACGTACGCGGCCTGGCTATAGTACCTCCAGTGTAGGCAGCTTCGCCTCTCTCTTGCAAGGAGATCATAGGTCAGCATTAGTTCACAAGGGCACAGATCGAAATCACAGTGCAGCTAACCATGTGATTCCTCATACCACACTGCAACTGCATCTCCCCTTGTCCCTGCTGCAATTGCAGGGCAGGCAGCGATCTGTGAGAGCCACTGAGAGGAAAGCTGTCCTTGTAAAGACAGAAGTGACAGCAGTGAGCGAAAGGTGAGAGCTGGAGGTGGCAGAACAGAGTTTGGCCATGTTCCATCTAGAAAAAAAAAAAGCCTGGGTGCAAGGACCATATGAAGTGGCCTGGTGGGACAGATTCAGGCCGCTTTGTGTTTGACACATGTTATGTAGCCAAACAGATCCATGTGGTGTATTTACAATAAACAAGGCTGTAGACTTTGTTGGTTTTACAGACTAAGTAATGATCGAGAGAATAGCACTATCTTCTTTTTGCTGTCATTCACAGGAGATTTTAACTGTGGCAAGAATCTAGCAGATTCCCGTAGCAGGATTCACATATGGTTGTGGATAGTTATGGGCGCAGCTGTCTGCTGGTACTCGGATATAAATGTAAAATTAAGTAATTACCTGCTGTTAAGGACAGATGATCACTCCTGAACGCAAACAGCTTGTGATCATTGGTCCCTAGCTGCAGCTAATCGATCCATGTGCGATTACTTCTGGTCAGCTTTGGTCGCTGTCAGCCTGTCATTGCTTTGTACAATTTGAGCGGCTGCAACCGTCAGCAAACACCTGTGAATCCAGGGGGAGCAGCTGGATTCTAGCCACAGCTGGGGTTAAATTGCTGTGTGAAATTTCATCTGTACCATAAACAGCTGGTTTTAGCCTTAAAGCCAGAAGCTCACAACATGCATTTTTTTTAACTGAAACATATTGGTTAAAAAAACTGCATCTGAAATATAATCATGGTTTTGTATGTCTTACCTTAATGTTTTTCCCCCTTTTCCCAATAACAAAGGCTAATTCAACCTCCCAGTCCACTTCCTGCAAACAGAATGGTAAATGATTTTACTATACATGCAAGCAATGACTTGTCCAAAAACTTTTAATGGGTAATTTAAAACCATGAACAAATTATGCTGAAAATACAAAGCACATTTAAAAAAAAAAACATACATCTGGGCTTACATTTCATTTTTTGCATTGGAAACCTAGAAAACTGTAGTGCTATTAATGTAGAAAGGAAATTCAGAAATCGGAACACTGGATGACAAAACTTACAATATAAAATATAGCGGCGCCCTCTAGTGGTGAAAATGTATAGTAACATTATTAGCTAAACTGCTTCAGGAACAATTTAGTACCATCTGTGATACTTTTTTTATTTGCACTAACATCCAAATTTTCAAGACAAGCTTTCGGGGTGTGTCCCCTTCTTCAAGGTCCAAGCAGTATGAATACAAGAACTTTGATGCAATACAAAACAAAAAAAGTCCCCAACCTCAGCTTTGAAGTAAAAAAAAACAAAAAACTTTATATTCCATAAGTGCACTAAATATATTTGCAGTATGAAAAATTACATTGTTCTTTCCTAATTGATTTTCACTAAAATAGTGAAAATGTAACAAAGTCACCTGAAAAATATATGCCACATCTATCATCCTTCAGGCAATTATTTTTTAAAAAAATCAACATTTTTATTTTAATGAAAACATTTTTTTGAATATAGGACTTTGAAAGAGTACAGCGTGGTGTTTTACTAAAGCATTATGTATGCAGTACCTAATGTATCCCTAGTTTCTTTGGATAGAGTGGTATGGGAATAGAACCTCTGTCAGGTTTTTAATGCTCTCTGTGTATTGGTCTTGGTAACCACTAAAACTGGGACTAAAAGGTGAGGAATTGTTCCATTGCCAACTGTCTAAGCTGGCATTTCTCTCCCTTTGAATAGATTTCTTCTCTTGTCCTGCCTACAGGACAAAAGCGATTGTTGACTTCATGGCCGACCCTGAGGTTGCACCACTCCTCTCCTGTGGTACAGTTCATGTACAGTGGTTTTGTGTGCCATTGATTAGCTGCCCCGATTGAGTTTACAAGTCATTTTTAGGAGGGGGTGATCATTTTTCTAACTCAGGCATTCTGTTTTTGAATTTTTTTTGACATGTTGGGGTTATATCTTTCACTTGAATGTTATAGGTTGCAGCTGGATAAAACAAAAACTGTGCCTGTCTTCATTTTAGACTGCAATACAACAAAATGTGATTATTTTAAAGGGGGGTGGTTCTTTTCTATACCTACTGTATAGCTGTATTTTACCCAAACAGGACATGATCACGGATTACTATCACTGACAGCACATATAGCATCTTACTTTGTAAAATATTATCATTTATGTAATATTTCTGTGACCCACGTCCTACCACCCAGGCAGTTCCTGTGAATTCCCAGGTTGGATGTTCATATTTTGTTCATTTGGGGCTAGTCTTTGAGTTTGGTTATATTGGGTAGTTTCTTATACAGCAGCAATCACTGTCACTGTAGCAACATAAAGTGCCTACTACAGTGATTGCCAGCTTCCAAGGGGATCCAACAGGTAAAGCACATACATGCTTATACTGGTCAAAGCTGGACCAATGTAACTAAAAATTGCCATACCTCAACTTCAGCTTTAACCTTGAAGCCAGAAGCAGCTTCTGACACACTTCCATATGTAAGACCTGCACATACATAACCTTTAACTTACTGTCATATCACAGCTTTTCTGTTGTACTACATTTACCTTGCTTTCAGGTGGAAGGACAATGGAGTCATATGGGCCAATGATTGAACTGGGGAACTTGCTGAAGATGATAGGCTCTTTAGGAACAGGAACATTCTGCTCCAGGCAGTGGTCCACATAATTCATCCCAACACAAACAACCTTGTCTGGTTTGGTGATCGGAGCCAAAATAGTAAGCTCATTGCGGCTCAGAATGTGTTGACCGGAACCCAATGCTCTGTGGAACAGGGGAAATTAAGTGACCAAAACAATGATGAACTCCAGGCACATAGGAAATACACAAGTGAAACACATACATATCTGTTTTCACTAGAACAGACAAGCTCTAGACCTCGGTCAGCCTACTTTTCAGTTGAAGTGGTTGTTAGGCCACTGTGTAAAGTACACCAAATCCCCTCTGTTAGAAAACGTTCTTTGCCCCAGTGTCTGTGCTTTGTAAAAAAATAAGACCATTACTACGTTTTTTACATGACTCCTCGCTGCTCCCTCTCCTGATCCGACAGCTCCAGTGGGAGGGGCCGAAAATCCCCCATTGATGTCAGCAGGATCAGCCAGGTATTTCAGTTGATACAAAGGGCCAAATTACACAGCACAAGCACTGTGCTGTTTGACATGCTTTAAAGTAACAGGATCCAATTTTTTTTTGGATTATAAAACACCTGCCTGATCCAGGATCATCTTCAGCCTGTAACCGGACAATGAAGGAGCAGCAGCACACTGATGTGATCATCACTTTGCAGGCTGAGAGTGCAGCCACAGAGCACTTTTTGGCTCAGAGTGCATTACAGGAGGCTGATACTGTATCAAAACAGATTTAGGTACATTTCCTAGATGTATGTAAAATACACACATTGATATTTGAATATATACAGTATCTAGACAAAATTGTTTTTTTTTTTATATATAGTTATAAAACACATCTAATAGTTTACATAATGCAGCAACATCAGCACACGTAGGACACCCAACATGAAAGGTTTATTATACTAAAGCAAAACATGCCTTTGCACACAGGTACTGACTAGTATTCCAATGTTTCTCCTTCTCGCTCAGCTAATGTGACCCCAGTGCTTATAGAAAGGGGCAAGGGTGGAGCAAATCAGGATGCTGTGCAGGCACTTGACATCCTCCTCATCAACCAATGAATAGAAGTTTGTAATGGTGTACAATGATAACCTGTGGCTTTCTGTATCTAAAAGCAGGCTTGATTCACCCTCTGGTTTGCATACAATTTTTGGGCAATTTTTTAGGAATTTTGCAAAGGCTCCCCCAAAGAAACCTGAAGGCACCCCAGGGTGCCTGGGAACCCTGGTTGAAAAAGGCTGGTCTATTGCCTTCAGAAAATCAACCCATTGTTACTATATCATTTTCCAAGTATGATATACAAGGCCAGGTTAAATAGAACTTATACACACAGTCTAATGCCTCGTACACACGCAACGATTGTTGGCCGTGAATTTTCGGCCAACGTCCGATCGGCCGATTTTCAGCTTGTTAGTATGATGCTTCCGACAACCGACTGCGACTTTTCGCCCTAACAAAATCTGGTGTGCATGCTATAAAATTTTTGTTGGCCGTTGACAGAACGGCCGATTTTCCGTCAGTCAGTACAGATTTCGGCAGACAAAAATCAGATGAGCAAGACTGGGCATGCTCAGAGAAGAAAAAACACACTGAAAGTAAACCAGCACTAGGCTTGTGACGGTATCAGATTTTCATGCTGCGATTAATTGATTAAGGTTTTGCCACGGTATACGGTATTATCACGGTATTCTATTATTAAATTTAAATTATTAAATTTCCACCTCACTTCAATTTCATTGCTGAATTTAGGGGCTTTGGTTCACTTATGCACATTATTATATAGTCAGTCAGTACAGACTCTGTGAACCAGGCCTAAAATAGGTCATCAAGCAGTGTCTGGCCTAACTGGTGATAACTGGTCCTGGCGCTCGGCTCCGATCCGATGGCCTGGTCATTAAGAGGGCAAATCCTTGTGGTCAAGAAGTGGTTAAACCTGAAGGAGGTGTTGTTTATAAATTACTTTACTATCCCTTTAGGCCTGGTTCACATGTATGCGGGTTGGTGGTTCACATGTATGCGGGTTGGCGGCCCACATTTGCACAGGCATAGCAGCCCATTGATGTGAATGGGCTTGAGCTGCTATGCCTGCGTTTTCAGCTGAAAAAAGGTGCATGCAGAATTTTAAAAAATGCAGTGGCCATGAAATCCATCCTTCTTTTGCACCATGCGACTTACCTGCCTTTGCTGCACACGCAAACTGTTTTTAAATGCCGTGCCCACGTATACAAAAAATGCAGAAAGCTTGCCAGAGCAGGAACTGCAGGTTAGTCGCATGGTGCAAAAGCAGGATGGATTTCAAGGCCACTGAATTTAAAAAAAAATGCTGCATGCACCTTTTTTCTGCGGAAAATGAGGGCATAGCAGCCCATTCATATCAATGGGCTGCTATGCCTGTGCAAATGTGGGCCGCCAACCCGCATACATGTGAACCGCCAACCCGCATACATGTGAACCAGGCCTAAAGCAATAGTAAAGTCATTAATAGATAAAAACACCGGTCCTCCTGCAGGTTTAACCACTTCTGGATCGCAAGGATTTGCCCCTTTAAAGACCAGGCCATCGGATCAGAGCGCCAGGACCAGTCATCACCAGGTAGGTCAGACACTGCTTGATGGCTATATAATAATGTAATGTGGGCTGCTATGCGTATGCGTGTGTGTGTGTGTGTGTGTGTGTATATATATATATATATATATATATATATATATATATATATATATATTAGAGCTGCACGATTCTGGCCAAAATGAGAATCACGATTTTTTAGCTTGGAATAAAGATCACGATTCTCTCACGATTCTCTGTGTAACAAAAAAAAAATTGGGATAACTTTACTGTTACGTTTTTTTTTTTTTATTATTCATTAAAGTCTATTAATTGCGTTTGAAAGACTGCTGCGCAAATACAGTGTGACATAAAATATTACAACAATCGCCATTTTTTTTCTGTAGGGTCTCTGCTAAAAAATATATATAAAATGTTTGGGGTTCTAAGTACTTTTCTAGCAAAAAAAAAACTGATTTTAACTTGCAAGCAACAAGTGTCAGAGAAAGGTCCAGTCTTTAAGAGGTTAAACTTCCTTTCTCCCTGGCAGAGGGAAGGAAAAGATACAATGTAATCATTTTTGTTTATAGTTACTGGGAGAGCTGTGTGAGTGAATGAGTCATCCAGCTCACTGAAATGTATCAATTCACAAGTCAGACCCAGGAGCAGAGGAACTCGGTATTTTAAAAATGCCACAATAACAATACCGTGGCTATGCAATACCGCGATATATCGAATTACCGAAAACCGGCATATGTCTAACCAGCACATGACATCACTTCTGAAGTTGGTTGTTGGCCGAGAAAATTTGTGTGCAGTCTAGAGCACATTTCAACCAACACAACAACACTGGACAAAAGACGGCCGATCGGTGGGCCGATAATCGTTGCGTGTGTACGAGGCTTAAGTGGCTGATAAAACACAACCAAGCCCTGAGCCCATCATCCACTTACCTTAGCACCAGCCCCTGGGAATTTCCCCACCACCACTGAGCACCCCCAACCTTACCTCAACTTCCTTCGTCTTTCTCTCTGTTCTAATGTGCTGTGTTTGGAACCCTCTCCCAAACACCCCAGATACAGTACACCTTCTAGCACACGGAGTTACAAATCACTTGTTTACCTTTCGCACACACCTATACCGGCATATATTTTGCAGGTTTAAGCCTGAATGTGAATGCGGAGTGTGTAAGTGTCACCCTGGTGCAATCAAAAAGCGTGAGTCAGCTTACAGGCTTTTAGAGCTCCATGACCGTTTTTTTTTTTTTTAAGCCTGGGCTCACACTATTGCAATGCAGTAACCATTGCGATTCTAGTGCGGGTTCCCGCATCGCATCTCCCTCCCAGGCAGTTCACACTGCCCTCTGAGAACCAATGTGGGTATCAATACAAAGATAATGACACCCCCAGATTGATTCTCGGGTCGCAGTGCAAACTGAATTCGGACAGGAATTGGATCACATAACACAAATGCGAACTGATTCCAGCGCAGGAAAAATAAAAAGGTTCCTGCAGCATTTGCGTGCAATTGCAATGTGAGTTCAGCCATACAAACTGTATGGCTGAACTCGCATCACACAGACATTGCATGTGATCTGCACAGCAAAGCGATGCGTATTACATGCGATGTCTGCCTTAGCAATAGTGTGAACCCAGGCTAAGTCTGCAATCCCATTTGAGAACAGAGGGGAGATTTAAGCCCCGTACACGCGTACCGATTGTCAGCCGCAAATATTCGGCCGCCGACCGATCGGCCGATTGTAGGCTTGTTAGTATGAAGCTTCCGACAGCCGACAGCGCATTTTCGGCCGAACAGAATCTGTCATGCAAGCATTAAAATTTTTGTACGCCGACAACAGAACGGCCAATTGTGCGTCAGTCAGTACAGAATTCGGCCGACAATCAGCAGATTTGCAAGACTGGGCATGCTCAGAAAAGAAAAAACACACGGAAAGTTAACCATCACATGACATCACTTCTGCAGTCGGCTGTTGTTGGCCGACAAAATTTGTGTGCAGTCTTATGCAGTTTTCAACAGACAAGACAGCCCTCGGACAAAAGACAGCCGATCGGTACGTGTGTACGGGGCTTTACTAAACTTAAGAGCGCAAAATTGGGTGCAGCTGTGCATGGTAGCCAAATTAGCCTCTGACTTCAGCTTGTTCAAATAATCTTGGATGAAAAACCTGGAAATTGATTGGTTTCCATTCAGAGCTGCGTCAGATTTTGCACAAAAATTTCTACTGCCTGGTATGATGCAGCCATGATAGTAATTTGCATTCTGTGAGGTGAAAGTATAAATAATAAAAGACATATAAAATCTGTGGGGTTACCAAGCTCCAACACACTTTTAAATGCCCAAATCTGACATCTGAATGCCTATACTTGAGATTATACCTCTTGGCTGTCTGAAAGGCCACGTCTCCAGCTTCTAAGAACTCTCTCATTGTAGGAGGTAATGAAGAATCAAAGGAATTTAGGTCAATGATCTTCTCCCCATCCAGCTCCACACCAATTCTCTGGCCTGCAGAGGTGGCACTCTGGAACTGAACGAACCTCATCCTGAGCGTCTGAGTCTGAGAGAAGCCTCGTCTCGGTATAATACAAAAGGGATTCTGCTGGACCAATCTCACTGCACCTCGAACCCAACTCGACATTAGCCCTTAGAAAAAAAAAAAACGTCATTACAAAAAAAAGTAAAAAATATGCACTAAGATTCCACATTTGCACAGTATCAGAATGATAGGATTGGGTCTGTGACCATATATTTTTCATATAGAGATTAAAGTGGACCTGTGCATTTTCTATGCAGTGCAAAGCAATAGGTTCACTTTAATACCAGCCCCATTAACTGCACATATTTATTTTGCTTTTATTCCCACACCATTTACTTCAATCACTGGGACCAAGGAGAGCTATCCCCGTGTACGCCACACCAGGGCAGTTCATTAGGGACTGGGCATTCGCTCCCTGCCATTATTTAACAGCCCCTGGATAACCAATCAATCACCAAACACCAGTATTTTCATATATTAAGAAGTGAATTAAGTCATGCGCTCCTACCCGAAAGCACCAGGTATTTCTTTTGTTCCCAGAAGCCCAGAGTGCTGGGTGTACTCAGCACCCATTCAAAATTAGTGGTAATGCATGCGTTGGTACACTGCAATGTAATTCATTGTAATTATCTCCACATTACAGCTTAAACATGCATTTGTGCCTTGTAATGAGCTAAATTGCAACTTGCTCGAATTTTGCATACTTGGCTGTGCTTTCAGCAACCAGGGTTGTGGCATGTCCCTAAATAAGAACCTGCTGCGTTGTTCTGCATGGGCAAGTTCCAGAACATTGCCCGAACAGACAGTGAAGGCTGCTGCAGGTATGTACAGGCTTCTCTAGTATTCACCACTTTATACCCGTCAACAGCTTTGTCTTTGTTGATTATGAGCTGAAAATAATGACTGCAAACTATTCTAGGACAAAAGGGGCTTCAAAAGACCAGAAGGTCCATCAGGGATTGCCGCCTGGTGGGCCACATGCTGGTCTTCTCATGCATTCATGGTCACCAAGACCCTTGAACAATACTAGATAGACAGAGCTGGTAGAACTGGTCAAGTTGGCATTAACTTGACACAAATTGGTCAGCAAGTGATGAAGCACAGATAAGCCTGTGTGCATAGGGAGTGTTAAAGTACCTCTAGGATTTGGGTATGTACAGCCAGAGGCATGGCTCGCCTTGTCCATCTGTGTTTTAGTGCATGCCAGCTTGTGGCTTTGGCCAGTTGCGAGTGGTGGCATGCACATGCTGTTAGGAACAGGAGGCGAGAATATGGCATAACACCTCCTCCCCCACCCCCGTCTGTCAAACGACCTATGAAAAGCAATCTGCTGCATATAAACAAGCCCTTAAAATTTCTGTTGCTCCGATTGCCCATTGTTGACCAGATTGCCTGTCCCTGCATGCCTCAACCTCTGCACGAAAACTGACTGCCATCTGCCTGCCACATTGTAACCACCCTGCTCCTGAGACCACTTTGTGGGGCAATCCTGAGTGCAAAGACCTGGTGCCAGCTTGCAACAAATTAGCCACGGGCCACCTCTCCTTACAGAGTGCTCTGGTGAAGGCCAAGTTGTCTCTTAGACCCTGCATCTTAGGTGAGCCCGCGTCACCCACCAGGGGTGTCATTCACAACAGAGAGATAGTGGATAGACAGCAACATGCCCCTGCTTAACAAGTAACTGGTGTTAAATTGGGCCCGAATAGCAGGATAACCATAAATGATGAGATGCCCACTAAGAACAGAGTAGTAATGATTCTGACAGTCATTAAAAAGCTCATTATTACCCCAAGATACAACTATGTGGCCTAAAGCTCACCTTACCTATTACAATCTGACCATACTATTTTAGATTTACCAAAACTATGTATAATGAGGACCTAGCGTTCCGGACCTTCATCCCTGAATGCACCATAGACATTGATAGGCTGCCTGCAGAGGGGCTGGATGCTGAATGTATCCCTCTAGGGCGCACTAAAATGCAGAGAGGGATGCAAAGTTCCTCAACAGCCCTGTGTGTAAGGGGCCTTAGTCTCATCCAGTCAATGAAATAGGCAATCTAACCAGTGCAAGATTAGGCCATGTATAGCCCACCACAAGTGTGTGTACAGGGGCTTTCTTTAGATTGGAGTCTCCAAACTTTTTAAATAAAGGGCCAGTTTATTGTTGTTCAGGCTTTAGGGAGGCCGGACTGTGGCCAGTGGGAGTAGAAAATGTCCTGGCTTCAGTGGGAGTAAACAGTGTTCCATCTTTGGTATTCCGGGGAAAAATAGTACCCCACTGTCCGGGTCCGTGGGAGGAATAGTACCCCCACTGTCCGGGTCCGTGGGAGGAATAGTACCCCCACTGTCGGGAAAGGATACATCCAGGCCCCGGTCTGAAGTTATCTAGGTTTTCTACTCCACATTAAGTGTAAGCGAGCGGTTATAATAATAATCCAAGCAGTATGTTCTGTATGTTTGAACCTTATTTTTTCTTATTAGCTATAAACAACAATGTATAGCGGCATGCGTTACATAATCATAAACATAAATAATAATATCACAGAATGAGCATAATATAACGTGTTGCCATGGATACAAAGGACCTACATCATGTTGCAGTATAGATGGATCGGTAAGGATAGATAATGAGCAGAGAACAACCTAAGAAGGAGTTAGTGAAGAAATGTACACAGTAGGTTATATCATAAGACAGCTAATCAGAGGTTGGTGATCCTATATAGTCACTAATTACAGCATTTAGTTGTACAGAACCTGATGACGCATTGCCATCAAACCATACACCTGATTTACAAGCACGGTGTATTAATATTAAAATGTATAAAAAATATTTCTCTGCAGTGTAGGATGCTTGGAGGGAGTCATTTCTACACATTTAATAATAAACCATTACATTTTGTTTTCAGAAGCCAATAGAATTATTTACAATGTTCCGATATTCCGATTTTTTTAGGGATACAATCAGCTATCCCAGAATGGTAATGTTGGGAAAATGGGGAAGCATGTCCACTCTTTAGGTGTTAAGAAAACGCAGACAGAAACGCAAATTTCTGCCTGCGTTTTCAGAAAAGTGCTAGGAACGCAGCAAAATACGCCACACACTTGCATACCGCTCAACTTTTTGAGATGGGAACAAGGAACACCTATGAGCAAACATATGTAGGCATAGGACACACCCCCTGTCACACCCCTTATAGGAGAATTATACAAAAGAAAAAAATGAGTTAAACCCACAAGTGCTTTTTTCCCCCACTACTATTCCTTTATACTGGATTTTTAAATTTACAAATGCAGCAATTTAGAAAATCGGATGAAAGATTTAGCACTGGGAAATACTTTACTGAAAGAAAAATAGTGCATTTTATATACAACTATATAAATCAGACCAAAACGAGGGACAAATGAGGAGGAAAGGGACAAAGGGACTTTGTTCCAAATCAGGGACTATTGGGAGCATTGTGCTTGCAGTGCTATTATTTCCTAATGGCACCTCAAACAGATAGCAGTCAAGTGGTTTGTCACACATTCGCTGTGCGACAAAAAATACATGAAAAATTAGGAACGCAAATCGCCGCACTTGGCTCAGTGACAAAAAAAAGGTGCCCGAGCTACTTTGCCATGTTTGTCTCATGTAGGGAATTTCATTCAAGTGACTGGGCTTCCCTATGCTATTGTGTGCCAAACACAGCAAAAAAACCGTACTAAAAAAACGCATTGTGTCACGCAGGTGTGAATGGGGCCTTAAGAGTTCATTCACAAGAGCAGCCAGGGGCTGTAAATAACTGAGCTGCGATTTTACCAGCCTTCCCCAAACTCCTGATGCCTGATACACAAACAAAAATGCTATAAACTCAGCCAACGAGATTAAGGGGGTTACACTGCATTTGCAAGCCAAATGCTTGAATGGAACTTGCGGAATAGTCCCACAATGTAAAATTGCAGTCCAGCAATAAAAATAAAATAAAAACCAGGTTTCAGCACCTTTTCAATGCCTGTTATCCATTTCTGTAACGCCCTCTATAAGGGACTCAGGGTAGAGTTGTGAGTTTAATTCAAGTCTGTTCCCTGCCATGTGATAGTCACAAGTCACTCATTTCTGCTGGCAGCAGATGTCCAAGGTCAGCAGAAAACCATGGCAACCCAGCTAGTGACTTTAGGTAAAAAGTCAAAATCTGCATATATGTGTGAGCACCGCTCAGTCTGCATATTCCAGGGAAATAAACAAGAAGGGCAATTCAGTAAACCTGGAGCATCTGTGCATATGGCAACCAATCAACTTCGCTTGTTCAGTTAGGGCTCATTCACACTATGTGCTGTGATCTGTGTTTTTCCACATGGATAAAGGCAGCTATGGCACATATAGAACAATTGTTTTATACAGTATTTCACAAAAGTGAGTACACCCCTCACATTCTTGTAAATATATTTATAAATCTTTTCATGTGACAACACTGAGTCCCCATTCACACTAGCGCGACTTGTCAGGCGACTTGGTCGCCTGACAAGTCGCGGTGGGTCGCCTGCCATTGATTAGCACAGGACCCGTTCTAATAGGAGCGACACAAGTCGCTCTGACTTAGAAAAAGGGTCCTGTACTACTTTGGGGCGACCTGGAGGCGACTTGCATTGACTTCAATGATATGAAGTCTGTGCATGTCGCGGTGCACGCTGTGCACCGCGACTTCACAGGTCGCCCCGGCAAGTCGTGTCGCCCCTGTGTGAATGGGCTCTCAAGAAATGACATGTTTCTACAATGTAAAGTAGTGAGTGTACAGCTTGTATAACAGTATAAATTTGCTGTCCCCTCAAATTAACTCACACACAGCCATTAATGTCTAAACCGCTGGCAACAAAAGTGAGTACACCCCTAATTGATAGTGTCCAAATTGGGCTCAATGTGTCAATATTTTGTGTCGACTCCATTATTTTCCAGCACTGCCTTAACCCTCTTAGGCATGGAGTTCCCCAGAGCTTCACAGGTTGCCACTGAAGTCCTCTTCCCCTCCTCCATGACAACATCACGAAGCTGGTGGATGTTAGAGAGCTTGCGCTCCTCCACCTTCCGTTTGAGGAAGCCCCACAGATGCTCAATAGGGTTTAGGTCTGGAGACATGCTTGGCCAGTTCATTACCTTTACCCTCAGCTTCTTTATGAAGCAGTGGTCGTCTTGGAGGTGTGTTTGGGGTCATTATGTTGGAATACTGCCCTGCGGCCCAGGTAGGGGATCATGCTCTGCTTCAGTATGTCACAGTACATGTTGGCATTCATGGTTCCCTCACTGAACTGTAGCTCCCCAGTGCTGACAGGACTCATGCAGCCCCAGACCATGACACTCCCACCACCATGATTGACTGTAGGCAAAACACACTTGTCTTTGTACTCCTCACCTGGTTGCCGCCACACACACACTTGACACCATCTGAACCAAATACGTTTATCTTGGTCTTATCAGACCACAGGACATGGTTCCGGTAATCCATGTCCTTAGTCTGCTTGTCTTCAGCAAACTGTTTGCGGGCTTTCTTGTGCATCATCTTTAAAAGAGGCTTCCTTCTGGGGTGACAGGCATGCAGATCAATTTGATGCAGTGTGCGACGTATGGTCTGAGCACTGACAGGCTGACCCCCCACCCCTTCAACCTCTGCAGCATTCATACATCTGTTTCTCAAAGACAACCTCTGGATATGACGCTGAGCATGTGCACTCAACTTCTTTAGTCGACCATGGCGAGACCTCTTCTGAGGGGAACCTGTCCTGTTAAACCGCTATATGGTCTTGGCCACCGTGCTGCAGCTCAGTTTCAGGGTCTTGGCAATCTTCTTATAGCCTAGGCCATCTTTATGTAGAGCAACAATTCTTTTTTTCTGATCCTCAGAGAGTTCTTTGCCATGAGGTGCCATGTTGAACTTCCAGTGACCAGTATGAGAAAGTGAGAGTGATAACACAAAATTTAACACACTTGCTCCCCATTCACACCTGAGACCTTGTAACACCAACGAGTCACATGACACCGGGGAGGGAAAATGGCTAATTGGGCCCAATTTGGACATGTACTCACCTTTGTTGCTAGCAGTTTAGACATTAATGGCTGTGTTGAGTTATTTTGAGGGGACAGCAAATTTACACTGTTATACAAGCTGTACACTCACTACTTTACATTGTAGCAATTTGTCATTTCTTCAGTGTTGTCACATGAAAAGATAGAATAAAATATTTACAAAAATGTGAGGGGTGTGATGTGCGGTATGGGAAAATGAAGCCATGCTGAATTTTTCTGCACTGTACAGCAGTACAACGCAATGCTGTGAAGTTATAAAAATAGTGTCAAAATGTTAAACTTCAAATACAGTTAAACAAAAAAAAAAAAGGTGGAGGAGGAGGCCAAACATCTGGCTCACATCAGCACGGCGAACTGAGCCAGAAGTGCGAGCGGGTACCTGTCAAAACCAGGTACCTGCTCTCTCCCAAAAGTTGCCAAAGTGTGGCAGCGGAGAGGACTTCCACTTTTGGGTGGAGCTCTGATTAAAGTGAAAAAAATATAAAATGGGTGAACAGGCAGGATTTTAAAGTCAGACAAAATGTGCTATGTCTCTTCTCTATTAGAATTACATAGTTACATAGTTACATAGTAGGTGAGATTGAATAAAGACAATAGTCCATCCAGTTCAACCTGTATAGGTGTGTGTGGCCGTACTCATCTCACATAGCCCTGAATGTTCTGATCCTTGAGATGTAAGTCTAAGAGTCTTTTGAAAGCCACCATACTTCCCGCAGAAACCACCACTTGTGGTAGAGAATTCCACAATCTTGTAGCCCTAACAGTAAAGAACCCCCCACGCTTCTCCTCTAATCGCATTGTATGCCCTCGTGTCCTCATGCAATCCCTGAATGCAACTGAATAGCTGTTTTTCTATGCCGAGATCCCCATTGAGATATTTATAAATTGCTATCATGTCCCCCCTCAGGCGTCTCTTCTCCAGGGAGAATAAATCAAGCGATTGCAGATGCTCTTCATAATTAAAGTCCTCCAATCCCCTAATCAGTTTAGTTGCCCTTCTCTGGATTCTCTCCAGCTCCAATACATCCCTCCTGAGGACTGGCGACCAGAACTGGACAGAGTACTCCAGATGCGGTTGGACCAGAGTTTTATAAAGTGGAAGGATTATAGTCTTATCTCTGGAATACATCCCTTTCTTTATGCATGCTATTGCCTAATCTATCATCAACCAAGACTCCCAGATCTTTCTCCATTTTTGATTCCCCCAATGGTTCCCCCCCCTAAAGTGTATTGTGCTTTTATGTTTTTAGTCCCCAAGTGCAAAACCTTACACTTCTCCACATTAAACCTCATTTGCCATGTCGTTGCCAACTCCGTTATTTTGTCCAGGTTATTCTGTAGGATATCTGCCTCATGCTGTGCAGTTATTGCCCTGGCCAATTTTGTGTCATCTGCAAAAACTGATATTGAACTACTGATCCTGTCCTCAATGCTGTTTATGAATAAATTGAACAAGGTTGGTCCCAGGACTGAGCCTTGGGGGACCCCGCTTACCACCTCAGACCAGTCTGAGTATGTGCTGTTTATTACCACCCTTTGGACCCTTACTTACCTGCCTGTCCGTTCTGTACAGTGAGCTACGCACGCGGAGCTCATTGTTCAAGTTTGGTGACAATGAGCTGACATTTTCTTAGTCACATCCTACAGCAAAAGCCATGGTCCGCAGAGAGCTTCCAAAGTATCAGAGGGATCTCATTGTTAAAAGGTATTATTCAGGAGAAGGGTACAAAAGAATTGCCAAGGCATTAGATATACCATGGAACGCAGTGAAGAAAGTCATCAAGTGGAGAAAATATGGCACAACAGTGACATTACCAAGAATTCCAAAATTGATGAAAAGACGAGAAGAAAACTGGTCAGAGAGGCTGCCAAGAGGCCTACAGCAACATTAAAGGAGCTGCAGGAATATCTGGCAAATACTGGCTGTGTGGTACGTGTGACAATAATCTCCCGTATTCTTCATATGTCTGGGCTATGGGGTAGAGTGGCAAGACGGAAGCCTTTTGTTACTAAGAAAAACATCCAAACCCGGCTAAACTTTGCTAAAACACATCCGACGTCTTCCGAAAGCATGTGGGAAAATGTGTTACGATCGGATAAAAACCAAGGTTGAACTTTTTGGCCATAATTCCAAAAGATATGTTTGGTGAAACAACAACACTGCACATCACCAAAAGAAGACCATACCCACAGTGAAGCATGGTGGTGGCAGCATCATGCTTTGGGGCTGTTTCTCTTCAGCTGGAACAGGGGCCTTAGTCAGGGTAGAGGGAATTATGAACATTTCCAAATACCAGTCAATATTGCCACAAACCCTTTAGGCTTCTGCTAGAAAGCTGAACAAAAAGAGGAATTTCATCTTTCAGCATGAAAACAGCCCAAAGCATACATCCAAATCAAAAAAGGAATGGCTTCACCAGAAGAAGATTCAAGTTATGGAATGGCCCAGTTAGAGCCCAGACCCGAATCTGATTGAAAATCTGTGGGGTGATCTGAAGAGGCCTGTGCACAGGAGAGGCCCTCACAATCTGACAGAGTTGGAGTGTTTTTGCAAAGAAGAAGGTGCAATAAATGCTAAATGAAGATGTGCCATACAAAATCAAAAGGTGCTTCAACAAAGTGTTAAAGGGTGTGCACACTTATGCAACCATATTATTTTAGTTTTTTTATTTTTACTTCCCTCCATCTAAAAGATTTTAGTTTGTTATTCACCTTAGTTGTACAGATTTTAGGTCACATTAAAGGTGGAAAAAGTGACATTTTAACAGGGGTGTGTAGACTTTTTATATCCACTGTAAGCCTCAGTATATGCTTGCCTGTAGGTACAAGTGGTAGAACAGCGTTTAATACCACGTTACTGGGACAGTGATCAGCAATGCCGGGGGCCGAACTTCTAGAATAGGGTGAAACTCTGCTTTTAGGTAAATAAAAAAGATTTAGGCCCCATTCACAAAGGTGTGACAGCGTACCCCCCTGTGCGGGCGTGTGACAACGTGTCCCCCCCCCCCGTGCGGGCGTATGACAGCGTACCCCCCCCCCGTGCAGGCGTTGGACAGCGTATCCCCCCCCACGCACGGGCGTGTGACAGCTTACCCCCCCCCCCCCGTGCGCAGGCATGTGACAGCTTACACCCCCCCCCACGTGCGGGCGTGTGACAGCCTACACCCCCCCCCACGTGCGGGCGTGTGACAGCGTATCCCCCCCCCACGTGCGGGCGTGTGACGGCTTACATCCCCCCCACGTGCAGGCGTGTGACAGCTTACCCCCCCCCCCCCCCACGTGCGGGCGTGTGATAATTTACTCCTGTGCGGGCATATAACAGCGTACCCCCGTGCGGGCGTGTGACAGCTTATTTCTGTGCGGGCGTATGACAGCGTACCCCCAGGTGAGCGTGTGACAGCGTACCCAGGGCGGGCGTATGACAGTGTACCCCCAGGCGAGCGTGTGACAGCGTACCCAGGGCGGGCGTATGACAGTGTACCCCCAGGCGAGCGTGTGACAGCGTACCCAGGGCGGGCGTATGACAGTGTACCCCCAGGCGAGCGTGTGACAGCGTACCCAGGGCGGGCGTATGACAGCGTACCCCCAGGCGAGCGTGTGACAGCGTACCCAGGGCGGGCGTATGACAGTGTACCCCCAGGCGAGCGTGTGACAGCGTACCCAGGGCGGGCGTATGACAGTGTACCCCCAGGCGAGCGTGTGACAGCGTACCCAGGGCGGGCGTATGACAGTGTACCCCAATCTGATTGGTCGTCCTGCAGCAGTTTTAGTACACCCCCCTACTTGATGAGGCAGATTGTGAGGCCTACACTATGTTCAGATTATTTAGCATTAGAAAGGTTTATGAACAATAATAAAAATCATTAGCCTGCACCCGGCATGGACCGTACACCTACTTATCTACAAGAGCAAAACCCTTGCTATAGTCTGGAGCTACCCACCCACACCGCCACCTACAGCGCAATGTAATCACGTGATAGATAGAAAGATAGTACGCCTGTTACCAGGGTGACAGCCCGAGTACCCCCAACGTGTCCTGGAGTGGCGGAGCAGCGCTCAGTCCCGTGACCCGCTCTACAGCCAAACACAACTACACTTCCCAGAGCTCCCTGCGGCCGCCTTCAACAACTTTATTTAAAACGTAGAAGTGATTACAGCCAGAAGGCGTGCGCATTGAGCAGGTGTCTGTCTGACTGAGTTTGCTAGTAAAGGAATAGATTGTGAGGGGATTCTAATCAGAAACACTGGAGGACTTCATGGTTTGCTGTGCATTTTCCTGTTTTCGCAAAGGCAGTATCTTGCAGGGAGAAAGTATGGCCTGGGGTGCAAAATGGTAGGCGCAGCAGCGGAAGGGTTAAAGAGCGTTGTGTGGTGAATAGGACTTCTGGGCAAACATAAAAGTTTATAAAAGACTCCTCCAGTACAATGTGACAGGATTCACACCACTTCCATTTCATTCAAGTCACATGACCACCTGAAGACCTCCCCTTTTCTGGCACTTTTTTTCATGTAACAATCCAGTGTTTTTTGCTAGAAAATGACTCCGAACCCCCAAACATTATGCGTTTTTTTTTTTTTGTGGAGGCTCTAGAGAATAAATTGGTGGGTGTTGCAATTTTTTTTTATGTCACACGGTATCTGCGCAGCACTTTTTCAAACACAATTTTTGAGAAAAAAAAATACACTTTAAAAAATAATGCAAAAAAAAAAAATGTGTATATATATATATATATATATATGTATATGTATCCCAATTTTTTTCATGTCACGCCGAGCAAATAGATACCAAACATGTCATGCTTTAAAATTGCGCATGCCTGCGCAATGGCAACAACCAACGTAAATTTTACTACCCATAGGGGACCCATTAAAAGCCTTCACAGGTAACCACTTTACATTTACAGAGGAGGTTTAGTGCTAGAATTACTGCCCATGATTTGACGATGTGTGGGACGATCGCTGTGTTGGTGCGGGACCCACACACGCATTCACCTTTGTGCACTGGGACGGGGGCACTTTAATTTTATTTTTTTTAATTGTTGAATTATTTCATTTTTACACTGTTGCTTTAATTTTTTTTTGGGATCGCTTTTATTGTTGTGCCAAGGATGTCCCATCCTTGTGACAGTAAAAGGCATGTGACAGGTACTCTTTAACCACTTGCCTACTGTGCACTTAAACCCCCTTCCCATCCAGACCAGTTTTTAGCTTTCAGCGCTCTCACACTTTGAATGACAATTGCGCGGTCATGCTACACTGTACCCATATGAAATTTTTATCATTTTTTTCACACAAATAGAGCTTTCTTTTGGTGGTATTTAATCACCTCTGGGTTTTTTATTTCTTACAAAAAAAAGAAAAAAGACAGAAAATTTTGAAAAAAAAAAAAAAAAGTTTTTCTTATTTTCTGCGAGTAAATTTTGAAAATAAATACATTTTTCTCCTTCACTGATATGCGCTGATGAGGCGGCACTTATGGGCACTGATGAGGTGGCACTTATGGGCACTGATGAGGTGGCACTTATGGGCACTGATGAGGTGGCACTTATGGGCACTGATGAGGAGGTACTAATATGCCGCACTGATGAGCGCTGAGAGGTGGCACTGCTGGGCGCTGAGAGGTGGCACTGCTGGGCACTGAGAGGTGGCACTGATGGGCACTGATAGGCGGCACTGATGGGCACTGACGGGTGGCACTGATGGACACTAACGGGTGGCACTGATGAGCACTGATGGGCGGCACTGATGAGCACTGATGGGCAGCACCATCAGTGCCCACACTCAGTGCCCATGGTGCTTTCAGTCAGTGCTCATCAGTGCCTAGATGAGCAGGCACTGACTGGCAGCACTATGGGCACTGATTGTGGGCACTGATGGTGGGCACTTTGTGTATGTTTTTTACCTTGTGTAATCAGGGCACTGGTGATCAGTGCCCTGATTACATTCTTCTGTGTCCCCGGCGGCTGATCGGCTCTCCTCCTTCCTCACACTGCAGTCTCTGTGTGAGGAAGGATCGCTGGCGATGAGAGATGATCTCATATGTTTACATATGAGATCATCTCTCATTGCATGGGCCGATCACGTGGTAAATGGCCGATGTGATTGGGCATTTACCACGATCTGTGATTGGCTGTGTCCAAGGGACACGGCCGACACAGATTTTCCCCGATGCGCGCGGGGAGCCTGTCTCTGGGAGGCCGTTTAAAGATGGCCTCCCGAAAATTAGAGTCCGCGCTGCAGCCGTCTTTCAGCTATAGCGCGGACCGGAAGTAGTTAAGGAGGGATCTAGGGTCAAAAAGATCCCAAATCCCTCCTTTGCACTTGAAGGCATTCAGAACACCAAGATCGACATTTTAAAAACTTTCGATTTTCAAAATATTGCGCTTTTGACCTCCAGGTTAATCGGAAGTGATGTCATTGCTTCCAGGTTACCATAGCAAGAGACCCCATCAAAGCCAATTCTGGCTTTGTATAGGTCCCCAACTAGCTGGTGGACGTACCAAATAGTAGCCCAGGTCTCCCAGTGAGACGAGAGAGCTGCGGAAAGGGGGCGGATGTCCCCTCCTGCTGCTTGTAATAGCAATTGAGTGGCTAGTTAGCCGTTCTGATTGCTATTACAAGAGAGCCAACCGTCGGCTCTAAAAAACGGTACTGGAATGATGCCAGGCATCACCCCGGTACAACTACTTGATGAGGTACAGTGGTGTATTTAGGTTTTTTGCGGCCCTAGGCCTGACTAAACTTGTGCACCCCCTAATTTAAAAATGATCCACCCCTTCCTTTAAAGGCCACACCCCTTCATGTTTATAACCCACCCTGTCATCTGTAAACCACAACCACAGTGTATCAGTGTCCATCCGCGTAGCCTTATCAGTTCCCATAAGTTCAGCCTCATCAGTGCCGCCTTATTACTGCCCATCAGTGGAGCATATCAGTGTGGCTTCATCAGTGGCCATCAGTACAGCCCCATCAGTGGCCACCAGTGTAGCCTATCAGTGCCCATTTATGCAGCCTATCTGTGCATCATGTCAGTGCCTATCAGTTCTGCCTTATCAGTGCAGCTTATCAGTGCCGCCTCACCAGTTGCCATCAGGGCAGCCTCATCAGCGGCCACCAGTGCAACCTATTAGTGCCCTAAGTTCCACAGTCTGTGATCAGCACAGGCATTGGAAGTCCCCACCTTCTTTACCTCTCGCTCTGTACTACCCCCAGCGCCTCTTTTTGAGTTCACAAGAGCCAAAACTACAGAGGAGGCCTCAGGTATTAATGCACGCTGACAGTATTGATTGTCAGCACACATTAAAAACAACACGGGAAACAACATTGGGTGATATACATCTGCCACAATACTGATTTGCAGCAGAACCCCTGGGGGCCACCAAAATTCTCTCCAGGGACCACTGGTTGGCAAGCACTGCTCTAGATCTTTCACAGATGTTTTACAAATGCATGTCAAAGGAACCCAAAGATGCCTGTGCACACTGGTCCTTATGCATGATCTTATTAAATGGGCAGGGGGCCCTTGCAAGGAAAACACCTCAGGGAACCAGGTACAATGTATTTACCATTTCAGTAGCTACTAAGCACTTTGTTTCTGATCATCTGTAAAGATAATGTGTCTATTGGTCTGTGAGCCAATCACTTTGCAATTTTCAACTGAAGCAGCAACCTCACAATAATGCACATTCATGGGTGTGATCGGGGCCTTAGTAGTACCAAGAGCAACTGCTATATTCAGCTTAGTGTAAAACCACAACCTCAAAGTGGAGTGTACCTTCTGTGAAACATTCCATTTTTTTAAATACATTTCTTCTGCAATCTTCTTTTGTGTGAAGTTTTTACGACTGCTTTCCCAGATTTTAATCATCATTTTTAATAAATATACATTTTTATATCTGAGAAGGTTCCACTTATCCAGATCAGAGTATAGCTAGTAGCAGTAAGGCGCATTCAACTGAATCTGTTCTGTAATGTTCAATACGTTTCGCTGCTCAGCTTCTTTTGTTCTGACTGTCAGGAGCACACTCCAGCACTGTAAGGCCCCTTTCACACAGGGAGTCCGTCAGCCGGACTCCGTTTTTCTCAGCGAGGATCGATCTGCCGATCCCCCGCTGAGAAGGCGGATGGCAGCTGTGCCTCTGTGCTGTGTGCGGAGACACCCCTGTCAGGTCCCGCTGTTCTCTATGGGGGAATCAGATGGGAACGGACCGTCTGTCCGTTCTCATTCGATCTGATCTGCTGGATGGATGGAAAATAGGGTTTCCATCCATCCAGATTTGACGGATCGGATCGGATGTCAGCAGACATGTCTCCGCTGACATCCGATGCCCCATAAAGATACATGAGGCATCCGTTTAGATCCGCCAAAAAAAAAAAAAACAAGGCAGATCTAAACACCTTACTCCAATCACCATGTAATACAGGCCTCGTCAAAGTTGTCTACTCCCCCCTGGTCCATTTACTTTCTTCTGTGTTCCAGTAATATTTTCTAGAACATGCTCCCAGCCAGCTCCTTTTTTATCCTGCACATGCATGCTATTGCTCTATTTGTTACTATGGGTAAGCTGCACGCCTAACAACCACTGGAGTACATGAGGACAGCTACTTTTAGGGCCACAGCACTTACGAGGTGGTATCAAAAAGTTTTGAGACTAGTTTTGTAACACGTCAATAGATGGCAGCACAAGGCTGCACACACAGTTACAGGGAGCACTGACCTTCATAAGTCAGTGTGCCAAAAGACCTGGGGTCTAAAGGCAAATCCACTGTGCACTGCAAGTGCACTTGGAAGTGCAGTCGCTGTAGGTCTAAGGGGAAGATCTGAAATGAGGGGAAGCTCTGCTAACTTCTATCATCCAATTATGTGCATGCAAACATGCTGTTTTTATTTTCCTTGCATGTCCCCCTCAGATCTACTTCCAAGTGCACTTGCAGTGCAGAGTGAATTTGCCTTTAGTAAATAAACTCCATTGCCCTGTATACATCGGGAGCTGTACAACTGGTGCTATTCTGACCATGTGTGTTACCACGTCTGCTATTTCATCATGGACAGAAAGTTAGAATAAATGTGAGTTTCTCAAGGGAAACAACTTGATCTCACTTATGTACCCACCCTACTTGCCAGATTTGGCTAATGCGGACTTCATCTCTGATGAAGATCCAGCTCAACGGTAATGGATTTGACACCATTGTGGAGATCCCGCATGAGTCGCAGAAGCTGCTTGACTTGCGTCGAAAGGAAGACTTCCAGTACACATTCCAGAAGTGGCAGGAACGCTGGGAGCGCTGTTTTGCTGTGCAGGGGGGGCTATTTTGAAGGTGATAGTGCATAAACATTTATAAATAAATACATTCTTGTAAACAGAGCTAGTCTCAAAACTTTTTATTACCACCTCATATGTGCACTATGAAGAGGGATTAACTAGGACATGTCAAAGGAAAGATCACTGAAAGGGAGGCAGTGGTAGGTATTGGAAGACGTTTCCTGCATTCAAGGTGATGAGGGCATTTTTATAAAGAACAGCTTTAATAAATGTGTCCCTCAACTCAGTCCCAAGTTGAACCTGCTTGGATAAGCCATGAAACATCTTCAACATTACAGAACAAAGTCCAGTTGAATGCTACTAGCTATAGAGGTTTAAAGAAAAAGGAGAAAACTCAGTCTCCCTAAAACCTGCCAACTCAATTGCACAATCTCTTTTGAACCTAATTTATGTTTCCAGTAGTTACAGTATGTTGTCCAAGGGCTTACCCAAATAATTCACTCAATTTATATCTAATTAGCAAGGCTCTTGTTCTATGTTGAGTGTAACATACATGACCATCAACTGGGCAAATTAGGTAACAACCACATAAGGAATACTTAAAATTTGAAGGGTCAGATGAATAACAGACTTCCATTGAAGAAAGAGCATTAACACTCAAACATTGTTCAGCACTGCAAAGGAATCAGAGGCTGCATATACTGAATGACTGCCCTGTATACATACTGTATATAATTACTAACTGAGTCAAGTTAAAGGGTCCATTCACACTAGGAACTTCATGTGAATTGCACAGGAATGCTGTGCAGTTCCTGTGTGATTCACATGCAGTTCTGTCCAGTGCGATTTCAGCCCTATTCATGCATGCACTACTTTTTGGAGTGCATGTCAACTTTTGTACCATGTGATCCGGTGATGGAAATTGCAAGAAGCACTGCGATTGGTTTGAGGTGCAGGAAGCTGCACAAGATTGCATCTTTCCTGTACTGCATTCTAGTGTAGGGTGACCAGACGTCCCCAGTTTCCGGGGACAGTCCCTGTATTGAGGACACTGTCCCCGGTCCAAGTCTGTCCCCAGTTTTGTCCCCTGATTCAGGGCTAGATTAATGTAGACAGGGCATCCCATGCTGGCTGAGAAACAGCCTGGTGGCTCAGATGCAGGCGCCCCCTGCAGGACGATCTCACTGCTGCTCCTGCTGCTGTTCAGTGGAGGAGAGGCAAAGCCAAAGGGCTGAGAACGGGAGGTGAGCAGATGGGGGGGTCTGTTTGTACACAGGTGAGAGCAGTGAGGGAGCAGGGGTCAGAGCTGATGGAGAGTTTAGCTGTTGTGGGGGAAGGGCTAAGAGGTGGCTGCAGAGATAATACTTAAGAGAAGGGTGCAGAGGTGAGCTATGGATGTGGGGGGAGAAGTGTCCTCTGTGCATAGCAAACCTCTGAACCCTGCACTCTATGCCTAACACCCTCCTATATAAAATGTAGTCCTGTGCCCAGCGCTCTGTGTATTATGCAGTCCTGTGCCCAGCGCTCTGTGTATTATGCAGTCCTGTGCCCAGCGCTCTGTGTATTATGTAGCCCTGTGCCCAGTGCCCTGTGTATTATGTAGTCCTGTGCCCAGCACTGTGTACTATGCAGTCCTGTGCCCAGCACTGTGTACTATGCAGTCCTGCGCCCAGTGCTCTTTGTATTATGTAGTCCTGTGCCCAGCACTCTGTGTATTATGCAGTCCTGTGCCCAGCACTATGTGTATTATGCAGTCCTGTGCCCAGCGCTCTGTGTATTATGCAGTCCTGTGCCCAGCACTCTGTTTATTATGTAGTCCTGTGCCCAGCGCACTGTGTATTATGTAGTCCTGTGGCCAGCGCACTGTGTATTATGCAGTCCTGTGCCCAGCGCACTGTGTATTATGTAGTCCTGTGCCCAGCGCACTGTGTATTATGCAGTCCTGTGGCCAGCGCTCTGTGTATTATGCAGTCCTGTGCCCAGCGCTCTGTGTATTATGCAGTCCTGTGCCCAGCGCTCTGTGTATTATGTAGCCCTGTGCCCAGCTCACTGTGTATTATGCAGTCCTGTGGCCAGCGCGCTGTGTATTATGCAGTCCTGTGGCCAGCGCGCTGTGTATTATGCAGTCCTGTGCCCAGTGCTCTGTGTATTATGCAGTCCTGTGCCCAGCGCTCTGTGTATTATGCAGTCCTGTGCCCAGCGCTCTGTGTATTATGTAGCCCTGTGCCCAGTGCCCTGTGTATTATGTAGTCCTGTGCCCAGCACTGTGTACTATGCAGACCTGCGCCCAGTGCTCTTTGTATTATGTAGTCCTGTGCCCAGCACTCTGTGTGTTATGCAGTCCTGTGCCCAGCACTCTGTGTATTATGCAGTCCTGTGCCCAGCCCTATGTGTATTATGCAGTTCTGTGCTCAGCACTCTGTGTATTATGTAGTCCTGTGCCCAGCGCACTGTGTATTATGCAGTCCTGTGCCCAGCGCACTGTGAATTATGCAGTCCTGTGCCCAGCGCTCTGTGTATTATGCAGTCCTGTGCCCAGCGCTCTGTGTATTATGCAGTCCTGTGCCCAGCGCTCTGTGTATTATGCAGTCCTGTGCCCAGCGCTCTGTGTATTATGTAGCCCTGTGCCCAGTGCCCTGTGTATTATGTAGTCCTGTGCCCAGCACTGTGTACTATGCAGTCCTGCGCCCAGTGCTCTTTGTATTATGTAGTCCTGTGCCCAGCACTCTGTGTGTTATGCAGTCCTGTGCCCAGCACTCTGTGTATTATGCAGTCCTGTGCCCAGCACTATGTGTATTATGCAGTCCTGTGCCCAGCACTCTGTGTATTATGTAGTTCTGTGCCCAGCGCACTGTGTATTATGCAGTCCTGTGCCCAGCGCACTGTGTATTATGCAGTCCTGTGCCCATCGCTCTGTGTATTATGCAGTCCTGTGCCCATCGCTCTGTGTATTATGCAGTCCTGTGCCATTTGCCAATAAAAAAATATATATATATCCCTGGATTTCATTTTAAAAATCTGGTCACCTTATTCTAGTGTCAATGGGCCCAAAGAGTTTATTAAGAATTGGTAAGTGACCTCTGTTTCCTTTACCTCTAATGACATGTAGGTCAGGCGCTTTATTTCTAATTGTTAGTATTACGTGTTACTTTATACAAGGTTTTAAAGAACATATTTGTCTTTTTCCAGCAGAGGTTTTGAGCTTCTTATCAATTTTACATGACTGGATCATTATGACCAATTTCCTTCCCTGTGAAGTTTGTAAGTAATGAACTTGTTCAACATGTCTTATCAATTAGCTTTCTGCCAATTTAATAGGGTAGGAGGGCAATCTATGTGGATATTTGCTGAACCTCCTGTGCTTGCATAATTAATTATACTCCTGTGTGCTCCCCTTTCATTTACAGTCACTCCGATTCTCTTTATTAGCAGAGCACTGTCCCCTTATACAGTGGGAGGAGAAGCTAATCAGTAGTCTTTCTGTAGAGCGAACAGCAATATGACACATTAAAGGAAAAAATGAAATGATCATTTTTTTTGTCCTCCATACACACCCCACTGTTTGCAGTAAAAGTGGCTTCAAACTCAATTTCTGTCACCTAATTTCCAGTCTGGATGATGGCCAGCTTCATCAAGCCCTTTCCTTTTGGCCTGGCTATCAAGGACACGCCCCCTGGCCCTATGGACTAGAGTCAGAGTCTGGCTATGGACTAGAGTCAGAGCCCTCTATGGACTAGAGTCAGAGTCCAGAACATGCAGTCAATGCGGTAATGGGACATTACTGTTAGCACTTATTATGTCCACACACTATAACTGCTGAAAATCAAGGGACAATGACATAAAGCTGCTGTTTGGCTCCTTTTTCAGGGTGATGCAGTTACAGAGAAGTGGAGTTCAGGGGTCACGTGACAATTTTGGATCAATTCGTATTGTTAATAGCAATATGTTTATAAGATGAGCATCAAGAACTAGGAAAGAGGGGAGAACTGGTGCATAGCTCATTATGCATCTTGGGGTTCTGCTTTAAATCTGAACTCCAGGCAACATTTAAAAAACAAACCTTTAAACTAGTTGCACATTAATGGGAAAAAAAAATTGTCTTTAACACAGCTAGTACTGTATATGTGCCTAAAATCCGTCTTATATTAACCCAGATGTAGTGAGGAAGGCCAGCAGTGTATGACCAGATACATACACTTTCACAATACATACACTCTCCAGCCGCTTTATTAGGTACACCTGTTGAATTGCTTGGTAACTCAAATTACTATTCAGCCAATCACATGGCAGCAACTCAATGCATTTCGGCATCTAGACATAGTGAAGACGACTTGTTGAAGTTCAAACCAGGCATCAGAATGGGGAAGAAAGGGGATTTAAGTGACTTTGAGCGTGGCATGGTTGTTGGTGCCACACGGGCTGGTCTGAGTATTTCAATAACTAATAATCTACTGGGATTTTCACGCTCAACCGATCGCGTAATCTCTAGGGTTTACAGAGAATGGTCCAAAAAAGAGAAAATATCCAGTGAGCGGCAGTTGTGTGGACAAAAATGCCTTGTTGATGTCAGAGGTCAGAGCAGAATGGGCAGACTGGTTTGAAATGATAGAAAGGCAACAGTAACTCAAATAACCACTCGTTACAACCAAGGTATGCAGAATACCATCTCTGAACGCACAACACGTCGAACCTTGAAGCAGATGGGCTACAGCAGCAGAAGACCACACCGGGTGCCACTGCTGTCAGCTAAGTACAGGAAACTGAGGCTACAATTCGCACAGGCTCACCAAACTTGGACAATATAAGATTGGAAAAACGTTGCCTGGTTCTGAAGTATTCATTCTGTCTCAGGGTAGTTGCTTACAGGAGAGAAGGGTATAGCCTTATCAGGGTGCAGCTCCACTTTTCTTTAATCTTAATGCTGGTTGAAGTGAAACTTTGGGCAGAAAATTAAGTCCTGCTAGATCATTTCAGGCTGGCCCTTTTTGCAGGTATAGCTATGTAAAACATTAAAAATAGGTGTCCATACTGTTTAAAATCCAGTAATACACTGTTTTACCCTGCTCTGCACATGCTCAGATGTGCTCCCATTTTGGGCATTTTTAGGCACTGCTGAGTTTGTGGAGACCAATCTGTTGACAATTTTAAAACAACATTAAACCCTCTTATACTTTACAGCCAAGGACGCTGCTTCTGTTTAACCACTTGCTGACTAGCCGCTGTACATATCCTGCGGAAGGTCGGCAGGTTCCCGCAATACAACGTACCCCTACATTGCTTCGCAGGGGAAAGCTCGTGAGCGTGCCCATTCGCCAGAGGGGAAGCTGATCTTCGGGTCCAGTGGCCGCGATTGCTGCCGGGCACCCACGATCACTTCTAATGGAGACAGAACGATGGTCTGCCGTTGTAAACATGGCAGATAGCTATTCTGTCAGCAATGAACACAGGGCTCCTGTATTCCTCCTATTTAGGAACACAGGGCTCCTGTGTTCCTCCTATTTAGGAACACAGGTCCCTGTGTTCATTCCATAAGCCCATCCCCCACACAGTTAGAAAGCACCCCCTAGGGACACATTTAACCCTTTGATCACCCCTGGTGTTGACCCCTTCCCTGCCAGTGTCATTAGTACAGAGACTGTGCATATTTTGGTCCCCCAAAAGTGTCAAAAATGTCACTTAAGTGTCCGATTTGTCCACCGCAATGCCGCAGTCCCACTAAAAATTACTGATCGCCGCCATTACTAGTAAAAAAAAATAAATAAAAATGACATAAATGTTTCCCCTAGTTTGTAGACGTGATAACTTTTGCGCAAACCAATCAATATACACTTTTTGGGATTTTGTTTACCAAAAATATGTAGCAAAATACAAATTGGTCTAAAATTATGGAAAATTTTGATTTTTTTGGGAATGTTATATAGCAGAAAGTGAAATATTGTTTCTCTTTTGTTCATTGACGGACACAGCTCCATATCTTCTTTGACCCTTGGGTTATGCTGCTCTCCATAGGAGTAGGACTAGGAGGAAACAAGTTTGACTACTCCCCTAGGGCAGTCCTAGAAGGTATACTCCCACTTCGTGCTATAGGACTTCAGTTTTTTTCTGCCTAGTCAGGAGTAAGGGCCTGGTTCCTTGCAGGAATCTCTGGTCCTGGCATTTTTTCCTTTTTAAAATGGAATTGTTTTTCTGCATTCATCATTTTCTGTTCCTGTGAGAACTACAATCAATTCGGTTCCTGTGAGAACTACAACCAACTGCCGGACTGAGCGATGCACTGGATATCCTAGATCCTTAAGGTCTTCCCACTCCGGCCAGCGAGCGTGACCCAACTTTAGCTCCACGCTAGTTGGCCGCGACATAGCCCCACTGATCGGGGGCTGGTCGGCGAGTGAAACACCTCGCGAGGACGCATAGCCCTGGTCATGACCTGAGTCGCAGAGTACCTCTGGCCCGCAGCACCCCCATTCCAAGATGGTGCCATGGACTACCTGGAGGGGTGCCTGCTCAGTTCCCAGGTGTGGTGAATAGTAGTGTCTCCCTTCTCCTCTGGGAAAATGTTGGGGTGGATGTGGGCCCTTTCCTCGGGTTGGTAGGCCCTCTATGCGCCCTTCCTTCCCGCATGCTGTTCCCCCCCCCCTCACCAGCGGGGTTCCCCTGCACGTCACCCTCACCTTTCCCCCCTTAGTCCCCCCTCCCCGGGGTGGCCTAGCCACTTTGAGGTACGGGATCATGCGGTGTTGGGCTGGAGGGGGAGGGAGCGTGCCGCCGGCGGCTCACAATAAATTTTTTTGTGGCAATGTCAGGGTTGGGGTCCCTGTTAGGGTCCCCCTGGCGGACTACAAGTATCTGGAGGGCCATTGGGGGTCCTGGGGGCCGCGCCACACCATGTGGCACCGCCATTTTACTGTACATGGCTGTTCTAAAGCTTCATCACCATGTTTGTGTAGTCCGGCGGCCATGTTTCCAGAGTTTCCCATTGAAATCAATGCGGCGGCTGTTTTCTTGTAGCCTGTGAAGCGGTGATGCGGCGGTGGGCCTCTAGTGGCAGTTACATTGCTTCCTCCTTCTCTCTGATTGTGGAATGGCAAGCAGCTTGGCCCTCTGTATTCTTTCCTAAGTCGGTGGCGGTGAGTTCCCGTGGGTGTACAGCTCCCTCTTTCTGCTATAGCAGTGCCGCTGGTGCGCTGGGACTTGTAGTACTACCGCTGCAGCGGTGAGGGGCGTTTTGTTGCTGCAATTTTTTCACAAATTGTGGGTGGCCTCTGTGTTAACCAAGGAGTCCCTGGAACATGTTTCACCGCCTGACCCACTCTCGGAAGCTGCAGGACCCTCTGGGTCTCAGTCTGCCCTGGCAGCCATTGCTGCGGACCTGCAGTCACTAGTGTCCAAGTTTGATATGGCCCTTCAAAAGTGACCTAGCAAAAAGCGCCCCCCACCTTCACCTGTATCCTCTGCCTCCTCAGATTCTGAGGTTGATTTGGCCGCCGCGGACGCGAGTCACCGCACAGGGTCTGCGTTCACACACCCTGAGTGCTCTGACAGTGAAGATGAATCCTCTTCCACTACGGCCACGCATTAAAAGGCACTTGTGCAGGTACTGATTGTATCAGTGCGGGAAACTTTAAAATTGGAGGACATAGCTAATGCTGCCTCAGGGCGTCGGTGCAAGTTGGCACCTATAGACCATCCAAGGTGACTAAGGCGTTCCGCTTTCCTGCCTATTTCGATGAGATTGTTACTAGTCAGTGGGGATCCCCAACACGCATGGTTGGAATACCTAAGCATTTAGTTAGGAGGTATCCCTTTGGGGAGTCCCTTTTGAAGAAGCTGACGGTTCCACTAGTGGTGGATTCTCAGGTTTTCAGATTGAATAAAGCCACGCTTCTTCCGGTGGAGCATTCCCCGTCTTTTAAGGACCCCGTGAACATAAGAGCTGAGGCTCTGATCCGATACATTTTCACTGTAGCAGGTTCACTTTTGAGGCCGGTGTTTGCCATCACTTTGGTCTCCAAGACCTTAATGGAATGGGTGAAGCTTCTGTGCCAGGATCTGGAAGGAGGTCAACATCCTCCTGAACCGATTGGATCAGTTGATACAGTGGTTACAGTATATAAAGTGGGTACGGAAAGTATTCAGACCCCCTTAAATTTTTCACTCTTTGTTATATTGCATCCATTTGCTTAAATCATTTAAGTTCATTCTTCTTCCTCATGAATGTACACATAGCACCCCATACTGACAGAAAAACACAGAATTGTTGACATTGTTGCAGATTTATTAAAAAAGAAAAACTGAAATATCACATGGTCCTAAGTATTCAGACCCTTTGCTCAGTATTTAGTAGAAGCCCCCTTTTGATCTAATACAGCCAGGAGTCTTTTTGGGAAAGATGCAACAAGTCTTTCACACCTGGATTTGGGGATCCTCTGCCATTCCTCCTTGCAGATCCTCTCCAGTTCTGTCAGGTTGGATGGTAAACGTTGGTGGACAGCCATTTTTAGGTCTCTCCAGAGATGCTCAATTGGGTTTAAGTCAGGGCTCTGGCTGGGCCATTCAAGAACAGTCACAGAGTTGTTGTGAAGCCACTCCTTCGTTATTTTAGCTGTGTGCTTAGGGTCATTGTCTTGTTGGAAGGTAAACCTTCGGCCCAGTCTGAGGTCCAGAGCACTCTGGAGAAGGTTTTTGTCCAGGATATCCCTGTACTTGGCCGCATTCATCTTTTCCTCGATTGCAACCAGTCGTCCTGTCCCTGCAGCTGAAAAACACCCCCACAGCATGATGCTGCCACCACCATGCTTCACTGTTGGGACTGTATTGGACAGGTGATGAGCAGTGCCTGGTTTTCTCCACACATACCGCTTAGAATTAAGGCCAAAAAGTTCTATTTTGGTCTCATCAGACCAGAGAATCTTATTTCTCACCATCTTGGAGTCCTTCGGGTGTTTTTTAGCAAACTCCATGCGGGCTTTCATGTGTCTTACACTGAGGAGAGGCTTCCGTCGGGCCACTCTGCCATAAAGCCCCGACTGGTGGAGAGCTGCAGTGATGGTTGACTTTCTACAACTTTCTCCATTTCCTGACTGCATCTCTGGAGCTCAGCCACAGTGATCTTTGGGTTCTTCTTTACCTCTCTCACCAAGGCTCTTCTCCCCCGACAGCTCAGTTTGGCCGGACGGCCAGCTCTAGGAAGGGTTCTGGTCGTCCCAAACGTCTTCCATTTGAGGATTATGGAGGCCACTGTGCTCTTAGGAACCTTAAGTGCAGCAGAAATCTTTTTGTAACCTTGGCCAGATCTGTGCCTTGCCACAATTCTGTCTCTGAGCTCTTCAGGCAGTTCCTTTGACCTCATGATTCTCATTTGCTCTGACATGCATTGTGATCTGGAAGGTCTTATATAGACAGGTGTGTGGCTTTCCTAATCAGTATAATCAAACACAGCTGGACTCAAATGAAGGTGTAGAACCATCTCAAGGATGATCAGAAGAAATGGAAAGCACCTGAGTTAAATATATGAGTGTCACAGCAAAGGGTCTGAATACTTAGGACCATGTGATATTTCAGTTTTTCTTTTTTTAATAAATCTGCAACAATGTCAACAATTCTGTGTTTTTCTGTCAGTATGGGGTGCTATGTGTACATTCATGAGGAAGAAGAATGAACTTAAATGAGTTTAGCAAATGGCTGCAATATAACAAAGAGTGAAAAATTTAAGGGGGTCTGAATACTTTCCGTACCCACTGTATGTGATGCCTCCCTGGATGTAGCCTCTTTGGTTTGCAGGGTGTCTGTGACAGCTGTGATCCTTCGCCACATGATTTGGTTGAAATACTTGTCTTCGGACCAGGCTTCCAAAAAGGTGCTGACTGATCTACCCTTTGTTGGAGACCTTCTGTTCGGTGCTTCTTTGGAAGAGATCATTAAAGGTCTTTCGGGAGGTAAGAGTACTCTGCTTCCTTAGGTTGCCAAGAGCAAAGAGCCTCGTCTCTAAATGTGGTCCTTTCTTCTCGGCTCACAAACGGTCCTTTCGTCCAGCAAGTTCGCATGACAAGGGATCCACCCTTAACTTTGCGGGAGGCTCCAAGAGACCCTGGGTTGGTGAGTCAAAAGCAGGTTCTGCTGGTCCCACAGACAAGCCCTCCTTTGCCTTCAGGGATGCCCTCAGCCATATCTGGAGTGGGGGGATGTCTTCATTTCTTTCTAGACCCGTGGACCTCGCTCATTCAAGACAAATGGGTCCACAAGTTGATTCGGTCTGGTTACAAGATCGAGTTTCGGTCCTTGCCTCCAGCACTGTTCTTCCCTTCCAATTTGCGCCTGTCCTCGGATCAGATGCAGGGCCTTTACGGGGCGGTGCAGGATCTGTTATCACAGGGAGTTGGAACGTTTTCAGGGATTTTATTTAAATCTGTTTACTGTTCCCAGGAAGGAAGGAAAAGTCAGTCCCATCTTGGACCTCAAGGCTCTGAACCACTTTGTGTTCACAAAAGTGTTGGCCCCGGTGTTGGCCTTGCTCAGGCTGAGGGGGATCGCGGTACCAGGGTATCTGGACAATCTCTTTCTGTGAGCAGAGTCTTCATCTGCCCAAAAGGAAGATCTGGACATCACTGTGCGAACTCTGCAAGAGTTCGGCTGGACACTGAATTTTCAGAAATCAGCTCTGACTCCGTCCAACAAACTGGACTACCTGGGCCTGACTCTGGATTCAGCCTCAACTCGGGTGTTTCTTCCAGAGGCGAAACTGCTGAAGTTGCAGCATGCGTTTCGGCTCCTGTTGTCCAACCGTCATTCATCTCTCAGGACTTGCATGCAAGTGCTGTGGTTGATGGTCTTCCACCTTCGAGGTGGTTCTGTTTGCTCAGTTCCATACCAGGCCTCTGCAAAAGGAGCTTCTTGCCAAATGGGACAAGAATCCTCTATCCCTGGACAATCTGATCCTGTAGTGCCTGGATGCGAGGGGATCCCTTATTTGGTGGCTCCATTCCCCGGCTCTTCGCCAGGGGAAGACCTTTCTCCCCCTGTATTGGACAGTGGTTTCCACAGATGCCAGCCTGTCCGGGTGGGGAGGTGTCTTGGGCACAGACTCAGCTCAAGGAGTTTGGACTCGGGAAAAATCTGGTCTGTCAATCGACATCCTGAAGATTCGGGCGATCAGTCATTCCCTGTCCCTGTGGACAGATTATCTGCAAGGGGTGCCCAGTAAGGGTTCAATCAGATAATGCCACGGCTGTGGCATATGTCAATCATCATGGAGGCACAAGAAGTGCCCTAGTGGCCCGGGAAGTAGCCGACATCCTAAGGTGGGCAGACTGATATGTTCCAGCTCTCTCTGCTGTGCACATTCCAGGGGTGGAAAATTGGCAGGCGAACTATCTCAGTCGACAGGCGTTAGAGCCGGCGAATGGTCTCTTCACCCGGAAGTGTTTCAACAACTGTGTCGCCAGTGGGGGATCCCTGATGTGGAACTGTTAGCCTCTCATTTCAACAGGAAGGTTCAGAGATTTGTGGCAAGGTCTCGGGATCCTTTGGCTGACGCCGCAGACACTCTGGTGGCCCCTTGGGGTCAGTGTAGTCTGATTTACCCTTTTCCTCCTACTACAACTTCTGCCGAGACTTCTGCACAGAATCGAGACAGAAGGGATTCCAGTCATTCTGGTGGCTCCAGACTGGCCTTGTCAGTCTTGGTATGCAGGCCTAGTAAGGCTGGTAGCCGATGCTCCTTGGAGAGGATCTTTTGTCTTAAGGAATGATCTTCCATCCTGCTTTATGGTCGCTGGTTTTAATGGCTTGGCTTTTGAAAGCCAGGTTCTGAAGGACAGAGTGTTGTCAGATTCGGAGATCCCTATGCTGATAAAAGCTAAATAATCAATTTCAAGGAAGATTTATAATCGGTTTTGGAGGGCGTGCATTTCTTGGTGTGAGTCTCGGGGGGGGTTTCTCCCCATTCCTTTTCTGTGTCCCGTCTGCTGGAGTTTCTACAACAGGGTGTAGATCAGCGCTTGGCTCTGGGCACTATCAAGGGCCAGATTCCAGCTTTGCCAATTTTTTTCCAACAGCTGGTGGCTGCAAATTCATTGATTCACACTTTCGTCCAGGGCGTTCGCCATTTGGCTCCTTCGGTGAGATCCCTGGTACCTCTTTGAGACCTCAATTTAGTACTGTTGGTTCTTCAAAAACCACCCTTTGAAAATAATCGTGAACTTCCTCTGCTCACTCTGTCACAAAAGGTGGCCTTTTTGGTGGCTATTACTTCTGCATGCAGGGCGTCGAAGCTGGCTGAGTTGTCCTGTTGGTCTCCTTATCTGGCGGTTCACAGGGACAAAGTGGTGTTACGTCCCTGTCAGTGATTCCTTCCTAAGGTCGTCTCGGGTTTCCACCTAAATTAACATATTGCGTTGCCTTCCTTGTGCCCTAAGCCGAAGCATCCTAAATAAAATGCCTTAAATTCCCTGGATGTGGTTAGGGCAATCAGGGTGTACCTGGCGGCAAAAAATCTGATTTTGTTTGTCCTTACGGATGCACGTTGTAAGGGGCAGGCCACATTTGCTGCGACCATTTCCAGATGGATCAGGTAGACGGTGGTGCAGGCCTATTCTATCAGGGGTCAGGTTCCTACTTTCCGTCAAGACGCATTATACAAGGGCGCTTAGTGCCTCCTGGGCCTTCCGTCATCAGGCGTCAGTGGTCCAGGTGTGCAAGGCGGCCACGTGGGTGTCTGTGCACACATTCACAAAGTTTTACAAGGTGGATGCTGCGTTCGGCCGCAAAGTTTTGCAGGCTGCCGTTGCAGAGGCTCCTGCCTCTTGAGGGTGCATTTTTTCCTGGTTGGTGAGCTCCAGTTGTTCCTGGTTGAGCTCCTATGCTTAGCCTCTTTTGGGAATTATATCTACTGCTGTGTTTTTCCCACCCCTCATGATGACACTGCTTTGGTATGTCCCAAGGGTCAAAGAAGATATGGATCTCTGTCTGTCAATGGACGAAAGAGAAAACTGGATTTATACCGTAAAATCTGTTTTAACGTAAAATCCTTTTCTCTGATGTTCATTGACGGACACAGCACCCACCCCTCTGTTGAATTGGGTTATGTATTCTTCTGACACTGCTTGTTACAAACTCAAGTCCTATAGCAGGAAGTGGGAGTATACCCCCTAGTACTGCCCTAGGGGTGTAGTCAAACTTGTTACCGCCTAGTCCTACTCCTATAGAGAGCAGCATATCCCAAGGGTCAAAGAAGATATGGAGCTGTGTCTGTCAATGAACATCAGAGAAAAGGATTTTATGGTAAGACAAAAATAAATTTTTTTTTCCATAATTGACGCTCCTTTTTTGTTTATAACGCAAAAAATGATTATTGCAAAGGTGATCAAATACCTCCAAAAGAAAGCTTTATTTGTAGGAAAAAAAGGACATCAATTTTTTTTGGGTAGTGTTGCACGACCAAGCAATTGTAAGTTAAAGTAACGCAGTGTCGAATTGCAAAAAATGGTGGCCTAGTCATTAAGGGGGAAAACCTCCTGGACCAGAAGTGGTTAAACTGCAACTGCATATATATATATATATATATATATATATATATACACACGCACACCTGACATCCTGGGATTCTTTTCTTATTTTTCTTTATTTATGTTCATTTTGTGGTGTATTTTTTAGCCATTCTTTAGTATTGCATTTTGGATAAGCTCTGTGGTGTGTACTGTAGGTCTGCAATATACAGTACTGAAGAGCATGAAAGGTAACCAACTCTGCCAGTGAAGATGAAACTGTAGGTTAAATGTGCACAAGAAAGCCAAGAGGAAGCAACGTAAATATTTTACAAGGACAATGGAAAGACAGTTCATCCCAGGTAACATAATCTTAGCTTTATTTACAGGAGTGGAGAGATATTTAGATAATGTAGTAGGAAGCAAGAATCTTATTTTCACTTGTCCTATTGAAGATTCCAATAAAGGTCAGACACTAGTCCAAAATGAGGTAACAGTCCAGCTGTGGAAAGACCTTCTTATTTGGCAATGTCCACCTGCAAGTGTATGTTACTTGTCCACAACTGTGTATCATGGCATTCATGCGATCTGCTGTGGATGTCGATGTTAAATTAATGACACCCCAAAATGCGTGTGAGCACCCATGCGATCTGATTCCAGTGCTGCAAAAAAAAGGTTTCTGTGCTATTTTGGTACGGATTCGGTGCGATTTGAGCCTTACAAAATGAATGACTCAAATCGCACCACACAGACATCACAAATGATTTGCACAGGAATGCAGTGCGATTCCTGTGTGAATGACGTGATGTGCCGCATCGCGGCAGTGTGAATCTAGGCTTCTATCTAAACAACAGCACTGGTTTATTTGAAAGCAGTTCTAACCTACATGTGTTCCTGTGACCATGGTGCACTAGAATTGTCCCGAGTGGTGCATAGAATGTTAAAGAGGAAGAATACACTGCGCTAAAATAATTAAATTAAAATAAAAATAAAAAATATTTTAAGAAGCCGCCAGCACCAAGAGTCAAGATATAGAAACTCCAAACAAAATATTATAAATAAAGTGCAGAGGTAGAAATAGTTGATACAGTGACAACAAATGAAAGCATAGAAGAGCCAAATATTAAAACACTTATTTCATATAATACCATGATACCATAATATATGTAAATATACACAAATTGTGATGTAATAGTGATAAGTAATATAAGTAAATGAACTTACATTAAAACCCTTATTCAAATGATGACCTAATAGTATGAGGGTACACACAAATAGTGATATAGTAATATAAACAAGTGTACACAAATATTTAAAAAAAAAAGTGAGAAAAAAGAGTCCACATATCAAAGAGACCAAAATCTTCAAAAACATTCTCTTCTGTTCTTCGTGATAGATGACAGACAAGTGTAAAAAACTGTGATGCTGAACCAAGTTGGCAACAAAAAAGGAGACCGTATACCAGACAACAGTGATCACTAAATCATAGGTGGTTGGAACAAGCACAGGGAATTAGGTCTCTCTCTAACCATTGGTAGTTCCTATTTTTCCAGTAGCACTCCAAGACAAAAACAAGAGAGGCGCTCTCATGTTGCAGTATAATATAATATAATATAATACACTTTATTGTCAAGGATAAAAAGAAGCACTTACAAGATTACTGAATAAAAACAGCACCTATCAATATAACACATATGCGGTGTTTGCTGCATTCGTACAGGCTTTGGATCAAAAACTGACCTATCAGGAAATAATAATGTGATGACATCACCATCATAGGCCCCTACGTGTTTTGCCATAGATGACATTGCCAACCCCAAACAATGGTTTCTATGATAAAACACGTAGGGTGGGGCCTACTACGATGCCGTCATCACATTATTCTTCCCCGATCTGTGTTTGCTCTGTGCCCAGAGGGGAACCCGTAGGAACGCCGCAAACACCGCATATGTCTTATCTGGATATGTGCTGTTTTTATTTTGGAAATCTGTAAGTGCTTCTTTTTATCCTTGCCAAAAAGTGGTTTATGTTATACTGCACTATGAGAGCGCCTCTCTTGTTTTTGCCTTTGAGTGCTGCTGGAACAATATCAACTACTAATGGTTGAAGGGAGACCTAGTTCCCCTTGCTTGTTCTGGCCACCTATGATTTCGTGGTCACTGTTATCTGGTAAGCATTTTCTACTATCTGTCTGGCTTGTGGAATATGGTCTCTTTTTTTTGCTGACAATTTGGTTCAGCATCACAGTTTTCTACACTTACCTGTGAAAATTTACATATATTATCATTGTATTATATGAATGAGGGTTTTAATATTTCCCTCTTCTATGCTTTCATTTGTTGTCACTGTATCAACTATTTCTGCACTTTATTTATAATATGGTGCATAGAGTGCATTAGGGTAAAAAAAACACTTTAAATGCAGACATGTGAAAACATTAATGAGATACTTACTTATACCCAGTAAACATGTTAATTGTGCTAAAATCATGAAATTCTCTCAGTTTCCTTTAGAGCTCATTGGCACAGGGGAGACTAAAATGCTGCGTTTAATGCGACTATATGGAGAAAAGTGATCTCACCTTCACCTTTTGTGGGATAGTAAATCTGTTTAATCGTATTGGGATCAAATTTTGTCTTTGGCTTCTGACATCTGTAGGGTATATTTATCTCTTGACCCTGCTTTGGCACTGCTTCACATAGGGATTGATAAGTTAACTCTCAATTCCCGCACGGTTATCATTCATCTACTCAATATAGTCAAGCTATAAAATTCCCTCTCCCACCTACTATTTGTAATACTTTAAAAGACCTTAACCATCAAGCTGAAATGTAGAGAATGTAGAGAATATGTTAGAATATTGGCATCCACAAATCTGAGTTACCCTAAAAAAAAAAAAAAAAATTAGATCCTGTTCCTTCAAAGCACGTTATACAACACACTGCTTGTGCTGTATAATTTGGCCCCCTGTAACACCTGTAATAACATGCTGATCCTACCTGACTATACCCTCCCTTATGTAAACTGACCACGGAATATCATGGCTACTGAGCCCTGAGACCCGTGGTCAGTCAGCCGCAGCCCTGCGCTCGGTCTCCTGTGTCCTCCTCTGTCCTCCCCCCTCCCTGCCTGTCAGCTCCTTGACCCTCTCCTCCTTCTGTAAAAAAAAAAAAACTGTTTGCGCTTTCTATAGTTCCCTCTGTTATATAACATTAAGCTCCCCAGTGGATGTCATTTATAAAAATATGCTGTACAATACCTTATTTATGAGCACCACTTGTTGCTCACGTGACTGCCCACTGGTCTCCTCCTCTCCTCGTCCCGGCTGACGTCAGCAGGGGATACCCAGCACCCCCCCCCCCCCCCTGCAGCTCTCAGATCACCTGAGTTCAGAGCGGCGCTCGTAAATAAAGTATTATACAGCATATTTTTATAAATGACATCCACTGGGGAGCTTAATGTTTGAGGGAACTATAAAAAGAAAAAAAGTGGCTTAAAAACCACTTTAACTTTGTTTCTTTATGGTCCCCATGGCGACAGCACCATAAATGTACAATTTAAGAATGATGACTTATGTGTTACACCTTCCTCCTTGGCTATATGACTAGTCATAGTAGATTTGCCACTTGGTTTACCTTCCTTATGTTCTTCCTTTATGCTTCTCAGATTCCCTACGCTTCTTTTATTCTTCTTCTCCTATTTCTATCCACCCTCCTTTTCCCTCTGTTGAAGTCCGTCTTGCTATTGTAGACCTATAACTTTGCCTTATAGGAATGTTTTCTCTAGAAGGCTTCACGCCACATGTGGGATTTTTTAGTGCTTTGTATATTGGCAGTGATATGACTTCAATGCTGTATTTTGTACTTCTCTATTTTTACTCCTTTTGTTGAAATAAAATCTTTCAATAAAATCTTAGGCCCCTTTCACACAGACAGATTGATCGAGTTCACCTGTCAGTTTTTCAGGCTGACCCAATCAGAGCTTCCACTTCTCTCTATAGCGCGGCAGGTGTCAACGAACATGTGTCCGTTGACACCAGCCGACATCTGATCCTGTCCGCTAAAAACGGACAGATCCGTTGGATCGGATGACTGTCGGATGGAATTTGACAGGTGGTCCTTTTCCATCCAACAGCCCAGCTCTGCAACAGCGGAGAGGACCAGGACCTGTCATCTGCCTGCTAAGCATGGATCAACGGACGATCTGCTGGCGGACTCCACCAGTGTGAAAGGGGCCTTTTTGAACATAAAATGTGGCATTTAAATGTGTATAATTTTGTAAATATCTAAACGCAGCACTATAGGAATCGGTGAGACCCAGCACACAGCTGCATCTAAAAAAATGTGTGGTGTACAAAAAAACGTCTGTCACAGCTTTGTCTGGGATTGTACATATTGAAAGATTTTAGGGGTTTATACATGTAAATGCACATACTTTTACACTCATGAAGCCATTAAAAGAATTGTACACTTCCAAAAATGAGTTTTTTTAGGCATGTATTTTATGAAGAATTTTATGTGTTCTGTGCAGAAAATAGGCATATGCCTATGTGAATGAGTCTTAAATCTGGGTTTGTTCAATGCTCTGCAAAATTAGCAAGCACACATACACACCTCTACAAAGGATCAGTAAGAGGGAAGGAGGACCTACTGTCCCTGGACATACTAGAGCATGTAACTTCCTCTGCTTCCCACACCACCAGTAACATTCCAAGTCAGGTCTGAACCTGATTTGTTACAATAAGAAACCTGTTAGCACTGTCAATTTGTAACATCAAGCTTTCTCTACTTTAGAGGCAGCAAGGAGCGTGATCCTGCATCACCAGCAGGTATGTTCCAGGAGCATTTGACCCCAGGAGGTGATTGGTGTATTACTGCAGTGTCTGGATGAGAAACAGAAGTAATAAGAATTGTACAGATGTTGATTTTGTTCCTTTGATGTATTTTAAAGATTTATTTCAAAATCATTAACATTTTTACTGACTAAACCAGGATTTAATGCAGGGCATACAGAACTTTACTGCATTTTTAGCTCCTGGAGACCTTTGATAGGGTTCCTTAAACTGCCATGCATGTTCTCTCATCCTTCCCTGCTCTTCCATCTTTTACTAAAGCCATCAGCCATTACTAATAGTTGGGAATGCTTCTTGTCTTTGCTGCTCATTCGCATCATCAGTCACAGATCATTAGGAGCTGCTATGCTTTAATTCTAGGATAAACTCATCATTCATCTGAACCATAGACCAGGGTTTTTCAGCTGGAACTTGGTGGAACTCAGTTCCACCACCTCTGGCTTAGGCCAATGGCTCCCTGCTCACCACTATCACTTGTGAACACAGACATCTGGCCTCTGTATTTACCAGTGACAGCTTGTCTCCCAGTGGCTCCCACAGAGTGCAGAATGGGGACAAGGGAGAAGCAGGTGCCCAGGGTGCATTGTGGATGACGACACCCCCACTGGATGATCTCACTGCAAATGAGAGAGGCAGAGCCACCTACAGTGTCCAGGGAGGTACTAGAACCAGATGGGTGCTTCAGCTTAATACAGCAACAAAAGTAAGACATGTGAAAGATGGTGGAGCTTTTGGGGGGGGGGGGGGGTGTATTTGCATGCAGAGGTTAGAGCTGAAGAGGGATGACTTCATAACGTTTGTCTAAGCTGTCATTAAAAAAGCGGGCGGAGAGCTGAAAATACACTCGGCAGAGCTCAGTGAGGGGAGCTCTGAGAGCTGTTTGGAGGGAAGGGACACATCCCTCTTCCCACAACACGCAGAAACCGAGCTGAGGCTGTCAATCAGCTGCAGGTCCCTCCCCTGTCTTCTTTTTTCTCTTGGTGTCAGGAAAACGTGAAAAAAAAGTCAGTAATGCTAATAGCAGAGGAAGGAAGCAGCAGATAGAAATGACACTCAGTGCTCTTAATTGAAACAAGAACACACTATTCATATTTCATGTCTGAGGTTTACAACTACTTTAAGTAAGAAATACCAACTGTGCATTATTTATCTAACATTTTTGGATTATCTGTTCCATTTATCCATGCAGTAAATCTTTTACCTTTTGGGTCATATTAATAACAATATATGTATTTTCTTCCACATCACCATATTTTCTGTTGCTTTTGTATGAAACAAATCTTTTTTTTTTATATTGTAGTCATATATTTTTTAAGAAAAAGAGAACAGTGAGCATTATTTCAAATTGTATACTGTATAAAGTAAACTCATTGGGCACTGGAGTTGAATTATAAAAACTGGAACAAAAGTAGTGCCATTTTCTATTGCAAGCAGTATGATTATTTCATGTTAGGCCCCTTTCACACATGCTGTCCGTTTGTCCGTTTTTCATCCATCCCTTGACGGATGAAAAACGGACATCAATGTATCTCTATGTAAAAACGGATGACAACGGATGATCATCCGTTAACATCCGTTTTCATCCGCTTCCGTCAATGTATGTTTTTTTGAACGGATGAATGCCCTATTTTTAATCCGTCAAAAAAACGGATCGGACGAAAAACGGATGACAACTGATGAAAAACGGATGACAATGGATGAAAAACAGATAACAACTGACGAAAAACGGATAACAACTGACAAAAAAAACGGATGACAACTGACGAAAAAAAGGATGAAAAACTGATGAAAAATGGATGAAAAACTGATACATTTTGACGTGACTGAACTGATGAACTGAACGGACCGTATGTGTGAAAGGGGCCTTAAGGGCCATACACACTATCAGATTATCTGAAGACTTTTTCCTTCAGATTTACCTTTTCTATGTAGTGCAAGGGCCTGCCGGAGTGCATACAAATTGAAAGTGTTTAGGTTTGACCTCATATTATATGGTTTTGGTAAGTCTACAGACAAAAGTCTTCAGATAATCTGATAGTGTGTATGGCCCATTAATGGTAAAATCTGATTAGTTTCAGGTGTAGAGAGTCAGTTCTAAAATTTATCCAGTCTTAGCTATTATTTATAGCAAAATGACTACATACCCTTATTTTTTATCTGATGGTTGATTTTGGAATGAAGCACTAAAAGATGATTTACAAGAAATCATGTCTAGTTTTGAAACCAGAAATTAGATGTTCCTTCCTGGTGGCTCCCTAGTAAATGAAGACAATAACGGATGTAAGCAAATGATTGCCTCTCTATTTTCATTATATGGATGTGCTTATAACTCTTTTAAATTGCCAGACTATGGAGCTTTTTTAGTTTCACATCAAAGCAGTCTTCAGAGAAAAGTAGGATTATCAAGAGTAATTCTAACCTGCACTGTCAGTATTGTTTGTTTGGACACATTGATTTACCTGACTTGAGAGAGTTGATTAATTAAAGTGGTTCTAAAGGCTTAAGTTTTTTACCTTAATGCATTCTCTGTACAGAATGTCCCCACAGCCTCCCCTCCCCCCCCCCTCTATACTTACTTGAGTTTGATCTTGATCCAGCCGTTTGCCCAAGAGCAGCAACTCTCTCGGCTCTCTCCCTCCTCACAGGGCAGGTTGATAGTAGCAGGAGCCATTGGCTCCCATGGCTGTCAATCAAATCCTGTGACTAGGGAGTGGGGGCTGAGCCACACTGTCTGTGTCTATAGACACAGGCAGCACAGCTCAAGATCAAGCCTGCATGAATGCAACCATAGGAAGTGGCTTCCTCTGGGGGTACTCGCAGAAGAGGTAGAGCCAGGAGCACCAATGGAGGACCACCAGAAGAGAAGGATTGGGGCTGCTCTGTGCAAAACTATTGCACAGAGCAGGTAAGTATAATATGTTTATTATTTTTTTAAAAAGCACAAAAGTTTACAATCACTTTAAAACTGATAAAAACAAAATGAGAAATAAAGTAAAGTTGTTGACCATTGAGTCTTTTTCTCTCTGGTCAGTAGACCCTTCACCCCTGCAGCCTGTCTGGTAAAATACTTACATTTCTCCCCTGAAATGTGAAGAACTGTGTTACTGCCTGGCGGGATCACCAGGTGAAAAAGTACATAAGGACTGGTAAGCTGCAATATATTTAATTTTTTGTCATTGAGTTTCAGTATTGTTTAGCCAGTTAACCATTTAAACTAGAAAGTAAGTTTGGCTTTAAATCAACACTAAAAGATGCATTTATTTCTAGGGCTCTAACCCTAGGTCCCAGCCCATCATCTTTCCCCTTTCCAATGAGGGTATCTTAACTGAAGCACTCTGGTTGGATAGGGCGATGACTTTTGTCATATTTAACCACTTCTGGACCGGAAGGATTTACCCCCTTAACGACCTTTTGTTACGGCACTGCATTACTTTAACTGACAATTGCGTGGTCGTGCAAAAATTGATGTCCTATTTTTCCCACAAATAGAACTTTCTTTTGGCGGTATCTGATCACCTCTGTGATTTAATTTTTTTGCGCTATAAACAAAAAAAGAGCAACAATTCTGAAAAAAAAAAAAAACAATATTATTTACTTTTTGCTATATAACTTTCCCAATAAAAAAAATGTAAAAATCAATTTTTTTCATCATTTTAGGCCAATTTGTATTCTGCTACATATTTTTGGTAAAAAAAATCGCAATAAGTGTACATTGATTGGTTTGCGCAAAAGCTATAGCGTCTACAAACTAGGGGAAAGGTTTATGTAATTTTTTTTTTTTTTTTTTACTAGTAATGGCGGCGATTAGCAATTTTAAGCGGGACTGCGACATTGCGGCAGACAGATCAGACACCGAACTGACATTTTTGACACTTTTGGGGGGACCAGTGACATTATCACAGAAATCAATGCTAAAAATATGCACAGTTACTGTACTAATGACACTGGCAGGGAAGGGGCTAACACCAGGGGCGATCAAAGGGTTAAATGTGTCCCTAGGGGGGTGCTTTCTAACTGTAGGGGGGATGGGCTTGCTGCATGAACACAGAGACCTGAGAGGAACACAGGATCCCTGTGTTCATAACTGACAGAACAGCGGTCTGCCGTGTTTACAATGGCAGACCGCCGTTCTGTCTCCACAGGGAGCGATCACAGATGCCCGGCAGCAATCGCAGCTGCCGGGCCCGCTGATTGCCCCCCCCCTGTGGGTGATGGGCATGTGCGCCCCCGCTAGTGGTCCCGCAAAGCAACGTACAGATACGTCGTTTTACAGGAGAGAGCCGACCTGCCGCAGTAAAACTACAGCGGCTGGTCGACAAGCAGTTAAAGTATCAGAGTTTCAGAGGGGCACAAAGTAAATAGAGTTTGCACATGACATGTACGCTTCAAGTGCAATGGTAAATCCAGCCAGATCAATCCATGTAACCTTGTTGCATAGCTGTTAATAATGCTGTCACCTCAGGCACAACTTCAATGTGTTAATCTTCCATTCATTCTACTGATGTGAACCATACATTTTATTTTTTTACCATATGGGTCAAAAATAGCAAATCATTTCAACAGCAGCAAACAAGTCTGACAGAACAGCAAAGTGAAATATTGCTTGGATGGGGTCTTGTTGAGGGCATGCATAAAATAAAACTGTCAGGATTGGCTTATTACATTTGTTGGAAATTCTTAAAAAAAAAACAAAATGCTCCAACAAAACAGAAAGGATGACCTTAACTCTTCCAGTGCCAGAGTGTAGTTGGTGTGAAGATGACCCCCCATCCTCCGGCCAGGCAAGAGCTCACCATGTTTCCTTCTGTAGCTTATACATGTAGGGTCAGGATGGGGGATTTGGCAGGTCTTCAGGAAGCCCAGAACGTAGATTGTTGCGTAAAATTCGTGTTTGTCTAACAAAAGATTGTATGTTTTCAGTTAATATGGGTGTGTGTCGTGTCTCCTCATTGAGTTTAGGCAAGAGCGGCTTCCTGTAAAAATCCCTGATTTAAGAATCCCAGCTCTTGCAGAGATACATGTGCTTTTTATCCTCTAATAATATAAAACAGTCCCTAAAAAGGTGAGTTTGTTACTGTGAGGAGAAGGAAGGGATCAGTGCAAACAGGCAGGCAGTAAGAGGGACCATGTGTTCCCTGGGAGAGATTACTCCATCCATTAACTGTTCGTGACACAAGAAGTGGGGTGTCTGTGATCCAAGTGTGGGCATACGCCATTGGATGGGTCCTTTCTAGTGCTGGCATGGGTGGAGTCTCACATCCCCACCTAGATCACATTTTCAAACAGTTGCATTGACTTCATGATGTTTTCATCCTGCAGAAAGAAAGGTATACTTTATTGCCAGATTTTCGTTCAAATTTCTTTTTTTTATAAATTCAATGTTTAATAGGAGAGGAAAAGGCATACAATTGAGTCAAGAACAAGAATACAGGATCATACACACAGTTCTAGACATAACTCAGTTTGGAAAGAGTGCTAGCAATCACATAATATACAACGTCAGAACATGAGGGCAGTTGAAGAAGACGTCACATCAAGGCACCACAGGAGGCCAGGCCCCCAGAGAGGTCCCCCCCACCGGCATCCACTATATGGCCGGGATACGGAAGCGGGGAGTAACCACCCCAGCAGACCCAACCCCCCGCAGCCTAATAGGGAGGACCCATGTATGAATGCCCGCAAGAAGAGACCGACAAGTAAAAGAAAAAGTGTAGCAGATCCTATGCTCCCGCCTCTCCCATTTCTTTTTACTGAGAAGGTGGGACAAACCCACAGGGTGAGAGAGAGGAAGGCAGGGACAGTAGAGGGGGAAGTAGTAAAGAGAGAAAAAAAAAAAAGGGGAAAGAGAAGGGGGGGGGCTAGGGGGAGGGAAGGATAAGGAGAGAGATGACCACCCAGTCCGCAGATATCAAGCTAGACCACCAAGTCCTTATATTCTGCGGAAAAGCTGAATTCATGCCAGTAGTACCATCTTTTGAGGAACTTCTCCCTCGTGCCCCGTTCGGTAGCCACAAGATCTTCCATCTCATTGATACTTGCCACTTTCCGCAGCCACATAGCCACCGTGGGAGGCTGCGACTGCTTCCAGAGAAGAGGGATACAGCTTTTGGCCGCCGTAAAGAGAAACGGCAAGATGGAATTCCTGTAGGACACTCGTGGGAAACTGTTGTGGTGAAGGAGGATGAGAGCAGGGTCCAAAGTAAGAGCATGGTCCGTGAACTTTTGGGCAATGCGCAGGACCTCAGCCCAAAAGGGCTGTAAGCGGTTGCAGGACCAGAAAACGTGGAGAAGAGAGCCCACCTCCTCCCCACATCTCCAGCAGAGATCAGAACAAGAAGGGAATATTCTGCGTAACCTGGCCGGGGTGTAATACCACCTGGTCAACAATTTGTAGCCCGCTTCCTGATATTTGGAACAGGTTGACATCCTATACGTAAAAAAGAAAATACGATCTCGTTCAAATTTTTTAAAATGTATCTAAATGAACCTTTCCACCATTGAGGAAACCTTGAAGAAATGTTGTGATCTCTGTGAATCCCTAAAAAGATTTTCGCTTATTTTCATTTTCACAACTTATTATACATTAGTGTGATCAGTGAGTTTTAGATATACTGATAAATAAAAGAAAAATATTGTCTGGAGCATAAGATGAAGTAGGGTGAATGGCTACAGTTAAATAGCAGAAAAATAAGTTTACTAGACTGTCAAGCATCTAGAGGCCACCTAGGAACCATGGGCCCTTGCCAACTTCCTGGACCACCCTTGTCATAATCTGCAACTGCTTGAAGACTTAAATCCCAACCTAATACACATTGTTATTTGTTATATAGCTCCAAATGCCTTTATCTCTCTTTTCCATAACTCTCATGCCTTTTCTAAAAATCTTTTTGAATAATGATAATGTAGCCCCTGTACCACAGTAGTACTTACATTGGCCTTTCCTTTTGTCCTGCATTGCAGGCTCCGAATGGTGGCGTTCTTAAGCCCCGTACACACGCATCGATTATTGGCCGGGAATTTTCGGCCAACGTCCGATCGGCCGATTTTCGGCTTGTTAGTATGATGCTTTCGACAACCGACTCCGACTTTTCGGCCGAATAAAATTTGGTGTGCAGGCTATAAAATTTTTGTTGGCCGTCAACACAACGGCCGATTTTCCGTCAGTCAGTACAGATTTCGGCAGACAAAAATCTGATGAGCAAGACTGGGCATGCTCAGAGAAGAAAAAACACATGGAAAGTTAACCAGCACATGACATCACTTCTGAAGTAGATTTTTGTTGGCCGAGAAAATTTGTGTGCAGTCTAGGCACATTCCAACCAACAAAACACAACTCTGGACAAAAGTCGGACGATCGGTCGGCCGATAATCGTTACGTGTGTACGAGGCATTAGCCTGCAGCACTGGAACTTAAAGCATATCGTTGGGCTGATTTTAATAAACCCAGCAATACTTAGTAGCGATATCTTGCATAGTAAGACCACTAAGCCAGAACCCCCAGGGACTTCTCACCGAACCCCAGTTAGAAACAAAAAATACTTACGGTAATTGCAGGTGGCCATGGCTTTACATGTAATCTGTGCAGGGAAATTGTATGGAGGACAGGTCTACTGTTTCTAATGGTAAATCTGGCCCTGCAAAGTGCAGTAACCCATAGCAACCATTAATCTTTGGGTTCACCACTGCCAGATCATTGAAAGACGAACTTTGTTGCTTTAAGATATTGCTTGTTAATCCAATGTGTATGTTTACTATTATCATGTTTAGTGCCCAGAGAAGTGAAATAATGTAGACAAGCAAGGCCAAAACATTACCTTCTGGCAAGTCTCCAGAAATTCATCAATAGTCACAACTCCATCATGGTTTCGATCCATCTTCTGTAAAATTGGTGATTAGGAGATAAAATGACACATTATGTATGGGTTAGAAAAGAGATTGTGTGTCATTTGGAGCAAAGCTATAGACATTTTATTTTCAAACACCCAACTCCTCCCAGAGGTAATTAGAGGTATGAGGTAATTACTAGACTGTAGACCAGTGTAGCCCTGTTCAGATATGCCTAATGGAAAAACGTTTGTGGACACCTGGCCATCACATTCTAAAACTATAGGTATTATATTGAAGCACCCCTTTTGTGACTGTAACAGTCTCTACCTTTCTGAGAAGGCTTTCCAAAGAAATTTGGAGTGTACCTATGGGAATTGGGGCCCACTGAGCCCAAAATCTTTGTGACAGGTAGTGATGTTGCACAGAAAGACTTGCAATCAATGATCCATTTCCTTACAATAGGATTAAGGTTAGGGTTCTGTGCAGGCCAGTTGAGTACCTTCATACCACACTCATTAAAAAAATGTTTTTATGGACTAGACTGTGCATCTGAACTCAGTAATTTAAAATGATTGTAAAGGTTTTTTTCTTTTTAAATAACAAACATGTCATACTTACCTGCTCTGTTCAATGGATTTGCACAGAGCAGTTACGATCCTCCTCTTTTGGGTCCCCAGCCAGTGCTCCTGGTTCCTCGTGCCTTCCAAGAACCCCCCTGGCAAGTCACTTGCTGGCTGAGTACTTGTGCCCTGCTTGCTCCTAAGCCACACTGTGTGCGTCTATTGACACACACAGTGCTGCTGATTTCTGCTTTCCGCTCCCTTGTCACTGGATTTGATTTACAGCATCAGGAGTCAATGGCTCCCGCTGCTCTCACTGAGTCCAGTGAGGAGGAAGAGAGAGCAGAATCATTGCTCTCTGGTACAGTGCTGGATCGTGATCAGGCTGAGGTAAGAATTGGGGGGTAGGCCAGCAAGTGATGGCATTCCACATAGTGCACCGGGAAGTACACAGGTGAGTAGGAAGGGACCGCTCATGGCCACAGCATGTGGAGGAGGTAGCCTAGTACTCTTGATGTCAGCAAACAAGCAAATGTACCTTAGTGCAAGGCTTAGCACTTTTTAATGTGAATAGGCAATGTGGAAGTGGTTTTATGGCAAAGTAAAGTTTTTTTTTAAGGTTTCACACTATGTCTTCCTCTATTTCTTCCTTATGTTGCATGAGTCTATATGATTATGACACCAGCAAGAGGAGAGAAAATATGTTGATCCTGGTGGAAAGTGAATAGTGTTTAACAAGCGTTTTTTGACCTATAGTGGGTGGTCTGTGTTGGTGGTGGAGGATCACTGGAGCACTGCATTATTTGTCTACATGTATTCAATCGAACACAAGAGCACTTTTATGGGCTCCATGATAAGTACACTGTATTATGGGCATTGAGCCTGAATTTGTTGGAGATATCTGCATTACTGCACTTTTTTGGGGAATTTTGATAAATGGACACTTTATTTTTGCACTTTATAATATATATTTATTTTTGAGTTGTATGCACATAGATTTGTATACATGGACCGATAGCGCTGTAGAGAATTGTTTATTTTACTTACTAAGTGCTTACTGTATGTTGCATTTTGGATACAGCAGCTTTGGTGCTAGATCCAAGCAATAGTGGATGGTATTAGAGTTTGCACATTAAAGGTGTCTGTGGGATGTCTGTGCAATGCAAATTCAACCATACAGATTGTATGGCTGAATTTGCATCGCATTCAGACCAAACTTGTGCAGGACCCTTTTTTTTGTCCGCACCAGAATCGGATGTTCACACATGCGATTTGATTTCTGTCCGAATTGACAGTTTGCACTGCGATATGCGAACTGATCTGGGGGTGTCATTAACTTTGTATTGATACTCCCAGCAGTTCGCCTATGGCATCCTAAATGGTGTACGTTTAGGAGATATTTAGCAGTACCTATAGGTAAGCCTTAATATAAGCTATCCTATAGGTAAAATGTATGCATTGGAGTTTACCCCCACTGCACCTTTAATGTCCTTCTGTGTGCCCCATGTCCCAATGTGTGCTCTGTGTGCCCTGCTGTGTGCTCCAGGCCTTGCTGTGTGCCCTATGCCCTGCTGCGTGCCCCATGCTCTGTTGTGTGCCTTGCTGTGTGCCCCAAGCTCAGCTGTGTGCCCCAAGCTCAGCTGTGTGCCCGTGCCCTGCTGTGTACCCCAAGTCCTGCTATGTGCCCTGTGATGTTCCCTGTGCCCTGTTGTGTGCTCTATGATGTGCCCTGGGCCACATGATGTGCCCTGTTGTGTGCCCCATGATGTGCCATGTGCCCTGCTGTGTGCCCTGTGCTCCATGATGTACCCTGCTGTGTGCCCCATGATGCGTCCTGTGCCCTGCTATGTACCCCACGATGTGCCCTACTGTGTGCCCCATGCTCTGCTGTGTGACCCGTGCCCTGCTGTGTACCACATGATATGCCCTATGCCATACTGTGTGCCCCATGATGTGCCCTGTTGTGTTTCCTGTGCCCTATGATGTGCCCTGTTCCCCATGATGTGCCCTGCTGTGAGCCCCATGATGTGCCGGGTGCCCTGCTGTGTGCTCCATGATGTGCTCATATGTGCCCCATAATGTGCCCTGCTGAGCCCCCTCTGTAATGTGCCATGCTGCCCTACCCCCCTTAATGTGCTTTGCTGTGCCTATAATGTGCCCTCATGTAACCTAGTCTGACCTCATGTAATATACTGTAGATGTAATATAGTCTGCTGTGCCCCATAATGTGTTCTCCTGTCCCACGTAATGTTCTCTGCTGTGCCCCATAATGTACCCTGCTAGCCCTTGTAATGTGCCCTTCTGCCACCCCATGTAATGTGCCCTGTTGCCCCCATGTAATGTGTCCTACTGTACCCCCCTCATAATGTGCCCCATCGTGCCCTGCTGCTCCTCATGTAGTGTGTCCTCCTGCCCTGCCCCCCCCCCCCCCCCCACACGTGTTGTGTCCTCCTGCCCCCTGTGCACGGCATATCTCAGGTTTGACCCAGAATTGAGCTCCTGTGCAGAATGATGCAAGCACATGTTTTACATTAAATAGGTAAATTAGTGTTTATTCAATTTTTTTATGCTATTTCTAAAAATATTTGTTATATTAACAACTAAAATAAAATATATAGAAACTGCGCTAACAAAAAAAAAAATTTTATAACAAGGAAAGCTGCTAGCAAATCATCAGACATGTGTTGTAAGTAGAGTGAAAAATAAGAAATTGCAGCGCTAAACCAAAATTGCAAAAAACATGTGACCATATGTGAATAAATGAACATATATATATCAAATGAATCATACATATAATCAAATGTGATTGAAAGTAATCAAAAGTGTAGCCACTGAAAAAAAAAGGTTCATAAAGAAAGTCTCAGGTAGTGAATAGACTAAATGTGCATCCAAATTCAGAGGTGATATTGAACCGTGCCAAGGGACCCCACACCAAGGATCAAACAATTGCGCTCACCGGAGGGTTTGGACCCAAGATACTTTATAGTATATGGGCTATACGGGCTGATATTGCTGTATACTCCCGGATATTCAGGAGGGTACCCACAGTGTCACAAATGGAAGCCATAGGTCTCTCACAGTCATACATGGAGGAAGCCAGACAAAACCGACATAGTGTAAAACTTCTAAAACTTTAATATGGTATGAAAGCCAAAGAAACACTTACAAGCATCCAATGGACTTAAGGCATGTAATACAGAAACAGATAGCATGAATGACGTTCCTAAAGGTTCAATATCACCTCTGAATTTGGATGCACATTTAGTCTAATCACTACCTGGGACTTTCTTTATGAACCTTTTTTTTTTCAGTGGCTACACTTTTGATTACTATCAATCACATTTGATTATATGTATGATTAATTTTATATATATATATATATATATATATATATATATATATATATATATATGTTCATTTATAAGGTCACATGTTTTTTGCAATTTTGGTTTAGCGCTGCAATTTCTTATTTTTCACTTTATATTAACAACTCACTGATCATAACCGTGTTCCATGAGCTTTAGAACTAAACATTATTTCAGGGGTTCCCGGAGATCTCAAACTTGTTTCCAAGAGTTAATTGATAAAAAGTTTAAGAAACACTGCTTTATTGGGTCTCCAGCCTTCCATATGCCATGGTGATCCTTCCATATGCCATGGTGATCCTTCCTGCCTTCCATGTGTCATGGTGATCCTTCCTGCCTTCCATATGCCATAGTGATCCTTCCTGCCTGCCCTCTATTTACATAGTGATCTTTCCTTTCTGCCTTCCATGTGTCATAGTGATCCTTCCTGCCTTCAATGTTCCATAGTGATCCTTCCTGCCTTCCATGTCCCATAGTGATCCTTCCTGCCTTCCATGTCCCATAGTGATCCTTCCTGCCTTCCATGTCCCATAGTGATTCTTCCTTCCTGCCTTTCATGTGCCACAGTGATTCTTCCTTCCTGCCTTCCATGTGCCACAGTGATCCTTCCTTTCTGCCTGCCATGTACCATAGTGATCCTTCCAGCCTTCCATGTACCATATTGATCCTTCCAGCCTTCCATGTACCATAGTGATCCCTTCTTCCTGTCTTTCACGTGCCTTAGTGATCCTTTTGAGGTTTATATGTATCCCTGAGATTCCAGCTCGTGGCATGGTAATCAAAGCATATTCCCTAGGTACAAAGGAGCTCAGGTTTTGTTTAACCATGACCCTTAAGCTCCTCCCATTATCATGTTTGGCCACACCCACTTTTTTGCAATGGCGCGCCATCCTTACCTATCCCTCATTCTCAAATTCAAAAGTTGGTTGGTATGTTCTGTATGTATGGATTCTGCACAGTACCACTTCTCTTGCCTGGGAAGCTGGGTTAACAAAAAATTAGGGAGTGTGCTGCCTTCCACAAGATGGTGCCCCTTTGCACCTGCTACCCTGTGGTAGGCAGTCCAGTGGCTGAGAGCACTGACCGGTGTGTTCTGGTTGGGTCTGAACACAAAAGTACAGCGGGTAAGATCACTGTACTAAAATCTAATGTGTTGGTACAGTGATCTGTCAGGTTTTTTCATTCAGGGCTGAACGAAAAAAAAGCAGTGTGTACCAGGCCCAACCTCACTGGGCAACGTTCATAAAAACTGGAAGAAGGCAAAACTGAAAAATACTTTTACTTAATACCTGCTGCTGAACCTCCCCCCCCCCCCCCCTCCCACCACCAGAACAAAAAAAATGATCTACGGCCCTGTATACCAGCTGCATATAAAATCCTTTCTTGCCTAATAAACACTTAACATTCGCCATTAACAAAAGTAGATGATCCTTCATCTATTTCTTTTAGGATCTTTTATATATTTAGTAAATTTAACATTTTCCCATTAGATGTAAAGGCCTAACCAGAATGCTTGTGGTTTTCGTCTTTCTTCATGCTCTACTGTATGTTGTAATATTGTATGCGTTGTGTACCCTTGCCTGAAATATCAGCAAATGCTGGCTCTATATCAACAAATAATGATAATAATGCAAGTAGGATGTAATCAGAAATTGAAACTGGCATATAATATCCTACAGAGATGGCTTTAGTGCTCTGGCATGTCCCAGTCAGTGACTTTGTACAGCATACTCATACACTGATAATTAATATATAAAGCAAAACAATGGATGTCTGATATCTTAATGTCAAGTTTACCTGGAAGAATCTTTCCACATGCTCTATTGGTGCATCTTCTCTTAGCATTGGGTAAGTGTACCTCCCCATCATGTCATAGATAGATTTCATTATGGCCAGCATCTCCTAAATGTGGGAAAGGCAGAATCTATCAGATTTAACATATGTGTTTTGGAGGTTAAGGGTTTACTTTTTTTTAAGTATATGTGAAATTGATATGAAAGGCAAAACATTTGTGTATACATATAAAAAACATTATAAATACCTTTTTCCCCCTTGTTTTATCACATACCCTCCTGTTTTCAACTACTTATTGAGCTCAGAGAACTAGGGGAGGAGACACAGCAGAACATTGGTCTTCCCATTGTATGGCTGTGGGGGGGGGGGGGGGTGAGGGGGATGTTAGCACAAGTCTGATCATTAGAAGAGAGCACAGCCAGAAAACTGACAACACTGTGCTATCCTGCTTAGTGTGGTCAGTTTTTAATAGGAAAACAGAGGGACTGACAGGATCACCAGGTATTTCACACAAAGGAAGGAATACAAAGAGAACAGGATACATTTTCATACAAGTACATGGTACAGCAGGCACATATCAATAATAAGAAATGTTGGGGGTAATATATTCTTTAACAACCTGCTGACCGCTCACAGGAAATCTACACCCTTCCAGCCTTCTTCCACTCTTATTAGGATTTTTTTTATCTAAGACATGTAGCAGAATACATATTGGCCTAAAAATTAAGAATTTTTTTTTTATTGGATATGTGGATTATAACAGAAAGAAAAAAATATAGGTTTTTTTTTAAAAAAATGTTCGATCTTTTTTTGTTTATATAATAAAAAACCCATCGGTGATCTTATATAATCAAAATAAAGCTCTATTTGTGTGAAAAAAATGCTACAAACTTAATTTGTGTACAGTGTTGCATGACTGCACAATTGGCAGATAAAGTAGCACAGTGGCGAATAGCAAACAATGCCCTGGTCATGATGGAGGTTAAACCTTCCGAAGGTCAAGTGGGTAATTCAGCAATGTGTTTATTGATATACAGTGCATTGCGAAAGTATTCGGCCCCTTGAACTTTTCAACCTTTTGCCACATTTCAGGCTTCAAACATAAAGATATAAAACTGTAATTTTTGCGTGAAGAATCAACAAGTGGGACACAATCATGAAGTGGAATGAAATTTATTGGATATTTCAAACTTTTTTAACAAATAAAAAACTGAAAAATCGGGCGTGCAAAATTATTCAGCCCCCTTAAGTTAATACTTTGTAGCGCCACCTTTTGCTGCGATTACAGCTGTAAGTCGCTTGGTGTATGTCTTTATCAGTTTTGCACATCGAGAGACTGAAATTTTTGTCCATTCCTCCTTGCAAAACAGCTCGAGCTCAGTGAGGTTGGATGGAGAGCGTTTGTGAACAGCAGTTTTCAGTTCTTTCCACAGATTCTCGATTGGATTCAGGTCTGGACTTTGACTTGGCCATTCTAACACCTGGATATGTTTTTTTTGTGAACCATTCCATTGTAGAATTGGCTTTATGTTTTGGATCATTGTCTTGTTGGAAGACAAATCTCCATCCCAGTCTCAGGTCGTTTGCAGACTCAATCAGGTTTTCTTCCAGAATGGTCCTGTATTTGGCTCCATCCATCTTCCCATCAATTTTAACCATCTTCCCTGTCCCTGCTGAAGAAAAGCAGTCCCAAACCATGATGCTGCCACCACCATGTTTGACAGTGGGGATGGTGTGTTCAGGGTGATGAGATGTGTTGCTTTTACGCCTTACATAACGTTTTGCATTGTTGCCAAAAAGTTTGATTTTGGTTTCATCTGACCAGAGCACCTTCTTCCACATGTTTGGTGTGTCTCCCAGGTGGCTTGTGGTAAACTTTAAACAACACTTTTTTATGGATATCTTTAAGAAATGGCTTTCTTCTTGCCACTCTTCCATAAAGGCCAGATTTGTGCAGTATACAACTGATTGTTGTCCTATGGACAGAGTCTCCCACCTCAGCTGTAGATCTCTGCAGTTCATCCAGAGAGATCATGGGCCTCTTGGCTGCATCTCTGATCAGTCTTCTCCTTGTATGAGCTGAAAGTTTAGAGGGACGGCCAGGTCTTCGTAGATCTGCAGTGTCTGATACTCCTTCCATTTCAATATTATCGCTTGCACAGTGCTCCTTGGGATGTTTAAAGCTTGGGAAATCTTTTTGTATCCAAATCCGGCTTTAAACTTCTCCACAACAGTATCTCAAACCTGCCTGGTGTGTTCCTTGTTCTTCATGATGCTCTCTGCGCTTTAAACTGACCTCTGAGACATTCACAGTGCAGGTGCATTTATACGGAGACTTGATTACACACAGGTGGATTCTATTTATCATCATTAGTCATTTAGGTCAACATTGGATCATTCAGAGATCCTCACTGAACTTCTGGAGAGAGTTTGCTGCACTGAAAGTAAAGGGGCTGAATAATTTTGCACGCCCAATTTTTCAGTTTTTTATTTGTTAACAAAGTTTGAAATATCCAATAAATTTAGTTCCACTTCATGATTGTGTCCCACTTGTTGTTGATTCTTCAAAAAAAATTACAGTTTTATATCTTTATGTTTGAAGCCTGAAATGTGGCAAAAGGTCGAAAAGTTCAAGAGGGCCGAATACTTTCACAAATTACTGTAAGGTTAGTACACATCCATTCCTTTATATTAGTTATACATATTTATTTCTGTGCAGTTGAAAATAAACAGTCTCATGTACGCAATTGCCGAGACTTCCCTACTGTACTTTCAGATTTTAGAAGACATACCCCAAAATGCTTCATTCATGTCATCACCTCTGTACAGCTCCTCTACAGCAGCTACACTTCTATATTGGAGCATTTTATTTTGCCTTGGTTCTGTTTCTATGAAGCCACACTCCTTCCCACTAACTTCAGTTGGTTTCGGCTATGGCTTTGAGATTGTGTCAATGGGCAGATGCGGTCCTCCTCCAGGTGCCACCCACTTGCATTTTAACACAGTCTGAGATGTATCTGAGACCATTCATAGTTCATTGACAGGTGCAATTGACCTGTAGTTGACGTTCTTCTGACCTGCATGTGGCCTCCTAAACCACATCTATCTCCTCCAAACTGTTTATGAGTTTCCATTAACTTATTTGAGAGGCAGTTCTGATGGGAACGAAAGGCCCATCAGCTTGGGCTCTAAACCTCCTCTACATAAATAATAAAAAGATGTATAAACCAACGTTGCTGCGTACATGAAGGAGGTATGACATGGTCTTAAATGCCTCCTAAATGTACAGATATGCAATAAATGTGTAGGTCAAACGAGTAGAGGACCTGTGACAGTAATGCAATTGTAGGGAAAAAAAAAATTAAAGTGTCAGTAAACCCACATCATAAGAAACTATCAATAAATGCTTTAATACATGCTGTTTGTGTTCCCTCAGTCATTATGAGATTGCTTTTCTGTATTCTGCAAAAAATCTGGTAGATCCTGCTGTTCTCTATCTCCCCCTCCTGTCCATGTCCCCAATGCAATTGGGGATTTTGCAGAGCAGTGTTTGCAGCTCTGCACATGCTCAATTTTCAGTGAGATTCTATGCTGAGCATTTCCTCCCCAGGGCTGCCGCTAGAAATCCCAGGGCCCCATACAACCTACTGGAACAGGGCCCCCCACCCCCTGTAAAAATATCAAAATTATATCACAAAAAATACACAAAAATCATCATTAGCCGACACAGACATAACATAACTTACAAAATTCCTGCCAAATCTAAAACATAAAAAGTTAATAAAAAAGGTTCTCTGTGTGTAAATGAGGTCTAGGTCCTCATTCGCATGGGCACTGTAACCTATACAGGGTAACTCAGTGTTTATTTTTTAATGTGACTGCTGCTTCCAGAATCCTAACAGCATAAATCCCTCCCCCTCAAAAAAAAAAAAAAAAGAAAACTGCCCTAATCAGCACATTCACCCTCTAAGCATAAATTCTGTCTGCAAGCCAATATTCTCCCTAAACAAAAATGCAAATATTATCTCTCCCAGCAATAATCTTTGCCCCCCAATCCCACTTCCCAGTTCAAATACCACCCCAATTCCCCCTCCTATCAGAAATCTCCCTTAACCCCCAAAAAATCACCCGCCTAGCACACATCCTTTTTTTTTCTCAAATTCCCTATCCTAGCACAAATCCCCCCAATCGCTTCTCCTAGCACAAACTCCCCCCAATCTCTCCTCCTAGCACAAATTCTCTGGTCATTCCCCCCTCCCAGGACAAATTTACCCCAATGTGCCCTCCTAGCAACCCCCCCCATACCCCCTCCAAGCACAAATCCCTCCAATCCCTCCTCTGAGTACCAATCCCCCCCACCTCCCCTCCCAGCACAACCCCCCCAATCCCTCCAAGCACAATTCCATTACAATACCCTCTCCCAGCATAACTCCCCCCAATCCCTCCACAAAATCACAACCCCCTCCCCCCAGTACAAATTCCCCCCAATCCCCCTTCTTAGCACAACTACCCCAGCCCTGCTCCAAGTGCAAATATTCCCCCCCCCCAATCCCACCTTCTGGCTCAAACCGACAGGGAAACCACTACAAAGCCAGGAGGAGGTGCGCTGTGTTGTGCTGTCCTCTCCTGTCAGAACAACACTCGTCCATGCAGCACAGGGGACAGGAACGCTCTTACATTGCATCGGACTGTACACACACACACAGTTTGATTACCGCCCATACCCACTATTCCTGCAGTCTGGATATGAGCAGCCCGTGGAGGAGGTATGGGGCGGTAATCAAACTCTGTGTGTGTGTGTGTGTACAGTCCGATACAATGTAAGAGCGATCCTGTCTCCTGTGCTGCATGGATGAGTGTTGTTCTGACAGGAGGGGAGAGCCTAGAGAGCACAACACAGCACACCTCCTCCTGGCTCTTTCCTCTCCAACACTTCTCGAGGCTGCCATCCCCTTGTCCCAACTCTGAGTGTGGGCGGGGACAAGCAGCTGCAAGCCAGCGAGAGGGGGAGAAACCAGCTTTCAGCTGGTGGAGGAAGAGGCACACAGTGCATCATTCTATCATTTGATCTCCCTCCCCACTGATCCTCCCGCTGTCCAGGACCCCCTGTGTGCCCGGGCCCCATACAGGAGTACTGGATGGACCCCCCTGATGGTGGCCCTGTTCCTTCCTATCACATCTGAGCAGCCCATGTGACTATAGAGTCATATATGTGGGCATATACACAGTGGTAAATGACAGTCCACTCCCTCCCTCCTTCTCCATGCCCACTAACCAGCTAAGCACAATGGGTGTGGGATATTACATGTAGATTCATGGAGACTTCACCTCCCTGTTATTCTAGGACACAGGCTGGAGGAACATGACACATAAATATATGTTTGTATGATGATTTAAAACAGCTTAGTGATATTAAATATTTATTTTTACTCTTTATTCCAAAGGCTGTTTTTATTAACATGTGAGCAGCAGCAGAGGACTAAAAGCTCCTTCTCTTGTTTCCCTGCAGACAGGCTTGGAAAAAGCTAGGTCATGTGACAGCTGTATATATCAAAAGGAAAAAAGTACTTTGATTTTTTTTTTTATTAAAATAATTACATTGCCATCATCCACATACAGAAATAGAAGGGACAATGTCAAATGGTGTGTGTTTAGTATCACTTTAAAGGACCTTGCTATTCTCCCTCTAATTACCTCCAACTCACCTTGTATGATGTGGAGTTGTTTAGAATTTAAAAAAGTACCAAGGCGTACTTTGAGGTATACTTTAGCATCATCACCTCTGGGGTGTTATTTGGGTTACTCTGTTCTCATAAATATTTTTTTTATATAGGACAAACTCTCGCAATCATAAATCACTTTGACATAAACATGACAATAATTTACTCTGCTCATCCATTCAGGCTTATAAATCTGCCAAGAAAAGTTTTATGCAAAATCATTTTAGGATATTTAAGATACTTAAAGTGAAATTAAACTCTGGTTTAAAAATATATTCTGTTCAAGTAGTATTCTTAACTCATAATAGTTTTTCTTTTTTTGCTGCTGCGATCCAACTTCCTGTTAGAGGGTGGCTACGTGCGTCCTCCATAGTCCCACTGTATGTAGGAAAGTAGCCATTTAGCCCTCGGTCACACTGGTGCGACTTGTTATGTGGTTTGACAGGTCCAAATTGCATAACAAGTTGCACTCAATTACCTGGCAATGGAACTGTAGAGATTGGTGCGACGCAGACTTTGTGGTGCCGCACCGATTTGAAAAAGTAGTTCCTGCACTACTTTTGGCGATTTCAGGAGCAACTTGCAAAGACATCTGTCGCACAAGTTGAACAGATATCAGCCAAGTTGCACCTGAAGTCTCACTGACATGCGGCTTTGAAATTGTGCATTTTCAAGGGAAGTCACACGATTTCAGATTTGGATTCGGTGTGAACCTGGGGCTTACAAGGGACTTTGAACTATGAGACTATGAGTAATGTGCATAGACAAGTGCACATGATTGCATCTAATGTGTACTGCTCATTCCAAACAAACAGAAATAAGGGGAAATAGGAGAGGTTCAGGAACTTATGGAAGATGTTACAAAGAGGCATAAAAACACAGTAATAAACTATTTTATGAAAAATCTATTACGGGATCATTAAAAGAGAAGGGTTGGGCTTTTTTTTTTAGATCTTTACCTAGGTGGATGCAGCAATGGTCCGATGCTTCATCCGTTCCCCGACACCCCTCTACACTGAGAACCGAGCGATGGAACACTGCTGATCACTCTGTTCTGACAGCTTCCCGAGCTGAGACTGGCTGACTGTCAGTCACAGCTCTCTGCTCTGCCCCCTCCTCGCTCATTGGAGTGCTGAGCTGCGGACAGGCCAGAGTGGCGGGCTCAGGCTCTGAGTGGCTCCCTGAGAGGCTGAGCCGGGTGGCAGATCCAGACTCTATTGTCTTGATGGCACAGTGCCTGAACCGACATCTGTGATGTCATCTCTCTGCTGAAAACAGGTCACAGGAGTGCAAAACGGATTGCACTCCTGTGATCCATAGGGGAAGTACAGCCAAACAAGCTTTGGCTATACTTCTCCTTTTGGTAGTGGATGTGTATGGATTATTTTTGGAAATTAAGGATGTTATTTGCGTTCTGACATTTCTTCCACTGCTCTTCTGTGGGTGGGAGGAACTGTACAGTATGAGACATGTCACATACAACCAGGACATCATGTAGTTCCTATGTTATTCTTAATAGTAAAATATCTATAAAAAGAAAAGTACAGTTTTAGTGATTTATGAAAAATAAGCTGACATACATCCTTGGTGATATATCCATCCTTATTTATATCATAGAGATTAAAAGCCCATTTTAATTTTTCATGGACAGTTCCTCGTAATAGAATGGACAGGCCAACCACAAAATCCTGTAGGGGACACAGAAGGATAAACAAATGTTATTATACATGTACCATAGTGTATTTCTCAAATATTGGCTGTTGCTTCTATATCTGTGCAAATTACGGCAAAACACACCTTTATTAGACATGAAAAGTAAGGCATACCACAATGTAAATGCTGCGGGGTCAACGTATTCTCCTCAGCCAGTATTGTGATCCAGACACCCATGACAGGCAGCAGGCCACTATAAACTAATACAGCCTTTTGACCCTGACCCACCTGCCTGCATCCTGGTGATTGGTCAGTGAAGTAGTAGAACCTCACTGATTAGATCCCTATTCTACTTCCTCTGCAATGTTCTTCTATCAGCTCCCACTGTTAGACTGACAGCACTGTGCCATACAACAAAGCCTGACTAACTGCTAGGCCTCTCTCTCTTAGGCTAATTCACATCTCAGCGTTTTGTATCTCGAAGCTCAAAGCTCCAAAACGCTGGAGGAGAAAAAAATCAATTATTCTCTCTGGAGTTGGTTCACATCTCCACTCCAAGTCGCCTGAAGCCAAACACATAAAGCTCAACAAAGGTTTTGGAGCTTTTTTTTTAGCTCAAATTGGGCAGATTTACGAATTTTTGGGGTGTTTTTTATTCTCATAGCAATAATGATAACGCGCGATTTGCACGTTTTGTTGCATGTTTTGTGCGATTTTCTGCTCAAATGAAAAAATGTAACAGTGAGTCCAGAGGGTGGTGATTAATGGGGAGTACTCGGATTGGGCACGTGTGGAAAGTGGGGTCCCCCAAGGATCTTTCCTGGGACCAATCCTGTTTAATTTATTCATAAATGATCTAGAGGAGGGGATATCTAGCACAATCTCGGTATTTGCGGATAATACTAAACTAAGCATGCCAATATCTTCTATGCAGAATGTGGAAACCTTACAAGCGGACCTGAACAAAATAATGGGGTGGGCAACTACATGGCAGATGAGGTTTTGAAAAATGTAAAGAAATGCACTTGGGTGTCAGAAACACGGAAGCAAGCTACTTGCTAGGGGGGGGGGGGGGGAGGGGAACCTCTGGGTGAATCTAAGATGGAAAAGGACCTGGGGGTCCTAGTGGACAACAGGCTTGGCAGTGGTATGCAATGCCAAGCCGCTGCAAGCAAAGCCAGCAGAATACTGGGATGTATAAAAAAGGGGATTCACTCCAGAAATAAAGAGATTATTCTCCCACTCTACAAGATTCTGGTCCGGCCACATCTGGAGTATGCTGTCCAGTTCTGGGCACCGGTCCTCAGGAAGCATGTGCTGGAACTGGAGAAAGTCCAGAGAAGGGCAATAAAAATAATTAGGGGAATGGAGGACATCGGCTATGAGGAAAGACTACAAGCACTGAGACGCTTGAGGGGGGATATGATATCAATGTTCAAATACTGCACTGGCGACCCTAGCATAAGGAACACATTTTACAGAGAAAGGGAATACAATAAGACACGTGGCCACTCACTAAAACTAGAGGGAAAATGGTTTAACCTTAAAATACGTAAGGGGTTCGTATCAGCAGGGAGCATCGATAGTTTCAAAAAATTATTAGATGGGCACAACATACAGTGGTATACAATGTACGGTTAACAGCAAACACACACACACATCATAAGTTGAACTGGATGGACTGATGTCTTTTTTCGGCCTCACAAACTATGTAACTATGTAAATAATAATACTTTTTAATATTATTATTAATAGTATTATTATTAATATTAATAATAATAACAATAATAATAATACTTTTTTATTTTGTGTTCGGGTGTTTATTATTGTGGTATTATTATTATTTGTTTTTTTTTGTTTGTTTGTTTTTTAAGGTCAGGGGTTAAGGTTAGGGGTTAATTATTTATTTATTATTACAAATAATTTATTTAGGATTATTTTTTTTTATGTGTGTATTTCTTTTACATTTTATTATTATTATTATTATTATTATTATTAGTAGTAGTCGTAGCAGTAGTAGTAGTAGTAGTAGTATTAACACCCTAGCCCTAACAAAATAAATAAATAATAATAAGATAATAAAATATTAACCCCTAACCCAAACCCTAATCCTAACCCTAACCCCAAACCCTAATCCTAGCCCTAAACTAAACTTAACTCTAACCCCCTACCCTAACAAAAAAAAAATGATAATAAAAGTGAAATGAAAGCTGATGGAAAGCATAAAAAAAATCTAGCAACATATGATGCAAGAGATGATAGTTTTCTTTATTGGCTAATAAAAAAGCTCAAGAATACAGTATAAAAAAACAGGCATAAAAAAACACCTGGAAAACACTCAAAGATAATACGTTCAGGAGTGAATGCAACCTAAATCAGTCCATACTATGTCAGGGATTACAAAAAGCAAATAATAACACAGATTTAGGTGTGCGTTGTGATTTTTTTTTTTTTTTTAATATGACTACTTGGTTGGAATATATGGTGACTTTTTATAACTACTTAGAGTTCAACTTTAACCATGCCCAGTGATGATCAACATTATTTATCATCTTAAAGTTTCCTTGGACTTCATATTGTGCCAATACCTGTAGGGCCACACAATGCACAAGCCTTTCCAAGTGATGACAACAGCACCAAAGTTCTCATTTGATCCACGTTTTGGTATGGATGAAGCATATTATATACCCCAAATGCATTACTGGGCTTGTATTATTTTAATGCTGAACTATAAGCATGCCCATAATTGCATATATATACACATATTATATAGGAGCTGACAGTTACTGTAGTAGTTAGTGCTTCTGGGTCCTGTAATGAGTGGCTGCCAGATTACACACTGACCACAAGCAGTCTATTTTTTTGAGTTTGCACTGCTATTAGGTTAAAATTGCGCTATAAACCAGCAGTCCTGGATAGGCAGCTTGCCTATGGAAATTAAAGGAATGATTTTCATGGCTCTGCTGACTGTTCTGAAATGGGGAATAATGCTATTATTTTTGGGGTATGTTATGGACTGAGACACATGAAAGTTTTCTAAAGAAGGCTTTATTGTGCTATGCAGTGGTTTAGTTGGAGGGCTTGTTGATTTCTTTAGTCCCTTTTAACTACGTATATAACCTGTATGGTTACACTGTCCCATGGGTCCCACGTCCTACTCCTTTAGAGGCCATGTTCTTCATTCACTGAACTTATAATGGCCAAGAAGCCGTAAACGGCTATAAGCAGTTTGGAATGGCTCTATAATGTTAGGCTATATTTGCACTTCTGGATGTGCAACTTACCACTGACATGTAAAAACCTTATCTATGCGTGTGCGGATGAAGCGTTTTTTCGGCACATATTTTATGCATTTTCATGCTTCCATTTTTTTGTTTTTTGTAGGAGGAGACTGGTTGTAACACAAAACCCTACCAAAAATGTAAAAAAAACAAATGTATATGCATTTTTATACATTCTGTTGAAGTGTAGCACCCTTCTAGGTAGGTGCTAGTGAGAGAGTATAGTTTTTGGCTCTGTCTGCCTATCAGAGGAGTAGCAGGGAAATCTATATTGCTTTCTGCCTACCAGAGAGCAGGATGTGTGAGTTAGGTTTGCTCAGTGTGTTCAGTGTGTGATTCAGTTGGTCTTCACAGAGCAGACAGTATCCCGTAGTTCAGGCTTTTCTTTGTTCCAGTATGGTTTGGGAATATAGAGAAACTCCCAAATCGCATCACTGCACCACTCCTCTCTTCTGGCCTCGACCTCCAACATAATCTCCCGGGGAGCATAGGGGTAGTCATACCCATACTCCAGGGCCACATTCCTCTGAATCAGATGCTGGTCAGAGAGGTACAGTTGCAAGGCTGGCTAGCCTTAGAGTTCTTTGGAGAAGAAAAAGGGCTGAAGAGCCCAAAGTTCAAGTGCAAAGTTCAAATGCAAAGTTCAAGTTGTTGTTGCTTGTTGCTAGGGCCAAAGCCCTATTCCCAAATACCCCTTTCCTTTCTATCCTTGCAAAAAGGATCGGGAAGTCAGTAGAACTGCTACCACTGTGTAGTACCATCAAAAGAGGGCCAACCCTCTAACACACAACTGACTTTCTGTTCAAGAGGACTTAAGTAGTCACCTAATGTCATGCTTCAGTCATTTATAGAAGTCAGTTTCACCATATGCTCTGTCAAGATCCATCGGGCCAGAATCACTTCATGGGACAAGTTAGTGGGCACTTTGCAAAGAGACTTGGGCCATCAGGCCAAGGGAAGGAGTACAGAAGAAGAGGATCCCTTCATAAAGAGACATTTGTTCAAAGGACACTTTGCGAAGATCCTGTTGGGCCGGTTGGAGAAGCTGTGTGCAAGTTACTACCTCAGAAGAGCGGGTAGTGGCTTGATGTCTCTTCAGAGAAGGATACGCCAGAGTGAGGGGCCCCTTGAAGAGAATCAAAACACTGAAAAGTTGGACAAGTTTGCTCAGGATCCAGCAAAATAGCTTGTCACAGAGAAAAGACATGTTGCCTCAGTGTTTCAGGAGGAAAGGACACTGTGAACACCAGTCAGGTGGACTCTGCATGTCTAGGTTCTGAACTTGTGAGTCTGACTGAGATAGGAGGAGAGTCAGTGCCCTAGTCCTGAGAAGGGACTGTGCCTTTTATCTAGTCACTAAGAATGGTTCACAGAGATTAGATAGATAGTTAGCTTGACAGGGTTTAATTGTTACCTGTTCCAGGAGTAACAGTGAAACGCCGAGTCAAGTGTGTGCGGAGGGGACAGGAACTGAAGAAGATCTCTATGTGAATGTGCAGTTAAAAACAATGTGATGAGAAGGTCGTCTCTGAGGAGAGGACAGTCTCACTGGTGTAAGTAGTTATGCTTTAACCCATGCCTAATCTAAATTGTTTTGCAGACTTGCTTTGGATTTCCGGGTCTGGCTAGGCCCTCCACCATTTATGCAATGTTCATATTGTATCTAGTTAGCTAGACAGGATAATGTTCTTTACCTGTCCAAGCAGATTTTTATTTGGAGGGGGATGCATTGATTAAAGTGCACCTACTGTGTGTAAATAACCTTGTGAATATTTGTACAGTAGAGTCATATATATTTTTTCACGTAACGTATTATATCTACCGGCCACATATGGGGTATGCCCCATGGCCTTGTACATTTGTTACTTCCCTTTCCCCGTTTCCATGTTTGTGGAATACTCCAATAGAAAGTTTGGGTGAAAGAATTTTTGTAGGGGCGGCTGCCCAGAGCCAGTGAGGACATGGCTCGGTTTGGTGGGGGGTGAGTGTAGCACCCTCCTAGGTATGTGCTAGGGAGAGAGTATAGTTTTTGGCTCTGGCTGCCTATCAGAGGAGCAGCAGGGAAATCTATATCGCTTTCTGCCTACCAGAGAGCAGGATCTGTGAGTTAGGTTTGCTCAGTGTGTTCAGTGTGTGATTCATTGGGTCTAGATAATATGGCCAATGAGTACACAGGCCTTAATACAGACCCAGTGATTGGTAGAGACTGGCTGTCTCAGTGCATTATGGAATACTGTATAAAAGCCAGGAGCACATTTGCTGCAGGGTCTTTGGCTGGTGAGCAAAGTCCCAGAGGGAGGTTGGCAGCTGCCTCCCCCTCTGTAGCAGTGGCACGTGGTCCCAGGCAGTCAGCCTGGGGACCAGAGGAAAGGAACTGAACCCAGAGGTCCAGGAGAACTGACTGGAGGGGTAGATACACTGGAGACCCTTTGAAAAACAGTATCGTGAGTACAGTGAATCCTGTCTACTAGCCTGACCTGAGGGGGGCCACCCCGGTGTAGGATAGTCAGAGGACGGGTGTCTGTGGAGTGAAAGAGATACTAGGCAGGTATCCTGGACATAATCTACCCAACTAAGTTGTCTGTATAGAGACTTAACCTAAATTCATCTAGTGGTAAGGTGAATCTGCAGCCGGGCTGCATCTTCTGACAGGAGTCCTCATCCATTGTAAATAGTTAATTTGGAGTATCCCACTATTCTCTTTTCCCATTCCTATTTAAAATAAAACACCAAAAACAACTACGTACCCCTGTACTGATCATTGACTGAGCCAAGAATAAAGTGTTAATCTGTGATTACCAGTGTTGCTAACGGTAACCCAGGGGGACCCGAGAGTGTATTATCTAGCAGTCCTCAAGGAGGCTGTGCTACAGAAGTCTATGGACCCAAAAAGGTACTGTGCTGCATGTAAAAATGTCCCTGCACCTTTTTCAAAAATGCACTGCAGGAAATTGCATTGATGTGAACGGGACCCATAGGGGATAATATTAAATGGATTGTGTTTCTGCAGATCTACAAATGCACTACAACAATGCACAGATGTGAATCTAGCCTTAAGAAGATTTTACAAATTTTGGAAATCTTAATTTCTCTGTCGCTCATTGACAGACGTAGTCTTCTTGATTCACAAGAACTGGGTTATGCTGCCCTCTACAGGAGTAGGACTAGGCAGAAAGAAAAAACGTTCTGGCTCCACCCTAGGGGCAGTCCAAGAGGGTATATCCTCTTCCTGTCTGCTACAGAGAATCAGTTTTTTTCTGTCTAGTCAGGAGTAAGGACCTAAGTTCCTTGCTGGGATCTTTTTGGTCCTGGCAAGATTTTTTCTTTAGAAAAAATATTTTTTAGGTAGTTTTCTCCAGTGTTTTTTTCCTGTGAGATCTTCAAGCAAAAACGCCGGACTGGGCGACACTAGTGGTCACCCCAGCCGGCCTACGAGCGCGCGCAGACCATTGCATTGCGCTTGGTCGGCCGCGACACATTCAAGTAAGTATGCGGGGCCGGGCGACGGGCTGGATGTTGAGATCCAGTGGTCACCCCGGTTTCTGCCTACGAGCGCGTGCAGACCAGAGCTCCGCGCTGGGTCGGCCGCAACGGAGTCCCATTGGAGGGACTGACCTTGCGAGTTAAAAGTCTCGCTTGGACGCCAGGAACCACAGAGTCGAGGCGTCCGGAGTGGTCCACAACCCCCCACCCCGGTGGAGAGGGTATTGTGAAGAGAGGGTGCCTGTCGGTTCGGTATGGTGAGTAAACGTTCCCTTTTTTCCTCGTTATGAGGCAGTATGAATTATGGGCCCCTCCATACATGGTCAGTATATATCTGACACTAAGAGTCCCCCTTGTAAATACAGAATGTGTTTGGTGGGAAGTGGACTTGGTTTGAGAGCTAACACTCTACCCAGCAGACTGTAGTATTACAGCAGACATAGGAGGTATAATCCTACCTTAATTGTAGTGTACCTCCTGCAGATCGATAAACCGCCACTTAGCAGAGATGCAGGTGGATGTGCTGGGAAAAACGATTTCGGCGGTCCGCCGCCATTTTGCCGTAGACCAGGTGCATGTATGTCCTCAGGTCACGCCGGCCGCCATGTTTTTGGAGTCTATTGTCTCCTGTATGGGGGCGGCCATGTTTGATGAGCCCAGCTACCTCGTGGAGAGCTGGGAACGCCGGAAGGCGTATACAGGGGGCGGAGCCACGTCCTTCTACCCGGGAAAACGAACACAGCTCTTTCCAGTCTGTAAAAGACAGACGCTGACTGCAGTTGGTTGGAAACTTCTCTGCATCGGGTGGTGAGCCTTGGGGGTCCCTCTCTCTCTCTGTGGGGATCGAGAAGCAGGTACTCTGAGGGGCGCTATTGCGCTAGGGGGAGACACATAAAAAAAAAAAAAAGGAATTTTTTTATTTAAAAAAAAAAAAAGAAAGTTTTTTGTTTTTTCTGGCAGAGGTGTCCTGAATTAACATGGACCCTGCCACTCATGTATCTCCACCGGATCCCCTCGAGGTGTTTGCAGGATCCTCCAGCACCCCACGGACGGTTGAATCATTGTCAGCTATTATGGAAACTGTTGTGTCCCGGGTGGAAGTGGCTTGTCAGGGACAGGGCGCAAGAAAGCGACCCCCGCCTAACCCCTTATTATCTGAAACTTCGGATTCAGACTCTGAGCCTATTTCTGCAGTTGCAGGTACTTCATCTGGGATTGGTGTCTCGGGTACTGTCTCTTCAGACAGTGAGGAGGATGTTTCGGCATCCGCCATAGCCCGAGAGGAAGCGTTGGTAAACGCACTCATTGTATCTGTTCAAGAAACCTTAAGATTACAGGGTATTCCGTCGGAAATAGCTGAAACTGATATCCCTTTTGGGACTAAAAAACGCATGAAAATGGCGAAGGTTTTTCCATTGCCCAAATGTTTTGGCAATCCAATCAAAGAAGAATGGAGTCTGCCAAAACGCACCTCTGCTATTTCTAAACGCATTAACAGGCGTTATCCGTTGAGGAAACCCTCATTAAGAAATGGACAGAACCACCTGTGGTGGATTCACCAATTGCTAGATTGAATAAAGCCACGGTTATTCCTTTAGAAGATGCTCCGTCTTTTAAAGATCCAGTGGATCGCAAGATAGAAGCTATGTCTCGCACCATGTTTTCCTTGATTGGATCAGCTTTCAGACCAATAATTGCTATTGGTCTGGTTTCGCAGACTGTAACTGAATGGACCAAGTGGTTACGCCGGGACTTAGAAGAGGTCCCTCAGGCGGTATCAGATTTGTTGGAACAAATGATACAGGGGTTACAGTTTGTGTGTGATGCGGCGTTAGACGCCACTCCATTATTGGCGCGAGCATCAGTTTCAGCAGTGGTTCTCAGGCGTACACTGTGGCTAAAAGGTTGGTTAGCCGACCAAGGTTCCAAAAAAGCATTAGCTAATATCCCCTTTTTAGGAGAGCGTCTATTTGGAGCCAACTTAGATGAGATCATTAAGGATCTCACGGGTGGAAAGAGCACCTTTTTACCGCAAAATGTTAAGGGTAAAGGAACTCGTCAAAGACGAGGGCCTTCTTTCTCTGCTCACAAAAAAGTTTTTTCGTCCCGCGGGTGAAAAAATTAAGTCCTCCAAAGCTCCTTCAGGAGGCTTCAGGGGACGTTGGTCGGGCAAGCAAAAGCCCGCCCCCTCCAGACCTGAAGATAAATCGTCCAAAGCCTGAAGGTGCGCCCCCACCCATAATTGGGGTGGGGGGACGTCTTCGCCGGTTCCCGGATCCATGGCTTTCCAGAATCCCGGACAAGTGGGTTTGCGAAGTCATAAGGTCAGGGTACAAGATCGAGTTTCGATCGATCCCACCGGCGCGATTCTTCCCTTCCAATATCCGACTATCCCCGGATCGTTTAGAAGATCTGCGGAGAGCAGTCACGGATTTACTACAACAAGGAGTGGTAGTCCACGTTCCTTGGACAGAACGTTTTCAAGGGTTTTATTCAAACCTATTTACAATACCCAGGAAAGAGGGCAAAGTGCGTCCAATTCTGGACTTAAGGGCACTCAATTCCTTTCTCAACATAAGGAAATTCAAGATGGAATCCATTCGCACAGTAGCAGCCTTCCTGCATCCAGGGGATGTCCTAGCGTCCATAGATATCAAGGACGCCTATCTTCACATTCCCATTTTCGCAGGACATCAGCGGTTTCTACGCTTTTCCGTAGAAGAGAACCACTATCAGTTTGTGGCGTTACCTTTCGGTTTCGCCACGGCTCCTCGGGTCTTCACGAAGGTGTTGGCCCCAATGTTGGCACTACTGCGCCAAAGAGGCATATCGATTCTAGGTTACCTAGACGATCTCCTGCTTCATGCAGAGTCTCCTCAGACCCTGCTACAAAACATAGAAATTACTATAATTTCTTTACAGGAATTCGGGTGGATGGTGAACCAGCAAAAGTCATTTCTGGTTCCCACCCAGAGGCTCGAATATCTGGGTCTAATTCTAGACACAGTCAGGACAAGAGTTTTCCTTCCGGTAGGGAAACTCCGGAAGATTCAATCAGCAGTCCAGTTGTTACTATCCAACAGCTGGTCTTCTCTTCGAACTTGCATGAGGGTTCTGGGGTTGATGGTGGCTTCCTTCGAAGCAGTCCCATTTGCCCAGTCCCATACCCGAATTCTTCAGCAAGAGATTCTTCTCAGATGGAATCGGAATCCGGAGTCCCTGGACTATCGGATCCAATTGAGCAAACAGACCAGAGAGTCTCTGGTCTGGTGGCTTCGGTCTCCGATGCTCAGCCAGGGAAAGTCATTTCTGCCAATATATTGGACGATAGTGACCACGGATGCCAGCCTATCCGGATGGGGAGGAATTCTCGGTCAGTTATCCGTTCAGGGACTTTGGTCCCCGGAAGAATCCAGGTTACCGATAAATGTATTGGAACTGAGAGCGATCAGACTTTGTCTGATTCACTGGACCGAGCAGCTCCAGGGCAGCCCGGTTCGGATCCAGTTGGAAAACGCCACGGCCGTGGCTTATGTCAATCACCAGGGGGGCACCAAGAGTGTCCGAGCGGCCAAAGAAGTGGCTTGCATTCTTCGCTGGGCGGAACGATTTGTTCCAGCTATCTCTGCGGTGTTCATTCCGGGGGTGGAAAATTGGCAGGCAGATTATCTCAGCCGTCAGACTCCGGATCAGGGGGAATGGCCCCTCCATCCAGAAGTTTTCCACCAGTTGTGCCTACGTTGGGGCACCCCAGATGTGGATCTGTTGGCATCACGATTCAACAGAAAAGTACAGAGATTCGTGGCTCGCTCCCGCGATCCTCTAGCAGAGACCGCAGACGCACTGGTCACCCCGTGGGGCTAATGTATGCCTTCCCTCCTCTTGGGTTACTGCCAAGACTTCTTCGCAGGATAGAGGAGGAAGGAATTCCAGTAATCCTGGCAGCTCCGGACTGGCCTCGTCGAGCTTGATACGCCGACTTGGTCAGACTGGTGGCGGACGTCCCGTGGAGACTTCCTCTCAGGGAGGATCTACTGTCTCAGGGACCGATCTTCCATCCTGCTTACGATCGGTGGTTTTAAACGGCCTGGTTATTGAGACCCAGGTGCTGAAGGACAAGGGATTGTCAGCTTCAGTTATTCCTACTCTAGTTAAAACCAGGAAAGCGACTTCCAGAAAGATTATCATCGTACATGGAAGTCTTATATTGTGTGGTGTGAATCCCTTGGGTTCCATCTACATCTTTATTCGGTAGCCCGAATATTGGCTTTTCTGCAACAGGGAGTTGAGCAGAAGCTGGCCTTGAGTGTTATCAAGGGTCTGGTTTCAGCATTTGCTATCTTCTTTCGAAGCCTTTGTCTACTCATTCCTTGGTGCGGAATTTCATCCAGGGGGTGCGACACCTGGCTCCGCCAGTGCACGCGCCGTTACCATCCTGGGATCTTAATTTGGTGCTGTCGGTTCTTCAGACACCTCCCTTTGAAAATATCAGGGAGATTCCCTTGCTTACTTTATCCCAGAAGGTGGTCTTCTTGGTGGCTATCACTTCTGCACGCAGGGTGTCAGAACTGGCTGCATTATCCTGTTGTTCCCCAGATCTGGTGGTTCATAGGGATAAGGTTGTTCTTCATCCGAATCCATCCTTCCTTCCTAAGGTGGTTTCAAAGTTTCATTGAATGAGGACAGTGTATTGTCCTTCCTATGTCCTTAGCCCAATCATCCTCGAGAATTTGCATGGCATTCCTTGGATGTAGTTCGGGCGATCAGGATATATTTGAATACTACGGATTCAATTTGTAAGACGGATTCACTGTTTGTGATCACGGATGGCCCTAAGAAGGGGTTGCCTGTTCTGCTGCGACCATCTTTAGATGGATCAGACAGACGGTGGTATAGGCTTATTTTATCTAAGGGTCGGGATCCCCCGTTCCCTGTTAAGGCGCATTCTACTCGGGCGCTTAGTTTCCTGGACCTTCCGCCATCAGGCGTCAGTGGTTCAGGTTTTCAAGGCGACTGTTTAGTCGTCGGTTCATACCTTTACAATATTGTATAAGGTTTATGTGATGGAATCGTCAGATGCCTCTTCTGGCCGCAAGGTTCCTGCAGGCCACTGTTTGAGGAGACTGTTGGTCTACCTCGAGGATTTGTGGGGTAGGTCTCATCTGTTTACTCGATGAGTCCTTTGATACTTCTGGTTGGCTCCGGTTGGGCCTTCTAGATTGGATTTTGATTTCTGTCAATCCCACCCCTCATTTGTGGCACTGCTTCTGGATGTCCCAGTTCTTGTGAATCAAGAAGACTACGTCTGTCAATGAGCGACAGAGAAAATCGGATTTTTGTAAGATCTTACCGTAAAATCCTTTTCTCTTAGCTCATTGACAGACGTAGTACCCGCCCCTCTATCATTGAGTTGGGTTGGGTTAAATTCTCTGTTGCTGCTTTGTGACAGAACTGATTCTCTGTAGCAGACAGGAAGAGGATATACCCTCTGGGACTGCCCCTAGGGTGGAGCCAGAACGTTTTTTCTTTCTGCCTAGTCCTACTCCTGTAGAGGGCAGCATAACCCAGTTCTTGTGAATCAAGAAGACTACGTCTGTCAATGAGCTAAGAGAAAAGGATTTTACGGTAAGATCTTACAAAAATCCGATTTTTGTACTTTCATCTTCATTCTGTAAAACTTGAATTTATAAATTATTTAAATTTTGAGTGATAATCTGACCACATAAAACATACTTCTAACACAATATGATTTAAAAAAAAAAAATCTAGTAAAGCTTTTAGGTTGTGTACTTCCCAAGGCCCGCCCTTCTTTTCTGTTTAGTTACCTCAAACCTGATTGCGCCATTTCTGTCCAGGTCAAAGGCATTAAATAGAAAATGCGCATACATTGTGGCATCTGCAATTACAGGGAGAAAAGTGTTATTAACTATTCTCTTCACGAGTGCAAACATTAAACATATACATAATGTACAGTATATTATACATGTAGCTAATGTTACAATTTATACAAATTGTGAAAAAAACATGAAACTGTTTTTAAACTGTTAATCAAAATGTCGGAACATGCAAGGGACATAATATTAACAAATACCAAAAGTCATGTAGCAACCCATTTTGTGTAAAAACATATCTCCTCATTAAAAAGAGGTTAAAGTTGAAAGCCAACTTTAACCAACTATAAATAAGCAGACATACTAGAGATGCCTGGATCCTTCTTAAGAAGAAAATCGACTGGATTTATACCTGTGGGACTTTGTTCCCACAGGGTCTAAACCAATAACTTAAAGCGGAACTTTACCAATAACAACTTGATAAAAAGCAAGGAACATACATTTCACATTAATAATTATGCTACCAATATGAGTATGTGCTGTAAATTGCCTCCAGCATTGCTCCTGTTTCTTTTTGCTGGAGGCTGCCATTTTGCTGAAACCCAGAGCCCCTGAACAGCAGTAAATCATAAAGTACCACTTAACCCAGCGATTTTATGGTTTAAAAAAGATGATACATTTCTGGAAATCCAGGATTTCTAACATTTGCTTTTGTCCTCAGCCAAACTACCAAACCATCAAATGGCTGGTATCATAAATAATCAAATGTGCAGAACCATGGCAGTTGTAGATCAAGCAGAAGCAGCTTCCTTGGCTGTAAAGGCTAGGAGGGTTTATTTCCGCTTAAAGGCCATCAGCAGATTGGTCTCTACAAACTCAGCAGTGACTAAAAATGCCTAAAACTAAAGAGCATGTGCAGAGCAGCGTGAGACAATCTATTACTGGATTTTAAACAGTATAGGCACTAATGTTTTACATAGCTGTACCTGTAAAAGGGGCTAGCCTGAAGTGATCTAGCAGGACTTCATTTTCTGACTAAAGTACTACTTTAAGTTGGGTGTAATCCTATAAAAACCATTAGCAGTATTGCATATATGGATCTGCATATTCCTCTTCTGTGTCTATGTTTATTTTTATTGTTAGGTGTCCAGACATTCGTTACCGCTCTCCTACGCCTTGTTCCAACTTTTTAGAGAGATTCTGTGGGGCTGTGGATGGTGTATACGTGTCACCTAGGTTTGTTACCCACACATGGTTGGGGGCTGCAAGATTTGTGTCCACTATGGAGACAGTGCCAAATTAAGCTTTGTGGAGGTCCCTAGGCTGTAATCCCCCCCCCCCCCCCCCCACCCGCAGGTTTCTGGAGGTTTCTCGTGCCCCACTCTAGTTCGATACCATTGAACTAAGTAGTGTGCACATCATCCGATGGAGATGGCCATCAGGACTGTACATGACACGTACATACACCAAAATTATTTACAATCTGGCAGCTGAAAGAAGAGGAGTTTTTAAGAGGCCAACCGTAATGTTAGCCTGAAATCTGTGGTTTAGGTACTTTAACCGCTTACTGACTGTATAATTTACATACACAGCGGCAAGGCAGCTCGTCTGCGCCAGATGACGTATCTACTGATCTGACACTTCCGGGGTGCCGCCAGCATCCCGGTCATGCTGTGATTAAACACAGCAGCTGTCGATCACCGGGTGTTGGTCAATAGATTACAGCCAGCACCTGGCGATCATCATGCATTTATACATGACTGAGCTCTGCTTATGTAAACAAGGCAGAATCCTATCAGCAAAGCAGGGGAAAAAATCCATTACTTCACCTAGTAAAAGCACCTAACACAGTACACCAAAACACTGGCTAGGCACACATTTAACCTTTGATTGACCTAAATGTTTAACCCCTTCCCAGCCAGTGTTGTTAGTACAGTGAAAGTGCATATTTTTAACACCGATCACTGTATTAGTGTCACTGGTTCCCAAAAAGTGTCAGTTAGTGTCCAAATGTCTGCTGCAATATTGCAGTCCCACTATATTACTAGCAAAAAAGTAAACAAATAACAATTTCAGTATATATCTTTGTAGGCAATATAACTTTTGTGCAAACCAATTAATATACGCTTAATAGGATTTTTTTTTTTTTTACCAAAACATGTAACAGAATATATATTGGCCTAAATTTGTCAAGAAATTAGATTTTTTACATTTTTTATTGGATATGATTTATAGCAGGGAGTCAAAAAAAATTTTCTTTTTTCAAAATTATCAGTCTTTTTTATAGTGCAAAAAAGAAAAAAATACCATCAAAAGAAAGCTCTATTTGTGAGGGGAAAAAGTACATCAATTTTGTTTGGGTACAGGGTCGCATGACCGCGTAAATGTCAGTTAAAGTAACACAGTGCCCTATTGCAAAAAATGGCCTGGTCATGAAGCGAGGTAAATCTGGACAAGTGGTTATAGTGGAACTTTTTGCTGGGAGAATAGAATAGGTGAACAGGCAAGATTTTTAATGCAGAAGAGACCTGATTTGTCTCTTCTGCATTAAAACTACTTACCTGCCTGTCCCCCAACTGTACAAATTCTGCAGTGCCAAATCTGACTGAACTCCCATGCGTGTGCAGGAGTGACGTCATCCCCACCAGGCCAATGACAGCGGATGGCGATCGAGACTCAAACTTGCCGCCCGAAGATGTCAGCTGCTGGGTGAGGAGCTTGGAGACAGCACATGGCTTGAGCTGAGGTGAGTATTGTTCCGCTTTAAGTTGTTATTGGATACATTACATTAATACAGTGTTTTCTCTGTGGAGTCTTTAATGTAAAAGTTTTGTTTCTTTTGTAAGAAAGCTTCATTGTAATTTTCTTTCAAGATCAAATCAATATTATATTGATCTATTGTCACAGCGCCTTAAAATGTCACTGGCCCATAGACCAGTGCCTACTCTGTCAATTTGGTATTCCAGCACTGTATGGAGAAAACAACATTTCTGTTTTCATAGATCTAAATGGGTTTTGATCTGAGTCCTGGAGGTCAGAGGATTGGTAGAGCTGTGGATGGGATAAAGTCTCCATTCCTTGGTCTTACCTGTTATCTTACCTGTTAGCCTGACCACTTTAAAGTGGAGGAAAAGCCTAACTGTAACTATTTTTTAACCCCCCACTCCCCACCCCCCTATCCTGCCTAACCTGTATAAAAAGATCACTGTTTTTACCTATTTTCAATCCCCTCCAGTTTGGTGACATGATCCTGCAGCTCCCTGTAAGGGAGCTCCCAACAATGAATATAAATTCCAGGAACTGTGATGTCATCCATAAGCTCCCATGGCCCAGCTCCCTCCTCTCCCCTGCAGCAGCTGCTCACTAACACAGGAGGGTCAGAGCTGCAGGATTATGTGACCAGACCAAAGTAGATTAAAAATAGTTAAGTGTGCACTTTTTTTTAAACAGGTTATGCTGGATAGGTAGAAGGGGAGGGGTGGAACATTTGTAATAATAGGTATAGTTAGACTTTTCTTTCACTTTAACTAGTCTCAGCTGTGCACAGGCCTCTTGATATGTAAGCTGATTGAGGCTCAAAACGGGCTCTCTTGCTAATAAAGAAGCAGATGGTGGCACAAGGGCTGACATCTATGCTTCAACAAGTGGTGCAGAGTGCATTATGAAAATTGTCCCTGGAAGGTGATGTTGAAGCCTACCTCAGCATATTTAGAGCGATTTGTTCAAAGATACTGCCCGGGGAGCAGTGGGAAGATATGCTAACATTGTTTTTAATGGCTCAAAAAGCCTATTTTGACTTGCAACCTCAGGATGCCAAGCAGTATCCTAAGCTCAAAAAGATATTCTGCCAAACTTGGAGTTACCATGTCCATCTGAGCTCTGTGCTTATGGGAATATGACTTTGAAAAGCCAGCAATGTCCCAGATGTATGATTTGTTCCACCCTACAAACAAGTGGTTGCAACCAGAGGTGCTCATGTCTGCTCAGATGGTGGAACAAGTGGTCTGTGACCATTACATCAGGATGTTAGGCCCCTAAAATTAGCTGGTGTCTCTTGTGAGGCAACATAATACTGCTACCAAGGACTGTTTCCAGGATTTGCCCCCCCCCCAAACTGGTACCCTCTAGAAATGGGAAAACATCAGCCTTGGATAAGACTTTCATATTATCAAAGGGATAAAAAGGCTCTTAAAGTCAGGGGATGAGACACCCATTGGAATGAAAAGCCATGGGCTGCCTGTGATTATAGTTCCATGAAGCTGTGTGTGTGTGTGGTGCTCCTTTGGGAGGAGAGCCGTAGAAGAAGTACAAGAAGAATTACTTAGTTCATTCATTTACAGATATAATCTTTCATGAATCACACGGCTGAGAAGGAGAGGAACCCCCATCCTCTGTCGCAGGGAGGCTCAGGGGGTGAGGGGGCTGCTAAAATTGTAACATGTTACATTTTACACCATAAGTATGGGATACTAAATGTTACCAAAGATGAACCTATCCTTTAAATGCCAACTTTTCATGTGTGACTCGAGTGGCTTGAAGCTATACTTGTGCCTTGGGTATCACAGCAACTGATTTAGATGGAAAAAATGATTACCTTTTCAGAGGTCAGAAGTTAAGTCCCTTAGGTACATTGAAAGAAATCTTTTCACCAAAATACACTGTGATCATCTCAGACGTGCTGTTTCACAGTGTCCTTCTTTACCACATCTCACCTTATTGATCTGTCGTTTAAGAAGGAAAGAGCTTGTCGTTTTCTGCTTTCAATAATATGCCGGGCATTATTCCTCACCTCTGCTTATGGCCATTATTCTGAGTTCAGACACAAAAGCAAGCTAGGTCATGCACATTCACATTAATGCATGGAGGTCACTGCCACTATGTTGTCCATTAATGCAAAACGGGGCTATTTACTGTTGTGGGGCAAAGAGCAGACAGTGGCTGCAGTTTACTGATTGTAAGTAGTATTGTGTCACTGAACCTTCATGTTATTTCTGTTAGTATGTTTTAAAGGGAAGTACTGTATATTTTATTATTTTTTTGTCATGTTGTATTGTATCATATTTACCATGTATATTGTTTCATTATTTGTTTAAAATGTTTATTTTTACAAATTCATTTTAATACAGCACCTTTATGATTCTTTGTTTTTCAAAGTATACTGGGCATTCTACTCATGCAAATTGAAATTGTTGAGGGATATTATCCTTGTTAGCAGTGAGTTGTGTGTGCCCTTTGAGTCATTATTCTGTTTGTATGTGTGATCTGATGTCCTGCTAGTCATGTATGTTTACAACACTATCCAAAATACAGTAACAAATCAGTATTGTAAATTATGTTGCCCCTGGCCTCCACCTGCTGGCTGCAAGTGGTAATTGCAAAATACCCATAAGTGGTAGGGGTAGAAAGGACAGTATTGTCAGACGGAGTACATAGAAGTCAAGGGACAAATCTGGCAGCACACTTCAAATGATCAAAACAGCTCCTTACAGTATTCAGCTTTAGCAGCCAAACTAAACTAGACCAATCCTTTTTAGTCAAATAGAGATGCAACTATTATTGTGTCATTTAGCACTTACAGAGAGCTTGAGTCACACTATTAGAATTGAATCTACCTTTAGCATATCTGCACAGTGTTGCATATGTATTAAAAGGAGCCCAGTATTATAAACTCAGTTTTGGAAAGACTGAGTTTGAGGAATTGGTATGACATCCATATTGATATGTAAATGAGTCCTGCGCGAAGAGGCTAACACGTGGGCGTCATCCATTCCATCACATTTTTGGATTTCGTTTGCATAAGTTTATCCATCTTCCATTTAGTTCTGTTCCATTTACATCTCTTTTTCGTCCATTTACATTCCTTTTTCATCTTTTTTACATCTGATATTTGTCTTCTTCCATTTTTTAAACCAAACAAAAATGCAGACTTGTTCCGTTTAAAAAATGGACCTTATTGGAAGCGGACAAAAAACTGATCTAAGCAGACAAAACATGGAAATGGACAAACGGAATGCCCGTGTGAAAGGGATCTGAGGGTCTTGAGGGATCCCTATGGGAAGAGGAGAGGAGGAGGTAGAGTTGTAAGTGACACTGAAGGCGCAGTGACATATATATGAGGAAAACCAGCAATGAGTAGTATTTTTGAAGGCAAGGAAGTGGAGTTTTATGTGGAGTAGCAGGTGGTTAACTGTATCAAAGGCAGCAGAAAGATCTAAGAGTAACGCCTGAAAATGGTTGGTTCGACAGTAGCCGGCCAACTTCAAGCCTATATGTACAGCTTTCTGTCGAACGAGCTTGCAGGAAAACCAGCATCCAATCAGCGCTTGCAGGCAATGGTTGCAGCAATGATCAGTGTGTTCTGGCGGTGTGGGGAGCAGTCCCTCTGTGAGAATACAATCGTTTAGCGGGGGAGATCAATGCTCTAATAATTCTTGTGTTAGTATTGGGATCTGTACGTTTTTTTCATTCAGCCTGCTGGGTTAAACAAAAAAAAAAAACTTCCAGTGTGTCCCTTGCATAAGAATACGGAGAAGTGGCTATTGGTGTTCGCAGATAGTAAGTATTTCTTTAATTTTATGAAGATAGTTGATGTGGAGTATTGCTGGCAAAAGCCAGACTGAAAGGGGTCAAGAACAGTGGCGGCCGGTCCATTGGGGGGCGCAGGGGTGCCACGCCCCCATCCAGGCATCTGGCCCCCTAATCTACATGCAGGGCACCGGATGCATGGGCTCCAATAGGTTTTTTTTTTTTTTTGAAGCACGTGATTAGAGCCAGAGGCTCTAATAGGCTTAAAAAAAGGGTGGGCTCGGGCGCAGAGCACTGCGCCCTGAGCCCACCCAGTTGTATGAAAATAGCGAATGAATATTCACTATTTTCATGCTAATTCTTCTCCCAGCCAATCAGGAAGCGGGTCGTGAAACCCCCTTTCCCGATTGGCTGAAAAGAGAAAAGATTTTACTGGCCATTGGCCAGGAAGAGGGAGGAGATGCACGGCTGGCCGAAGGAGAATCTCAGCCATCCGGGGGTAAGAATGGGTGCTATCCGGCCGTCCGTCCTAAGAGGGGGGGGGGGGATTTGCCTGCTGGCTGGCCCCCAAATTATCATGCACCAGCCACCACTGGTCAAGAAGGTTATTATCAGTGAGGTGGTAGCTCAGGTGGTTGTAGACTATGGGAGCAGGGAAATGGATCCTAAATTGTTCCGACTGGTGGGGTCCACAGTAAACAGTAAGTATGGGGTTGACCAGGGCATGTTTTAAAATGTTGAGTCAGATGCCAGTACAGATGGAGAGATTGAGGATTTAGGTTAGAAAGTGCAGACTACAGCAAGAGGGTGAATGTAGTAGTTATGAGAGATCGAGGTCCAGGGGGAAAATCTGTTTTCGTCAGGTTTTGAACCAGGGACCTTTGGCATGATAGGTGAATGTGATAGTCACTACACTATGGAAACTTTTTATGATGGCCTCCCCTAATGTGCATAAGCTACAACTTTATAAGCGATATGTGACTTAACAATCACAGGAGGTAACAATTAAAGGCTAAGTTCACCTTCTGGAGCACCCGTATTTAGGGTGTAATGTGTAACATGCTATAACTTACAGACTCCTCGGATCAATGTCCAGCTTCACAGTGTCAGAACCTTTAAGCTGACCTGACAATGATGTAAACATGTTCCCAAATGTAAGAGCATGATCTAAGTGAGTCACCAGGCCCTTCTGAGAGAACAGCCTTCTTCCTGGCCTAACAGCAGAGATCTATGCAGCAGCCCCTTCCTAGACCTCAGCACTGGGGAAGAGAGAGAGCACATGCCCCTTCCAAATTTTTAGATCCCCCCCCAGCATGCACCAGTGTCATAAACCTCCTACTGGATTGGCTGAAGGAAATACAGTATACATATTCATAACTTAATTCTACTTGTGAATTCTCATACCGTGAGCAGTGACACCAGTGACATCTACTGGCGACAGTGAGAAACCGAAAGCCAACTTAAGTTTAGGGAAAAACCAGGTGAAAAACTATACAATCAGTCTAAACTAGCTACAGCCCAGCAAAAAAACTAAATTGTCATAGTAGCCCCTGTTAAGGACAAGGGGCTACATGAATAATAATAATTATCTTGTTACATGGGCACCTTAAAGTGGATGAGATATATTAGGCAACAAGTGAAGCTAATATGTTGAAAGCATTAAAAATGGGCATGCGTAAGGTGACTTTGACAAGAGTCAAATTGTAATAGCTAGATAACCGGGTCACAGCAACAACAAAACTATAGTTCTTGTGGGATGCTCCCATTCTGCAATGGTCAGGACCTACCAAAAGTGGTCCAAAAAAAGAAAACTGGTGGGTCATGGGTGGCCAAGGCTCATTGATGCACTTGTGGAGCAATAGCTGGCCCATGTAGTCTAAACCAATAGAAAAACTACTGTAGCTTAAATTGCTGAAAAAGTAAATGCTGGTCCAATAGAAAGGTGTTAGTGCCGGGTCACACTTGTGCGATGCAGGAAGGCTGCGAATTCGCAGCCTGTTCCCGCATCGCAAACGCACATCTGGCAGTTCACACTGCCATATGCGATAGGCAGGGGGTGTCAATTAAATGTTAACGAAACCCCCAGTTTGATCGCATATCGCAGTGCGATCTGACAGTTCGCACAGGATCGGATCGCACAAGTGTGAACCACTGTGCAATCCGATCCTGATGCGGCTGAAAAAAAGGGTCATGTGCGACTTTTGTGAGGGTGCAGTACAAATTTAGCCATACAAAGTGTATGCCTGAATTCGCACTGCACATCCGATCGCATGTAATGAAGGAGCAGTGCGCTCCGTTATTACATGCGATCGCCACACACGCTATAGTGTGAACCGGCACTCAGAACACACAGTGCTTTGCAGTTTGTTGCATATGATGCGACTTAGCCGTAGACCTGTCAGAGTGCCCATTTGGACCTTTGTCCACAACCAAATGTGCCTACAATAGGCATGTGAGTATCAGAACTGGACCACCAACAAGAAGGTTGCCTGGTCAGATGAATTCAAGAATGGTTTTAGGAACACAATGGGGTTAATTTACTAAAACTGCAGAGTGCAAAATCTGGTGCAGCTGTGCATGGTAGCCAATCAGCTTCTAACTTCAGCTTGTTAAATAAAGTGATTGTAAAGTCTCGTTTTTTTTCTTTAAAAATAACAAACATGTTATACTTGCCTGCTCTGTGCAATGGTTTTGCACAGGGCAGCCCAGATCCTACACTTCTCAGGTCCCAGGCTGGAGCCCCTGGCCCCTCCCTCCTGTTGAGGCACCCAAGCTAAGGCTGCAGCTCTGTGTATCCATTCAGACACGGAGCTGCCGTTGCCCCCCCCCCCTTCTGATTGGCTAACTGAGTTTGATTAACAGCAGCGGGAGCCAATGGCACCGCTGCTGCACCTCAGCTAATCAGGACAGGGACGGCTGAAGCACTCGTGGGCATCGCTGGATCGAGATGGGGCTCAGGTAAGTATTAGGTGGGGCTGAAGGGAGCTGCTGCACACAGAAGGCTTTTAATCTTAATGCATGGAGTGCATTAAGATAAACAAACCTTCTGACTTTACAACCTCTTTGAGCTTTGACAAAAAAAAAAAAAACTCGAAGCTGATTGGTTTTTGTGCAGAGCTGCAGAACATGTTGCACTCTCCAATTCTAGTAAATCAGCCCCCATGTATTTGAAGTGTTTACTTGGCCTCCAAATTCTGCAGATTTCAATCAAATCAAGCTTTTGTGGGATGTACTAGAAAAACAAGTCTGATCCACCTCGCAACTTAATGATATAAAAAAAAAATATATATAAATTTTATTTGTGTTCAGTGTTGCAAGACCAAAAAATTGGCAGTTAAAGTAGCACAGTGCTGAATAGCAAAAATGCCCTGGTCATGAAGGGGGTACAACTTTCCAGAGGTCAATGTTTAAAGTTGTGGGTTTTTTAAATATGTTTTTGAGAATAACCAAGAAGCATTTTTAAACTTGTGTCAAACCCCTGCCAAAGATTTTTCTTTTCAGTTTTGAAAAGAGTGGGAAAGGTTAGATCCTCCTGATCTTCTGCTCAAATCCCCACTGGATAGATTATGCCCTCACTACCTGTCTTGGTGACAGACGTACATGAATCACAGCAAACATAACATTTACCACTCTACTAAAAGGTGTTTTTATTATTCTCTCTATGTGGAGATTTTCCCTTAAAGTGGTATTAACCTCCCTGGCAGTCTGATTATGATTATGTCAGTATTTTTGAATGTCAAAGTAGTACATTGTTTTGCATAAAATTTTTTGTTTTATATTGTAGGCCTGTAATTCTTAGAAAAAAAAAAACAGTAAACATGAATAAAAATGATTAATAAATGAATGAATAAATTAATAAATTAAATTAATAAATACATTAATAAGTGAATAATAAAAAGTTATTAATAAAAAATAAATGGAATAAAACAGTAAAAGTGCAGGCAGGGCACTGGACAAAGCGCTAGGGACACAACTGAGGTTAAATAATTTGATACAGTAATGTAATCCTAACAGATTACAATGTATCATGTCATGTTTTGTGTACTTTATTTTTATACTTCCCTATGGCGCTCGCAGGGAAGTGAACCCAGAAGACGGATGCCGGTGTTCTATCAGAAAGCCACTACCTATCAGTTTCTGCAACCGGAAGTGACATTCGGATGAGAAAAATTACTGCGCATGCGCCAATGCGTTCCAACATGGCCGCTATGCGTTCCAATAGCTTTCCTAATGTGACAGAACACGAAGCAGCTGCGGACATCTTCTTACACCCACGCAAGTCTTGAATTTTAGATTTATTTTAGCAGTAAACTATTATTATTGTAATATAATAAATATAGCGAGTAACCTGCAGGTAGAAGGTGGGGACAGCCATCTTGGTACACCCCGCACTGCTCAGCGACAAACTGAATATATAGTGAAATAAACTATTTCACTTGGTTGTGGTAAAATTGTTTATTTAAGTATATAAGGTGAGTTTACTGCTAAAATCAGTCTGAAATTCAAGAGTTGCTTGGGTGTAAGAACATGTCTGCTGCTGCTTTGTGTTCTGTCACATTAGGAAAGCTATTGGAATGCATAGCGGCCATGTTGGAGTGCATGGCACATGCACAGTAAGTTTTCTTGTACCAACATCACTTCCGGTTGCAGAATCTGATAGGTAGCGGTATTCTGATAGAACACCAGCATTGGCCGGGGGACATCAGGGGATCATAGGGACAAGGTAAGTTTCACTACAGGGTAACCCCGGGTGTGGCTCAGGGTTACCGCTTTTGGTAGTGAAAATTAACCCCCAGCCACACTCGGGATTACCACCAGGGAGGTTAAACCTCAAACCAAAAATGTAAGATATTACAGTTTACTAATCCTTAGATGTGGTGGCTGCATTTGTTTTCTTTTTAGGCATTTCCCCTCTGTTTTCACCTGGTAACACACCTCCTCTATTACAGTGCCTACATTACTGATAAAGGAGCACAGGGGCACATTTGGACAGCAGCATTGTCAGTCTGGAGGGAGGAGAGTGTTAGATGTATAGTACCAGCTGATAAATTGAAGCCAAACTCTGGTTAATGCTGATCAGTCACAGAAAACAGCTTTTTTCCTTTTGGGATAAAGGTTTTACATAAATAAAAAAAAGCTGATCATGGTAAGGACCCCTGTCAGTGTTAAATGGTTTGTCTCATCTGTGCAATTAATACATTCTGCTGAACAGCTTTTGAAAAACAACAAATTTAATGGCAAGATCACCAGATGAAAATAGAAGAAAGAAAGCCTTGAAAAGAAAATGATTGCAACCATCACATCTAAGAATTGGTAAACTCAGAACCCCTTGATAACGTCCTATTGGATGAAACGCATCGGAGAGGAGACACTAGTCCTGACATCAGGCCTGATATTGGGTCGGTAGTGGCACCCATTGTCATATGATTTTTTTTTATTCATTTTATTTTGGCTTTTAATATACTCATCCAATAAATACTACACTATGGAGACTTCAACTGGCTCCTGGTGAGCTTTATTTACCAGAGCTACATCTGAATGGTGCGAGTTGCTGAATAGCCTTCCCCACAACAGATGGCGGATCTACATTGAGTGCGTGATTGCTGCTGTAATGGCAGCCAGCTTTTCCGGTAAGTGTCCATTGCACAGGGGTGTGATGGATGATTCTGGAGCACTGTAATGGATCACGTCTTCACTTTGCAAGTCACCACCAATTCTTTGTGCACATCTTTGCACTGAACTTTGTGCTTTCACCAATAAGTTTATACTACTGATCCTACCATGGGACATTGCATTTAAATATATATATATATATATATATATATATATATATAGTGCCTTGCGAAAGTATTCGGCCCCCTTGAACTTTGCGAACTTTTGTCACATTTCAGGCTTCAAACATAAAGATATAAAACTGTAATTTTTGTGAAGAATCAACAACAATGGGGACACAATCATGAATTGGAACGAAATTTATTGGATATTTCAAACTTTGTTAACAAATAAAAAACTGAAAAATTGGGCGTGCAAAATTATTCAGCCCCTTTACTTTCAGTGCAGCAAACTCTCTCCAGAAGTTCAGTGAGGATCTCTGAATGATCCAATGTTGACCTAAATGACTAATGATGATAAATAGAATCCACCTGTGTGTAATCAAGTCTCCGTATAAATGCACCTGCACTGTGATAGTCTCAGAGGTCCGTTTAAAGTGCAGAGAGCATCATGAAGAACAAGGAACACACCAGGCAAGTCCGAGATACTGTTGTGGAGAAGTTTAAAGCCGGATTTTGATACAAAAAGATTTCCCAAGCTTTAAACATCCCAAGGAGCACTGTGCAAGCGATAATATTGAAATGGAAGGAGTATCAGATCACTGCAAATCTACGAAGACCTGGCCGTCCCTCTAAACTTTCAGCTCATACAAGGAGAAGACTGATCAGAGATGCAGCCAGGAGGCCCATGATCACTCTGGATAAACTGCAGAGATCTACAGCTGAGGTGGGAGACTCTGTCCATAGGACAACAATCAGTCATATACTGCACAAATCTGGCCTTTATGGAAGAGTGGCAAGAAGAAAGCCATTTCTTAAAGATATCCATAAAAAGTGTTGTTTAAAGTTTGCCACAAGCCACCTGGGAGACACACCAAACATGTGGAAGAAGATGCTCTGGTCAGATGAAACCAAAATCGAACTTTTTGGCAACAATGCAAAACGTTATGTTTGGCATAAAAGCAACACAGCTCATCAGTCTGAACACACCATCCCCACTGTCAAACATGGTGGTGGCAGCATCATGGTTTGGGCCTGCTTTTCTTCAGCAGGGACAGGGAAGATGGTTAAAATTGATGGGAAGATGGATGGAGCCAAATACAGGACCATTCTGGAAGCAAACCTGATGGAGTCTGCAAAAGACCTGAGACTGGGATGGAGATTTGTCTTCCAACAAGACAATGATCCAAAACATAAAGCAAAATTTACAATGGAAGTCCAGACCTAAATCCAATCGAGAATCTGTGGAAAGAACTGAAAACTGCTGTTCACAAATGCTCTCCATCCAACCTCACTGAGCTCGAGCTGTTTTGCAAGGAGGAATGGGCAAAAATTTCAGTCTCTCGATGTGCAAAACTGATAGAGACATACCCCAAGCGACTTACAGCTGTAATCGCAGCAAAAGGTGGCGCTACAAAGTATTAACTTAAGGGGGCTGAATAATTTTGCACGCCCAATTTTTCAGTTTTTTATTTGTTAAAAAAGTTTGAAATATCCAATAAATTTCGTTCCACTTCATTATTGTGTCCCACTTGTTGTTAATTCTTCACAAAAAAAATACAGTTTTATATCTTTATGTTTGAAGCCTGAAATGTGGCAAAAGGTCGAAAAGTGCAAGGGGGCCGAATACTTTCGCAAAGCACTGTATATATATATATATATATATATATATACACACACACACACACACACACACACACATTTCTTTTACTTTAGCGCTTTTTTGGACTTTATTTTGATGTGTTGTCCATTTATAACACAGTATTCACATTTCACTGTTGTTCATTCACTTTTGGGGCTGCGCACCTTTTCCTATGATTATTCATAAGTTGGTATATTACTTATCTGTGTCAGCTGCTGCCCCACCACAGCGCAGAGGTACACCTTTTATATTTCTCCAATATAATAAATATTTGATTTTGGGTTTTATACTGCTGTAATCCCTACCAAAGTGATACAAACCACCATTACTGCAAGTTGGGAGACATCTCACCATTGGTGTCACATAGTGCAGCAGCAAATGACAGAGGTTCTAACCGGCCCCTATCCAAAATGCAAAATTTTGGCTGAAGTTGGACTTTAAATGTACTCAAATGAGATTTACACAGCTGTTACTCGCTGAACATACCAATAAAGGCACAAGTCAACAAATAATGTTGTCTTAAAGTTTAAAAATAACAAACATGTTATACTTACCTACTCTGTGTAATGGTTTTGCACAGAGCAGCCCAAATCCTCCTCTTCTCAGGCCCTCTCTGGGCTCCTGGCATCCTGCCGAGTGCCCCCACGGCAAGCAGCTTGTTTTGAGGGCACCCATGCTGAGCTACTGCTCTGTGTGTCCATTCAGACATAAAGCCACAGCTCCGCCTCGCCCAGTCTCTTCTCATTGGCTCAATGACTGTGATTGACAGCAGCAGGAGCCAATGGTGCCCCACTGCTGTTTCAGCCAATGAGGAGGGAAAGTCCCCGACAGCCAAGACTCTAGTGCAGCATTGCTGCATCGAGATTGGGCTCAGGTAAGTATTAGAGGGGCTGAGGGGAGCTGCTGCACACATAAGGTTTTTTATCTTAATGCATAGAATGTATTAAGATAAACATTCTGCCTGAGAAAGAAGAACAGGAAATGCTTTATATGAATTAATTCCTAATAATCTATAAACTGTAATAGCTAAGAATTTTATATAAAATGGACACAATAGAAATTCACTGACCTCCTTGAGGAAAAAACTGTGAATATATGAGCTTGAATGTTTCCTCATCCACCAATCCACTAGGGCACTCCTAAAAAAAAATAACAGAAAAAGAAGCTTAATTTATTATTTTTTGTCACATTACAAAACGAATATTACAAAAGTAGAATTAATTCAAAGACACCAATGTAAAGACACACAGACCACTGGACTCCATTGTACGTGAAAATGCAAGTCACTGGCTTCCCACACACGCCAATGACCAACAACATAATGGGGCACCTAATCCTGATTGCTGCATTCTGCAAGCTGTACCGTGCAATTATATTTGCATCCCTGCTCTATGACTGCTGCACGTGGAGGTTGATTTACTGAAAAGCAAATAGTTGGTTGGAGGGGGCACTGCAGGGTGCTGTACATGGCCTCCTCAGCCCACTTGCATGAAGTAACTTAGTACTTATGCAAATATTCATATACCTTGATGGGTGGATGTTGGTCTTGAGAAGGAGGCATTATAGACAGACTGCATTTGCATGCAGACCGCCCTAGGTGATTCCCATATGTGATTCTGAGCCTCCTTGATTGAAGCAACTGAAATCCAATTACTGAAAGGTCATTGAAAGTAAGGATGAGAGGGATAGAGCTAGATGATGCTTGATGTTCTCCAGCCAGGAAATAGGGCAAGCTCTATCTGGTTCCTCTAATGCACATTGTGAGAAGCTGTAAGTGTGCACTAAAATTAGAGTAAGCAATATCAGGAAAAGAGAGGAGCATGTACAACTGTGCAAGACTGAAGTTAAGGCTGTAGGTCAGTCTTAAAGAATATGTAAACTTTTACCTTTTGAAACAACCGATTGAGTTTAAAATAGAAATGAAAGGCAAAACAATTTTGTATACATATAAAAAAAAATAACTGTTTTTTCCCCTTTTTTATAAGTATTTACATACCCTCTGTTCTCGGCTGCATAAGGATCGCAGGGAGCTGGGGGAGGAGAAACGGCAGCAACTGAACTTCCCAGTGAATGGCTGTAGGTGGGCGTGTCAGGACAAAACTGATCCCTGCTCTGCCTAGTGTCCTCAGTTTTTTTTTGAAAGCAGAGGGACTAGCAGGATCACCAGGGATTTCACATGAAGGAAGCAATACGTAGAGAACAGGATATTTCTGGTATAGCAGCAACATATCAGAAATATGACATTTTGGATTGACATATTCTTTTAGATGGGCTTCAGGCAATGTTAGCTCTCAATATTCTATGTGCAGAAAAACATGTAAAGAGTTTAATATGTGTACAGTATATACAGAAAATAAATTTAGGTCTATATATTCCTCTTTAAGTCACTCCCACTGTTAGGCATTTTCCACGCCCACCATGTGTCACGGCATGCTACATACACCACTGAGTCCTGGTTCATTCACAATCCGAACAATGCCCCTGCCCAAAGTTATTGTAAAAAGCTAAAGTTTTTTTTTTACCTTAATGCATTTTGATCCTGTGCTGTGCCTGAGAGCAGCAGGGCTGCACTTTTTCTTCTCACAGGATTCTGAGGCAGCAGCAGGAGCCATTGGCTCCTCCTGCTGTCAGACAAATCCTGTGAGGAGGAAGCATGGTCAGGGCCAAGCTACACTCTGTGTGTCTATAGACGCACACAGCCTGGCTCTGGATTAAGCCCACACAAGTGGCTTGCTATGGCAGGTGCCCTTCAAGCTATTTAGAAGGTGGTCACATTACAAAAATTACAGATGGGTCTATTTTTTCATATTCACATCATTTATAAGATAGATAGTCCCTGCTTGCACAATAAATATTGTCATCTCTGATGCTCACATTTTTAAATCCTCTGTAGAGAGATTGAAGTTCCTTCTTTGTAAATTTGGTGACAGCCTGCAGCTGATCCAGTCCTTCTGGCTGGTGACGCACCGTTGATAACTCCAGTTCACTGTCACTGCTGTCTGCAAGACATGAGCACACAGTCACTCCTATTATATTTGATTGTAACAATAACCCATACATTTATATATATATACTGTCTATAGAGAGAGAGAGACACACACATACAGTATGTATGTATGTGTATATATATATATATATATATATATATATATATATATATATATATATATAGTATCTCACAAAAGTAAGTACACCCCTCACATTTTTGTAAATATTTTATTAAATTTTTTCATATGACAACACTGAAGAAATGTCACTGTGCTATAATGTAAAGTAGTGAGTGTACAGCTTGTATAACAATGTCCCCTAAAAATAACTCAACACACAGCCATTAATGTCTAAACCGCTGGCAACAAAAGTGGGTACACCCCTAAGTGAAAATGTCCAAATTGGGCCCAATTAGCCATTTTCCCTTCCTGGTGTCATGTGACTCGTTAGTGTTACAAGGTCTCAGGTGTGAATGGGGAACAGGTGTGTTAAATTTGGTGTTATTGCTTTCGCTCTCTCATACTGGTCACTGGAAGTTCAACATGGCCCCTCATGGCAAAGAACTCTCTGAGGATCTGAAAAAAAGAATTGCTGCTCTACCTAAAGATGGCCTAGGCTATAAGAAGGTTGCCAAGACCCTGAAACTGAGCTGCAGCATGGTGGCCAAGAACATACAGTGGTTTAATAGGACATGTTCCACTCAGAACAGGCCCCGCTATGGTCGACCAAAGAAGTTGAGTGCACGTGCTCAGCAATATATCCAGAGGTTGTCTTTGGGAAATAGACGTATGAGTGCTGCCTGCATTGCTGCAGAGGTTGAAGGGGTGGGTGGTCAGACTGTCAGTGCTCAGACCATACGCCGCACACTCCTTTAAATTGGTCTGCATGGCTGTTGTCCCAGAAGAAAGCCTCTTCTAAAGATGATGCACAAGTAAGCCCGCAAACAGTTTGCTGAAGACAAGCAGACTAAGCACATGGATTACTGGAACCATGTCCTGTGGTCTGATGAGACCAAGATAAACCTATTTGTTTAAGATGGTGTCAAGCGTGTGTGGCGGCAACCAGGTGAGGAGTACAAAGACAAGTGTGTCTTGCCTACAGTCAAGCATGGTGGTGGGAGTGTCATGGTCTGGGGCTGCATGAGTGCTGTCAGCACTGGGGAGCTACAGTTCATTGAGGGAACCATGAATACCAACATGTACTGTGACATACTGAAGCAGAGCATGATCCCCTCCTTCCAGAGACTGGGCCACAGGGCAATATTCCAACATGATAACGACCCCAAACACACCTCCAATAAGCACACTGCCTTGCTAAAAAAGCTGAGGGTAAAGGTGATGGACTGGCCAAGCATGTCTCCAGACCTAAACCCTATTGAGCATTTGTAGGGCATCCTCAAATGGAAGGTGGAGGAGCGCAAGGTCTCTAACATCCACCAGCTCTGTGATGTCGTCATGGAGGAGTGGAAGAGGATTCCAGTGGCAACCTGTGAAGCTCTGGTGAACTCCATGACCAAGAGGGCTAAGGCAGTGCTCGAAAATAATGGTGGCCACACAAAATATTGACACTTTGGGCCCAATATGCACATTTTCACTTAGGGGTGTACTTACTTTTGTTGCCAGTGATTTAGATATTAATGGCTGTGTGTTGAGTTATTTTGAGGGGACAGCAAATTTACACTGTTATACAAGCTGTACACTTACTACTTAACAATGTAGCAAAGTGTCACATGAAAATATATAATAAAATATTTACAAAAATGTGAGGGGTGTACTCACTTTTGTGAGATACTGTATATACACGAGGGTACTTCAAAAGGTTTCTGCACTTTTTTTTAACTCTATTATATATATAAAAGGGCAGAAAGAAGACCCCTTGTATATAAAGGGAATTATTGTACATATATATATATATATATTTTTATGGATTATTGTAATATATATTATAATATAATATATTCTAGGATATATATATATTGTTGGCATATAATACAGTGCTTAAAACCATTCTTACCAGTCTGTAGCCAGGACAGAAAGAGCACTAAGATGTGGGGAAGCATAGATTGTGTATTTAAAGAAATAAACCTGACTGCTTAAACCATTTTTTAGAAAGATTCTTTATTTAGATAAGACAGCAAGGAGTAACATACAACTGTGTTAAAGCATGGACATTGATTCTTAGCACAACAATCAGTTTAAAGCGGTTGTATACTGCTGTACATTTTTATTTCTTTTTTCCTGCAAGGTAAAGTCATAATGTGCTAATACAGTCAGGTCCATAAATATTGGGACATTGACACAATTCTAATCTTTTTGGCTCTATACCAAGATGAGACCAAGATCAACTTGTACCAGAGTGATGGGAAGGGAAGAGTATGGAGGAGGGAAGGAACTGCTCATGATCCAAAGCATACCACCTCATCAGTGAAGCATGGTGGTGGTAGTGTCATGGCGTGGGCATGTATGGCTGCCAATGGAACTGGTTCTCTTGTATTTATTGATGATGTGACTGCTGACAAAAGCAGCAGGATGAATTCTGAAGTGTTTCAGGCAATATTATCTGCTCATATTTAGCCAAATGCTTCAGAACTCATTGGGCGGCGCTTCACAGTGCAGATGGACAATGACCCAAAGCATACTGCGAAAGCAGCCAAAGAGTTTTTTAAGGGAAAGAAGTGGAATGTTATGCAATGGCCACGTCAATCAGCTGACCTGAATCCGATTGAGCATTTCACTTGTTGAAGACAAAACTGAAGGGAAAATGCCCCAAGAACAAGCAGGAACTGAAGACAGTTGCAGTAGAGGCCTGGCAGAGCATCACCAGGGATGAAACCCAGCATCTGGTGATGTCGTTCAAGACTTTAGGCTGTAATTGACTGCAAAGGATTTGCAACCAAGTATTAAAAAGTGAAAGTGGGAGGCACATATACAAACTGTTGTAATTCCTACACCGTTCACCTGATTTGGATGTAAATACTCTCAAATTAAAGCTGAAAGTCTGCAGTTAAAGCACATCTTGCTTCATTTCAAATCCATTGTGGTGGTGTATAGAGCCAAAAAGTTTAGAATTGTGTCAATGTCCCAATATTTATGGACCTGACTGTATGCATCCCATACTAGCACATTATGTGAAACTTACCTTGAAACAAAACTGTTCCAGTGCCGTGATGTCAGCGCTGCAACTGCTTCCATCTTCACCCGTCGGGCTTCCGGGTTCGCAGGCTCCGGCTTTGTGACTGTCCCAAATGGTCTACGTTTAGGAGATATTATCACTACCTATAGGTAAGCCTTTTTATAGGCTTACCTATAAGTAAAAGTCAGTAGGGGAAGTAGAGTAGTGCCCCATTAAAGGCAAGCAAAGGCCACATCTGGCCCGCGGATCGCAGTTTGGAGACCACTGATCTAAAAAATCCACATTTTCACCACGTTTGTATTATCTAACCATGATGTGCTTCAACATTTTATTGGGTAGGTTAAATAGTTAGCTATTTATTGAAGAGTATAGAGAAAAGGCCCTGAAAACCACCATTATGGGACTCAGCTCTCTAGAACCCTAGTATTTGAATGAGGACTCAAGTCAGAAGAGTTTAGAGATCCTGACTTGTAGACAGCAAGACATTGGTTAAGTAAGGGAAAAATGTTAAAACAATCAAGCAAAAGAGAAAACACTGGTTTTTGTATGATCAATAAAAAAAAAAAAAAAAAGAAGTCGGTCTTATAAAGTGGATAAGTACGCTGTCATGCATGCACCAGGAAAGTCATTTTTTGCTTGTGTAAGGAAATGGGTACATATGAAGGTACACTTCGTAAACAGAAGGAAAACAAGGAGAAGGAAATTCAAACGTTTTCAAATACTTCAGTCAACATAAAATAGTAGAGGAGTGGGAACCGGCAAGGTTTTCTTGACCCATCCTTTTGGACACCTTCGGAAAACAAAATCCTTTTTTAATTATATATAAATAATGATATAGTATGACAACTTTGTAATGTATTGTGCCTGTTTATGGCTTGTCATTTTAAAAAAGGTCATGTGTTTGAATGGTATATAGCATGTATAGGACATAATACAAAGTTTATTAGCCTAACTATACTAGGTGCATTGCAGTACTATTTCTTAGCAGTCATGCAGTGCAGCTCAGACATGCCTCTGGTATCATTTATGCTCATGAGTGTGCTGTGTCTGTTAAACTGAGTAACTTTGCTTAGTACATAAGTGGTATTTGTTTAGCTAGAGATCCATTTACTACTTTAGCTTTCTTCTAGTGCTCCCTATAATGCATCAAATTACCTCCGAGCCAACGTACTTATCCCATCTGCCCTATAATCTTTCCATTTCATGGAATGTCATGTCTGGCTCAATTTATTATCAGGCTTACTGTGTGTTTATTCCTAGCATCTTCAACCTCGTTAAAGGTATTTGTTTCCATCCCACATGTGGGGATTTTGTTCCCAGGTGACCTGTATTAACATGCTGAGTAAACACTGATGTAAAGTTGTATCTGTATAGTTATTATAATATATTCTAATATAACACAGTCACATTCTGCTTTATTGTACGTATGTGCACATCAGTCTTTGCCCCAGGGGATCATGGGCAGTAAAGGGGCAAATACCCTCTGGGCCAATCCTGTTCAAGCAAATGAAGATTTGGCAATGATGGGGTGAAAAAGCTGCCTTGTGTGTCCAAAAGACAGCCAAAGTGCAGGGCACAAGTTTTACAGTGTATAAAAAAATTCTAAATAAAATGCAATAAAGAAGCCAAAGAATGTACATATATCGTTTATATTGGGGAACTTTTGGATGTTTATTCCTTTTTGTTTCATTCTTTCACTTTATTAAATGTTATTTTATAATAGTGCACTATGTTTGTTATCTTTTGTAGATTTGAATGGCGCAGTTGCGAATATTCAACTGTTAATTTCCCATCATTATTATCATTTTAATTTAAAAAGAAAGACAAAACACCCACAGCTGTTACAATTGTTTCCTAGATAAATAGATATATGCTTCTTACAGGATTTGAAGGTCAGTTCTACAAAAAGCATTCTTATAAACCCTCTTTCCTCATATGAGCATTTGAGCATCCAAAGTGTTGAGATAAAAATAGGAAGCAGACAACTAAATATTTGATGGTTAAAGTAAACATGCCATAAGTGAAATGCAGATGCTGACTGTTTTTCTTCTGAAAATGCTAGTTGCCTGGCTTTTATGCTGAGCCATTGGCTTTGATCTCTTTTAAGTCATTAACCCAGAACAAGTATACAAGTCAGGTAAGTCAAAAGAAAAAAAGCATTTTTAGAAAGAGAGAGCTTATCAATAGCAGCCTTCATGTTTCTCTCATGGCAGCCTTCTTTTAAAAAGCATGTAAAGGAATTAAAATATCTAGAATCAAGTTTACACAAGGAGAGAGTCAGTAAACCTATAAGGAAAAGCCAACTTTAGCCCCCATGTGTATTTTGTTTAATATTCTTTATGTTTAGAGCCGGTTTACACTGCCGCGACCTCTAAGTCGCCTCATAAGGGGCGACTTGTTAGCGCGACTTTGCGTGTATTCAGCGCGACTTGTATGATAGACGACTTTGTATTTGGCCAATCAGAATATGATGGTTCTGGGTCATGATCAATCACACAAAAAAAGTTTTTAAAAATTGTCGTTTTTGATAGAGAGCCAATTTTGAAAAAATTATTGACAAAAAAAAAAAGAGGTTTCTTTGGATTTAGTGTCTGGGGGGGGGGGGGGGTCTAAAATGTGTACCTGTGAAGTTTCAGCTCTGTAGCATGTCCAGAACCAGAAAAAAAGATCATGCCTCCAAAGACGCCCAAAAAATGCCCGATAAATGCCTGCAACAAAAACGCCCAGGTGGAGCGGAGCCATATCCCTGTGCTACTAAAAATTCTAAGAAAAATTATCTTTTTTTCTGGTTCTGGACATGCTGCAGAGCTGAAACTTCACAGGTACACTTTTTAGACCCCCCAGACACTAAATCCAAAAAAAGTCATGCCTGCCTCCAAAAATGCCCGATAAATGCCTGCAACAAAAACGCCCAGGTGGAGAGGAGCCCTATGCCTGTGCTACTAAAAATTCTATGAAAAATCATCTTTTTTCTGGTTCTGGACATGCTACAGAGCTGAAACTTAACAGGTACACTTTTTAGACCCCCCAGACAATAAATCCAAAAAAGTCATGCCTGCCTCTAAAAATGCCCGATAAATGCCTGCAACAAAACGCCTAGGTGGAGAGGAGCCCTATGCCTGTGCTACTAAAAATTCTAAGAAAAATTATCTTTTTTTCTGGTTCAGGACCATTTTAATGGAAAGTCGGATCACAAGTCGCTTCAAATAAGATAAGGAGGCGACTCCCATTGAAGTCTATGGGACAAGTCGGATACAAGTCGCCTCAAAGTAGTACAGGACCCTTTCCAGAAGTCGGAGCCACTTCAGAAGTGCCAAATAAGACGGCACTCATTGATTAACATTGCTTTTGTTATGTCAAGCGACTTGGGGCGACTTGAGGGCACACAAGTCGCCTCACAAGTCGCGGCAGTGTGAATGGACTCTCAAACTTATATTTTTATTCCTTATATATCAACAAATGTAGAGTCACAGGCTGAGCACCAATTATACGGTAATGGATACAATATAAGAAGAACATTTTTGTTAGGTATATTTGTTATGTTCTTAAAGCTGACTGATGATAGAGCTCTGCGTTTTGAGTAGATAAGGGGAGAAGAGGAGGGGGAGGGTTTAATCCACAATAGTGTTAGAAAATGTAAAAACAGAGATGGGGGGTGGAATCCAAAAGCAGTAGTAAGGGTTTAATGAGACCACTGGGTATCCGGGAGGGAGCAGAAAGAACCACTAAGGGGCAGGCCTTTTTTCTCAGAAAAAAGGCGCTGGAACTCACCCTCCCCAGCCAACTCCCCGCCCCAACCACGCCTACAACCCCACCCCAACCACACCCCAACCACACCCACAACCCCACCCCCAGCTACGCCTTCCTGAGAGGTGAAAATTGCACAGTTGCTAAATAGTGGGTGTGATCGAGGCTCAGAACTGCGTATCGCAGAAGACGCAAGGTTCAGAAAAGAGAAACACACAGAGTACAGGAGTATGTATTGTTCAGTGCTGAGGAGTGCATATCATACAGGGTGTAGTAGCTATAAACATGTACAGTACACAACATTAAAAATGACAGTATGTACCATACAGCACAGCACAGAGACTATGATCAGGAGCATGTAATGTACACTGTACATACATAATCTAAGGCGTATGATACACACTCCTAACCACTACATCTGTATACTGTGCTATACATTATATAATAGTGACCCTTGTTCTCTTTATACATTTTCTCTTTTACACACTTCTGGCCTCTGCACTCTGTCAGTTGTGCTGTACCTTACATACTCCTGACTGCTCAACTCTGTATGCTGTGATGTATTTTGCATGCTCCAGGGGCCATTATTGTAACACATGACTGTAAGAGGTATGTAATGTATAGCACAGCATACAGTTATTACTAGGTAATATACAATGTACTGTATTTTACCAAACCATCACTGTTGCACGCTGCTATACATGACATAGTATTGGTTACTGAACTCTGTATACTTTGCTGCAGCAAAGTTCCCTTATCCTCTCCAAGCAAAAATCCCACTTCCCTCAAGTATCCCCCACCCCTCAAAGGAACCATCAATTACTTGCCTCTGCAAACCTCTTTGCTTTCCTCTCCCTCCACCCCCAGCTCAACTCTGAGCTTTTTCCACAGTTCACCTTAGCACCCCCCTCCACAAATCACCTATGCACCCCCATCTAGAGCCACTATTCAAATCTCAGGTGTAGACAATTAGCAGGAAGACTAACTCAGCTGGCAGTGCCTGAACTAGGAGGAATGGCCTTACCAACTGGAAGTGTTCTAGAACTAGTTTCACAGGTGGTAGATGCACATTATCTCACAAAATTGAGTACACCCCTCAGGTTTTTGTAAATATTTTATTATATCTTTTCATGTGACAACACTGAAGAAATGACACTTTGCTTCAATGTAAAGTAGTGCGTGTATGGTCTGGGCACTGACAGGCTGACCCCTCACCCCTTCAACCTCTGCAGCAATGCTGGCAGCACTCATACATCTATTTCCCAAAGACACCCTCTGTATATGACGCTGAGCATGTGCACTCAACTTCTTTGGTCGACCATGGCAAGGCCTGTTCTAAGTGAAACCTGTCCTGTTAAACTGCTGTATGCTCTTGGCCACCATGCTGCAGCTCAGTTTCAGGGTCTTGGCAATCTTCTTATAGCCTAGGCCATCTTTATGTAGAGCAACAATTCTTTTTTCAGATCCTCAAGAGAGTTGCCATGAGGTGCCATGTTGAACGTCCAGTGACCAGTATGAGAGAGTGAGAGCCATAATTAACCAAATTTAACACACCTGCTCCCCATTCACACCTGAGACCTTGTACCACTAACGAGTCACATGACACCGGGGAGGGAAAATGGGTAATTGGGCCCAATTGGGACATTTTAATTTAGGGGTGTACTCACTTTGTTGCCAGCAGTTTAGACATTAATGGCTGTGTGCTGAGTTATTTTGAGGGGACAGCAAATTTACACTGTTATACAAGCTGTACACTCACTACTTTACATTGTAGCAAAGTGTCATTTCTTCAGTGTTGTCACATGAAAAGATAAAACAAAATATTTACAAAAATGTGAGAGGTGTACTGTATAAATATATGCTAAATATACAGTATATATACAGCCCCAATTCCCCAAAAAATTGGGTTGCTGTGTGACATCTACATAAAAACAGAATGCAATGGTTTAAAATCTCATAAACCCATATTGTATTTACAATAGAAATAGAAAACATATCAAATGTATAGAACTGAGAAAATGTACCATTTTAAGAAAAAAAAAAAAAAGGGTAATTTTGAAATTGATGACAGAAGCACATTTCAAGAAAGTTGGGACAAGGCAACAAAAAGCTGACAAAGTAGGTGGTACTAACAAGGGCTGGGTGAACTTTTTGCAACACATTAGATTAATTGGCAAAATGTCAGTAACATGATTGGGTATAAAAAGAGCATCTTAGAGAGTCACAGTGTCTCAGAAGTAAAGATAGCCAGAGTTTCACCAATCTGTGAGAGCGGTGTCTAAAAATGTCATACAATTTCAGAAAAATGTTTCTCAATGTAAATTTGCAAAGACTTTAAATAAATCATCATTATCAGTACATAACATCATCAAAAGATTCTGAGAATTTGAGGAAATCTCTGTGCGCAAGGGACAGGGCTGAAATGCAATATTGGATGCATGATCCTCAGGCATTCAGACTGCACTAATACAAGCATGATTCTGTGATGGATATCACTGCATGGGCTCAGAAATACTTCCAAAAATCACTGTCTGTAAATACAGTTTGCCGTGGCATTTAAAAATGCAAGTTAAAGCTCTGTTATGCAAAGAAGAAACCATATCTGAATATGAGCCAGAAACGCTGCCGTTTTCTCAAGGCCAAAACTAATTTAAAATGGTCTGCTGCAAAGTGGAAAACTGTTCTGTTGTCAGAGGAATCAAAATTTTACATCATTTTTGGCAATCATGGGTGCTGCAGGCTGAAGAGGAGAGGAACCTTTATCTTTTATTGTTATCAGTGCCCAGTTCAAAAGCATTCATCAGTAATGGTATGGAGGTGCATTCGTGTATATAAATTGGGCAGCTTGCACATCTAAAAAGCCACCATCAACGCTGAAAGAAATATCCAAGTTTTAGAGCAGCATATGCTACTATTCATGCAAAGTCTTTGTCAGGGAAGGCCTTGCATATTTTAGCAGAACAATGCTAAACTGCATACTGCATCTACGATAACAGCATGGATTGATATTAGAAAAGCCCAAGTGCTTAACCGAGACCTTTCACCATTTGTAAATACTTGGCGCATTTTGAAATGAAAAATTCAACAAAGAAGACCCAAGACTTTTGAACAGTTAGAAACCGATAGCCAAGAATAGGACAACTTTCTTTTTCCAAAACCCCAGTAACTGATCTCCTCAGTTCCCAGATGTTACAGAGTGTTGTTAAAGGAAGAGGGGATGCTACACCATGGTAAACATGGCTCTGTCCCAACTATCAATTTTAAATTTACATTATTTTTTTCTTAAAATGGAACACTTTTTTCTTTTTAAACATTTAATATGTTTTATATTTTCTACTATGAATAAAATATGAGATTTGCAAATCATTGCAGTCTGTTTTTATGTAGATTTTACACAGTGTGCCAACTTTTTTGGAATTGGGTTTGTACATACCGTATATATAGAAAATATAATATATATTCCTCCTAAAAAGAAAATGTGCCTAAACGAGTATAACTATACCTAGTATATATATATATATATATATATATATATAACTAATATATAATAATAATATATATATAATAAAATAATATATTAATATAATATAATATTAATATATTAATATTAATAATAATAATAATATATATAATATAACAATTTACTAATAATAATAATATATATATATATATATATATATATATATATATATATATATATATATATATATATATATATATATATATATATATATATATATATATATAACTATACCAGGTCATAAAAGATAGTAATATAGAATACCACATCTTGTATCTCCTCTTACTCCTACTACTGCAATCGTGATCATCTCTAGAGAAATTGGACTTATCATAGCCCTTTTACCTCAAATCCTTCCAGCGATGAACAGTTACACTGAGCCCCAACAAGTTGGCCTTTAGGTAAGGCTTTCCTAAATTGGCTTTATGGCAACTATTAGCCCGGAGAAGGAAATGTATTGACTTTGGCTTACAGTAAGCCTGTACATAAATCCTCTGGTCATCAAGACACCCACTAAGAGTTTAATCTGAGTAATTAACTGCTTCTCGCCCAGCCACTGTACATCTATGGTCGTATGGGACAAGCATCATTCTGGCTGTCATTCATGATGCCATTGTTTACTATTGTAATCTCTGTGATTAAGCTCTAAGATCACATGGTGCCAGGACCAGTCACAGCAGTTCTCTACCTTATGATAGCTGTGGCCAATCATAGCTATCACAGTAGTATTTAATGGCTGCAGAAAGGTGTCCAAAATGATTGCTTATATATCATAATCGTGACACAGTGTCTCTAATCCCTGCCACTCCAGTCAGTGTCCCTAATCACTGCTGCCCACTCACATTGTCCTTGATCACTGCCACACCAGTCATATTGTTCCTGATCCCTGCAAAACCAGCCCTAGTGTCCCTGATCACCGTTACACCAGTCCCCAGTCATGGTGCCCTTAATCACCACCACACCAGTTCCAGTGCCCCTGATCACCACCACATGAGTTCCAGTGCCCCTGATCACCGCCACACCAGTACCAGTTGGCCTGATCTCTACCACACCAGTCTCAGTATCTCTAATCACTACTATACCAGTCCCAGTGTCCCTGATCACCGAAACACCAGTCATAGTGTCACTGTACGGATTTGTTAACGTGTGGGATAGTCTCTAAAGAGCCATCTTTGTTCAGATCTCTCTTTAACAGGCAGTGAGAAGGCATTGTATCGCCCCCTCACCACCTGCTTTAATACCTTGGACCCCTCACAAACAGCCTCATTCACTTTAATGGGTCACAATCAGCAGGCCCACAAGGGTAACATTCCTGCCACAGCTACAAAGCAAAGTAATACAGCTGTGCCATGTACACCCCCAATCACTGCTCAACCGTGAGGTTTTAACAGCCCCCCCCCCCTCATTCATGTGTGAATGAGCCCTAATAGTGCAGCCAGACTCCTATCACCACCACCACACTAGCCACAGTGTCGCCAGACCAGTGTAGCTAGAACCAGTGCTCCTAGTTGCCACCACACCAGACCAAAATAGGAAGCAACACGTTTCCTGAATACCGACACACCAGCCCCAGTGTCACCAGTCCAGTATATGCCAGCAACAGTGTTCCTGATTGCTGCCACACTAGTCCCCAGTGTCACCAGTTCTGTGTAAGCCAACAACAATGTTCCTGATCATTGTTACACAAACCCCACTGTCACTAGATCAGTACAGCCAGCGGCAGTGTTCCTTATCACCCCCACTGACTCATGTGCACACGGACAACTGTACTCCTGGAACCACAGGGAGTTATTTGCTCTTTATTTCTTCAGCCTCTTGTAGTTTCTGGCCAGTGAACATGGCATTCCTGGGGTGAACCAAGTACCAGTAGGATAGGCATTCTTGGCTTATAGGAACTGGGACTGCTATAGGTGATGTTACACTAAGCTATATTCCCTGACCACTTGTACAGAGGTGACCATTACAGTTTATTGGCTTTGACACAATCAATTGATTTGTGTGATACACAAGATACAATATCTGGTACAAATTCAGTCCAGACCCTGAAAAAGTCTCCCATATGTGGCATCACCATACTCTGGATGAGTATTCAAATGTGTTTTAGGTTGTAATTCTAAGTATGCCCACACTATGTATGAGAAATATTTTAATAAACTGACAAAAAATTATTTTCATTTTCTTTACGCGTTTTCCAAAAACATGTGGCAAAAAATGTAGACTCACTATGCCTCTTAAAAATGTGTTAATTTGTAGATTTTTTCACTGACCTGGTACTCCATGGACTCCAAAAATGTGATAGGTAATCAGGAAATTAGATGTGTAACTTATGTCCCTAGAAAGCCTGAAGATGCTGTATTGATTTTGAGCCTCTCTATGTGGTTAGGCTGTGAAAAAATCTCACACATGTAGTATCTCTATACTCTAATAGAGTAGCAGAATGTGTAAGCATGCCTATGCTGTAAGTTAGAAATATCTTATTGATTGACAACTTTGTGTAAAAACATTTTTTCATTTTCTTTCCTGCATTTTCCATAAACTTGTGCCAAAAAAAATGATGTTTTCAAAAGACTCTCTATGTCTTCCAGAAAATATCTTGAAGTGTTTGCTTTCAAAGATGGGGTAATTTTGCAAAAAAAAAAAAAAAAAAAAAAAACCTTCTGTGTGTAGCAGCCCCCTAATACTTACCTGAGCCCCATCTCTGTCCAGCGATGTTGCAAAGTGCCTCAGTCATCCAGGGCTCTCCCTCCTGATTGGCGCCATTGGCTCCAACTGCTATCAATCAAAGTCAGTGAGCAAATCTGGAGCAAAAGGGGGCAGGGCCGAACCATGACTCCGTGTCTATATGAGAGCTGCGTCTCAGGTCAGGTGCCACATAGCAGCTGCTTGCTGTGGGGGCACTCAACAAGAGGGAGGGGCAAGGAGCACCGAAGAGGGACCCAAGAAAAGGAAGATCTGGACTGCTCTGTGCAAAACCATTTCACAGAGCAGGTAAGTATAACATGTTTGTTATATTTAAAGAAAAAAAAACAAGACTTTAATATCACTTTAAGTGGCACTTCCGCTCTTGCATTTCAGAGATTGCATGAAATGAACATCTACAGCAAGCCACTTTACAAAACAGACTGCAGGTGACCTTGTTTGCTGGAATATGAAAAGGTGATCAGGAACACTCACAACTCCCCAATGGCCAGGAATGAGGTATATAATTTTGGCAGGGAATTCATGCTCTGGAGAATTCAAGACCCACGAGAGGCCAGAGGTTGGCTCAGTCCTCCGGGCCCCCTTAAAGCTAAAATATAATTTTGTTGGACCATGTAAGACCTACAGGAGGCTGGAAGCTGACTCATCCCACCAGGCCCTATGTATAGCTAAAACATAATTTTGTTGCACTGATCACTAATACGTTTTCTTTTTTATGGATACTGGAGGTATTCAGAATTCCAAACCTTTTTTTTAACCAGGTGTAAACCTATTTTTAGTTCTGATAAAGAGATTTCTTTAAGTTAAAAGAACATATTTTTCCTTTTTTAAATTAGGTAAATATAAAATATTGCATGTGTATATTTTGTATTTTATGATTCAGCCAGCAGGAGGAGCCTCCAGCTCCTTTTCACAAGTTTTCTAGTTGGGAGCTGGGAGACACCTGCTGGTGGACACTGGAACTGCAGCCTTTGGATCTGGGGGCCACAGTGCCACCAGCGGGTAAGCCATTTCCTGACATCAGTGCACACTGCGCCTTTAAGGAGGGGTGGGCTTTCTCCAGGCTCAACTTGCCTTCTTTCTATCCATTATAATGCATGGGCTTTTACTATAGAGTCTCTCAAAAAATGTATAGAGTTATAAACTGCAGGTAACTGACAAAGAATGGTTCACAAAGAAACTGGAACATCTACCAACACCCAACAGGGCGGCAGACTATGTGTGCAGGCACTCAGGCGTGCGCCAGTGCATATGCGCAGGCGCGTGGCCACGAACATTGATGCACAATTATGGCAAAAGCAATGCATGACAGATCCTGGCAACCAGTGTCCTACTTAAAGTCAGCTGCGAACAATGATGCACAATCATGGCACATGCAATGCGTGAAAGATCCTGGCGTCCAATGGCTAGCAGTCTGATCCGCAAGTTGCTGGATGATTGTTAGCCCCACCCCCGTGTTTCTGTTTCTGCTGTTATTGGATTCCCTGTTACCGACCCAGCTTACCTCTTATCTGTCTTGTCTCCATCCCTGACTCTGATCCTTGGCTTGTTCTACTGACTCTGCTTCTGATTGATTGCCTGTGTATGACTTTGGCTCGCTCTCCTGACTCCGCTGCAGCCTTATTTGCAGTGTATGCAGCGCTGTATCTTGGCCTAGGCCGACAAGGCCCAGGCCTAGGGCGGCACTTTGCAAGGGGGGGCAGCAAAAAAGCTGCTCCCGCATGAAAAAAAACAGCCTCCTCCCGGCTCCCACATAAAAAAATAAGGCAGCACTGATATTCTGCACTGATGGGCACTGATGGGGTGGCACTGATAAGCTTCACTGATGGGGCTGCACTGATATGCTGTCCTGATGGCCACTCATGGCCACTGATGAGGCTGCACTGATGGCCACTGATGAGGCTGCGCTGATGGTCACTGATGAGGCAGCACTGATAAGTTGCACTGATGTGGCTGCCCTGATAAGGCACCACTGATGGGCACTGATAGGCTGCACTGATGGGGCTGTACTGATGAGGTCACACTGATATGCTGCACTGATGAGGCTGCACTGATGGGCAGTAATGAGGCTGCACTGATGAGGCTGAACTTATGGGAACAGAAGAGGCTACGCTGATGGGCACTGATACTATTGTTGTGGTCTGTGGTTTACAGATGACAGGGCGGGTCAAAAACAGGAAGGGGTGTGGCCTTCACAGGAAGGGGTGGGTTATATTTAAATTTGGGGGTGCACACGTTTAGTAAGGCCTAGGGCAGCACAAAACCTAAATATACAACTGAGTGTATGACCCCGGCTTGTTCCTGTTTCTGCTTCTTGCTTCTGCTACTGGCTGATCTCCGTGTGTGACTACTAGCCTGGCTCCTGACCCTGCTCCTGGCTCTCCCTACTGTAAGTATCGCCTGGTACGTCTGAGAGAATCCTGCCCTGCAATGCATCCTGCTCGTCCGGTCATCATCCAGTGATCATCTCATCTGCACTTCAGCCTAACGCAGCTGGAAATCCCTGCTTCTTTGGGCATAGTATTCCCTGTTATCACCTTTAGGGGTGCTCTCCACTCAGCCGCAAGGGAAGCCCTCTCAGCACTCTGGCCTCCGACCAGGTACATGACAATAATATCGGGGTGCTGCGATGTGGCTCTGCAGCTTACGCATGTTTTTGCAAATGTGTGCACGTCTAAACCCCTGTTTTTAACGCAAACTGTTGACAGTATAATTTGGTTGGTTGCTGGCTGGCTGGTAACTATATCTGGGAATTGTGTTTGGTTTTGTTTGACAGGTGTTGCCCTTCCATGTGCTTCTTGCTGTGAAGGCCAGTTATAATTGGGGGCAGTGGCCATTTGTTTGTGAGGGATGCACTGGACACCTTTGCTGCCATTGTGCTATATGCTGGATGTCCAGTGCACACCTGTGCATTTATGGGGGGGGGGGGGGGTAGGCTGCCTCCAGGCTCACCTGCCCTCTATCTATACATCTTAATGCATGTGCTCCTACTATTGAGGTTCTCAAAAAATGTATAGAATTAGGACTGCAGATAATACTTGGGTGCTGTGAAGTGGCTCTGCAGCTTATGCATGTATTTGCAAATGTGTGAAAACAAAACCCGTTTTTAACGCAAACTGTTAGACAGGATAATGCAGTTGGTTGCAGGCTGGGAATTTGCTTTGTTTTGTTACCATCAGGTGGCTCCATACAAGCTTACAATCAGAGATTGCGTATCTGTAAGGGAATTGTTACTGTTTTGATTGTTTTTTACAAAACAAATGCTTTGGGTCTCTTGTTATTTGTGATGTTTATTTGTAAAACAAAGATTGTATATATTAGCCTTTCTTACGCAGGGTTCTCTAGATTTCCTCCAGAAATTACTAGGGGTTCCTTGAGCAGTAAGCACAGGGCCATCTTACCGCATGGGCATGCTGGGCAGTTGCCCGGGGGCCCCACTTGCCCGGGGGGCCCCACCTGCCCAGTGACCCAGCCTCAGCCAGGCATTAGTCTGGACTCCTGTGTGCAATATTGTCTTTGTATGTTCAGAAAGCCAAAACATCTGCACAATTAATGGCCAAATTAATAAGGATATCAATGCAGTTTATTTTTTATTTTTTTTTGCTTTTTTTAAAATTATTTATTATTTTTTTTAGCTTTTTATAAATTATTTATTATTTTATCATTTATTAATTTTTTTTAGCTTTTTTTAAAATTATTTTTTATTTATTAATTTAATGTTTAAACACTGATTTTGCTGGATGTATCAATAAGTATAGCCTTACTGATAATTTGCATTTTTATTCTCGTGGGTGATTGTGTAGGCAGGGCTCCAGTGCACTGCATTGCCCAGGGGCCTATAATGCTCTTAAGATGGCACTGAGTAAGCAGTGTGGGATTAATTTCCAGCGTGACTGTTCCTTGCCTGTATAATTCCAGCACTGACATCACTTGGCAGAGCCAGTGGTATGGGGCCAATTAAGCCTGACATAAATGCTTTTTAGCTGACTGTAAAAGGGACATTCTTCCCACTGATCACAAATGTAATGCATTTTTGCCAGAATTGAAGTTTGGAGGTATGGTATTTTATATGGTGACCTTTTTTCGTATGTGTTTTTAAATAAAGAGTACTATTTTTCAGTTTTAATCTTATTTATTGTTTTCAAGCAAGAGCAACAAAGAGGCTCATAGCATGCCCATGCAGGGACTCAGATATTCATATGCATACCAAATCCAGGCTCAAACAAGGTGAACAACATCGTCATTTCAAAACAAGGCCACTAGAGTGCTAAAATGAAGAGCAAAATGTAGCAAGCCTCCATGGTAAGGATATCGCCCTCCTTGGGCGGAAACATCCTAAGGGTGTAAGCCGCCTTCGAACGAGTTGACTCTCAACAGAGAGGCAGGAAAAAGTAGAAAGAAAAGAGTGAGAGGAAGGAAAACGGAAACGGCAAAGAGAAAGGACAGGGTGGGGGGAGCCAAAGCAGAGCTTTCAGTGATATTGGGGCACAGTCTGGTAATTCCAGAAGCACCCAGAGAGGGATTTCTGAGGTAAGTTGGAGCTAGTGGCGTACCAACGGGGGGTGCGGGGGGCGGTGTCCTGCACTTACTGGGGGGGTGTCAGGCCGGTTTCCTGCCCGCATCTCAGTGTGAAGGCAGCTGCAGTGGCAGCTCCTTCAGTCCATTCTGCTCACGGGGGATTGCCTGATTCTCCTCCTCTCTCTCCTGCAGGCATTAGCGGCTGCAGAAGGAATAGGGAAAGATCCATTCCTCCATATGCAGCTGCCCCATCCCCCTCCTATACAACTTCTTTTGCTGGCCCCCCAGTGCTCTCCAGCCCTCCCCCAGTGCTCTTAAGCCCCCCTCAGTGCTCTTAACCCCCCCGGTGCTCTCAACTCCCCCCCCTCAGTGATCTTAACCCCCCTCAGTGCTCTTAGCCCCACCCCCCTCAGTGCTCTTAGCCCCCCATCAGTGCTCTTAGCCCCCCCGTGCTCTTTAGCCCCCCGATGCTCTTCAGCTCCCCACAGTGCTTTTTGTTTCCCCCCGCTATGCTCTCTTGCTCCCTCAGTGCTCTCCACCCCCTGTGCTCCCTGGCTCCATTCTCAGTGCTCTCCAGTTCCCCCCCCTCCCCCGTGCTCTCCATCCCCCTGGTTTTCCCAGCCCGCCCCCCCCAGTTATCCTTGTTCCCCCCCAGTGCTCTCCACCCCCTGCGCCTTCCAACCCCCCTGCAATGCTTTCCAAACCCCCCCTTAATTCTCTCTAGTCCCCCCTCCCCCCCTGCCCTTCAGCTCCTCCAGTGCTCTCTGCTTCCCCTGTGCTCTCCGGGCCCCCCTAGTGCTCTTCTATCTTCTATCATGTCTACAGTCTCTGACCTTCTCTTGTATCATGTCCGCAGTCTCTGACCTTCTCTTGTATTACGTCCGCAGTCTCTGACCTTCTCTTGTATCACGTCCGCAGTCTCTGACCATCTCTTGTATCACGTCCGCAGTCTCTGACCATCTCTTGTATCATGTCCTCAGTCTCTGACCATCTATTGATCTCTTGTATCATGTCCTCAGTCTCTGACCATCTCTTGTATCATGTCCGCAGTCTCTGACCATCTCTTGTATCATTTCCTCAGTCTCTGACCATCTCTTGTATCACTTCCGCAGTCTCGGATCATCTCTTTTATCACGTCTGCAGTCTCTTACCATCTCTTGTATCACGTATGCAGTGTCTGATCATCTCTTGTATCATGTCTGCAGTCTCTGACCATCTCTTGTATCACATCTGCAGTGTCTGAGCATCTACTGTATCATGTCCGCGGTCTCCGATCATCTCTTGTATCACGTCTGCAGTGTCTGACCATCTACTGTATCATGTCTGCAGTCTCTGACCATCTCTTGTATCATGTCTGCAGTCTCTGACCATCTCTTGTATCATGTCCTAAGTCTCTGACCATCTCCTGTATCAGGTCCGTAGTCTCTGACCATCTCTTGTATCATGTCTGCAGTCTCTGACTATCTCCTGTACCATTTCCTCAGTCTCTGACCATCTCCTTTAGCAAGTCTCTAATCTCTTACTCAAACTTAAACACATTGCTAATAATATTAGCTATCTGTTTATGCCAAAGGTAGGACTGTGCAGGGAAGGCAGAAAGTGCAAAAGGGGAACTGTAATTCAAACACTGACCACAGAGGAAAAATGGGAATGCTTTAGAACAATATTAAGCAAAGGCATCTTGCAGTGCATTCCTATGGGGAATAAATTTAGAAGAGACAAAGCCAAACCTGGCTGGCTAAACCGTAGCGTTAAAAAACTTATTAGGGGAAAAAAATTGGCCTTCAAGAAATATAAATCAGAGGGCACAGTATCGGCCTTCCAGCAATACAAGGAGGAAAATAAGAAGTGTAAACACGAAATCAAGATGGCTAAAATCAACTTTGAGAGACAAATAGCGGAGGATAGTAAAAAAAACCCAAAGAAATTCTTTAAATATATCAACAGCAAAAAAACTAGGGCAGAGCATATTGCACACATAATTAACGATGATGGGAGGATGGTTACAGAGGACACTGAAAAAGCAACCGTGCTGAATTCTTTTTTCTCGTCAGTCTTTACGCAGGAAAAGGAAGGGTACACTGACCATGACTGTATGGTTAGTAGTAATACACAGGACTTGCCACTATGGCTAACAGAGGGGGAAATCAGGGAAAGACTGGATAAACTTAACACAAACAAATCACCAGGCCCGGATGGCGTACATCCGAGAGTGCTCAAGGAACTCAGTATGGTTATATCTAGACCACTGTTCCTGATCTTTGCTGACAGTATTAGGACAGGAGATGTACCAGGGGATTGGAGGAAGGCTAACGTGATTCCGATATTCAAAAAGGGCCAGAGACATATCCCGGGAAATTATAGGCCTGTCAGTCTGACATCAATAATATGTAAACTTTTGGAGGGGATGATAAGGGACTATATCGTAGAGTATGCTAAAGACAACAACATCATCAATAGTAACCAGCACGGGTTTACAAATGGGCGTTCTTGTCAAACCAATCTCTTAGCATTCTACGAGGAAGTGAGCTGTGAGCTAGATAGGGGGAGACCAGTGGATGTGGTGTACTTGGATTTCGCTAAGGCGTTTGATACAGTTCCCCACAAGCGCTTAATTTATAAAATAAGGTCTGCAGGTATCGACAGCAGGGTTTGCTCTTGGATACGGAATTGGCTAAAAGGCCGTGTCCAAAGGGTAGTAATAAACAGCGCATACTCAGACTGGTCTGAGGTAGTAAGCGGGGTGCCCCAGGGCTCAGTCCTGGGACCAACCTTGTTCAATTTATTCATAAACAGCATTGAGGAAGGGATCAGTAGTTCGTTATCAGTTTTTGCAGATGACACAAAATTGGCCAGGGCAATAACTGCACAGCATGAAGCAGATATCCTACAGAATGACCTGGACAAAATTACGGAGTGGGCAACGACATGGCAAATGAGGTTTAATGTGGAGAAGTGTAAGGTTTTGCACTTGGGGACCAAAAACATAAAAACACAATACACGTTAGGAGGGGAACCCTTGGGGGAATCAAAAATGGAGAAAGATTTGGGAGTCTTAGTTGATGATAGATTAGGCAACAGCATGCAATGCCAAGCGGCAGCTTCCAAAGCCAACAGAATATTAGCATGCATAAAGAAAGGGATGTATTCCAGAGATAAGACTATAATCCTTCCACTTTATAAAACTCTGGTCCGACCGCATCTGGAGTATTCTGTCCAGTTCTGGTCGCCAGTCCTCAGGAGGGATGTGTTGGAGCTGGAGAAAGTCCAGAGAAGGGCAACTAAACTGATTAGGGGGTTGGAGGACCTTACCTATGAAGAGCGGCTGCAATCGCTCGATTTATTTTCCCTGGAGAAAAGACGTCTGAGAGGGGACATGATAGCAATTTATAAATATCTTAATGGGGATCTCAGCTTAGAAGAAAAGCTGTTCATTCGAAGGAATTGCATGAGGACTCGAGGACATACAATGCGATTAGAGGAGAAGCGTTTTAACCTCAGGCAACGTGGGGGGTTCTTTACTGTTAGGGCTACAAGATTGTGGAATTGTCTACCACAAGAGGTGGTTTCTGCGGGTAGTATGGTGACTTTCAAAAGACTCTTAGACTTACATCTCAAGGATCAGGAGATTGAGGGCTATGTTAGATGATTACAGTCACACACACCTACACAGGTTGAACTGGATGGACTATTGTCTTTATTCAACCTCGCCTACTATGTAACTATGTAAATTAGAGAGACGGGGGGCAGACTGCAAGGGGCACTGCGATGGGGAGGGGGGGGGGGCTGTGAAATGTGTACAATAAATATTCTTGAAAACATTACAAATTTTTGTGGGTGTTTTTACATTTTAAAGTTGGGGGGGGGGGGGGTGCCAGATATAGGATCTGCCCCGGGTGCCAAATGCTCTAGGTACGCCACTGGTTGGAGCATAGATTGTTGGGAAATTTGAGCTGCCAAGTAATACTTAGATAAATTAAGAATGACCCACCAAGCTGCCTTTCAATCTATGAGTATACAAGGTAAGTCTGTTGAGTCTAGGGTGCTTCTGGGTCCAAATAAAATGAAGGATTCTGTTCTGCAAACGATGGAGAAAGAAGGAAGGAACTAATATATACAGAGTATGAAAATAATAGGGGGCCTTGGGTAAAATCGTAATTTTTACAGGGTCATTTTGACCTATCCACTAGAGAAGGGTATTACCAGGACTACATGAGAGTAGTTAGAGAACGCATAAGTGGATAGTAGTCAATTTAATCTAATAAAGAGTCTATGGAGTTGGTTGCCCAATGATATGGGAAATGTGTTTGTAAGCCATCCACAAGGTCACTAGAAAGAGTAATATTTACTCCATAGTTTTGGAGGGGTTGAAACGGAGACTGGATATGGCGTTTTTTTGTTTAGTATGCTGGCCTGTCTGTGCAGAGGTCTTACTTTATATAATAAAATTAATTAATTAAATTGATGAGATAATGTTGTTTATTACATTAAAGATTGAGAACACTTTTTGTATTATGATTTAAGATGTAGTTTTGTTCTATTAGGTGTTCCTTGAGACCGAAGTTATTTCAAGTGTTCCTATATGGTAAAAAGGTTAAGGAAGGCTGGTGTATACAGTGAAAAAAAACCCATCAAAATGACTTAGAACCACCAAATGTTATATACTTTTTTATATCAGAGGCCCTAAAGAATAAATTGGTGGATTTTGCAATTTTTTTTTATGTCACACAATATTTGCACAGCGTTTTTTTAAATGCAATATTTTGGGAAAAATACACTTTTTAGAATTTAAAAGCAAAAAAACAGAATACATAGTTTAATTTATTTTCTAAAATATAACATATGATACCAAACATGTCATGCTTTAAAGCGGAGTTCCACCCAGTGAACGTTTTTTTTTAATAAAAATACCCCCGGGACAGTCAGGGTTAGTGCATTCCACAATGGCTAACCTCTGATCTGTCCCGGGTTGCACTTACCTGAAAGAAGAAATACTTACCTTGAAAATGTATTCTCCAGCGGTGCCATCTCAGGTGTGGGCAGCTTGAAGCCAGCGCGATCCTCTTCTGTGTCCTCTTCCATCTTCTTCGGTCCCACGATGCACTGCACTGGCCCCGCCGTCACTTCTGGTGCCGCAGCGTCATCCCTGCACAGCTTCTGGGCATGCCCAGAAGCTGTTTAGCAAGGTATGACAGCGCCAGCACCGGAACTGACGTCGGGGCCGGTGCAGGCGCATTGATTCCTGGGAGCAATGACGTTCAGCTCCCAGGAATCATTGCAAAGCCAGGAAGTGACAAATCGCCGTGGCCGCCGAGGGGAGGAAGAGGAAGTTAGGTAAGTATATATTCTTCTAAACCAGGTAAGTAAAAAAAAAAAAAATTGCGATTATCCATTTGTTTTTCAGGTGACCCGGAGCGAGAAGATGGAGGTAAGTATAATTTTAGGGTTGAACTCCACTTTAACATTGCCCACGGCCGTGCAGTGGCGACAAACAATGTAAAATGTACTATCCATAGGCGACGCTTTAAAAGCTTTTACAGGTTACCACTTTACAGTTACAGAGGAGGTCTGCTGCTATAGTTACTGTCCATGATGTGCCGTTTGCGGTAATACCTCACATGTGTGGGGCGATTGCTGTTTGCGTGCATGTGGGACCGACTCATGTGTTCACCTTTGTCTGCAAGCATGTGGGCGGAGGCACGTTACATTTTTTTTTTTAATTATTCATTTATTATTTTTTTTTTTTTTTGCTGTCACAAGGAATGTAAACATCCTTGTGACAGCAATAGGCATGTGACAGGTACTCTTTATGGAAAAATCTGGGGTCAATAAGACCCCAAATCCCTCCTCTGCAATTAAAAATATTCAGAACACCAAAATCGGTGTTCTTGAAAGCTTTTGATGTTTTGAAAATGGCGCTGATGACAGACCAGTGAACTAGTAAAGGAAGAGGGAAGAGCGCCTCTGAGTGCAAAGTAAAAATGTATTGCAGCGATAAAATCATAGTAACTTACATAACAGTAAGGATGTTAGCATGTGTCCTGGTTCAGCAGCTCCGAGATGGAGTGTCGGGGGTCCGCAGGGTCCTTAGGAGCACTAATGGGTTAAATGAGGATCTAGACATAAATACCATTCTATAAATGTCTATTTTACTCTGTGTCCCTTTCCACCTCTAATTTTTCATTATTACCATTTCAGGTTTTGTTTCCTTGTCATCTTGTCACACACATCTTTTTCAAATTTCCCCATCAAGACTACACTTAGTATGAATGGTTCCCCTCCCCCCCTCTTCTCCCCCCCCCTTTCTCTCCATTCCCATCCCATACCATTGGGTTACCTCCTCGCAAACATACTTTAACAGCCATACACATACATCCCTCATTCAGTTATTCATGTGTCATAACAATTATTGCCATAAATTATTGTCATATAATCATCATACAACTATCATAATTATCTCATAATTCAGAAACAGTTAATTCCCCACATGCCACATACCAAGTGCTTGCACATGCATGCACTCAGCCCTATATGCGAGTTTGGATATACTGTTTGAATCACAATAACTATTATTATAAAGATTACTACAATTACTCAATTGTATCCCTTGTGCATCCACGTACGCCTTGTCCATATCCTCATAGGACCTAGATTGGTCCTTATCACGCACATTTGGCTTTGTTTTTAGTTTTATACATTTACATATATATATATATATATATATACATGCACAATACGTGTATACCAGTTTTATTATGCTCCCCCTGTGTACCCACTGAGATCTCCTATGCCTCTTTCTAGTTTTATCTCCATTGCACATGGTCTCTATTATTTTAATATTTATCTTCATCCATACTCATTGAAGTGCATAGGTTTGCATCATCCTATTATCATTCATGTTGTGAATATATGTCTGTCTAACCCTTTTGCTCCTTCCAGTCCTGACGTCAGATGCCATCCAGTCTCCGCCTCGTGGTCTCCTGTCCACCCGACACACAGCCAGCCGGCACGACTATCTGCACCCAAGGCTCCTAAGGACCCTGCAGACCCCTGCCACTCCATCTCGGAGCTGCTGAACCAGGACACATGCTAACATCCTTACTGTTATGTAAGTTACTATGATTTTATCGCTGCAATACATTTTTACTTTGCACTCAGAGGTGCTCTTCCCTCTATCCTCAGCATTTGCACTACCATTATTGCTGTTTTATTATTATTATTATTGCTGCTATATCATTGCCTATATCCTTAAGTGCCTATACACCTCTGTCTTTTGAGGTGGGTGAACTAGGCCTTAAGCCCTAAATCCAGTCCTAGGCTGTTAACCTGTCGTGACGCATAGGAGTTACTACATTTGTTTTTTTGTGGATTACAACTACTGATTGCCTTGGGGAATATAATTCATCATCCTTTCCTGGATTGCAAATACTTTACTCGGATTGTTGGGATTTCTTTGCGGGTGAAGACAAGTGAGGCCTCACTCTCTAGGAGACTCTTACAATTCATCCTAAATGGGGCCCCTGTTAGTACACAGGGTGCACTCTGCTAGTCGTTTTTAATATCGTTATATTGTCTATTTCACATTTAAGTCAACGAATGTAGTCATTCTTATCTGCGGTCACTCTCAAACTACATATGATTGGTTAAAGTATTGTTGATTGTTGCTGAACGCAATCCTCTGGCATACATACACATTTATTTGTGTATGTATGTGTGGCCTGTGTTCTGGATCCTGAGTGCTGAACTAAAAGGCCTAAATCTTTGGGTGGGAATTCGGGATCCATCTTCCTTGCAACAATTGTGTTATTCCTGATTTTGTTTGCATATTGCGATTTTACTTCAAAAGCCAAAAAAACAGTAAATTGTTTATTCACTGCAACACTTGTGGTCTCAGTTATTCACAACGACCGAACTAATAGTGTCAGATGGGTTGGAGCAGGCTCAGGGTGTAAGAAGTGAAGAGGGCACACATGCAACAAGCCACCCCCAAGGAGGCAGGGCTACACAAAGAATAATATAGCATATACATTTTCTACAGAAGCCATATTGTAATTTATTGGGTAGCTCCACTTTGAAAAAAAAAAACAATCCTCTCTGGGTTATCAATGTACATTGCAAGGATTTTAACAAACTTTGTAGCAGATTCCTATCTGTTTCTGCTCTGAAGAAAATGCTGTTTGTTGTCTTTTGGTTACTGATTATGAATGGGTCTGACTTTTTTTTTATTGATTAGCTGATGCACTTGCAGTGCTTCAATGGGGAAAGTTGATGGGTCGGTATCCCTTTAGAAGTGATAAACCCTTTGGGAGTATCTCACCAAAAATTTGATTTTTTTTGTTGCAAAAGATGCCTTAAATCTAACATGTACAATATCTCACGCAAGTGAGTACACCCCTCATATTTTTGTAAATATTTTAATATACCTTTTCATGTGACAACACTGAAGAAATGACACTTTGCTACAATGTAAAGTAGTGAGTGTACAGCCTGTATAACAGTGTACATTTTCTGTCCCCTCAAAATAACATAAAACACACAGCCATTAATGTCTAAACTGCTGGCAACAAAAACGAGTACATCCCTAAGTGAAAATGTCCAAATTGGGTCCAATTAGCCATTTTCCCTCCCCGATGTCATGTGACTCCTTAGTGTTACAAGGTCTCAGGTGTGAATGGGGTGCAGGTGTGTTAAATTTGGTGTTATCACTCTCACTCTCTCATACTCTCTCATACTGGCACCTCATGGCAAAGAACTCTCTGAGGATCTGAAAAAAAAAAGAATTGTTGCTCTACATAAAGATGGCCTAGGCTATAAGAAGATTGCCAAGACCCTGAAACTGAGCTGCAGCATGGTGGCTAAGACCATACAACAGTATAACAGGACAGGTTCCAATCAGAATAGGCCTCCCCATGGTCAACCAAAGAAGTTGAGTGCACGTGCTCAGCGTCATATCCAGAGGTTGTCTTTGGGAAATAGACGTATGTGTGCCCACCATCACCACGATGTGCTGATTTGGTTTAGAACTGATCAGTCATCAGGTCCAGGCCAATGATTTTAGGCCTGGACCTGGTGATCGGTTCTGACCAATTGCAGAATGTCCTGTGTAATGTAAACACAGGCACAGGATATGATGCAATCTCTTCTCCTGGAGCCCTTTTCGGTTCCAACGTGAGAGGAGAGAGAATCAACTGTGAGTACACAAGCACTACATTGACACCAGTACATAAAGGCACATATTTAAACCCCTGCTCACCCCCAGTTAACGCTTTCAGTCCCTGTCACAGTGTCACTATATACAGTATATAAATAATTTACTGATCACTGTATTAGTGTCACTTGTGACTTCAGTTAGTGTGAGAGGCAGTTAGTGGTAGTTAGAGGCAGTTCCAGATAGGTCCCAGATACCCGCCATATATCCCCTAATAAAGATTTACCCCCTGATCACTCCCAGTTAACCCCTTCATTGCCCTGTCACAATATCACTATTATAGTGTACAGATCTTTTTTCTGATCATTGTATGAGTGTCACAGGTGACGTCAGTTATCCAGAACAGTTTCAGATTGCCCGCCACATATTTAGTAATACATTTTAAACCTCTGATTGCCAGTGACAACCACACACACACACTAAACACCTCCATTATTAGTATAGTGTCTGAATGGATCAATATCTTTGATCAGACCAGAACTTTACTAGTGTTCCCAATAGCATAGTATAGTATAGTATAGTGTTCCCAAAACACAGCGTTCGCAGGATCAGCCCCGACACCTGCAAGCACCTGCGTTTAGCCCTTCCGCCCAGCCCCCAAGAAGTGCAGTATCAGTAGATTACTGTCACTTCCAATACACACACTAAACCATAGTGTTAGCAAAGTCAGGCCTGATCTCTGCTAGCACTAGTAGTTATATTTTTAGGTAACAGTTCAAACAGTCCTTGACAAATGTATTGGCCAAAATGTCCAAACAGAGGTACACTAGTGAAGAGGCCTGCACGATGTTGAGCATGAAAGATGAGAGCAATGGGGAAGCCTCACTGTCAGAATCAGGCTCAGTATTCGAACCTGTAGAGAGCAGCGGCACCCTGACAAATAGCTCTGACGACGGAGTAGTGGTCCCTGCTAAGGTCAGGCATATCCGGCCCCGCTCCTATGTTGCTGAGGTGCAACAATCGCAGGGTTCTCGTATGCAGCAGAGTGTCGGTACTAGTGCCGCTCAACCTTCTGATGAATTGGCAAGCACCAGCGGCCTAGTACATCCTGGTCATAGCCAAACCAGTACTGCAGTAACACTTGGTCTCATGGCGAGTCCTATAAGTGCAGTTCAAGCTGGTGCAGTGGCTAGCACAAGTAGTGTCCTGCAGCCACCAATAATTTGAAGACAGGCCCGTACAGCCCATAGTGTCCTTCCTGATGCGCTTGCAATCCTGACTGGGAGCCCACAACTGCTGCAGCACCCGTACTTCCCCCATTCACTGGCCAACCTGGAATTCAGGTGAAAACTTGATTTTACTCCCCTTGGTTTTTATGAGCTGTTTTTTATGGAAGATCTGTACAGATCTATTGTGGACCAAAGCAATTTATATGCCGATCAATTTATCGCCTCAAATCCAAATTTGACTCTTGCCAGAGAATTGGCATGGAAATGTATCACTGTTTCTGAATTTAAAACCTCTCTGGGCCTATCCCTCATCATGGGCATTACTAAAAAGAGTGAGTCGCAGTCATATTGGTCCACTGACCCAATTCATCATATGCCCATGTTCTCTGCTGACATGACAAGGACTAGATAACAGCAAATCTTGCGGTTCATGCACTTCAGTGACAATGAACTCTGTCATCCTCGGGGTGGCCCTGGATGTGACCGGCTCCACGAAATTCGGCCCTGCGTAAATCACTTCAACCAAAAGTTTGCAGCCTTGTATACACCCCAACAAGCTGTCTGCGTTAATGAGTCCCTTAAATTTTCTGGCCGCCTTGTTTTCAAATATTTTCTCCCCAGCAAGCGTGCCAGATATGGGACCAAGATGTATAAGCTCTGTGGCAAGGCAACAGGCTATACTGTACATTTAGTTTGCAGGTTTACGTGGGAAAAGACAGCAATGTAGAGCCCCCCAACTGCCCAGACTATATAGGGAGCAGCGGCAAGATTGTTTGGGACTTGGTGTCAACCTTATTCGTAAAGGGCCATTTATACATGGACAATTATTACACAAGCGTGCCACTTTTTAGTCACCTTTGTGATTCTGGAACTGGCGCATGTGGCACCGTGTGACTTGTAGATTCCTGACTTAGACTTGAGATTCCTTGACTTAGACTTGAGCCTGCTTGAAGTGTAAAAAATTGCTTGCAGTGAAGTGGAAGGACACACTGAATGTTTTTGGTCTGTCCTCCATACACACAGATACGACAGTCCAAATTGCAATGGAGACTGGTGTTGTTGAGAAGCCCCTCTGTGTCCACGAATACAACCTTAACATGGGAGGGGTGGACTTCAATTATCAGATGATGGCGCCATACTTAATTGCCTGTAAGGCCAGACGCTGGTACAAGAAATTGTCTGTATACTTATTCCAATTGGCTCTGCGAAATGCTTATGTGCTATACAAAGCGTCAGGAAGAAGTGGATCCTTCCTAAAATTCCAGGAAGAGATTATCACAGCCCTTCAGTATCCAGAAGGTGCTGTGGCCCAAATTCACAATCCAGATGCAGTGGGCCGGCTGCATAAGAGGCATTTTCCAGATGTCTTCCCTGGTACCTCTACCCAAAGAGCACCCTAAAGAAGATGTTGTGTCTGTAGAAAACGCAGATATAGGCGTTACATCCGCTTTTTTTGTCCCTCCTGTCCTGGCCAACCTGGTCTCTGCATCGGGGACTGTTTCCATTGCTACCACACACTACTGTAGTAGAGTAATAGTATAGGGTACAGCATGGCACAGTCTAGGGTACACTTTCACACAGTGTCTCAAAAGATGTTAGATGGCTATCGCATTTTGAGAGACCCTAGCCTGGAACGTTTAAAGTTTTTTACAGTTACAAAAAAATTTAAAAATAAAAAAGCCAAAAATAGTTGTTGTTTTATTGATTTAGTTTTACTGTGCTTTATAATATACTGCTATACTGTAATGTTTTATTGTTACTGTTTTTCTTAACCATAGTTTTCTTTGCAGATACCATCATTCTACTGTTTTACTGCACTGTATACTATTATATTGTAATGTTTTATTATTACTGTGTGTTATTGTTAATCATTGTTTTCTTTGCAGGTACGCCCATCAGCTGCAGCAGTGATTTGTTTATCCTGACAGCAACAGCGTTTGGTCTTAGCATATACGTAAATCAATGATTGCAGCGCTGTAGGAGGTGATTTCACATAGGGGATGGGGTGGACACAGAGGGCAGATCTCCCCTATGGTTCGCCATATATTTTTTAACACTTTTCTTGGCAGAGATTTCTTCAACCACATAGGTCTATGTGAATGGAGGAAACTGTTATATTCTTTTTTTCCTTCAGCCCATGGGCTGAAAAAAAAAAAAACATTGTATGCCCATCATTAAAAGTGGGTGGATGCTGGGCGGTCTAATGGCGGGAATACCACACACTTTTTGGCAGCGATTTCTTCATCCACATTGATCGATGTGAATGGAGGAATCTGTTAGGTTCTCTTTTTTCGTTCAGCCCACAGGCTGCATGAAAAAAAAAGAACCTTGCAATATATATATATATATATATATATATACCCATCAAGGACCAGCAACGTACTGGTACATCACTGGACTTTGAGTGGTCATACCAGGATGATGCCTGCAGATTTAGGCATCATCTTGGTATTGTTTTGAGTGTTCTGAGTGGAACCTGTCCTGTTAAACCGCTGTATGGTCTTGGCCACCATGCTGCAGCTCAAGTTCAGGGTCTTGGCAATCTTCTTATAGCCTACGCCATCTTTGTGTAAAGCAACAATTCTTTTTGTTGATGTGAATGTGTATAGATGCCTTCCTGTATGTTAAAGTGTGTCAATAAATACTGTATATTTTATACATTTATCTTTCTTGGGATTACCGTCCCAATTTCCCCCCTCGGTGGAGAGCATTGTCCTGAGAATTCTGTTTATATCATGGTTGATACCTATTTTTTGAGTCCATACAATGGAGGGATTAATATGCTTGTGTAGAGTGTAGATACCATACACATGTATATAGATATGCTTATTTTTTCTGCATTTCTTCTTTTCCCTTCCTTCCCCCTCCCCCCCCTTTCCCTTTTTTTTCTTTGGATATGTGGGTTTCGTTCATTATTCCCTTTTGGTTTTCTTGGATACACATTGTTTCATGTTTCTTTTTCTCTCTTTTCCCCCCTGATTGTGGATTTTCGAGTAGGAGCCGTATACTGATTTTGAGCTTCAATAATGGGTAGCTTTGCCCACTTATATCCAGCCTTTGGGTTGAAGAGGAGGTGGGACGTGATTATCACGCCCCCCTCTCCCCTCCGATTCTAGTTGCAGCTTCTACTAGCTGGATATTTACAATCACTGCACCGTGGGCTGCCAGACGCGTCACTTCCGGTTTCTTAACCGGAAGTGACATTGAGATGTACAGGAACATCCTCCCGCGCGCACGATTTGTGCGGCTTTTGGCGGGCAGATGTGGGGGGCGGGAGACGAGTGGAGGGGGAGGAGAAATGTGCTCTCTTTTCCTATTTAAACCCCAGTATTCTCTTGTTATGGATTCACTCTGCTCTTGGATGGCATGTTGCGTACAAGTGAAGGTCAAACACCGCAGCACCCCTGATTGTGGTAAGCTTTATTATATACTGGTTACTACAGGGTGCCAAGCTTATGTATGTACTTTGTAGTTAAGGGAGTACTCGTCCAATTTACAGACCCCCCCCCTTTTTTGTATTTGTTTCATCTTGACAGTTTTTAAAGGCTGCATTGGTCTGCTGACATCTATCCGGCCTATCATCAGAGCCTGTTAGCTTGTTGGAGATTATTTATCTCTTTCCTGTTTATCATACCCGGGCCCCTGGAAGTGTGCAGATTCCCCCTCTTGTGAGCCAGTTTGATTATTTTGGGGACCAATTTCTCTTAAAAGGGGAGCTCCTCTCCCCTCTCCGTCTTCTTTATTACAGTGGGTGAGTTTATATTTATGGGTGACCCGTAGCTATATTTACTCTTTTTGGTTTTTCTTCTTCTCACTATACACACCTTTATCACTTTTACTTATCACTCTCGGGTCCTCTTTGCAGTTATTGCCCTATTACTTTTCATTGTTACACTTTCCAGGCAATCTCACTGGGATGTCCTTTTGGCAGTCCTCTAACGTTATCTTTTGTTATTTTGTCACCTGCATCACTAATTTTTGGAGTTTTTTCCTGCTTAGCCACGTTATATTTATTTTTTCAAATTCTATGCATCTTCACTGAGGCTTAGTTTTGATATACTCTTGGTATTTTCATTTTTTATCCTCAATATTCATTTGGGGTTCACCTTTCAGGGGGTTACTTAATAATAATTTTTCACAGTCCAATCACGTGGTTATCATTAGCTTTTCTCGCACTTGGATCTGTGTGTATATGTTAAGCGTGTTTTTTGGATATTTATATAATCTTTGGTTATCTGATATACAGGTGTTAAGGCGATGTCACCTGTTACCACAGTTTGCAGTTTGTCGTTTGACTTTTATTGATGGGTAAGATTAGAACTGTGTTTTTGGTATTTGCCATATTCCTTTTCCCCCCTCCCCGTCCTTCAATATTTTTGAAGTCCTCCCACCCCCTTTGATGCGCTGCATCTTTGATCCCTCACAACTCCTTTACCCCCTCCCCCCCCCTCTATTTCCCTTTTTCCTCCCTCTTCCCCCCTTTTTTTCAGATTTTAAAATGATATATTGATGTACTAATTTTTTGGTCATATTTCTGTTTGAGACACTATATATAATGTTTACTGATATACAGTATATTGTTGTTTATCTTAGATATTATGAGAATTTACAAATTTGTCTGACATATATACATTGGCAGGATCCTGAAGAATCTTTTTTAGTGAAACGCGTAGATCCATAAGATGCATTTTAGATAGATTTTGTTTTATTTATGATGTAAATTATTTGTTATAATCAATAAACATGCATTATTCTCTTTTACTTATTTTTTGTCTCTGGTGTTAATATACAGGCACATTTAAATCTCCAGATCCAGTGTTTGGTAGATTTATCCCTCCTTGTCATATTCCTTTCCCTTCCCCTCCTCTATCCCTATTAGTCACCTACCAACCTGGTTACACTACTATTTCCTAATTTATCCCAGGGGACGGTGCCATTTAACCTACAGATAGGCCATGTCTCTGCACACAATTTACATGTGTCAATAAATATACATTACCAAAAGTATTAGGGTTCCTGCCTTTACACGCACATGAATGTTAATGGCATCCAAGTCTTAGTTAGTGGGGCTCAAAATTGAGTTGGCCCAGCCTTTGCAGCTATAACAGCTTCAACTCTTCTGGGAAGGCTGTCCACAAGGTTTAGGAGTGGACAAGAAGGCCTGGCTCGCAGTCTGCGCTTTAATTCCTCCCAAAGGTGTTCTATCATGTTGAGGTCAGGACTCTGTGCAGGCCAACCAAGTTCCTCCACCCCAAACTTGCTCATTCATGTCTTTATGGACCTTGCTTTGTGCACTGGTCCAAATCATTTGGTGGAGAGGGGATTATGGTGTGAGGTTGTTTTTCAGGGGTTGGGCTTGACCCCTTAGTTCCAGTGAAGGGAACTCTTAAGGCATCAGCATACCAAGACATTTTGGACTATTTAATGCTCCAAACTGTGTGGAAACAGTTTGGGGTTGTCCCTTCCTGTTCCAAAATGACTGCGCACCAATGCACAAAGCTAGGTCCATAAAAACATGGCTGAGCGAGTTAGGGGTGGAGGAACTTGACTGGAACAATGGTCAAACATTCTCAAAGATACACTCCTAAACCTTGTGGACAGCCTTCCCAGAAGAGTTGAAGCTGTTACAGCTGCAAAGGGTGGGCCAACTCAATATTGAACCCTACGGACTAAGACTGGAATGCTATTAAAGTTCAAGTGCGTGTAAAGGCAGGCACCCCAATAGTTTTGGTAATATAGTGTATGTTTGCATATGGTTGCACTGTTTATACTGTATATTGTCTGTATACTTGGATGTGTCACAGATTTACAAATGAATATAAGGATAGTTACATGTAGGTTAGTATACAGTGCATTCGGAAGGAATTCACAGCACTTCACTTTTTCAACATTTTGTTATGTTACAGCCAAAATTGATTAAATTCATTATTTTCCTCAAAATTCTACAAACAATACCCCATAATGACAATGTGAAAGAAGTTTGTTTTAAATCTTTGCTAATTTATTAAAAATAAAAAAACAAAAAAAAAATCACATGTACCTAAGCATTCACAGCCTTTGCTATGACACTCAAAATGCTCAGGTACACCCTTTTTCCACTGATCATCCTTGAGATGTTTCTACAACTTGATTGGAGTCCACCTGTGGTAAATCCAGTTGATTGGACATTATTGGGAAAGTCACACACCTGTCTATGTAAGTTCCCACAGTTAACTGCCTTTCAGAGCACAAACCAAGCCATGAAGTCCAAGCAATTGTAGACCTCTGAGATAGGATTGTATCAAGGCACAGATCCGGGGAAGCGTACAGAAACATTTCTGCAGCATTGAAGGTCCCAATGAGCACAGTGACTTAAAATCATCCATAAATGGAAGAAGTTCGGAAAACCCCAGACTCATCCTAGAGCGGGCCGCCTGGCCAAACTGAGCGATCAGGGGAGAAGGGCCTTAGTCAGGGAGGTGACCAAGAACCCGAGCTACAACGTTTCTCTGTGGAGAGAGGAGAACATGGTAACATAGTAGTTAAGGTTGAATAAAGACAATAGTCCATCCAGTCCAACCTGTGTAGGTGTCTGTCATTGACGGTAATTATTTCCCATATCCCTATACATTGTGTTCTTTGACATGCATGTCCAAAAGTTCTACATTCTTACCACCCTGACAGTGTTAAACCCCCTACGCAGCTTAAGGTTAAACCGCTTCTCCTCCAATCTTATTGTGTGGCCACGTGTCCTCTTACACTCTTTGAGCCAGAATGCATTTTTTTTACTATGCTGGGATCACCTTTGAGGTATTTGTAAAATGCTATCATGTCCTCTCTCAGACGTCTCTTCTCCAGCGAGAATACGTTTAGTGCTTGTGGTCACTCCTCGTAATAAAGGTCATCCAATCCCCTAATTAGTTTAGTTGCCCTTCTTTGGACTCTCTCCAGCACATCACTTTTGAGGATTGGTGATGGTGACCAGAACTGGACAGTATACTACAGATGTGGCCGTACCAGAGTTTTGTAAAGTGGCAGGATTATAGTTTTATCTCTGGTGTATATCCCCTTGTTTCTGCATGCCAATATTCTGCCGGCTTTGGCAGCTGCCTCTTGACATTGCATGCTATTTCTCAGTCTGTCTTCTACTAGGACCCCCAGATCTTTCAGAATCTTCCAGAAAAACAACCATCTCTGCAGCACTCCACCAATCAAGCCTGTATGGTAGAGTGGCCAGACAGAAGCCACTCCTCAGTAAAAGGCACATGACAGCCTGCCTGGAGATTGCCAAAAGACACCTGAAGGACTGTTGAAACAAAGATTGAACTCTTTGGCCTGAATGGCAAGCATTATGTCTGGAGGAAGGAAACCAGGCACCGCTCATCACCTGGCCAATACCATACCTACAGTGAAGCATGGCAATGGCAGTATCATGTTGTGGGGAGGTTTTTCAGCGGCAGGAACTGGGATACTAGTCAGGACTGAGGGAAAGATGAATGTAGCAATGTACAGAGACATCCTTGATGAAAACCGGCTCCAGAGCGCTCTGGACCTCAGACTGGGGTGAAGGTTCATCTTCCAACAGTACAACGACTCCAAGCACACAGCCAGGATAACAAAGCAGTGGATACAAGACAACTCTGTGAATGTCCTTCAGTGGCCCAGCCAGAGCCCAGACTTGAACCCAATTGAAAATCTCTGGAGAGATCTGAAAATGGCTGTGCACTGATGCTCCCCATCCAACCCGATGGAGCTGCAGAGGTCTTGCGAAGAAGAATGGGAGAAACTGCCCAAAAACAACTGTGCCAAGCTTGTGGATCATACTAAAAAAGACGTGAGGTTGCAATTGGTGCGTCAACAAAGTATTCAGCAAAGGCTGTGAATACTTATGTACATTAGATTTTTTAATTTCTTTTATTTTTAATAAATTTGCAAAGATTTCAAACAAACTTCTTTCCTTTCACGTTGTCTTTATGGGGTATTGTTTGTAGAATTTTAAAGAAAATAATGAATTTATTCCATTTTGGAATAAGGCTGTAACATAACAAAATGTGGAAAAAGTGAAGCGCTGTGAGTACTTTCTGGATGCACTGTATATGTATGCACAGGTGTATGTATGGCTCTTCAAAGGCTTTTTTATTACTTTTATCCTTGTTCTACTTGATGAGCTGTAACATAGCATCGTGACTGTATCTTAAAAAATATCTGTAACTCATAATCACTGCTTATCTCCACCACATTTATATAATAATGGCTTTCTAATGGCTTACTAATGTACATAAGGTACTTTTTTCAACTCCTCTTTTTCCATTAATGTGCACTTGTAATTTGTAATAGAAAACATAACACTGAGAAGAAGGAAGGTGGGGGAATGTCCCTGTTCTCTTCTTAATAAAAGTTTCAGTATACATAGAAGTATCATATTTAACCACCTCTGCACTGGAAGGTTTTACCTACCTTCATGACTAGGCCACTTTTTTGTTATTTAGAACTGCGTTATTTTAAATAGTAATTGTACGGTCATGCGACACTGAACACAAAGGAAATTTATACAATTTCACACAAATAGAGCTTTCTTTTAGTGGTATTTGATCACCACTGGGTCTTACATTTTTTTATTATAAAAACAAAAATGACCAGAAAATTAAAAAAAAACACCCCAATATTTTTTTACTTTCTGCTATAAAACATATCCAATAAGATTTAAAAAAAAAATAGAGTTTCCTCATAAATTTAGGCCAAAATGTATTGTGCTTACATGTCTTTGGTAAAAAAAAAAAAAAAAAAAATCGCAATAAGTGTATATTGATTGGTTTGTGTGAAAGGTATAGCGTCTACAAACTATGGTATATATCCTGTAATTTTTTTTTTCTACTACTAATGCCAGTGATCACTGGCTTATAATGGGACTGCGACCGTGTGGCGGGCAATCTGACACTAAATAACGCTGGTGGGGGAACTGACCATCTGACACTGACATAACCAGTGACATTAATACAGTGATCAGTGCTAATACTATACATGGTCACTGTACTAATGACACTGACTAGAAAGGGGTTAACATCTAGGGCGATCAAGGGGTTAAATGTGTGCCTATCAATGTATAATGTGTGCTGATTTTAACTAAAGATCTCTTTGTTTCTTTTCCCTGTTTTGACAGGATAAAAAACAGAGAGATTTTTCCCCCTGTACTGAGCCCAGTGTTAACTGTCAACACAGGGCTCTAGGCTGTAATTGGACAGAGCAGGTCCCGGTCATGAATCATTGGCCGGGACCTGCTGACAGACTCCTGCTGTGTAAAATCACTGCACCCTAAAGCCCCGTACACACGTACTGATCGTCGGCCGAAAGATCGGCCGTCTTTTGTCCAGGGCTGTCGTGTCTGCTGAAAACTGCAAAAGACTGCACACGAATTTTGTCGGCCAACAACAGCCGACTGCAGAAGTGATGTCATGTGATGGTTAACTTTCCTTGTCTTTTTTCTTTTCTGAGCATGCCCAGTCTTGCTAATCTGCTGTCTGTCGGCCGAAATCTGTACTGACTGGCGAACAATCGGCCGTTCTGGTGACAGCCAACAAAAATTTTAAAGTCTGCACAACAGATTCTGTTCGGCCAAAAATGCGCTGTCGGCTGTCGGAAGCATCATACTAACAAGCCTACAATCGGCCGAACGGTTGTCGGCCGAATATTTACGGCCGACAATCGGTACGTGTGTACGGGGCTTAAACCCGGAAAAACCCAGGGACAGGCAGGGATGTACCAGTATGTTGCTTTGCATGTATGAGCGGCCTGTCCGCAGTACATTGCTGCTGGGTGGTCCGCAAGTGGTTGAAGGTCAAATGCACCTTTTTTTTAAAAACCAACATAGCACACTTTGTATATCAGCAATATCTGTAAAAGCTATACCTTTTTTCACATAGATTAAGATCTTGCCATGGCCTGCCTAACTTAACTCTGTTGCTATAATCAACCAAAATAATGGCCACTTTTATCACCACTGACCATCCAGACTTCTGTGGAGGAACAAGTACACAGGAAGTGCTCTCCTGTGCTCTGCAAGTCCCCCGATTGAATGCACCTGAGGAATCTCACCTTTGCCTGCTACCCCTCTATTCATTCTACCAACCCTTAGCTGATTGCTGGACATGCTAAAATGGAGCATTGACGCGCTCACCATTCTATCTTAGTAGCGTTGAATGGAAGAATAATACTCCAATCTCTGGCCCCTGTGGTTTTAGCTAATTTTTTAAGTGGCATGGTCTTAGTGGGGTTTTGTCAATGTATAGAAATACTAAACCTGTGAGAGGACATTACAGTACACGGCTCTTCTGTAGAGTTATATTCCCTGGCACCATTCATTGTTTACACTAAATTACCTCATATGAAAATATACCACTACATAACATGTAAGTCACTGAATACATAATTAAAGTGGTTGTTAAGCCTACATTTTTTTTTTTTAATACCAAACTTTATACTTACTTGCTCGTTGCCAGTGCTGTAGTCTCCACCCCTTCTCAGTGCACCACCATAGGGCACTGATTTATGTGGGGGTGCACCTGCAGGCTTGCTCCCGATCCAGGCTGTGTGTGCACAAAGACACACACAGCGCAGCTTGGCCCCACCTCCCGCTCCCTCCTCACAGAATTTGATTGGCTCCCACTGCTCTCACTGAGTCTTCTGAGGAGAGGAAGAGAGAGCAGCGCAGTGGATCGAGACAGGACTCAGGTAAGTGTTTAGGGAGGTGAGGGGCTGATACAAATACTGGGAAATTTTTTTGAACCTAATGCTGAGTATTCATTGAGGTAAAAAATTTCCTGTGTTTAGAATCACTTTAATATGGAGTGGCATAATCCAATATGAGAGTATGAAACTGATGTAAAATAGGGGGCATGGTGTACGTAGCCCAGTGGAGTAATCAGAGAGCACATAGCAGTATCCACTCTCCATTATAGATTAGCCCCAGGTCTTTGAGTGGAAAGCTGCAATTGTACAGAGGCAGGCAGCCATATTTCCTTTCCTTACACTCCCTGATGGTGATATAAGTGGGCTAGAAGAATGCCAGTCATGGGATGCCCAGTAATTCTCCACATTGCACAATATTGAATAATGTGTCAATTTATACAGCACTTTACATATAAATTGTACATTCACATCAGGCCCTTCCCCAAAGAAGCTTACAAGCTAAGGTCTCTAACTCAAATTCATACACATACTAGGGCCAATTTAGACAGGAGCTAGTTAACCTAACAGCATGTCTTTAGAGTGTAGGAGAACATGCAAACTCCAAGAAGGTAGTGCCATGGTTGGGATTCAAACCCAGGACCCTACTGCTGCTAGATGGAAGTGTGAACCACTAAGCCACTGTGTTGCCCTATATTAATCAACAGCACCCCACCACTATACCCACCACAGGGTTACCACTGGGAATATCGCACGAAGATTTACCATCTGGGTTGCACTATATATGGACTGTTTCCATTACTAGCCATTGATTGCCTTTGCACATTGTCACTGTTTACTTTTGCACACTGTCACTTTAATTTATTCATTTGTGCACAGTGTCTCTTTATTCGGTCATATTTATGCTCTAATCAGGGCCACCTTTATTTATTTATTTATTTATTTGTTTACCTACCAGTTTACAAACCCATCCATCCACTGAATATTAAGATCACCACTAAATATGACAAGCAGCAGGGAAGACCAATAAGAAAGCAGCAGTGCTGTCAGCCACTCAGTGAGCCACCCCTGCATGGCAAATAGTCACTGCTGGGGGCTCTTCTAGCAATCAATAGATCTAATAAGGTACATTTCTGCTAGGCACTATATGCATGTCAAAATTAGCATAAAAATTACAAATGTACAATGTACATGTAGCACCCTCCTAGGTAGGTGCTAGGGTTAGTGTATTATAGTTTTGGTTTCTCTGCCTAACAGAGAGACAGCTAGGTGAATTTATTTGCTGTCTGCTTAACAGAGAGCGGTGATTGGTTAGTGTAGTCTGGTCAGCGTGCTCTGGTGCTGTTCATGCTGTCTGAGTGTCCCTGTGCCTAGCAACCTAGTAAGCTTCTGGGCTATAGGTGGAGACTAAGCAGATGAACAGCATGAATATGCATACAGCCCTGGCCAATTGTAAGGGGAGTTGCCCCTAGGTATGCTAGGTACTGGTATTTATGTTCAAGGAGCACATGGGCTCTGTGTCATTCCTAGTAGAGGATTGCACCAGGCTGGGAAAGAGACATTGCCTCCCCTGCCACTGGCTGCCATGTGGTCTCAGGTGGGCAACCTAAATTGCTAATATGCGGCCTCAGGTGGAAAAATAGAGGGTCTTAAGTCTGTGTGACAAGTCTAGGCCTGCCATAGTTGACAGAGGTAGAGTCTACAGTGCATCTGGTCTGGTATCCCCTAGAGAGAAGGCTGCGGGTCGTGCTTCAGGAGCCTTGTGAGTATAGACACCTTAAACAGTTATACCCTCTTGTGCTCTAAGTCAACTGAGGGCCCACAAAGAACAAAGAAGAACGCTGGCTAGTGTTCTTAGAGCTTTGTCGAGAACTTTCAACTACTTTAGTATAGCACACCCCTAAGGAGCTGCAAGTAGAATGGGATCCCCCACCCTGCACAGTCAGGTACACTGAATCTTCACAGTCACCTCAGAGTCAGAAAACAGTCCAGTACCTTGTTTTGTTATTAATTGAGGGCTTATAAATTGGATAGGGATCGGAAAAATTTTGGGATGCCCACTTGACTTAAAAAAAAAACTTCAGTGACAACTTCTCCTATATACAGTCTATATACACTCCACTGCTTCCTCCAGCATTCAATTGCTTTCAGATCTCCAGCTGTCAACTTGTTGAAATTTGGTAGTTAGAGCCATTACAGGCAAGGATTTGCAGACCTTATACTTGAAAATAGGGGGACACCGCTAACACATTTCCAGCACTCCCTCCTGTGATTACTGAGACCAGCACTACCTCTTCAGGCACTGCCAGCCTGCCTTGCTGCAGCTGCCCCTCTCACTATCCCTCCTGGTTCACTTTTCTACAGTCCTCCCAGACTAAAACTTTCTCCAAAGTCCTCCCAGACTTAACACTTACCAGCCCACCCAGCTGACTCTTCAGGAGATTTCCCGGAAGTGCTGACCTGCTCCTGCTGTCCTCACACTTGGTACCGTGCCTCCAGGATGGGATTCCTCTGTATGTTGTATGTTACACTAAATGACCTCATATGAAAATATACCACTACATAACATGTAAGTCACTGAATACATAATTAAAGTGGTTGTTAAGCCTACATTTTTTTTTTTAATACCAAACTTTATACTTACTTGCTCGTTGCCAGTGCTGTAGTCTCCACCCCTTCTCAGTGCACCACCATAGGGCACTGATTTATGTGGGGGTGCACCTGCAGGCTTGCTCCCGATCCAGGCTGTGTGTGCACAAAGACACACACAGCGCAGCTTGGCCCCACCTCCCGCTCCCTCCTCACAGAATTTGATTGGCTCCCACTGCTCTCACTGAGTCTTCTGAGGAGAGGAAGAGAGAGCAGCGCAGTGGATCGAGACAGGACTCAGGTAAGTGTTTAGGGAGGTGAGGGGCTGATACAAATACTGGATCTCCAGATTTCGTTGAGTCATCGCACCAGAAGGGACCTTCTGTGGTGGCTCCAGTCCCCGGCGGTGTCGGGGGGCAAGTCTTTTCGTCCTTGCTCGTGGACAGTGATCACCACAGATGCCAGCCTGTCGGGCTGGGGTGGTGTTCTGGGCGTTCTGTCTGCCCAGGGAACTTGGTCGGAGGAGGAGTCCTCCCTTCCGATCAACGTTCTGGAATTGCGAGCGATATATCTCTGCCTTCGGCGTTGGTCGGACAGGCTGCAGGGCCATCCGGTTTGAGTGCAGACGGACAATGCCACAGCGGTGGCCTACATCAACCACCAAGGGGGCACCAGGAGTGCCCGAGCGGCTCGGGAGGTGGCCGACATTCTGTCTTGGGCCGAGACGCACGTCCCGGCGATATCTGCTGTTCACATTCCGGGGGTGGAAAACTGGTAGGCGGATTATCTGAGCCGCCAGACCCTGGACCAGGGAGAATGGCCCCTTCACCCGGATGTCTTTCTGATGTTGTGCGAGAAGTGGGGATCCTCAGATGTGGACCTGTTTGCGTCTCGTCTGAACAACAAGGTGGAAAGGTTCGTGGCAAGAATGCGCGATCCTCGGGCAGACGCCTCAGACGCGTTGGTGGCGCCCTGGCATCAGTATCGTCTGATGTATGCCTTTCCACCGATTCAGCTGCTGTCCAAGTTCCTTCGGAGGCTGGCCTCGGAACCGAAAACGGTGATTTTGGTGGCACCAGACTGGCCTCGACGGTCTTGGTACGCAGACCTCGTGAATCTGGCGGGCGACGCTCCGTGGCGTCTGCCTCTTCGAGACGATCTCCTGTCTCAAGGGCCGATATTTCATCCTGCTTTACAGTCGCTGGCTTTGACGGCCTGGCTGTTGAGACCCAGATCCTGAAGGATAGGGGTCTCTCCCCTGAGGTCATTCACACTTTGATTAAGGCTAGAAAGTCCTCTTCGGGGAAGGTTTACTACCGTACTTTGAAGGCCTATTTTGCCTGGTGTGAGTCCAGGGGGTATTCCCCTTGTTCATACTCTGTGTCAAGGGTGTTGGCTTTTCTTCAAATGGGCGTGGACCAGCGTTTGGCGTTGGCCACGATTAAGGGTCAGATTTCTGCTCTGGCCGTTCTCTTTCAGCGCCCTGTGGCGTCTAATTCTTTAGTGGGCACCTTTGTTCAAGGGGTGCGGCATCTGGTCCCTCCTAGGAGGGAGCCTTTGCCTCCATGGGACTTGAATCTTGTTCTGTCCGTGTTGCAACATGCTCCCTTTGAAAAAATCAGGGAGATCTCGTTGTCTATGTTGTCCAAGAAGGTCGCCTTTTTGGTGGCAATCACCTCGGCTCGTAGGTTGTCGGAGCTGGCTGCCTTGTCCTGCAGATCTCCATATTTGGTGGTTCATTTGGATAAGGTGGTCTTGCGTCCTAACCCGTCTTTCCTTCCGAAAAGGATTTCGGAATTTCACCTCAATGAGGACAATGTCTTGCCTTCACTTTGCGCAAAGCCTAAACATCCAAAGGAAGTGGCCTTGCATTCCTTGGATGTTGTTCGGGCGGTCAGGGTTTACCTGTCATCGACTGAATCCTTTCGCAAGACGGATTCTCTCTTTGTTCTTCCAGAGGGGCCTCGGAAGGGCATGGCGGCGTCGGCCTCTACCATCGCCAAATGGATCAGGCAGGTCATTGAACAGGCCTATGCTTTGAAGGGGAAAGTTCCCCCCATGCCTGTGAAGGCGCACTCTACAAGATCTCTGAGTACGTCTTGGGCCTGTCATCATCGGGCTTCTGTGGCCCAGGTGTGTAAGGCGGCGACTTGGTCGTCCGTTCACACCTTCTCAAAATTCTACAAGGTGGATGTTCAGGCATCGGCAGATGCTTCCTTTGGCCGTAAAGTTCTTAGTGCGGCAGTGCCTTAGGGTCCCTTGTTTGGGTCCTTGGCTGTTGGGGTATTTTTACCCCTAGGTTGCTTGTTCTTTCCTGGGTTGTTGCTCCTGTTGAGCAAGTTTTTTTCATGTTGCCCAGTTGGTTTCCTTCCTTTGGTAAAGTTCCTTTCTCTGATGTGGGTATTGCGTTGCCTTAGGCGCGGCTGCTTTTTTTCCCACCCCTCATGTCTACACTGCTTTGGGACGTCCCTATTGTGACGAATATAAAGGGGCGGCGACTGTCGGAGGACGTAAGAGAAAACTGAATTTTTGTAAAATCTTACCTGTAAAATTCCTTTCTCTGAGTCCTCCGACAGTCGCCGCCCCCGCCCCTCTTTTGGGGTTTTGTTTATGTACTCTACTGCTATGCTACTGAAACTGAGGTAGGAATGCAGGAAGCAGGAGGGTATTGACTGAGGGGACCACCCCCTGGGGGTGGGGTATGCTAAAAGCTTTGATATTAACATATTCTGTTGTCTAGCCACTCCTACGGAGCAAAGGTCAATAACCCTATTGTGACGAATATGAAGGGGCGGCGACTGTCGGAGGACTCAGAGAAAGGAATTTTACAGGTAAGATTTTACAAAAATTCTGTTATTCTAGCAGCATTTTAGGGCATGGGTCAGAAGGCAAATGCAGCACAGTTTTAGGTACATATGAGACTAGTTTGAGTAAGTTCATTCACAGGTTTTTTTTTAACCAGTAGTTGACCTTCTTCTAAGCTGCTTCAAGGTACTTTTGCATTCCCATTAACTTATGTGGTGAGAAAAGCAGTTCTGAAGTAAAAAATGGTGCATGTACACTAGCCCTTACCCCCTGCATATTATTAGGCTCAGATACTTTCAGTAATCCCCAGATATGGTAATGTGTATTTGCATGTACCAGTACATATCAGTAAATATTGTTATGTAATGAGACCAGGTGTATGGTCCATTAACTGGGCAATATGCAAGCTCACTATCTTTTGCATGGGTCCCACCAGGTTTTACCGCAATTGCTGGGTTTAACCTCCAGATATTGCCACACTGAGACACTCTGGGAATAAGGCAGCCTGGCCTAACCAGAACCTAGGACCTCTCTATCTAGTCCATTCTCTGTGACAAGTATGATCCCAACTAATTCTCAGACAAAAATTCATGCTCAAGAATAGTTACCCTCTAGTACAGAATAAATCCATGTTCAAGAGTAGTTTCCCACTGGTATGGAATAAACAGAGGTCACGACAAGTTCCTTAAAACAGTTACTGTAGAGTTAATGAGGTAACACTAATCATACATAAAAAAGATGGCACAAGCCTGAACAAGTTACAGATGTTCCTTACCAGGAAAGTGTGAAAGTGAGACCTGCACCCACATGGATAAGTCATTATTTTCCCTGCTTTCCTCAATTGAGGAAAACATGCAGTCTTATCTCCCAGCAGGGAGTTGCCAAGTGAATGGAAGCATACATCATGGTGTCCTGAACCTACATGGTAAGTACATGGTACATGGACATGTAAACTCTGAACTTTTTGACTGCTCCCAGTCCCCAGGAACCCTCCCAGTCCTCATATATCTACTCTTCTGATTCCAGAACACCCAAGAGAGGCACCCTTGTTTCAAAAGGGGCTTTTATCTTAAAAAGGCCTGCACCCTGACACACTGGGGTTATTTACTAAATCTGGAGAGTGCAAAATCTGGTGCAGCTCTGCACAGCAACCAGTCAGCTTCCAGGTTTTATTACCAAAGCTTAAGTGAACAAGCTGAAGTTAGAAGCTGATTGGCTACTAGTGATGGGCAGATGACCCCCGGGTTTAGTTCTACCCCAGATCTCCAGAACACGAAAAAAGTTCTGACCAGAACCCTATTAAAGTTAATAGGACCAGAACTCAAAAAATCAAAAGTCCCAATTTTTATGGTTTATATGCAAGTTATTGAACATAAAAAGGGTATGGGGGCCTGGTACTTCCCTGGGGGACATGTATCAATCCAAAAAAAAAAAAAAAAAACAAACGTTTAAAAAATATAGTTTTTAAATGAGCAGTGTTTTTAATGGTGCTTAAAGTAAAATAAAAATTTAAAAAATAATTTAAATATAGTGCCTGGGAGGTCCCCTTAGTTTGCCTGTGCTGTGTACAGAACCTGCTGCAGCAAAACTGACATATATAAAGAAAAATAAATTACATTTAAAACAATTTTCCCTGCAAGCTTTCTTTATTTTGTAAACATCTTAGGGAGCTAGTCCATAGGATGAAGCCACATTTTAGTGCATTTAGAACAAGATTAGAGATTTTTGGGATAAATTCTGGTGTCTCTTTGGCAGACTTTGGATAGAAATAACAAAGTTTTGCACCACAATTAGCAAGCTGTATGTGTAGAAGCCAAATTATAGTGCACTCAGGCCGAGATTAACAATTTTTTTTAGATAAAGTCTGGTATCTCTTTCACAGACTTTGGATAGAAGTAATAGGTGCGGAAAAATTGGGCTTTGGGTGTTGGTAATGCATTCACACCATAACCCTTCACAGTTATCCTTGGCAAATGCAGGATTGGACTATGCTCTTAAAAATTACTCCCAGTAGGCCACCTATGCTATGTCCTACTATCTCTTTCTCCCTGAGTTTATGGGATAGATTGATGAAATCTCACGGATTCAAATCCCCCCATACCCCCTTGGCTCCCATAACTGGTGATCCGGACTTTACCCCAGGTCTCAACCCCCACAACTTTGCTTGGTGGACTAATAAAGGCTTCATTTGTATTGCTGATTGTTGTGATAATAGGGGATCCTAACTAGAACTGTTTTGAGAGAAAAATACCACCTTCCCAACTCTGAGTTTTACCACCACATCCAGATTACACACTTTTTGCAATCCCTGCAAACTTTTTCTGACCTCTCTACCTCTACCTCAATGGAGTGTTTGTGTGGGTCGTATAATAAGCACACGGGTCATATTTCAAAAGTTTACAGTATCCTGGCCTCCACCTCAGCAAAATTATTATATATGCAGAAATGGGAACAGGATCTCAATGTAACGTATGAAATTAATGACTGGTTTCAGACGGCCCAACGTGCTTCTTGATCATACATAAATACGGCATTGATAGAGGCCAATTATAAGATTTTAATGCAATGGTATATGGTCCCAGTGAGAATTGCTGCATATGTCGAGGGGGCCACTTCTGCGTGTTTCCGGGGATGTGGTATGCAGGGTACAGTACTACACATGTGGTGGTCATGCCCAAAGGTGAAACATTTTTGGATTCGGGTTTACAACTTTATTTATTCACTTACGCAAGTCAACTTATTAAAATCTCTAGAGCGAACTCTACTTGGACACTTCCCAGTGGGGGTGCCTAACTGAGCGAGAAAACTTATAGCTTTTATCTTCACAGCAGCCAGGCTGGCCATTGCCAGATCATGGAGATCACCAACCATTCCATTTTATCTGGTGAAACACAAATTAACTTGGATCATGATCAATGAGCGCCTCTCGGCAACCATCTTGGACAAAAGAACCCAGTTTGACAAGACATGGGAACCATGGATCAAATACCTGTCCGACCCATTGTAACTTGTAAGTTGTGATGGTTCCAATAACAAAGTCTTATAGAGTGCACTTATCTTCTCCTGGGATACATTCTTCTTCTTCTACTATCCCTTTCTGGTACTTTTCTTTTTTCCTACTGTTTTCTCATTTTTCCTTCTTTTCTCCTCATCCTTATAGATAATGATGTGGTTGGAGGGGATGCTATACCCCTTCGAAATTTTCACCGTGGTGTCCATCTTCCTTCTTTTGGAGCATGTTTGGTTTTCTCGGTTTGGAGGGAGGGGGTCTGTGCCATTCCAGGGCCCTTGGGCGACAGGTAATAGAAGGATCGCTGGGTGCATCAGGTACCTGAATACATTCAGACATATGATTGGCAAATATGGTATCTATGTGTGAATGAGGAATACCCTGCTTGTTCCTTTTTACCACGTTTAATTGTCATGGAACCATGGAAGCTTATCTTTTCTGTACAATATGCTTTGTATTACTTTTTATTGTTTAAAACTTAAAACTCAATAAAAATCATTGAAAATGAAAAATTACTCAGTTACTCCTCACAGTTTCTCTTGGAGGGCGCAGGACTGGACCCTGCTGCAAAAAAACTAAAATTATATGCACCTGGCTGTCACAAAGTTGCAGAAAAATTGGGCCTTGAGTTTTGATGTTGTCTTCACACCATAACCCTTCACAGTTATCCTTGGCAAACACAAGATTGGACTCTGCTTTTAAAAATGACTCACAATTACTCCTCACAGTTACTCTGAGGGCGCAGGACTGGACGCTGCTGCAAAAAATGTAAATTATATGCATCTGGCTGTCACACAGATGCAGAAAAATTGGGCCTTGAGTTTTGGTGGGGCCTCTGCACCGTAACCCTATAAAGGTACTCTTGATAAAAGCAAGAATTGGCATTGCTAAAAAAATGTATGGGCTAAGGTCAGGTCTGTAATGATATAGAATGCTGCATTTTTGCTGCCTTGGAATTTTACTTTTGTACTGTACTGTACCTCATTGTTTTCTATGCTCGTGTTGAGCGTTTTGTTTACTGTGTCAAAGTTTTATATCTTTTTCAATAAAAAGAGTTAAAAAAAATTAAAAAAAACACCTACAAAGCTAGGCAGCCTAGACCGTCTTGCAGAGATTCCTGATCCCCAAAAAATTTAATTAGCAACATCAGCATCAGGGGCTTGATAGCTGTGACTGATTCATTTTGAGAAATGTCAGCCGGTCAACAGAGTCTGTGGACAGACGCACTCTTTTATCTGTCACAAAACCTCTGGCAACACTGAATGCCCGTTCAGAAAGCATGCTGGATGCAGGGTAGCCCAGCAGCTTAATTGCATACTAGGCAAATTCTGGCCAGTGATCTATTCTCATGACCCAGTAACCCAGCGGATCGTCTACTGGAAAACTCTCCATGTCTGTTTTCGCCCCCTAGATAATCTTCCACCATATGATGCAGACGCTGCTGATGGGAACTTGAGTTTGACAGCCATGGGCACTGAGGACTAAAGTAATAGTAGTATGCATCACTTAGATGGCCCCCTTCTCCATCGCTACTCCTTTAACAAACAGAAGCCTCAGTCTGGAAAGGTGTTACATAACCTACTCTTTAAAGCATCCTCAAAATATTTCATCCTGTGCTTCCTCTGCGAGGGCAGGATGAGTTTTAAAACTTTCCCCTTGTAACGGTGGTAAAGGAGGGTTGCCAACAAATAATGATTCTTATCCTTGATGCCACAAATTCTCGGGTCCTTTTGCAGGCTTTGAAGAATAAGAGAGGCCATGCGCTACAAGTTTGTGGAGGCATGAGAATCAGAGTTCTCAGGGTCACTGAGGATTACACTATCTGGAACTGCCTCCTTCCAGCCACGTTCTACTCCCAAGGTTTCTGGGGACTGAAAACCATCTTTTAAAGAATGATGTATGTCATCCTCTGCTTCAATGCCTCCTCAACTCCCATAATCCCCCTCCTCCTCTTTCTCCTCTTGTGTTTTCTGTGGCCTCGCAACTCGCAAGAATGTTGTCTGCATAAAGTGGGTCATGAGAGCAAAGGAAGTCCTCCTCTTCCTTCCGCTCCTCTGCTTTGAGTGCCCTGTCCATAATGCCACGCAGAGTATGCTCCAGCAGGAACACAAGAGGGATAGTGTCACTGATGCATGCATTGTCACTGCTCACCATCCTTTTCGCCTCCTCAAATAGTGACAGTACAGTGCATGAATCCTTTATCAGCTGCCCCTGAGCCTGTGCTTGTGCCATGCTCACACAGGTACTCGTTGATGGCCGCATGTGCAGCTGCTGCAGCATTGCCAAAGTTGAGTTGCACCTCGTGGGCATGTCACAAATTAGATGGTTTACTGGGCAAGTGGAATTCCCACTGAATTTCAGCCAACCGAACACTGGCTGTGTATGACCACCTGGAATGTCTACAGACTGTTCTGGCTTGCCTTAGAAGATCTTGCAACCCTGGGTACCTGTTTGAGAAATGCTGCACCGATAAATTGAGGACATGTACCAGGCATGGTAAATGTGTCAACTTTCCCCGTCAAAGGGCAGACAAAAGGTTAGTGCCATTATCGCACACCGCAATTCCTGGCTCAAGCTGCCATGGTTTGAACCACCTCTGGGCCTGCCTCTGCAGAACTGAAAGAATATTTTCTCTAGTGTGGCTCTTGTCCCCTAGACAGACCATCTGAAGCACTGCATGGCATCTTTTAGCCAGACTCCTTGAATAACCCCTTGAACGCTTAGGGGTTAATGGTTGTTCAGTGAACAATTAAGCAGAAGAGGGCATTAACCTCCCTGGCGGTATGATTCTTTCGGATTTTAGGTGCTGAAAGCGGTACCATTATTTTGCTTGCAATTCTGGAGAATGAGTAGCCCAAACCAACTATTTACTAATGATTTTTTTTTACCGTGTGTTCTTCTTTATAACATCCCGAGTATGATAAAGTTTGAAACACAAAATCCTAAATTATAATATAATAAATAACTATAAAATAATAATATAATAACACTTTTCTTTTCCAAAAAATAACACTTTTTATTCAATAAATGATAGTAAATCATGTAATCAAAAACACTGACATTTTTTTTTGTCAAACAAGGATGCAATATATATATTTTTTTCCCAAAAAGGATGCAATATTACTCTTCATACTGCTTCAATAAACGTCCCGGGTGTGGAAAATTTTGAAACAGGGTACAGCGCAAAGTCCAACATCACAGTCTGGACAGTAGTACCGCGTTTCCTTTCTTATTTTCCGCCCGGTGTCGTCGTGCTTGTAACAGCACACCACACACATTCTTGTGGGTGCAGTCTTCTTCTCCGTCGGCGGAATGAGGTCCATAAAATGACGACCGGTCAGTCGTTCGGGGTTCACGACACCAGCAGCACGGCGTCCGGATCGACTTACAGTTGGTGTCTGGTGCCTGAGAAAAATCAGCTCCGCAATTTTCCACACAAAGTCCGCATGGATCACAGGCCGGTCACTTTTCTTTTTTAGCAGAATGAAGGCATTCCATAAACACTGCTCCAGGAGGTGTCTGAAAATGTTTTTATAGTATTTTTTCTGCTGTTTCCGCATTGCTAGATAGAAAGTCATGGCCTGGTCAGCTCTGTCCACACCTCCCATGGTGTTATTATAATCCAGGGCCAGTTGCGGTTTCAGCACATCTTTTCCCCCTTTTGTATGGACCATGACAGTGGCGGTGTTATGGATGGTACTCATCAGGCAGACATCTTTTTTGTCGCGCCATCTAAGTGCCAACATTTTGCCTTTCTGCCAGGCAACTAACTCTCCGGGCTTGAGTTTTTTGTTGGCAAAGCTGGGGGGCATGTCACGCTGGTTTGCTCTGACGGTCCCATACACATCCGTCTTATGCTGTAGGAGGAACAGTTCTGGGGACGTGTAAAAATTGTCTGTAGTGACACAGTACCCCTGATCCAGCAGAGGCTCAATAAGCGTCAGAACAGAAGCAGTTGCCATCCCATAGCTGCTGAACCTTGGGTTGAACTTGGTTCCTCTTCCGGTATATAGGACCGAGTTCCAAATATAGCCAGAGCTGGATTCACACAGCATAAAAGATTTGATTCCAAAGCGTGCTCGCTTGGACGCAATATATTGGATCCAGCTAAGTCTCCCTTTATATGCCATAAGACTTTCGTCAATGCAAATGTCTCTTTCTGGGACATAGGACCGCTGGAAGTTTTTCAAAATTAATTGATAAATGTCCCAGATCTTTTTCAGCTTCGGAGCCGGATGAGATGTTTCATCAAAATCCTCATTATTGGCAAAGTGCAAATATCGCATAATAAGGGAAAATTTGTACTCCGACATAATGGTTCCAAAAAAAGGTGTGGCCAATAATTTGTTTGTGGTCCAATACCACTTCTGCAGGGGTTTCCCCACCACTCCCTGCAGAATAATAAGGCCCAGGAATCTCCAGATATCCGCACTGGTAACGGGTTCCCACATCCTGCTCCTGGAAAACCGCCGATGTGCTGCGGCTTGTTGTTCCTGGTACCGGTTGGTCTCCACAACAATTTTTTCGATGACCTCATCAGTCAAAAAAAGATGCAGATACGCCAAGGGGTTATCCTCCTCAACATCAACTTTGAGACCAGGCGTTCCGGTAAATGGAAACCTTGGGGGCGCTACGTGCTCCGTACCGCAGTCGATCACGCACCAAGTACGCACATCGCTCGGCACATCGTCATCACTAAACTCACTTTCAGCGTCGGATGACGAGCTTCCCCATGAATCGCTGTCACTCCACTCTCCGTCGCTATTGCCCAGCAGGTCATACACCGCTTTTGATGTTGCGGCGCGCTTGCTTGAGGCCATGGTCGCTCTGCAATGATCCAGATACAAAGTATGGGAATAATGCAGGAAGTGCAATGGAGAAAGCACTGGGGGGCAAGTAAAGGTCACTTTATTATATTTTGGGAATGTAATCCAATAGGATTACAGTGTATCAGTGTGTTTGGTGTTTATACTTTTTGAATTTGCCGCCGGTTCCACCCCCCGGCGGACCTCACGTCGCCGGAGACGGAAGCCGGGGCTGACAGACGATCGAGAGGAACATCCGCCGCCGGACACCGCTCTCATACATCGCTGGATCCTGGAGAAAAGGTAAGTGAAACCTCCACCAGGATCCAGCGATCTTCCTAGCGCTACCCCGAGTGTGACTCGGGGTTACCGCTTTTGGCTCAAAAATCTTACCCCGAGTCACACTCGGGAATACCGCTAGGAAGGTTAAGGAGGAGGGGGTGGAGCTAAAAAATCCTGCATCATCACCACCACCAGGTGTATGGAGACATGGTAGCAAAACAAGCTCCAGCACTGAGCCCTGTCCTACATCCTTCCTAGTTGCAAGCAGAGTTACCCAGTATGCTGTGAATGAAATATATTGTCACTGACCATGCTTGCTGGATTAAGTGTCAGCAGTAATGTGGATCTTGCTGCTGTCTGCCTTGCCCAATGATGCCAAAACATTGCCTTCCACGTGATGGTACAGTGCTGGAATGGCCTTTTGCGCAAAGAAATAGCGACTGGGAACCTGCTATTGTAGTAAAGCCAGTAAATTGGTCAAGTTGGAATTTAGACGCTGAGCATGTGGGTGGCAGGAAGATTATTTTTTTTTTGCTGCAGCAGCTGGGGCAGAGACATTTGCCTGCTATACTCTACAGCTGGTGGTGTGCTGGTGTGCTTGCTTGTTGCAAGGACCTGTGACACCCTTTGCTATACCATCATCCCTGTCAGTGGAGGCTGCTGAGAGATCATGATATATAGAGGGGTTAGAGCTAAAAGGAGAGGAGTGAGAAGAAGAAGTGTGTCTTTTTTGTGTGGCTTTCAGGTGCTGTTGCCAACTGGCTGAGCGGTGGGAGGGTAAAAGCCATTTCAAGCATGTGGTATCCAATTGGCTGGTGTTTTTGCCATGCTTGATCTGCACAAGGGATTGCAAATTGCAACAGTGCGATTGCCTGCACATGTGCTAAAAAATGCCCACACAGCTGCGCTCTGGGAAGTGGGCCTGGGAAATAGGAGCTCTACAATCTGATAGAACAGGGTGGCTGCTCCCTACTCTTCCGTGATGGCTGCCTCTAGAGGACATCCTGCCTTGTTGGGGGTGTGCCATCCCCTCACTTTCCTCTTCTGCTCTATCAGGCTCCCAAGTAGACTTAGTGACCTCATCATCCCCACCATCCTCATCACTGGAGTCAACTTGGCAATACGCTGCAGCTGGGGAAATATGACTGCCAATTTGATGTTTATCAGTGTTATCCCCTCTCTGTATGCTCATGTTACTCCCTTTCTCAACCTCACAACCAACATCAGAATCAAGTAATGGCTGTACATCCTCAAGCAGCAAATGGCTGATGCTGTGTTCAAATGATTCAGCTGACTCCTCAGTGCATGATGCTGGGGCGATGGCAGGAGTAGCTGTGGACAAGGAGGCAGAACAGGCTGTTCTGTCAGCTGTGGTGGACTGTGAACTTGTGTCAGCATAGGTGATAAAGGATAAGAAGGATGAGGATGGCTTATTAAGCCAGTCAACCACTCCTCTGCATGCTGTGGCTGTATAGCACAGGCAACATCATTAAACAGAGACAGACGTTGCCTGGCTGATGACAGACCACATCCACCTTTGCCTGTGGACACAGAGGCTGCTGGCCCCCTTATAGTGGAAGGGGAATGTCTGCCTCCCAGACATGATGGGGGGGGGGGGGGGCTAATACACAAGTTTATTAGATAATGGGAAATGGGTGATTGGTTGCACTTTATTTAATGAAATGTGATGTTTGGTGCACTTGTGTACAATTGAGGACTCTGACACGAGTAAAAAGAATAATAAAAAAAAGGGGGAAACGCTGCGTCAGTCCCCAATTGTACGCAGTTGAACACCAGTGTCTCAGTAAGACAAACTGTGGCTCTCAATTTAACCACTTAAGCCCGAAGGATTTGGCTGCTAAACGACCAGGGGGTATTTTGCGATTCGGCACTGCGTGACTTTAACGGACAATTGCGCGGTCGTGCAACGCTGTACCTAAACGAATTTGACGTCCTTTTTTCCCCACAAACAGAGCTTTCTTTTGGTGGTATTTCATCACCTGTGCGCTTTTTACTTTTTGCGCTATAAACAAAAAAAGAGCGTAAATTTTGCAAAAATAACAATATTTTTTCACATTTTTTTATATGAAATTCCCCCCCAAAAAATGTAAAAATCCAAATTTTTTAACATTTTCGGCCAATTTGTTTAATGCTACATATGTTTGGTAAAAAAAAATCGCAAAAAGCGTATTTTTATTGGTTTGCGCAAAAGTTATTGCGTTTACTAACAAAGGGAAAGATTTTTGTCATTTTTGTTGTTTTTTTTTTAACGCGTAATGGCGGCGATCTGCGATTTTTTTTTTTCGGTACTGCGACATTGTGGCGGACAGATCGGACCCTTGACTGACATTTTTGACACTTTTGGGGTTACCAGTGACATTTCTACAGTAATCAGTGCTATACATATGCACTGTTACTGTAAAAATACACTGGTAGTGAAGGGGTTAACTTTATTTGAGAGGGAGGGGCTGTGTGTGTCCCTAGGGGCGTGATTCTTACTGTGATTGGCTGTGGCTTGAGGTGTAAGGACACTGATCAACGGTTCTAAATAGTAGAACCGTGTGATCAGTGTTTTTACACCGAGGAGAATGACAGGCAGCTTGTTTACACAAGCCGCCTGACTTTCTCCCTCTCCCCCGACGATCGCCGAGTGACCGGCGGACATCGGGTCCGCCGGTCACACGCGCGGGGGGTCCGTGCCTCCGCGGGCGCGCGCTCGCTCCCCAGACCCTCCCAGGCTAGTGACGTTAATTAACGTCACTCTGCCTGGCCGGGGCTGACCGCCGCAGTAAATTTACTTGCGGCAGTCAGCAAGCGGTTAAAAAAAGGAGGCAAGGGATCAACAACAATAATAAAAAAAAAAGGAACACAGCGACAAAAGAAATAAAAATACAAATGAAATGTGCTTGGTGCACTATAAACAATACAATTTGGGACTGCCTCTGACACAAATGGAAAAACTGGAAAAAAAAAAAGTATTAATAAAAACTGTGTCGCATAAGACAAACTGTGGCTGACAATTTAAGGGGACAGGGAAAGCAAAAAAAAAAGACGCAGCGACAAAAATAAAATAAAAAAAAAAGTGTGTATACAGCACAGCACTAAATGTAATGGTGTTAAACACTGCACTACACTGACAATACACTACACTCACACTACACTGACACTACACTACTTAAACTACACTGACACTACACTACACTCTACTCACACTACACTCACACTACACTGACACTCTACACTCACACTACCTAGCTTGCTAAAATGTATTGTCATTGAGCCCTGCTCTGTCTCCAACTTCTCACTGCAAAAGGTTCTGTGGGGCTGAGACTCTGTGCACTGAGCCATTATTGGGCAAAGTCATCATGACTTTATCCAATCAGGGCTCTCACAGTTCTCTGTGCCCTGAGTGGGCAAAGCCTTGCACCTGACCAGCGGTCAGGTGCATTGCTTCAGCCAATCTGGTCTGTTACAATGCGCTGTGCAGCACGCAGTGCATTGTGGGGCGCTTGGCGGGAGAAAATCCAGCTGAACACCCAAATGAGTGCTGTTCGGGGGCCAAACTGATGCTCGGCCCAGACAGCTTGCCCATCACTATTGGCTACAATGCACAGCTGCACCAGATTCTGAGTGCACCAGTTTTACTAAATCCACCGACTTATCTACTACCAGCTTAGCCTTCAGCTGCCTCTCATTCTATACCATCTCTCTTTCAATCCAAAAGGCAGTCGGTTGGGTCTGTAAAAGATTTAAAAGTCACTACACTGGGGGGGATACTATACTGTTAATCAGCTTGTATTCGTGGTAGGAGAATATCACTGGATGGATCCAATCTCTTTACACACTCTTAGGGCTCTTTCACACGGACCGCCTCCGTAGGCGGATTCGTGCTGCTCAGCGGGGATCGATCCGCGATCCCCGCTGAGCCGGCAGATGACAGCTCCGTCTCTGCTTGCAGTGCGGAGAGGGAGGTGTCACAGCCCCCGCTGCTCTCTATGGGGAATCGGATGAGAGCGGACCGCCTGTTCGCTCTCATCCGATCCCCAGGACGGATGGAAAATAGGGTTTCCATCCATCTGGATTTCACGGATGCGGATGGCAGCGGGTGTCAGCGGACATGTCACCGCTGACATCCGCTGCTCCATAGGGCTGAATTGGGCATCCGATCAGATCCACCTAAAAAACTGACAGGCGGATCTGATCGGACCGCCCGTGTGAAAGAGCCCTTAGGCTTGGTGGCATATGAAGTGTCAGAATCACTGCCATTTTGTTGTAGTGCCATTAGTACAGCCCAGACCAAACTTTAGTTATCTGATTTATCAAGAATGCCAGCTTCAGAGCAATAACACAAAGGGCAAGGTACATGAAATAGGGCCAAATAATGCTACAGATAAAAAAAAAAACACATTGTTTTAATTAAAATGAACGACATTATGCAGTAAGCTGAAGCAGCCAATCAGATTTTAGCCTTTACCAGTGTAGTCAATTCCTAAACATTATTATTTTTTTTTTTTTTTATATATTAGTTGCTGCACTTTGCATTATGATGAAGTAATGGCCAATATTTCCATCATGTGTTGGGATTACCCTTGTGTGAACAGCCCCTCGCTCTGCATGATACTCTGACATCCCCTATATTATTGTGCTGACTGCAAAGTGTCATCTTTCAGCATGCCCTCCCTGCAAGATCTCTACTTTCCTGCAAATCCTAACCCCTCCTAAAAATAGACCCGGCTGCCGGCTGGGAATAGGCATATGCTGCATATGCAGGCTCAGGATAGAGTTTCTTTTGTAAAATGACGCATTGTTAGAGGAGGTATTAATATTGAGGGATACCCTCTGGGAATTAACTCCTTCCTCTCCATGTACCATTTATCCTTCCATTGTATAGACTGAGAAAACAACCTCTGCTGTAAAACCTGCAGAGTCTTTTTTAACCAAAGCTGCTGACATGCCAGTATGTGGACCAGCAGAAAATTGGACTCAGTGCCAGTATAAAATAGGGTTCATAAAACATCATGTCTGGATAATAATACATTCAAGCACAATCTAAAATTAAATATATGAATGGAAAGGAAGGACTAAATGAATACCAAGAATTAGAAATGTATTAAATCTCTGCTTTGATACATACACTGGGTTATCATGACTCATCATGTCTAAAGTTAAAAAGAAAATCATCTCATGTTTTGTTAACCACTTTAAGACTGGAAGGATTTGCCCCCTTCCTGACCAGGCCCTATTTTGCGATTCGGCACTGTGTTACTTTAACGGACAATTGTGCGGTCGTGCAACACTGTACCCAAATAAAATTGACGTCCTTTTCAGTGGCGTACCAGGGGGGGGGGGGCGGGGGGCGGACCGCCCCGGGTGCCACGAACGGGGGGGGGGGGGGTGTCAGGCCGCTCAGGGGTGCCCGCCGGCACCGTCGGGCCGGCACGCATCTCCCTGTGAAGGCAGCTGCAATAGCAGCTCCTTCAGTCAGCGGCGCGCTGCTCACAGGAGGCGGGAAGAAAGAAGGTAAGTGCTGTGCTGTCTCACTGTTATCCCCAAACGGAATGGCTGCATCGTTTCATGTCTCATTGTTAATCACAAACTGAATGGCTGCATCGGGGACGCGCACGGGGCGGGATCAGGAGGTAATGTTTTCTAAATAGTTTCAATGGAGAGTCAATGGGCGGAGTAATGATCGGCTGGAGAGGCAGAGCTGGCAGGGCTGGAGTGCGGAGCGGAGTTCCGATCCGAGCCGAAACCAAGGGGAAACCTTAGGGGAAACCGATATCGGCACAACACTGGGACAGCTGCATAAAGAGGAATTGATCTTCTTTTCATATATCTCCTGTGTCCATTGAATGATTGATTCTCCTCCTCTCCCTCCTGCAGGCATTCAACAGACGCAGGAGATATATGAAAAGAAGATCAATTCTTCTTTATGCAGCTGTCCCACCGCCCCTAATATACAAATTCCTTTGCTGGCCCCCCCAGTGCTATCCAGCACCCCACCCCAGTGCTCTTCAAACCCCCCCCCCCCCCTCTCCAGCCCCCCCCAAGTGCCTTTTTGCCCCCCTCCTCCCAGTTTTCTTCAGCTCCCCCAGTGCTTTCCACCCCCCTGTGCACCCTGCCCCCCCTCAATGATCTCCAGTCCCCCACCAGTGCTCTCCACCCCCCTGTGCACCCTGGCTCCCCCCCCACTCAGTGATCTCCAGTCCCCCCCCAGTGCTCTCCGCCCCCCTGTGCACCCTGGCTTCCCCCCCATCAGTGATCTCCAGTCCCCCCTCCCAGTGCTCTCCACCCCCCTGTGTACCCTGGCCCCCCCCCTCAGTAATCTACAGTCCCCCCCCAGTGCTCTCCACCCCCTTTGCATCCTGGCTCCCCCCGTGCTGTCCAGCACCCCCCCCTCTACCCCCCCCCAGTGCTCTCCACCCCTCACACTTTCCAACCCCCCCCCTTAATTCTCCCCACAGAGGAATTGCTTCCTCTGTGCTCTCCGCCCCCCCTAGTGCTCTTCTATCTTCTATCATGTCTGCAGTCTCTGACCATCTCTTGTATCACATCCTCAGTCTCTGACCATCTTCTGTATCATGTCCGCAGTCTCTGACCATCTCCTGTATCATGTCCGCAGTCTCTGACCATCTCCTGTATCATGTCCGCAGTCTCTGACCATCTCTTGTATCATGTCTGCAGTCTCTGACCATCTCCTGTATCATGTCCGCAGTCTCTGACCATCTCCTGTATCATGTCTGCAGTCTCTGACCATCTCTTGTATCATGTCTGCAGTCTCTGACCATCTCCTGTATCAAGTCCGCAGTCTCTGACCATCTCTTGTATCATGTCTGCAGTCTCTGACCATCTCCTGTATCATGTCTGCAGTCTCTGACCATCTCTTGTATCACATCCTCAGTCTCTGACCATCTCTTGTATCATGTCTGCAGTCTGACCATCTCTTGTATCATGTCTGCAGTCTCTGACCATCTCTTGTATCACATCCTCAGTCTCTGACCATCTCTTGTATCATGTCTGCAGGGGGGGGGGGGGACAGACTGTAAGGGGCACTGTGATGGGGGGCTGTGAAATTTGTGCAATAAATACTCTTGAAAACATTACAAATTTTTGTGGGTGTTTTTTACAGTTTAAGGGGGGGGGGGGGGTGCCAGATATAGGATCCGCCCCGGGTGCCAAATGCTCTAGGTACGCCACTGGTCCTTTTTTCCCCACAAATAGAGAGAACTGTCAGCTGTAATTACAACAGCTGACTGTCCGCTTTCATCACCAGGGAGCGATCGCGGGTGCCTGGCGGTAATCGCGGCTGCCGGCCCCGTGCATCGGCATCCCCGCTGCCGTAGTAGGGCTACGTCGGTTCACGCAGGAGAGGCTGCCTGCCGCAGCATATCTGCGGCGGACGGTCTTAATGTGCTTAAACAGCAGCCTGCAAAACCTTGCGGCCAAAAGAAGCATCCGCGGATGCCAACACATCCATTTTATAAAACTTTGTAAAAGTGTGCACCGACGACCAGGTGGCCGCCGTGCAAACCTGCGTCACTGATGACGGAAAGCCCAGGAGTCACTAAGCACACTGACAGGGAAAGAAGGAACCTGACCCCTGATGGAATAGGCCTGAATCACTCTGTCTGATCCGACTGGAAATGGTCGCAGAGGAAGCGGACAACCCTTTTCAAGGTCCATCCCTGAGCACAAAGAGAGAGTCTGACTTCTTAAAAAACTCCATAGCTGCCAGATACACCCTAATTGCCCGAACTGGAATGTGAAGGTAGGCATCCTTTATTGATAGAGGTGAGGAAATCGCATTGATGCAGGGATGCCACCACTGTTCGAATGGACTCCATTCTGAACTTCTGTACCCGCACAAAGCAGTTTAGCGCCTTGAGGTACAGGATTGGACGCACTTTGCCTTCCTTCCTGGGAACTGTGAACAGGTTTGAGCAAAAACCCTGAAATTGTCAGAGGTCGAAACCGGGACATTCACCCCTTGAAGAAACAGGTCTTGTACCGCCCCAGTTGGAAGAAAAAAACCTTGCTAAATATGCACTGTTACTGTAATAATGACACTGGCAGTAAAGGGGTTAACAGTATAGGTAATCAAGGGGTTAAATGTGACCCTAGGGGAGTGATTCTAACTGTATGGGGGTTGGACTTGTGAAATGATCATAGAGACATGCGATCCTATATAGCAGGATCACATGAGCTCTTTGATCATTTCAGGGAGAAGGACGGTCGGCTGTGTTTACAACAGCCGACTGTCCTTCTCCCTCAGCGGGGAACGATCGAGAGTGTCAGGCGGCAACCGGAGCCGCCTGACACACGCATCGGCTTCCCCGCTGACGAGCGGGGGTGGGAGCGCGCGCTCGCCCCCTAGCTCCTCCAAGGCAAATGACGTATCCATACCTGGTTTTGCCTGAGAGAGCCACTCTGCCTCCGTATATATATAGTATGCGGTCGGCAAGTGGTTAAATAACTAGAGGCAATGTGGCATACATGGAGATACAGAAGAGCTGGAATTATAGATTTGGTTGTACAATGACTGCATGGAGATAAAACTGGAGAGTGCAAAATCCTGTGCAGCTCTGCATAGAAACCAATCAGCTTACAGGTTTTATTGCCAAAGCTTAACCGCTTGCCGATTGTATACAGTACATATATGACAGCAAAGCGGCTATCCTGTCCTGGATCATGTACCTAGTACTTGATCCATGCACCGGTCTAGGGAGCGTGCTCACGCACCCCCGCCACCCCAGCTGTGCTGTGATTGGCTGCAGCACGAACCAATCAGCATGTGCCAGAAACTGTTTGGACGCCTGCACCTGACGATCAGCTTCGGAGATTACCAAAGAGAGCCCTGTGTGAGTAAACAAACACAGGGCTCCCTTCTGACAGCAGCAATGCGCTGTTTTTTCTTCTTGAAAAGCAGCACATTTCTTAGTAAAAAAACTTTACACAGTAAAACATGTTGGCCACACATTTAACCCCTTGATCGCCCTAGATGTTAACCCCTTCCCAGCAGGTGTCATTAGTACAGTGACAGTGCATATTTTTTTTTTTTTTTAGCACTGATCTCTGTATTGGTGTCACTGGTTCCCAAAAAAGTGACAAAAGTGTCAGCTAGGTGTCTGATTTGTTCGCCACAAAATCACAGTCCTGCTATAGGTTGCTGACCACCACCATTACTAGTAAAAATAATAAATAAATAGAAATTCTCTAAATATATCTCATAGTTTGTAGACGCTATAACTTGCACAAACCAATCAATATATGCTTATTGGGATTGTTTTTTTACCAAAAATATGTAGCAGAATACATTATGGCCTAAAATAAATTGTATTTTTTTAAAAAATTTCTAGCAGAAAGTAAAACATATATATTTTTTTTTCAAAACTGTAGGTCTTTTTTGTTTATAGTGCAAAAAATAAAAACCACAGAGGTGATCAAAAACCACCAAAACAATTTTTGTGGGGAAAAAAGGACATAAATTTTATTTGGGTACAGTGTCGCACAACCACACAATTCTCAGCTAAAGTAACGCAATGCCAAATCGCAAAATGACCTGGTCATGAAGGTGGTAATACCTTCTGGAGGTCAAGTGGTTATTTGAACAAGATGATTGGCTACCATGCACAGTTGCACCAGATTCTGAGTGCTTCAGTTTTAGTAAATCTACCCCCATGTGTCATTGTATCCCAAGTTCTGTCCTTCCCCATATAATCTGGAAGTTCAGTGCAGAAAAAAATTAGTTCATATTTTTTGGAAATCGGGACCCACATTTATGGCTATATCTGGTTAAAATCCAGCAGCTATATGAATAGTTATGGGCAGGGGCAGATCCAGAGTCTAGTCTCAGGAGGGGCACATCCAGAAAATAGGGGGTGTTGTTTACGGAACTGTTTTTAACATATCATACAGTCCTAAAACAGTGACACGTTTAAAATGATGCCACTTTCTCTCAGCGTGAAGGAGGTAGGGAAGAATAGTGAGACCTGCCAACCACAGTGATGAAAGTGTTAAGAACAGCTGCGACAGAGGCGGCAGTCTTATCACTTTTATCAACTTCACAGGAGATCTTTATGATTTCCCCGCGGGCTACAGTGCAGCTCACCTCTCCATCCAGAACTCCTTCCCTCTGCCACACACCGCGGCAAAACTAAGGGGGAAGGCTGCTACAGCGCACCTCTCCATCCGGAACTCATGCCCCTACATTAGGGGCGCCCAACCTTTTGAGGAGAGAGGGCCATTTTAGCGCCTTGATAACTGGTCGCGGGCCACAATGAGCGGACCGGGTGGATGACACGTGCGTGTCTACTCAGCATATGCAGAGCAGACATGGACACAGCCAGCTCTACTCTATGGGCCCCTGATCTGATCCGCCCAGACAGAAGGGGACAGATCCCCTTCTGTTTTTTTAGACCAATTGTGTGAAAAGGGCCTAAGGCTGCTTTCACACGGATGCACTGCCATTTACCTGCACCTCAACTGACCTCAGTCTTCTCTTCTTCCTCAGGATTCCTGCAGGTATCGCTGGCTGCTGCTTTCCCCCAGGTGGGTATGGCTGGTGGGCACTGCTGGCTGTCCTACAGGGCTGGTACTGCTGGTGGGTACTCCTGGTTGGTACTGCTTGTGGGTTCTGCTGGCTAGTACTGCTGGTGGTCTCTGCTGGCTGGTACTGCTGGCTGGTGCTGGTGGGTACTGCTGGTTGGTACTGCTGGTGGGTACTGCTGGCTGGTGCTGATGGGTACTGCTGACTGGTAGTGCTGGCTGGTAGTGCTAGCTGGTACTGCTGTGGGTTCTGCTGGCTGGTACTGCTGGTGAGTACACATGGCTGGTGCTAGTAGGTACTGCTGGCTGGTACTGCTGGTGGGTACTGCTTGCTGGTACTGCTGGTGGGTACTTCTGGTAGGTTCTGCTGTCTGGTACTGCTAATGGGTACTTCTGGCTGGTACTGCTGGCGGGTAGTGCTGGTGGGTACTGCTGGCTGGTATTGCTGGCGGGTACTGCTGGCTTGTACTGCTGGCCTGTAATGCTCACGGGTACTGCTGGCTGGTAGTGCTGGCGGGTACTGTTGGTGGGTTCTGCTGGTGGGTTCTGCTGGCTGGTAGTGCTGGCTGGTACTGCTGGCGGGTACTGCTGGCTGGTACTGCTGATCGTTACTGCTGGCTGGTAGTGCTGGCGGGTAGTGCTGGCTGGTACTGCTGGCGGGTACTGCTGGCTGTTACTGCTGGTGGTTACTGCCTGCTGGTAGTGCTGGTGGTTACTGCTGGCAGGTAGTGCTGGCGGGTACTGCTGGCTGGTACTGCTGGTGGATAGTGCTGGCTGGTAATGCTGGCAGGTACTGCTGACTGGTACTGCTCACGGGTACTGCTGGCTGGTACTGCTGGCGTGTACTTTTGGTGGGTACTGCTGGATGATAGGGTTGGTGGGTACTGCTGGTGGGTACTGTTGGTGGGTTTTGCTGGCTGGTTCCCGACCCACCATTCCTGAGCATCAGTGTGACAAGAGCGGTGTTGGAGAAAGCATGTGGCTGCAGTAGAGAGCAGAGCTGATGCTTCCTGTATCACTCTCGAGGCGGAGTACATTTGGTATCACTCCCTATGTGACAGGAGTCGGCGCTATACAGGAAGCATCGGCTCTGCTTCCTCTAGTGCTGGCTCTATTCTTCACACTCATGCTCGTGGATGGCAGGTCAGGAACCCACAATCTGGGCTTGCCGACCCGCCATCCCAGAGCAGGTGGTGGCACTGGGATCCTTGGACCTCTGAGTCAGTAATTTTTTCTCGTGGGGGGGGGGGGGGTGGAGAGAAATTTCCCCATTGCCCCCCCCCCCGGATCCGCCCCTTGTTATGGGGCAGCGAACAAATACAGTTGTATATGGAAACCTTTTCCCATACAACAGTGGTGAAAAAAAAGCCCAGACTGTTCTGTATTGCATAAAAGAAAAAAACAAATCTAAACAATAGTACCTCTAAAGATCTGACAATTTACATTCACTATACAGTACAGGCTATGAAAAGAAAAGACTCAGAAAATAAGCATTACGTATCTCTGCTGTAAAACTGTTTTTACAGTAGGTGCTGACTTGCCAATAAGTGGAAATGGAACACCAGACCAGAAGAGTCAGTATCAGGACATTGTGTGCTCTAAAGTACAAACATTTAAAGTAAAAAAGTTTGTTTAACATTTACGACTAAAACAGGCATGCATATTATTATAGAATAGCAGAAAATATGCAGTAAATACACAAATAATAGTACTCATAATAGGCTTGAGATGTATTTTGTTTCCTTCTTAAAGAAAAGTTAAAAAGTGGACCAATGCAAACATTTGAATATTCATTCCTAAATCTGAACTCTAATCAGCTATAAAAATGTACCTTCTGTCACCCACCTGCCCCCCACATTTCAATTGTTAAATACTCATTTGTCTAGGGGACAAGAAATATGCATCATTGCATATCTTATTCTCTCGCCAGTCCCATAAGGTTGGTTTTCTGAAGCACTCGATCAGTATTAGCCTCTCCCATGTCATATGTCCAATCGTGACTCGTTATACTTGCTAATATCAGGCTGCTTTATAGCTGCTCATATATGGATGTATGGCCCAATAATTACAAATATTGATACCAATTAACCGCTTGAGGACCACCCACTGTAGATATACTGCAGCGGGGCGGCCTCTCTGCACCGTATCACGCACCAAGTACGTGATCCGTGTGCTGGGGTAGGCGTGCCCCCACTGCCCCAGCTGTGCTGCAATTGACAGCAGCACCAACCAATCAATGGGTGCTGGTCGCTGATTGGGCACCCGCTGATCAGCTCTGGACATTACCAAAGAGAGCCTTGTGTAGGTAAACAAGCACAGGGCTTTTTTCTGACAACTACGCAATTGTCAGTCAAAATAACGCAGTGCGATGTCGCAAAAAATTACCTGGTCATGACGGGGGGTAAAATCTTCCGGAGGTCAAGTGGTTTAAACATAGTTAGGTGTTATGATTAAGCACAAAGTTTGTGTGAAACGCGTCAACTAGCAACAGCTCTGTGTCCTGGTTGTGGTTTTTGTACTTGAAGATTGCACAATAAATCGTTCAAGGAGTAGCTGTGGTGTGCAGTCTTTCTTGTTTGGATTAAAGCATAGCTATTAGTCGCATAACTAGAACCTTCAGGGCCCCAGTGCAAGAAACCATGAGGGGCCCCCCTGACCCCTGGCCAGGGCCCCTCCCTTTAAGCCCAAGTTATTTTATTTTTTATTATTATTTTTACCATTTATTTTTTTTTTTTTTACAATATTATTTTTTTACAATTTTTTAAGAGACCCATTGGGGGGCTTTGGTGAGATGACCTCTGATGTTCCACCTTTGACACAGAGAAAGAAGATTGAGGACAAAGCCCTCAACCTCCTTCTCTGCAGCCCCAGTGACGAGGGGGTGCAGAAAGAGAACAGGAGGCTGGGGAGCACAAGGGGGGTCAGCAGAAGGAAGCTGGACAGGAGGAGCAACCCCTGTAGGTATGCCCCTGGTAGCTAGTGTTGATTGGGCAGACAAGGGTTTAGAGTTTATGCTGCCCCATTGGACAGATTTCTTTTCACTTCCTGTCCTGAAGATGAGATAGAAAATGAGAAATAATCTCTCCAAAGTGAACCAAATTCCTCTCTTAAAGAGTTGTCACAGAAACAGGTGTCCACTAAGGAGGAGTTTATTCTTACTTTCTTCTCTGGGACAATGATCACCAAGGCAAACAGAGTGGGTGCACAGATAGCAATAAAAATTTGACAAAGAATCTAACCCTTACCAACTCTATCCAAAGCTAAAAAAAATAATTTATACATTTTGCTTCTATATACACTGTACGATATGAGCAGTAGCAAGCATGGGTGAAAATTGAAACTGCTTGTTATCATTTGCAATTGTCAACCTGCCTATAGTAAGCCGAAGTTTTATATCCATATAGCCAATATCTGCCAGCACCAGAGCTGGTCTTCTCATTCATATAAGCAATATAGGTGGGCTGACAACCTATATATATATATATATATATATATATATATATATATATATATATATGTATATACACACAGTATCTCACAAAGTGAGTACACCCCTCACATTTTTGTATTTTTTTTTTATTATGTCTTTTCATGTGACAACACTGAAGAAATGACACTTTGCTACAATGTAAAGTAGTGAGTGTACAGCTTAAAAGTGAGTACACCCTTAAGTAAAAATGTCCAAATTGAGCCCAAAGTGTCAATATTTTGTGTGGCCACCATTATTTTCCAGCACTGCCTTAACCCCCTTGGGCATGGAGTTCACCAGAACTTCACAGCTTGCCACTAGAGTCCTCTTCCACTCCTCCATGAGGACATCGCAGGGCTGGTGGATGTTAGAGACCTTGCACTCCTAAACCTTCCATTTGAGGATGCCCCACAGATGCTCAATAGGGTTTAGGTCTGGAGACATGTGAAACCAAAAGACCCAAAAGGGTCCACCCTGCGCATATGTAAAAAATAAAAATAAAAATATATATATATATATATATAAATAAAACTAAAACCTGCAGCTGCTGCTCATCACCAAGTGAAGAAATAATAAATACATAAATAAACACAGCGCTGAATACAGTGTAAATATAACTCTAGTGGTATGAATAAATATTGCTAATAAAACCAGTGATCAATAAATACGTGATTTAAATATAAATAAATGTCCAATATAAAAGATGAATCAGTGTCCAAATAACCAAAAATTCAATAGAAGCAAGTGTCCACTGTGAAATTTCTTGTGCAAATGTTGAGTATTCAAAAAAGTGCTCCCAGGTGAACATTAACGGATAATTGAAATCCACACGTGCCCTCTTCCCCACACGTGAGTCCACTTACCAGATTTAGTGGACCCCTTAAGACCTTATAGTCCAGGGGTCTGAAAAGCTTAGGCAAGTGGATAAGGTTTGGGTGCCTTCAAGATGTCCTTTAAATACTTCATTGTGTGGGGAAGAGGGCACTTGTGGATTTCAATTATCCGTTAATGTTCACCTGGGAGCACTTTTTTAAATACTCAACATTTGCACAAGAAATTTCACAGTGGACACTTGCTTCTATTGAATTTGTGGTTATTTGGACACTGATTCATCTTTTATATTGGACATTTATTTATATTGAAATCAAATATTTATTGATTACTGGTTTTATTAGCAATATTTATTCATACCACTAGAGTTATATTAACACTGTATTCAGCGCTGTGTTTATTTATGTATTTATTAGGTCTGGAGACATGCTTGGCCAGTCCATCACCTTTACCCTCAGCTTCTTTAGCAAGGCAGTGGTCGTCTTGGAGGTGTGTTTAGGGTAGTTATTATGTTAGAATACTGCCCTGCGGCCCAGTCTCCGAAGGAAGGGGATCACGCTCTGCTTCAGTATGTCACAGTATATGTTGGCATTCATGGTTCCCTCAATGAACTGTAGCTCCCCAGTGCTGGCAGCACTCATGCAGCCCCAGACCATGACACTACCACCATCATGCTTGACTGTAGGCAAGACACACTTTTCTTTGTACTCCTCACCTGGTTGCCGCCACACACGCTTGACACCATCTGAACTAAATATGTTTATCTTGGTCTCATCACACCACAGGACATGGTTCCAGTAATTCATGTCCTTAGTCTGCTTGTCTTCAGCAAACTGTTTGCGTGCTTTCTTTTGCATCCTCTTTAGAAGAGGCTTCCTTCTGAGACGACAGCCATGCAGACCAATTTGATGCAGTGTGCGGCGTATGGTCTGAGCACTGACAGGCTGACCCCCCACCCCTTCAACCTGTGCAGCAATGCTGGCAGCACTCATACGTCTATTTTCCAAAGACAACCTCTGGATATGACGCTGAGCACATGCACTCAAATTCTTTGGTCGACCATGGCGAGGCCTGTTCTGAGTGGAACCTGTCCTCTTAAACCGCTGTATGGTCTTGGCCACCATGCTGCAGCTCAGTTTCAGGGTCTCTGCAATCTTCTTTTAGCCTAGGCCATCTTTATGTAGAGCAACAATTCTTTTTTTCAGATCCTCAGAGAGTTCTTTGCCACGAGGTGCCATGTTGAACATCCAGTGACTAGTGTGAGAGAGTGAGAGTAATAACACCAAATTGAACATACCTGCTCCCCATTCACACCTGAGACTTTGTAACACTAACGAGCCACATGACTTCAGGGAGGGAGAATGGCTAATTGGGCCCAATTTGGACATTTTTAATTAGGGGTGTACTCATTTTTGTTGCCAGCGGTTTAGACATTAATGGCTGTGTGTTGAGTTATTTTGAGGGGACAGCAAATTTACACCAGTATACAAGCTGTACACTCACTACTTTACATTGTAGCAAATTGTCATTTCTTCAGTGTTGCCACATGGAAAGATAGAATAAAATATTTACAAAAAATGTGAGGGATGTATTCACGTTTGTGAGATACTGTAAGTTGGCATGCCCAAAGATATTAATAGAAATCTGTAATACCAAAAAGAAAAAAAACATACTTATGGTACCTAAAAGTCTCCTAGAGCCAGGTCCAGAGAAAACCGAACAGAGGTTAGAGTGTAGACTATCCACTGCATCAATAGACAGAACTATTGGATCTGTTAATACTAAAGCAATCAGAGGCAGGGCCAGCATCAGAATAAGGCAGCTTAGAGAGCTGCCTTAGGGCGCCAGGCAGGCAGGGTGCAGTAAAATCTAACCCCCGTTTCCCTATTTGCCAACTATCTCACCTTTTTTGCTAGGCATTCCGCCTCAACTGTGTCCTCACTGCTGTGCTGTGTTCTGGTAAAGCGCATGGCCACCCACACACATCGCCATACATGACAGGCTGCCCACCGTGTAGCCCGAGACCTCCCTCTCCCAGAACACTGTATAGCCCATGCCCCCTGCACAGGCTTGCAGTGAAGGCATTTCAGTAGACTACCCTGCACCAGGAGGAGTGCCGAGTACTGTATAGCCCCCTTAGACCTCCCCTCTTCACCCTGCAGTCCAATTAGGGAAAGAGGCAGTGCATGCTTCCTGGAAACTCCTCAGCTTCTTCATGAATGCCAAGGAGTGCCTGTGCAAGGTACTGGATGGGGGGGTAATTGAAGGCAAAGATGGGTGTGCTGGAGGGGTTGGGTGATTAGTGGCATAGGTGGGTGTGCTGAATGAAGGGGGGGGGTGATTGGTGGCATAAGTGGGCGTGCTGGATGGGGAGGGGGGCTGATTGGAGGCATAGGTGGGTGTGCTGGATGGTGGGGGTGATTGGAGGCATAGATGGGTGTGCTGGACGGGGGACAGGGGTTATTTGAGGCATAGGTGGGTGTGCTGGAGGGGGAGGGGGGGTGATTGGAGGAAAAGGTGGATATGCTGGATGAGGGGGGTTATTGGTGACATAGGTGGGTGTGCTGGATGGGGGGGGTGATTTGAGGCACAGGTGGGTGTGCTGGATGGGGGGTGATTGGAGGCATAGGTGGGTGTCTTGGATGGGGGGGTGATTGGATGCATAGATGAGTGTGCTGGACAGGGGATGGGGGTGATTGGAGGCATAGGTGGGTGTGCTGGTTGGGGGGGGGGGGTGATTGGAGGCATAGATCGGTGTGTTGGACGGGGGGGGGTTGATTGGAGGCATAGGTGGGTGTGCTGGATGAGGGGTGATTGGAGGTATAGGTGGGTGTGCTGGATGGTGGGGGTGATTGGAGGCATAGGTGGGTGTGATGGATGGGGGGGGGGTGATTGGAGGCATAGGTGGGTGTGCTGGATGGGGAGGGGGGTGATTGGAGCAAAGGTGGATGTGCTAGATGAGGGGGGTTATTGGTGGCATAGGTGGGTGTGCTGGATGGAGGTTGATTGGTGACCTAGGTGGGTGTGCTAGATGGGGGGGGGTGAATGGAGGCATGAATGGATGTGCTGGATGGGGGGGGGGTTGATTGGAGGCATAGGTGGGTGTGCTGGATGAGGGGGGTTGTTGGAGGCAAAGGTGGGGGTGCTAGATGTTGGGGGGAGTAATTGCTGGCATAGGTGGGTGCGCTGGATGGGGGGGGGGTGATTGGAGGCAAAGGTGTGAGGGGGAGGGGGAGGGGGAGGGTGATTAGAGGCATAGGTCTGCTCACTAAAACTATAAAGATTATTTTTAAGCTAAACTTTAGTGGTAGTAAAGTCCAGTATATATACAGTTTTTCACAAAAGTGAGTACACCCCCTCACATATTTGTAAATATTTTATTATATCTTTTCATGTGACACCACTGAAGAAATGACACTTTGCTAAAATGTAAAGTAGTAAGTGTACAGCTTATATAACAGTGTAAATTTCCTGTCCCCTCAAAATAACTCAACACTCAGCCATTAATGTCTAAACCGCTGGCAACAAAAGTGAGCACACCCTTAAGTAAAAATGTCCAAACTGGGCCAAATTAACCATTTTCCCTGTCCAGTGTCATGTGACTCGTTAGTGTTACAAGGTTTCAGGTGTGAATGGGGAGCACATGTGTTAAATTTGGTTTTATCGCTCTCGCTGATACTGGTTACTGGAAGTTCAACATGGCTGCTCATGGCAAAGAACTCTGAGGATCTGAAAAAAGAATTGTTGCTCTACATAAAGATGGCTTAGACTATAAGAAGATTGCCAAGACCCTGAAACTGAGCTGCAGCACGGAGGTCGGGACCATACAGCGGTTTAACAGGACAGGTTCTACTCAGAATAGGCCTCGCCATGGTCAACCAAAGAAGTTTAGTGCACATGTTCATCGTCATATCCAGAGGCTGTCTTTGGGAAATAGACGTATGAGTGAAGGAAGCCTCTTCTAAAGATGATGCACAAGTAAGCCAGCAAACAGTTTGCTGAAGACAAGCAGACTAAGGACATGGATTACTGGTCCTGTAGTCTGATGAGACAAAGATAAACCTATTTCAGATGGTGTCAAGCATGTGGTGTGTGGCGGCAACAAGGTGAGGAATACAATGACAAGTTTGTCTTGCCTATAGTCAAACATGGTGGTGGGAGTATTGCCGGGATTGGGGAGCTACAGTTCATTGAGGGAACCATGAATGCTAACATGTACATTGACATACTGAAGAAGAGCACAATCCCCTCCCTTCAGAGACTGGGCCACAGGGCAGTATTCCAACATAATAACGACCCCAAACACACCTCCAAGATGACCACTGCCTTGCCAAAGAAGCTGAGGGTAAAGGTGATTGACTAGCCAAGCATGTCTCCAGATCTAACCCTATTGCGCATCTGTGGGGCATCCTCAAATGGAAGGTGGAGGAGCGCAAGGTCTCTAACATCCACCAGCTCCGTGATGTCATCATGGAGGAGTGGAAGAGGACTCCAGTGGCAACCTGTGAAGTTCTGATGAACTTAACGCCCAAGAGGATTAAGGCAGTGCTGGACAATAATGGTGGCCACACAAAATATTGACACTTTGGGCCCAATTTGGACTTTTTGATTTAGGGGTGTACTCACTTTTGTTGCCAGCGGTTTAGACATTAATGGCTGTGTGTTGAGTTATTTTGAGGGGACAGCAAATTTACACTGTTATACAAGCTGTACACTCACTACTTTACATTGTAGCAAAGTGTAATTTCTTCAGTGTTGTCACATGAAAAGATATAATAAAATATTTACACAAATGTGAGAGGTGTACTCATTTTTGTGAGATACTGTATATATATATTTTTCTTTTTAGGGGCCCCCTGCAGGTATATGCCATAATGGGCTAGTGTGCACAGAATTTTAGCACATTATGGCAGACTTACCTTTCAAAGAAGCCTTCTAGCACTGTGCTGTGATAGATCCAGCGGGTCCCAGGCGCTTCCATCTTCGCCTGGTCTTCCTTCCGGGTTCCATGTCTTCAGCCACTTGAATGGGCGGGCCACGATGATGTCACTCCTGCACATGAACAAGGGAGTCACATTGCTGCGGCAGAGTTTAGGGGCGGCCAATGTACACTGAGCTGTGCATGCACAACTCAGTGTACATGGTGGCTGATGGGTAGGAGGAGGCTTTTATGACAGAAGAGGCCGGCAGGGCTTTCTTATGTCATAAACATCTTGCCTGTCAGCAAGTTTTCAAAACACGGCTTTGCTACCACTTTAACGATACACCTGTTTTAGAATCACACCCATTTTAAAAGAATGCCCTGCCCCTAAATAAAGTTCATTCTCTGCCTATAGTGGTTTGGCTGGGCACACAGCAAAAAAGTGTGACTGGAAATGTTTTTTTTTTTTCAAATGTTGGTAACTATGGGATTCAGATTTTTAAAATATCTGTCTTTTTTTCCCCTAATGCTGCATGCTCTCTCCTATTGGGTGCAGCGTAGATGTTTCAGTTTGCCTCATCTGCCAGCTGCCCATAGCCAGTCAGGGGAAGCAGGGAATGCAGAATCCCATTGCAGGACTCACTGGCTATGGGAAGCTGGTAGGTGAGGTGAGGCAAACTAAAACTTTCATGCTGTGCCCGGCCATATGCCATATGGGTGTGCGGGGTTGCATTGTGGAGGGGGGGGGCACCAAAATGCACCTTCGCCTGTGTAGATAAAGATCCTTGCACCGGCCCTGATCAGAGGTCAACCGATGTCTACAATTTGCTAGATTTTTTAGACTTATGGGCCATACACACTATAAGGTTTTCTGAAGAATTTTTTCTTTAGACTTACCAAAACCAGATAATATGAGGTCAAACCTAAACACTTTCAATTTGTATGCAATCTGGCAGGCCCTTGCACTACATAGAAAAGGTAAATCTGAAGGAAATCTAACCACAAAAGTTGGATAGTGTGTATCCAGCTTTAAGGTGACCTCTTACACACCAGCGGCAGGCTCAGAATATGTAAAGCTGAATATCCATGAACTAATAGTCTTTCATAGAACCTCTGCACACTTGTAATAGCTGCAAACTGACCATATACATTCATTCATTAGCCCAATCATAATTGGTTCGCTCTCTCTTTTTTTTTTTTTTATAATTGGTTCTCTTCAAGTGTCTAAATGCACAGTTGTTTTGGTCCAATGTGATCTATTTATAACAGAAGTTTGCTGCCCATCTTTTTTTTTGATAATAGATTTAACCAGCAGCAGTCCTTCGATCTATCCAAAATATCAGCATAGTCACTCTTTTACAACATAATCTTGCTGCTCTGCAGACTCCTCCGACAGTCAGCACTGGTGAAAAAAAAAATGAAATAAAAACTATTGGAAATGGTATTAATAAACAGAGGCTTAAAGGTGATTTTCCACTATGGGAGGAAGATTGGGACATCCCTTGATCCCCTGAGCAGTGACCATTTGCAAGGTGGTTCCTGCTCTACTCCCCCTCTGTCCTGGTCATTCAGCAATACTTTGACAGCTGGAGCTGCTGGTTCTTATTGATGTGTCTTACTAACAGTTAGGGGTTTCCTTGCAACTTAAAAACATCTTTAGATGTACTTTTTATTTTTTATATTTCTCTGCACTATGATCCATCTAAGAAAATAACAAACTTTTCTGTCCTGAAGTCCCAAAGTTCCAAACATAACATATCTTATACTAATACTAATGTCGGCCATTACACAAGTTTATAACATTTTATTACTACTATAAAGAACCTTAGTAAATTATCTAAACAAAGTGTAGATCCAAATATACTCTGTAATAGACGACCTGTAATGTAGATTTTGTTGATCAATAATTACATATTGTTTAATGTGCACACACACGGATCTTATTTTGCATTTGTGTTCTGCAGCTGGGCCTCATTTAAAGCACAGTATGAACTCTGTCCTGAATTCATCCTCTCCTTTAGCTGCTGATTCACATCCCTCATCCACACAGATTGATCTACATAAAAAGCTTTAAGACAGATGCCAGCTCTCAGTGTTTCCTGTCTCTTCCATTTAGAAGTTATTATTTAAGTGCAAGGGAGAAAAACAACTTATTCTGTTTTATACAGTCAGTTATCTGGCATCACACAATCTTAAAACGTAATTTACAAAAAAGCATTTATGTTGTTTCTGTGCAGAATTATTTATACATAAAGCAAAGCAAATGAACTGCAAGCTCTAAAACTATTATAGGAATTGTTGCAGAGTATATGCATTAGTTCAGGCCAATAAACATATGCATGCTGTAGGATATTAGAAAGGATAAAGTAAATTATGCATTTTATTACCTTCCATTGACATGGGTTCCAGAATCCCAAATTGCTTGAGGACAGCTATAAACAGTACAATAACCACAGCAATGGCAAATAGCTCCATACCATGAATCCCCATGGCTGGCCAGCTTCCCCCAGCACGGGGTCCTTGGCACTGGGCATGCAAATCACGCTGGTCTCCAGCTCTTCTGATCCACAAGTAAAAATCCTCTATGAGAAATATGGCATTATGGCTCCAGAGTTGACCAATGTAAAAATTCCAGGTGGAGAAGAGAGGTTCTAGGGTGGGTACTAAGACCCCCCAAACTTCCAGGTTGTAAGCAAGTTGCGCCAGAGTGCCAAGCTCACAACTTTATCAACTGTGCTAATTACTTCAGTTCAGCATTTCTATGCTTGGATGAACTTGCATTAGCCACTAAAAAGCTCCTCAAGTGATCACAAGTGGTCAGTTTTGCTGGGTTTTAGAGGCTACAGGGCATCACTATCTACAGTGTTGTGCAGTAGAAGTCAGCTCAACAACGTCCCATTGGATGCTGTAAAACTAGCTGGCTCTGATCAACTTCTCCCCCTCCCTTCCCTATGCATCCCTCTCTCTGATGTGGGATGGGGTGGAGAACAGAGGAGTACCACTCTCCCGTTACTTACATTGATTGAGATAAAGGTTTCCATAGAGACAACAGAGTGATGGTCTTCAGACAGAAAAAGACTTACCTCAGCAAGCCCGCGGTTTTGAAAAGTGAGCTGCAGAATTTTTCAGCTTTGCACGTGAAGCAATGTGTATGAGTAGAGGTGACAAAGGAGAGAGAGAGAGAGAGAGAGAGAGAGAGAGAAGGAGGGAGGAAGAAACAAATCTGTTCTGCTCTATTCTAAGGTCAAATGCAGCTAGTGATGTAAGCAGGACATATTGTATTCAAATTAATAAAATGCTCAGACATGTCCTGCAGTACTACTCTTTGATAGAATCTCTTTTATTCTTTTTACTGTTACAATTTAAAATGTTATTGCATTTCATTTGAATTGCACTTGTTTTTTGAACCAGTGCAGTTCTACTGTATGTGAAGCGAACACATCATTTCTACTATGCACAAAATGTTAACGGTCATGTACAGAAAGTTTCAAAGTTAACAATATTCCTTAAAAATTGGCACAACAAGATGCCTACAAGTACCTGGTGTTTTTAAACATTCAATGATATGCTCCTGGATCCGTGCACAATTCTTTCATAAATACTGCATATTTACTAAGATAACCATGGCAGCCCATAGTGACTAGCCTATTGGATAGTGGGATGGTAGGAAAGCCTTGAGTTTTGGATCAATGTAGGTGAGATTGCTCGGATTAGGCTTCTTGGGCTCACACAAAGGGAATAGCTGAAAACTCCAGGAACTTGCTAGCAACATGTTCTGTCAACTGTTAGGGTCCAACATTTGTCCAGCAACTTTCTATACATAACAGGCAGCATTCATAAAAAACATTTAGTGGGTTTTTTTTTTTATATAAAAAAAAAAGTTTAACAAAGTTGGCTTAAGTAGGATAAAATGCTATTTTCAACACATTGCTGATTTCCTGAACACTAGGCCGTTGGATGAAAAACACTGTTACTGCGCTTGATGCACACATATGAGAAGTGTGTTTTTTAAACAATAAGATGGAAATAGAGTAACCTCAAGTTAAACTAGCTTTTAATCTATTATTTGCTGTGTTGGTAGCTGAACTGAGGTCTAACAGCAATCCTAAGCTACGTTTCATCCTAGACGTGCCAATTGTTCTGGGCATTCTTCAAAAGCTCATGGGGGTAAAATGTGACTGTTAGAGGGCATAAAACTAGGTAGAAGACCTCCTTTGTTGGGTGTAAAATTTGAATTCCACTTTTTAAAAGCCTTGAAATGCATATAGAGAATCTATCCTAGTTGTCCATGAACCAGGTACAGCTGTACATCACCAGTCCATTCCACTGATTAACAAAACCTTCTGTATCAATTAATACCAGAATACCAGTTGCCAGCCATGTAGACACAAATAGTCAGAGACTAAGGCAAGATACAGAGTAGGTATACAGGAAGGGAAATTGCATAGAATCAACTCTTGTGACATCAGATCATGACAAATGAAAGCTGTAATACTTTACACTTAAACTGGAATTTTTTGTAGTTTCAGAAAAACACGTCTGAACAATGAAAAGGCTCCATTCCTGTTAAATAATAGGAGTTTCCTTTAGTCTCTAGTATGTAAGCTGTTGGCTGGCATAATTTTGTGGAAGGGAGCAGACAGAACAATTTTCAGAGTGTGACAATGGACTGTATATTAGCTAGTCGCTTTCTGCAGTATGCAAGGACAGGATGTAGAAGCTAGGATCAGCATAAATGCCCCGTGCCTAAAAATTTAAAATTAAATCACCAGTTTAAGACCCCATAACTTTATGCTGACAGATTGCCCTTTTGGCAAATTAATAGATTTTTTCTGACTGAAGCATTATTACATTTCCTTGTTAGTATTAGGAGGTCACTAATTGAGATCACATCTAGAACTACATGTAAGCAGGTAGCCTACTGTATAGTCAGTTAGCACCTGGCTGCCCAGGTCATAAAAAGTGTCAATGTTTTGCCGCCTTCCCCCATTGTGTTTGTGGGCATTCACTGTGTTGTTTAAAAGGGAAGAGGTCTGGATCCTAAGTGGGCTTCGAAGAATGTTTGTAGAAATGCATGGGGAGCATTTATTGATTAGAGCCTTCTTGGGACCCATGGTCTGCTCTGGAATGCCAATTCCCCCCCCCGAAGACCCCAAGAAAATGGACTTCTCTGTTCGAGTATTGTCAAGCATGGACTTTTTTTTAAGAAACCTTATCTGGGCAGGTAACCTGGGCCAGCCACCATTAGTATTAGGAGAAAGAGGTTATTGCATGTTATATAAATGATGTGCCAAGTTTATGGTAAAAGTTGATTCAACTCCTCAGAGCCTTGTCTAAAGTTACGCAAGAACTGCATGTGAGGTCTTGTCATTTTACTCTAGAACTTGGGTCCATAACTACAAATGGGGTATGTGTAACATCACTTTGACAGAGGTTTATTCAACAAGACAAGAAGAAAGAGGTAGTTGCCATGAACAACCCAAGGGAAAACAGCAAGAAGTCATTAGCATGGTACCTGGTTAATTGACAGGTCCCTTGTAGCGAGAGAGTCAATGCCTTAACTCCCTCCCCAGCTGTCCATCTCTGCTGGTCCCCATGAGTGGACTAGCATTATGAAGATCTATGGCCTGGTCACTAGGTATGGGAAGAGAAGAGTTAAATGAGAGCATGCATGAGGTCCGTGCTATGTGCTAGGCTGGCCCCTGTTGTGTAACAGAGGTATGCTGACTGGTCAGAAATTCAGCCTGTCCCTCCAAATGCAACACGTACATCAGTATTAGTGTGTAGGGCATGGGACAAAGCAGCTTAAGGAGGAACTCTGTACTTTGGGTATTGCATACATGTGGCTCATTTCTGAGTTTAGACTCACCTAAATGTTTGATGTTTCACAATCGCGGTTCCCACCTGGTCCCAGGCATTGGTGAGCACGCATTCAGGTGAAGTGTTACCCCACATGCAAGGGTTAGTGACTCCACTCAATGATTAGTGTAACCCAAAGCACAGAACCCAGGGTAATCCTCTCATGTAACCTTTGCTTGGCACCCAACAAGGAGGGAAAACATGGAGGACGTGAAGACCACCCCACCCGCCTACCCTTACATACAGATAAGGCAGCTCAGCATTGTCACAGCTATGAGTGACAACAGAAAGTTAGTTTCATTCTTTTCAGTTGTTCATTATTTTCTCTCAACAGCAAATGGTGTCATCCAACCAACATCAGCGATCAGCATTTTTGAGAGTCTGAGCAATTTGGAGAGACTGAGGATTTTTGACTCATTCCCTCCCTCCCTGATCACTCACATTCATTTTGTATTGCATCCAAATGCACCTTTAAAACACATTGAGATGGATTTACCAAAGACAAAAAGACTTCACCCCTAGCTGGTGCAGTTGCACTCATTTTCCTTAGTAAACTTAAATGTGGTAAAACTTCACTTTGTAAAGAAATCCCAACAGCATGTTGCTTACGCATAATTGGATGATGGAAATCAATGGAGCTTTACCACATTTACTAAGCTCTGGGTAAAATTAGTGCAACAGGATTTTCACACTGAAACTGCACTTGCAAAGTGCCATAGTAAATTAACCCCATTGTCTATGGGAATTCCATTGAGCTCCTGTAAGCTCTGCCATTAGCAATGGGCAAACTCAGTCCTCCACATAAATATAGGCCAATTCAGGAACAATTTTAATTTGCTGCTTACAAAAGTTTGGGTTTTAGTGTAAGAAGATGACCATACAACATAAAAGGGTCGTATTGACTTTTGATGAAAGCAACTGACGTTCTTTAACTTTTTACTGCATTAAAAATGCAAAGAAAATTATTAATACTCACCTTTCTTGCTGTCTTCCCAATGCCTCAGAATGCAACATTTCTAGAAATGTTGTGTTCTTGGCTCTTCTCTGAGTTCTGTGTTTCTACCTGCCAGCCTTATATCTTTACTGTATCCTGTAGCGACATAGGGTCCGGCAGGAGGAACCACAGTGTGTAATGGGGGAACAGGAAATTGATACTTCCAGAAATGTTGGATTTCTGGAAGTATCAATGTTTGGGTGAGGATTAACTATTCTTGCCAGGGGTACTTTATTTCATATTTTTATTTTAGCCTAATGCCTCGTACACACGCAACGATTATCGGCCGACCGATCGGTCGACTTTTGTCCAGAGTTGTGTTTTGTTGGTTGGAATGTGCCTAGACTGCACACAAATTTTTTCGGCCAACAAAAATCAACTTCAAAAGTGATGTCATGTGCTGGTTTACTTTCCATGTGTTTTTTCTTCTCTGAGCATGCCCAGTCTTGCTCATCAGATTTTTGTCTGCCGAAATCTGTACTGACTGACGGAAAATCGGCCGTTGTGTTGACGGGCAACAAAAATTTTATAGCCTGCACACCAGATTTTTTTCGGCCGAAAAGTCGGAGTCGGTTGTCGAAAGCATCATACTAACAAGCCAAAAGTCGGCCGATCGGACGTTGGCCGAAAATTCACGGCCAACTATCGACGCGTGAGTACGAGGCATAAAAAGCCCTTGTGTAAGGTAACCTGTATGGATAAAAATATACAAGCTGCAATTTCTTGACTTGGATTTGAAGGTTCTAGCTTTGGGCTTTCATTGTTATCCTTGCATCAGTACTTGGTGATTCACTGAACAAGAACTAAACAATATACATCCAGAGAAGAGTTGGGACAAGCTTGATCCTGATCAGTCACTCCACAAGACAAGGATAAAGATGACAGCCTTAGCTGCATCTTCAAAAATAAATCGGCAACCATGTTTCTCTCCTGACAGGTCCCTTTAATGAACTGCTTTTTTTTTTTTTCTTATTCCCCACTAAGCATTGCTGATGTTTGTGCCTTTCTAATACTCGCTTTATAGTTTGTGATATGTTTATGACTTCCTTATTTCCTTGCTCAAAGTCTCTTGGTCATCCCGCTCGTCTTCCCCCCTCACCATCATATATTTTTTGCCTTCTCTGAATTTCTCTCTCAGCATTTCTGCCAGTGCTGTTATTTGAGCCCCAGAATGAGAGCTAAGATACAGCGGAGATTGATTCCTCTTTCTTTCAATGTAAAATATTAAAGATGTTTAAATGGATAAAAGCTCTAGACAGTGGAATCTATTCTGCATTATACAAATAGGATCCCTGCTCCATTAAAAGCAATACCTTATGTCTAAATGCTGAGAAAGGGAAATAGTTTGTAGGGGACACTACTGTTTACACATTACACAGCATGATAATACAAGTGATTTATCTGAGGAAGCAGAATGGAAGTGGGAGTAGGGGTATAAGAGTAAAAGCTTCTTAGGGCAGCAGAAAAACAGACAAAACAGAGGGTGAAAAATATAATGTGGAGGTAGATATTGTAGATTAAAAATAACTTTGTAGTTAAACTGCCTAAACGCACCATTTCTGTATGTGGTCACACCGGTGCCGGGACAAGGTCATCTAGTGCCCAGGGCAAACATGCCAAACTGCACCCCCCCCCCCAAAGATGTATGAGTATTATGTGCCAGAAAAGCCCCCCCCCCCCAAAAAAAAAGCAATAATCTGCATACTTACCCTCTAAGCATAAATTCTCTCTCCTCACAGTACAAATCTTTGCCCCCCCCTCATCCCCCGATTCTCCATAGCACAAATACCCCACCATAAAAAAAACACCACTCCTAGCAAAACTGCTCTACCCCTACAATTTCTCCTTCAAATACACATCTTCTCTCCCCATTCCAAATCCCCCTCCCTGCACAAATCCCCCCCCCCCCCCAATCTCCCCTCCTAGCACAAATCTCCTTCCTCCCCATCCCTCCTCCCAACACATATCCCCCTCAATCAACATTCTTAGCACACTTACAACTCAGATCCCCCCTCCTAGAACAATAATTACCCCCTGCCGCCCCAAAATTTCCCTTCCAACACAAATCCCCCCCATCTCCGTGCAGTGCCCTTCCCACCTCACATGATACCACAATGTGTCACACTACAAATTAGAACTAGATTCAAATTAGATTACAAACTTTTCTTTTTTCTTATTTTTTTTTCCCTCTGTCTACCTCTGGACAAGGATAAATTCAGTGAGAGAACTGTATAGATAAGTGGGTGCAGGGGGTGTTGAAAGGAGTCATTAGAATCATTAGTTCAGGAAGCATGATCTCTTCATTACCTGATACCATGATGCCCTGTACAGGTGAAAAGCAACCATGCATATTGGACAGACTTTGTGCCTCCTCACAAAGCTAAGTCAAGTCAGGCTTGCACAAAAAAAGCATCATCATTCAGGTTTTCTTAGAACAGCATGCATATGGTATTGACTATGACCAATAAGCTCAAGAAAATGTAGGCAGGTTGACCACAGGGGGAATGCTTTATGTTAGCAAGTGAGACAGGCTACTCGACTTGGGATGGGGTTAAACCTGTCCCTGCAGTTTCCCAGTTTTTTAGAGCCCTGCCCTCTCCCCTATGCTGCAAATAAAAGGGGGAAGGGCTCAGCTCACAGAGAGCTGCTGCATGGGAAGAAGACACAGAAAAGCCTTAGAATGTAATCTCCAGCTACGAGGAGGACTGCTGATCCTTGCAGTAGGCTAAACGCACTGGGGTTTCTGGAGGACATACAAGCCATGGAGAATACCAGCATTGACATTTACCTCAAGGAAGTATGCCTGGGCAGCCACAAAAATGTAGTTAGGATTGGAAATTGGACGTGTTCATATTGGAGTGTAATGTTGAAGTATCCTCAGTACAGCTATATTAAAGCGGAGTTCCAGCCCAACCGCACACTCATCTGTCCCAGGGTCCAGCGATGCGTTATCTTCTCCCTCTCTGCTCTGCGGCGCCGGCATCACTGATGTGGGCACCTGGCTGTGACAGTTTGCGGCTTCACAGCAAGGTACGCACTGCGCATGCACGAGTTGCGCTATGCGTCGTGATTGGCCGGCAATCTTCAGGGACCTCTGACATGTCTCAGAAGATTGCAGGGAGGGAGGGAGAGAGGAGAAATTCCGCTCAGGGCGCCGCGGCGCTCCGAGTGGAAGTGGGAGCGGGTACCTGTTAAAACTAGGTATCCGCTCCCCCCCCCCCCCAAAAAATGACATGCCAAATGTGGCATGTCAAGGGGTTAGGACTATTTAAAGCGGAAGTTCCACTTTTGGGTGGAACTCCGCTTTAACTTTTCCAAGTCTGGTCTGAAGTTATTCAAAAGGGTGCATGTTAGTTCTGGCGTATCTACAAGGACAAGGGTCTGTAAAGGGGTATGAAGTACCACAATTATCTCCACAAGACAAAGAGGAGTGCAGTTGCTAAAAGTAACCAAGTTCAAGTTCGAGACACAAAGAAACCAGTCATTAAGAGTGGTACCTGGTATAGGTGACAGGTCCTCCGGTAGTGAGGGGGTTGATGTCTGGCTCCCTCCCTGGTTATCTGTTTCCAGAAGCAATCAGTATGAAATCTTGATTATGGAGATCCATGGCTAATCACATGGGCCTAAGGTCCACGCTATGTGCACAGCGGGACCCCATTCTGTTACTGGGAGTGAGGTAACAGAGGTATGCTGAACTGGTGAAGTGGGCACGGGCTCTGCAACATATACCAAGTTATAGTGTGTAGTGACAAGGGACAAGACTCTTTTTCAGAGGAATTTTGCAGTTAAATTACTGCACAGAGTGAAGGCTCATCTCTAAGTCGGGGGAACTGCCTTAGCCCTGGTTCACACTTATGCGATGCGGGAAGTCTGCGAATCCGCAGCCTGTTCCCGCATCGCAAACGCACCCCCGGCAGTTCACACTGCCATATGCGATACGCTGGGGGTGTCAATGTAATCTTAACGACACCCCCAGTTTGATCGCATATCGCAGTGCAATCGTGCACTTCGCACAGGATCGGATCGCACAAGTGTGAACCGCTGTGCGATCCGATCCTGATGCGGCTTCCAAAAAGGGTCCTGTGCGTGTTTGCTGCGGCGTGAATTTAGCCATACAAAGTGTATGGCTAAACTTGCACCGCACAGCCGATCGCATGTAATGAAGGAGCAGTGCGCTCCGACATTACATGCGAACGCCGGAGCCGCACAAATGTGAACCGGCTCTTAATGTTAGATTCTTCACATGACTGCAGTCTGCACCTGGTCCTGGGCACTGATGAGTGCGCTCAGCATGAAAGGGACCCCCTCATGCAGGGCAAGTAGGCCCTGCCCCCTAACATTCATGTTATATGTGGAAAAAAAAGTTTCCATTTTTAAAAAACCTGCCCTGGAAAAAGTTGCAATATACATCATTGCAACGGATGAAATTCAAGCCACTTTTTTTTTTGTATTAGAGTAGAAAGGGGGTAGATCCTTGGTCAGGTTTTTATTTATTGTTAGTTCTCCTGTTTGGGATATTCTCTTCCACTAGCAACTGTCTGTGTGAGAGGAACTAAGCTGAAATTTCATTAACAGGAACAATACTAGCAGTGCAGCCCCAAATGCGCATCTTTATCAAGCTAAAAAAAATGTATTTATTTTTTATCCCCATTACAGAGATTTTTCCTCAATTCTTGTCCTGATAAAACTACAATAAAGCATTGCCTGAGCTGGGAAAAAAAATTGACATTCACCACTAGAGAAATATAAAGTGAATCAACCCTGTTTTCAGTATCAGATCCTCATCCCTGAATCATTGTAGAGAATAAGGGGGTTTGTTGACCTACTGGTCCACCTACTGGTGACATTCACCACTAGTTAGACTTTAACATGGACAAAAATGAAAAGAATGTCTAAATGTTGTCAAAACAGTCTTTTATTGAGTCAGATTGCAGTTCTCCTTCCTAATTAATTTCTGACCAGATACGTTTGGTAGACCAGTATGAAATTCTTGTAGCATTTGGTATTGCAAAAAGGCATTTTTTTGGGTCAGGCAAAAAGCAATCAGTATCTGAGAAAGAAATGATAGGGAAACTTAGACTTCAGTGGAGACAGAAGCACATAATGATGTCTCCAGTGTGCACTTTGAAATAGTGGAGATGTGCCAGCAAGTTGCATAAGCAACCTCACACATCTGGAAGAGGATGGGAAGAAAAAGATGTGAAGGATCAAATTGTAGGTGGGCTGTGGAAAGTAAGAACCATCTAGTGATTTGGTACAGGTGGAGATGGTCATTCATGCCCTTTTCTTACATGCATTAAATGGCACTTCAACATTATCAACCAGCTGCAATATATCAGGAAAACTGAGCAGGGTGTAGCAGAAAGGGGAGAAGCTTTGTGTCACCATCCATAACATTTATAAAATTTTCTCTGATAATAATTTGTACTTAGTGATCTTGCTCAGCTACAGGAAAAGCTTTATAGTGGTGCTGACAAAATGAATTTACCTGTCTGTGTTCCTTTTTATTTTTACAGTTCATTGTATAACAAATGAAGTTCCATGCAAAGTTTGAGTTATGTGTCTGTGTCTACAGCAGTCTAGTGGAATAAACATCCAGGGTGGACCTAACACTTGCATAAGGCAGTTTATGACAGTCTAGAACAGTCTAAACCAGGGTTTCCTCCAGAGATTCCTAGGGCTACCTTGAGTGGATTGACCTCCTTCCTAGCAGTGCCTGCTTCGTTTACGGGCAGTGTCACTCAGTAGAACTAGCAGTACTGGAACCAGTGAAACCTCTGCTCTCATCTATCAGATAAGTAACTACTGACACCATTTTCTTAGCGGTCAGGGTGGCATTCTTTTCACTGAGCACTAATGCAAGGTGCATTATCCCTAGTCACCATCAATTTACAGGACATTCTCCAAAGTAAAAAGGCATTCTTCTAACTGACCATGATTTCTTGCCAATAACCATCAATATAAGGGGCATTTTCCACAGATTCCCAGTGCAATACGGCATTCTTCTCAGGAAGCACCAATGTAAGGTGCAATATTCCTCAAGACTATCAATGTAAGAGTCAACCTTTTCACTGCTTCCTGATGTTACGGGGCATTGTCTTTACTGACCACCAGTGTAAGGTGAATTCATTCCAGCTACCACCAATTTAAGAAGGGGTATTCTTTCCACTAATCTCCAATTGAATTGGCATTCTTTCCACTGACCAGCAGTATAAAGGGCCTGTCAATGATGATAAATTTAGGGAGGTACATCTCCAGTCACCACTAATATACTGTATTCCTGTCTGCTTTTTTCTGGTCATTATTATGAAGGATGTTAAAAATAATCTTCCTTGGATGTCATATTCTTTTATTGGTCATTATACTGTATCTACAACTTACGTATCTTTCTAATATAATGTAATCTGTAGATAGAAGTGTAGCACCCTCCTAGGTAGATGTTAGAGTATAGTTTTGGATCTTTTCTGCTTACCAAGAGGATTACCAGGTAAATCTATATTGTTCTCTGCCTACCAGAGAGCAGGATCTGCTAGTGAGGCCTGCTCATTGAGCTCAGGTCCAGCTTAGTTTGTCTGAAGTGTTTCACACTGGTCCAATAGAGAGGCATATTGGGCAGTGGGAGGAAACCTGACAAATAAGTGCACAGGCTTTTAGTATAGCCCTCGTGATTGGCAGAGGAAAGTGCCCCAGTGCATGCTGGGATAATGTATAAAGGTCAATGGCACATGTGCTCAGGGTCTTTCAGCTGGGGAGCGGGGTCCCGGAGCCTCCTCCTCTGTAGAAGTTGCCATGCGGCCTCGTGTGGACGACCTGAGGGTCTACGAACTAGAGAGGAACTGAACCTGGAGGTTCTGCAGAACTGACTGGAAGGGAGACACTGGAAAGTATCTGATTCTGCATACAGAGAGTACAGATCTGTGTACTTATCCTGAGAGGGCCATCCCTTCAGCTAGAAGAGTCAGTGGACGGGTGTCAGTAAAGGGGGTGCTAGAGAGTGTCCTGAAGATAATGTAGTTCACCAAGTTTGCTGCCAGAGAGAGAGCAAGAAGACTTAACCCTTTCCATACACGTTGCAGTATGGTTAAAGCAGTTTGGCTGCTTCCACAAGTAACCCGGTGAGGCCAAGTGAGAGTTGTCCTCATCAACTGTAAATAGTTCAAGTTGGGGTATGCCACTATTCCCTTCTCCCATCCAAGTTCCACAATAAACACCAATAAAACAAAACCTGTGGACTGTTTATTGAGTAACGAGCCATTGGGAGTAAGGATGAATGTGTCAACTGTCTCCAAGTGACTGTCTGCAGGTAATCAGAGGAGGCCCAACAAGTCATCACACAGCAAGCCCTACGGGGACAGTGCTACATAGGAATTTGTCAAATTTTGTTCCAACACCTGTTACTGTTTTCTATAAATATCTATACAGTGTAAAATTTTAGGCAGGTGTGAAAAATGCTGCAAAGAATACTTTCAGAAATAGTAATAGTAATAGTGTTAATTGTTTATTTGCATATATTAATAAAATAGACTTTAAATGAAAGAAGAGAAATCCAATTAAAATCAACACTTGAAGTGACCACCCTTTGCCTTTAAAACAGCATCAGTTCTTCAAGGTACACTTGCACACAGTTTTGGAGGGAACTCTGAAGTTAGGCTGTTCCACTTATCTTGGAGAATAACTACAGATCTTCTATGGATGTAGGCTGCCTCAAATCCTTCTGTCTCATGTAATCTCTTATGGTATAGCATGATGGATAGGTATCTGCCTGTATTCCTCAGTATTGAGGACACCATTGATCCTGATTCCTGACCAAATCTGCAACTCCATTTGCAGAAATGCAGCCCCAAACTTGCAAGGAACCTCAACCTTGTATCACTGTTGCCTACAGACATTCATTATTGTACCAATCTCCAGCCCTTCAACAAACAAACTGCCTCCTGCTACAGCCAAATATTTCAAATTTTAAATTATCAGTCCAGAGCTCCTGCTGCCATTTTTTGCACCCCAGTTCCTATGTTTTTGTGCATAGTTGAGTCGCTTAGTCCTGTTTCCACATCAGAGGTATGGCTTTTTGACAGCAATTCTTCCGTGAAGACCACTTCTGGCCAGATTTGGCCAGACAGTAGCTGGATATACCTGGATCGCAATGGTTTTTGCCAGTTTTTTGTTGATGACACTGCTGGATATCTTCTGATGCCAAAGGGAATTATGCATGATGTGTCTTTTATCCGCTGCATTAAGTATCCTTGGCCAACCACTGCGTCTACGGTCCTCAACTTTGCCCATTTCTTTGTGCTTCTTCAAAAGAGCTTGAACAGCACATCTTAAAATCCCAGTCTGCTTTGAAATCTTTGCCTGGGAGAGACCTTGCTGATGTAGTATAACTACCTTGTGTCTTGCTGCTGTGCTCACTCTTGAAACTGTTTTTAACAACCTCATCTTAGTAACAGAGTTTGGCTGTTCTTCACAAAGTTTTAGGCCTCCTACACAGCTGTTGCCGTTTCAGTTAATGACTTTGTTTCAACCTACATATGAAATTGATGAACGTTAGCACCTACTTCCCCGACTTGGCTATGTTCCCGCCGCCAGCCCTTCTATTATTGCAGAAGTTTACACAGGACGTGGAAATGGAGGCTCCTTTATATGATGGGCATGTTTCTATTAACTATTTTGTAAGTTTTTTTACTGATGTTTTAATAAATGCTTTAACTTCTTATGCACTTAGATGGTGCTTCCCTTTTTTCTGTGTTAGTATATTTGGTCAATCATACACCTGACTCTAATCTTACAAAACCACTGACTTTGTGCAAGTGCAAGAAATGATGCTGGTTTGAAGCCAAATGGTAGTCACACCAAATATAGATATCATTTGGTTTGTTTTTTTGTTTGCTCATTTTGCATTTTGTAAATTGATAAAAACAAACAATTTAAATATACATTTTTGAAACCATTCTTACTTTACAGCATTTTGTTACACTTGCCTAAAACTTGTATACAGTAAGTTCCCTACTTACGAACAAGTTCCGTTCCGGGAGCTCGTTCGTAAGTTCAGCTTTTTCAGAAGTCCAGCAAAGATCAGCGCTTACAAAGGCCGTGAGCGCTGATCAGTGTGTTCCGGCGGGGGGAAGCCCCCCTGTCAGAACACAAAGGGACAGCGTGGGAGATCGCTGCACCAACATTGCTTGGGTTGGTAGCAATCTGTCAGTTTTTTTGTTCAGTCCGCTGGGTTGAATGAAAAAAAAACAAAAAAACCTGTGTGAGAGAAAAGTATATCAAATGGTATTGGTGTTCCAATACATCAGGCTCTGAGTGAGCCCCGCAGGGAACCGTGTATTCTAAGGAGACACCCAACCTGGGACTTTATAGGCAGGAATTAATTGGCATAAATAGATAAATAAAAAACCATTTAAAATATAATAATTTTATTAATACATGTGTACAAAATTGTTAAAAAGAAGACACATATGCAAATGCATCAAAAAACAGACAATGTAGAAAATGTTTAGGTCATGACTATTGATCGGCTTTACCCGCCGAGCTGAGAACACATCCCTGGACACACTGCTATTTTGGCAGAAAGCAGATATATTTCCTCTATTTCTGGCCGCCATATTGGGACCGTTGTCTGGTATAACCCGGTCCAGTTTTCACTATAGTTTGAGGACTTTTCTGTCTGGACTGTCGTCCAGGAGTGGGAGTACTCCCCGGCTGGATTCGCAGATCATGCCATTAATTGCTGACTTTTGATTGTGCCCCAAATTCTATAATAGTGAACCTGCATAGAGGTCACCAGCACTCACGGTCCCCGAAGAAGCCTGTAGAGTTGGCGAAACATGTTGGACCTGGGTGACCCCACTACTCTAGGATATGGTTCATAATTTTATGTATCACACATTTTCTACATTGTCTGTTTTTTAATGCATTTGCATCTGTGTCTTCTTTTTAACAATTTTGTACACATGTATTAATAAAATTATTATATTTTAAATGTTTTTTTATCTATTTATGCCAATTAATTCCTGCCTATAAAGTCCCAGGTTGGGTGTCTCCTTAGAATACACAGTTCCCTGGGGGGCTCACTCAGGGCCTGATGTATTGGAACACCAATACCATTTGATATACTTTTCTCTCATATGCTCTTAGGGATGTGGCAGGATTTTTCTTGGCTCAATGGCATCTAGGGTTGGCACTTAACACTTTCTACAAAAAAACCTTTGTGTGTACCTAGGATTGGACATTCAAACACATGTGAAAGTTCATAAGTTGAATGTTCATATGAAGGGGACTTACTGTATATAAGTTTATATATACAGTAGTTATTAGACTGCAATGGTTTTTGTAATAGTTGAACTTTAGGAAGAAGCCAGTTAACCTATTAGGAGTTAAAATAAGTCTGGGTTTTAGGATAAAGACCTAGGATTTATGAGTTTCTAAAGGATAAGTTCAGTATATGGACATTTATTTCCTATTTCCTCTGTGGGAACCACAGCATAATTAGGGATTCCCCTTATCCAATGGATTATATAAACCACAGAACTCTCTAGAGAGCACATATTATAATAACTGACAAAAATCTATCTGATCTGACATAGGCAGAAAATTCCCATCACTGTCTAACTTAGTAAATCTATACAAGCCTACACATATAACAGTGAGGGCAAATGCCTAAGAAAATACTTAGTTTTTATACCTTTTTCTTTTTAACAGAGCCCTAGATAGCAGTAGAAACTGGACAGGGGTTATAATCCTTTCCCACGCTATCCAAAACTAGAAAACAGGATTTGGCTTGACATATATATAATAATGCAAAAAAAAAAAAAAAAAAAAAAAAGCTATTGTACAATAGAACAATCATACATCATCTTTCATTTGTCTTTTTTTTTTTTTTTTTTACAAGGGGGGGGGGGGGGGTGATAAAATGTAACTGGCTGCTAAATCACTGCTCCTTGCACTGCAGATTATGTCCATGGTGTGGGTTAAGAGAAGAAAAACCAAAGAAGGTGAAGAGCAATGGGGACACTGGGAGCCGTGTTGGAAATAAAGTTTCTGCAATATGTTATTAAATAAAAACTGGTATGTGAATGAATTAAATCCTTTGAACTTTAACGACATGTTGTCTGTCCTTTGAGTTCCCTAACTGTAATAATCTCTGCTACTTGGCCTGAAAATCCCTTACGTTAGTCTAGCATCCTTTTTGCTAAATCATTAACTACATGCCCTGATTTCTAATTATATAAATGTTTCCTGCACGTCTCCACTTAAATATAATCTCTGCTCCTTTACTTGTCCTACAAAAGTAATATGATACATCTGATTCTTTATCCCTGCACAGCTACAGGGAGAGAGAGTTCAAGAAACCACAGTTTGAGGTCATTTAGCCAATCATTTGTGCAGTTATTTTGGGACTGCTAAGTGATGAGTAGCCCTTTAAATATTCTGGATCATTCAGTGATAAGTATGGTATGGGTAGGCACAGTAGATTGGACCACAGATCAATGACAATGGATGGATAATTAGGGGTGGTGAATAAGGAGGAGGTTGATGTCCATTAATAAAATTAGAGGTACATTCTGCATAGGTCTATGGCAGACGCATTTCCGGCAATGAGCGCATAAACACTACAGGGGAATCCCACAGTTTAGGCCCTAAATGATTATTAATCATTTGAACGTCTCAGTGTGTCTTAATTAAGGAAACGTCATTGTTACAGCTAGAGAATCTCCCTAAAATGTCTCCTATTTTAAGTGCATCGGATCCTGATTTATTTTTTAATCTTTCCATTTGGTTCTATTATTTACCTCTTTAAAAATACATAGGTGTCAATTTGTTTCAGACAGGTCCCTTTGGTAAGGCAGTAAGGGCTTGTGTCGATGAGCAAATGTAATGCTTTTAAGTGCATTACTCTTGTCTTTCAGATCAGTTTGAGGTGCTTCTGAGATTATTCAGAATTTTTTGACAGGTGCATTTGACCTCCTTCTGATCCGCAATTGACCTTCTTTTAAGCTGTTAACCTGCTTCAAGCTGCTTTTGCAATCCTGTTGACTTGTGTGGGGGGAGAAACAGTTCTGACACAAAAGCCTGTTGACCCAGGGACTAATAACAGTATAATGTATTAGACAATAACAAACAATTAGAAATTGCCTTTCAATTATTTGACTACAGAAAACTGATATTATATAGGTTGCTGCTAGTGAGTTTTTTCACGGTTTGTTTTTTAGGAAAATCAGTTACAATTTATAAAAACCTGTATATCTGAAATGCATAACAAAGTTTGCACTAGCTCATTTTAAAAAAGAATGGACTGTGCATATGCCGTACCTGTGGGACCCCCCTGGAAGCTGGAAACCACAAAGGTAGACACCACTACCGCAATGATCTCCACTAGCTTCATGGTCCTGTTCTGAGCGGCAGCCCTGCTGCATTCTGAAAACAGTAGGTCGGCTGCTCTGCACGCATGCCATTCAGAAAATGCGTTCCATCTTTTGAAATAATGCAAGGTATTTACTGATTGAACGATGTCCCCCTGCCCCTCCACCTTGTCCAATCAGAGAACGCTTTGCATTCATTCAAAAAATGCTGAATGGGACTAGTGTCAAGCCGCCAACCACCTGTGTTCAGAATGCAGCAGGGCTGCCACTCAGGACCCTGAAGCTAGTGGAGATTACTGGAGTAGCAGTATCTACTTTTGTGATTTCCAGCTTCCAGGGGGATCTGCCAGGTATGGTAAATGCATTGGTATATTGATCCAAGCTGGATCAATGTAACTATGTATAACATTTCCATACTTGGGATTCTTCTTTAAGTTTGTGGGGAGGTGCAGCGTGCTGCGGCAACAGTGCACTCAGTTGCGGAAACAGAACTGTATAGGCGTTAAAGTTCAACAAGGCACAACTACCCAGCTGGAAGACAACCTGACCGGGTGCACTGACAGAATGTTGCAGGGAAGATTGTAACAGTAGGTCTCAGGTGTGCCAACAGCGTTTGTCTCGAGGGATGGAACGCAGCCTGACCGGTTTAGGCCAAAATGGGGAGGCTGCTCCCTACTCAATAGGAACCTCTCTCTGTCGCTAATACTGTCCCTGGCAGACGGGTGACCTGTCCCTACACTACTCACATGCAAAATGCTTGCCAAGCCTGGGAGCCAGGGTCTTAAATAGACTCTGCCTGACCCAAGATGACCACCAGAGTAATATGGGGTGTCAGCATCCAATCAGGTAGCTTTCCCAGTGACTCAGGAAACCATAGATGAACCATGTTCCACTCAACTTTCTTATTATTGTTTTCTTTCTGCTAAATCCCCCAGTGCAGTATTCACATGATGTTTTGTACACATTTCTGTGGCCTTCGTTACCATTGGTAGCAGGAAGGTGGCAAATAGCTCAATACATGTACACAGAGATTGAATAAAAACTCATTGACTAAAGTTTGAGGTTTCAGTTTTGAAACCATTACCATTCAGTAATGACACTGCAGATCAAAATACATTTACGTCTGCCCTTTTGAGCAGCTTAGTGTTAGAATACATACAAAATAGCTTCAACTAACAAAAACATTGGGAAAAGCCACTTTGTCTAGATTTGCATTTATAGGACCACTCTAATGCTTTGTAATCTCTAAATAAAGCAAAACTTTAGTTAATATGGGCCTCTTGCCATATTGTTTAAGAAAGCACAGCATACACATATTATAGTACACTTACCTCCTAAAGTGCTGTCCTTCAGTGATGCAACATCTGTTCTGTCCCTCGTTGCTCAATGGCCACCTCTGACATTGTGTCCGGGTCTGTTTCTGGGTTTAAAGTCTTCTGTCTTCTGCATTGGCCAGTATGAGTCAAAACTGAGGTGTTGCACTTCAATCACTTTTATTACAAAGCTAGGTTAAAAATGTTTAATATCATATATTTGCAAAAAGTTTGTTTCTGCATTGGCCAACCAGAGATGACCTAACTGTCTTGCAAGAGGTTTATTTTGTCCTGACTTTTACTCCTGGTATCTTATAATAGCTGGGATTGTCCACTGAGCTGTACATGCACTGCAGTCAGTGTGCAAAGAGGAATTTTATTAACAAGCCATGCAAGAGGTTTTTTTGCAAAAGAGACATGGATGGGTTACATACATAGTAGCTGAGTTTGAAGACATCAGTTCAACCTGTACAGGTGTGTGTGTGTGTGTCAGTGGCCTGATCATTTCCCATAACCCTGAATGTTGTGACCTGTGAGATGCATGTCCAAGAGTCTTTTAAAAGTAGCCATACTCCTCGCAGCTACCACCAATTGCCTTACAGTGAAGAACCCCTCTCATCTAATCTCATTGTGTGGCCACGTGTCTTTTTGCCAGGGCTTTTTTTCTCAGAGAATAGGTGGAGGTACTCCTCCCTTCCAAGTCACCCCTTGTCTCTACCCTCTTCACACCTACGAGCACCAACCCCTGGTTCTACCCAATACCGACCTCCAAGCACCGTCCCTTGGTTCCATCCTCTACCCACCTCCAAGCACCATCCCTTGGTTTCATCCTCTATCCAACTCCCAGTACTGCCTTGTTAGAGAATACAGAACCAAGTATCTTTTTGTGGTGATAAGAAATTTGTATGGAGTTTGGTAATGATAGCAAGAAAATCAGTGAAATAGATCCCCTGTAGCCAGCAACAACCCCCCCCCCCCCAATATAAATAGATCTCCCAGCAACAATAGATCCTCCACAACAAAATATACATCCCCTAGCAACATTATATCCCCCACAACAAAATACCCCCAGCAACGATAGACCCCCCCCCCCCAGCAACAATAGTTCTCTCAGCAGCCAGTATCAATACGCCCTGTAGAACCCAGAAACTAGAGATTTCTTCCTCAACAGTAGATTTCTTCCAGCAATAACTAACTCCCCAGCAACCTACAACCCCCCCCCCCCCAGCAATAACCGATCACGCAACAGCAACAATAGACCTCCTCAGCAATAATAAACCCCCTGCATACATTCAGCCCTGGAGGTGCCGGAACTGCGTTCCCCCGCGTTCCCGCTGAAAAAAAGCCCTGCTTTTTGCACTCCTTGAGACAAAATAGTTTTTTACCTATGCTGGGATCGCCATTGAGGCATTTGTAAATCGCTATCATGTCCCCTCTCAGGTGTCTCCTCTCCAAGGAGAATAAATTAAGTGCTGATAATCGCTCCTCATAATTAAGTTCCTCCAATCCCCTTATTAGTATAGCGGCCCTTCTTTGGACTCTTTCCAGTTCCAGCACATCCTTTCTGAGGATTGGCAACCAGAACTGGACAGAATACTCCAGGTGTAGCCGGACCAGGGTTTTATAAAGTGGCAGGATTATAGCTTTATCTCTGGAGTATATCCCCTTCCTTGTTCATGCTAATATTTTGCCGGCTTTGACAGCTGCCGCTTGACATTGCATGCTATTACTTAATCTATCTTCAACTAGAATCCCCCAATCCTTCTCCATTCTGAATTCCCCCAGAGGTTTCCCCCCTAGAGTATAATTTGCATTTATATTTTTTGCCCCCAAATGTAATACCTTACACTTCTCTACATTAAATCTAATTTCCCACGTAGTTGCCCACTCTGTTATTTTGTTCAGGTCATTCTGTAAGATTTCTATATCTTGATGAGAAGTTATTGCCCTGCATATCTTTGTGTCATCCACAAAAACTGAGATTGAGCTACAGATTGAGATTGAGAAAACTAAAAAATTGAGAAAACTGAGATTGAGGGTTGATTTACAAAAGGCAAATAGACTGTTCACTTTCCATGGGAAGTTGCAGTTTGCAAGAAAAATTTCCCAAGAGTTTAGTAGAAGTGAAGCTCTGCTGACTTCACACAATTAGGTGCAAGCAAAAATGCTGTTTTTTTCTTGTATGTGATTTGGTATTCTTTGTAAAATGAAATTTCACCTCATTGACTTAACTCTGAGGAAAATTCCCTTTCAACGTACATGTTCCCTTGCAAAGTGAACAGCCTATGTGCTTTTAGTAAACGAAGCCCACAGAGTATATTCCGACATTAAATTAAACCTATGTACAATTTTTAACAGGTATCCCGAAAGTAGAGAACATAACTGGCTTTCCTAAGATTCAGAGTAAGCTGTATCACAAGGTTCCTACAACACCATATTATTTGACATTAATGTCAACATGAATTAGAACTTAAACGCCAACACCTGCCTAGTTCCAACTTACCATTACTTTTGCCTAGCTGTTACTACTGATATTTACGAGCTGGAAGATTGAGAAAATTAAACAGAATATTCCCTAAAATGTTAAGCCCTATAAGTATACCTGCCACAACTAAAGTTGATCATATGATTTAAAAAAAACATAAGTAGAGATTACAAATTGTATGTCAAAATGATCAATGTATCCAAAGATATAGCCTTTTTTGCAAATGTGGTAATTTACTGCAAATTTTGCACATGTGCCGTATCACCTCTTGAGTAATGTAATTGGTCCTTTAATGTGTTGTGCTTCTTTGACCAATAATGAAGCTTAGGAGGCAGGAGGGGGCAGAGCCAGTCCAGGCTTCAGTTGCCTTTATGCATACCTCCCAAATTTTGAACTTCAGAATGAGGGACACTTGAGGGAGGAAGTGATTTGCAGAGCGCTAAGTGCGCCACTGCAAAATGTGGGTGTTGACAAACTCCTAACAGTGGGAGAGGCTCAAGGAGTGTGGTTAAACAAAACCGGGACAGGGGTCACTGGGTGGAGAGCGGGTGTTATCAAGGCAGAAGACAGGTGTCAGCAGGATGGAGGACAGGAATCAGCATGGCAGAGGAGAAGGGTCTGCAGGGCAATGTAAGGAGGCCAGAAGGGCAGAGCCCAAGGGTCAGTATAGCAGAGAAAAGGGATCACAAGGGCAGAGGACAGGGATCTGTAGGGAAGAGTATAGGGGGTCAGTAGGGCAGGGTACAGGGGTCAGCAGGATGGAAGACACATGGTCAGTAGGGCATGATAAAGGGGTCAGCAGAACAGAAGACAGTTGGTAAGTAGGGCAGGGTACAGGGGTCAGCAGGATGGAGGACAGGAGTCAGTAGGGCAGGGTACAGGGGGTCAAATCCCCCTGCATTTCTCCTCTTAACCAAAATCCCCCCACTCTCTCCTAGCACAAATCCCCCCATTCCTCCTCTTAACCAAAATTTCCCCACCGCCTCCTAGCACAAATCCCCCCCATTCCTCCTCCTAGCAAAAATCCCCCCCAGTCTATCACTCCTTTACCCTTACATCCCCCTCCGCTAGTCTATCCCCCCTTTACTCCTACACCCCCCCCAATGTTTCCCCCCCATTACTCTGTACACTCCCCAATGACTGCCCCCCCTCACCCTGGTCACATGGGACCCCTTATCCAGGTACCTTTAGGTTGACAACAGGTGGCTCCATCTCTACTCTTGAGTCTGGTGATCAGTGGGCAGGGCTCTCCGTCATGGACAAGGAGGCTAGAGGGAAGAGAGTGAGGGAGCTGGCTGGTCATGTGAGCCTGGCGGGTTGCTAGGAGATGGCGCCCTGTCTGGAAATACAGAGGTGCCTGGAGAGCATGTCTGCTGCCTTTTCCTGGCATCAGAGAAGGCAATTTCCACCCTGCCCCTGGCCCAGTCCGCCCCTGCCATGACTACTCCCTGCCTCACCTTCTGTCTGTGTGGAAGAATTGTCAAACATTCCCATAGACACACTCCTAAACCTTGTGGACAGCTTTCCCAGAAGAGTTGAAGCTGTTATAGCTGCAAAGGGTGGGCCAACTCAATATTGAATCCTACGGATTGAGACTGGGATGCCATTAAAGTTCATATGCTTGTAAAGGCAGGTGTCCCAATACTTTTGGTAATATAGTGTATCTTCATATAACTAACATTGGAACATTGTAATTCGTAAACAGAAAAAAATGGGATCTGCCCAGACTATAACAACTCTGTTTTCGGTCTATGGTAGAAACGACTGTATAGTATACTGACACATGGTTGTTGAACTTTGTGGAATATAGCTTTGTGCTCTTTAATGACAGGATCTCCTTTTTGGGCAGTAGGGGAAGTAGTGAGGGACGGATATGAAGTTGGAGAGTGGGAAGGACAATCTGCCTGCTCTGCCATTTCGTACTCTGTATTTTAAGACAATTAGTGTTGTGAATTATTAAAGACAAAAGAGGCCTGCCTGTAATAAACTATGAGTAAGCAAGTGCCTTATCGCTGTGGTAAGCAGTAGCCAAATCAATAAATCCACCTGATTTAGGCCTCATTTTAATGGCTTTAAATATTTTCATTTTATCGTTGTGTATTTGGCTCTATCACTGGGCTGGGGCCAGCTGTGTACTTAGCACTGTCATCAGCACTGAGATCAATAATCATGACAGAACAGGAGATAGAAAGTCACGTACAGCATCAACATGTAAGCATGGGATCTATCTATCTATCTATCTATCTATCTATCTATCTATCTATCTATCTATCTATCTATCTATCTATCTATCTATCTATCTATCTATCTATCTATCTATCTATCTATCTATCTATCTATCTATCTATCTATCTATCTATCTATCTATCTATCTATCTATCTATCTATCTATCTATCTATCTATCTATCTATCTATCTATCTATCTATCTATCTATCTATCTATCTATCTATCTATCTATCTATCTATCTATCTATCTATCTATCTATCTATCTATCTATCTATCTATCTATCTATCTATCTGTCTTATCTATCTATCTGTCTTATCTATCTATCTAGTTTGTGTATCTGTCTGAATCTGACTCTTCTGCCCATCTACTACCAGAATTGGATTTGTGGAAAGCTAGATTTCCCTTTAAGGATAATTTGCCCTCACTTTTTTAACTGATAATGGGTACCACAAAGACAGAAAGCGATGAGCGGTCTCTCATGTGGAAAAACATTTAAAATGAGAACAGAAATTCTGTACATAAGAGAAGAAGCTTGTTTGGCGTTCGCCATGATATACCATTTTTAGACATTGACACTTGCTACATTGTGTGATAATGGCTTTGATTTGTCAAAATGGAATAACACATAAAGTGTAACTATACCGAAGTAAAAAATGGCATTTATGATACAGTCTGCCACTAGCATTACCAAATCAGTCTTAGTTAGGGCACCCCCCCCCCCATAGTTTATTACCTGATGATCTGGACAGGAAGTTTGAGACAAACTATTTGCTACTGAAAGGGGTGCTTACAATGGTTAGCGTTTATTAATTTATGTAAAACCTTTATCCCCACCAAAAAAACAAAACAAAACAAAAAAGAACTATTGCTGTAACTGCTGGAGTTCAGCTTATGATTGTTAATCACTTATGTAAAGTCCATATACATATGCTAGTCAATCTATTACCTTGTCACAGTGGTGCACCAGAAACAGCAATTACTGAAACTCTACAAACTGATGTAATAGCAACAAGAAAAAAAACTTGCCTGTGAGAAGCACTAAGGGAATATTCTGGATGGGTTCAAATGGACATTTCTGCAATAGAGAAAGCAGCAACTTGAGGTCCCATAGAGTTAACAGAGTCTTAACCAGTGGAACAATAGGTGTGGCTCCTTGTGCAAAGGCACACACCAAGAAATGCGAAGCAATAGGTCTCTGAAAGAGAACCGCCAAGGCCGAAATCTGACCCTTGACTGTACCTAAGGCCAGTCCCTGATTGACTCCAGTTGGAAAAACATCAGGGTGTGACCCATGAGTTTCTTACCAGGATTAAGTCCCAAAGATTCACACCAGGCAAAGTAAGTCCTGTTGTAAATCTTCTTTGAAGTTGCCTTCCTGACACCATCAGGGTAGAAATGACCAAATCAGAGACTTGTGTCTCTTATGAACCTAGATTTAACAGTCATGCGACTTAAAAGAAGGATGGAAATGTGGACCTTGTAGGTGGGGTCAATCTGGAAGGGTCCATGGTTTGTCCACAGACATGTTTACAATATTAAGAGTACCACCTTCTCCAGGGCCAGGCTGGGGTGATCGCCAGATTGCCTTCCACCCAAATCCTGAAAAGCAGATAAGTTAAAGGCTGTAACTATGGAAAGGCATGAATTATGAAGAACCAATCCCACAACACAACCAGAGCATCTACTTCAGGGGTCCCTGATCCCGGATATGAATCTGTCCAGCATTAAATTGAACCTGGATGCCGAAAGGTCCACATCCAGGGTTCCTCACCTTCTGCAGTTTCTCAAATACTTCTGGGTGAACAGCCCACTCCCCTGAAGTCAGTCATTGGCAGCTGAGAACCTGCTGATTTTCCATGTTAAGAATGTGCATGGCGGGCAGTGTGGAGACATGAAATTCCACCCAAGACAGGATGACATCTGCTTCCTCCTGAGCAGGCTGATTTCTGGTGCCTCTGATGATTTATGTACATCTTCACTGTGGTATTCGATTGAACGCTTACAGAGAGGCCTTTCAGCTGCACCAGCCAATGCAGCAGTATAAGATGAATAGCACTCAATTCCAGGATCTTGATGGGCAACAAGCTCTCTTGCAGTGACCATGTGCCCTGAGCTGAGAGAGGGTCCTGAACTCCACTCCAGCCCACCAGGGGTGGTCACGACCCTCCAGAACAGAGTGAGAAACAATTTTTCCATGTCCAGCATGCGCAATGAAACCCACCGCACACCCACTGGACACTCATTCTGGGGTGAAACTGCTTCAGGGAGTCCAACGTCTATGTTCTTCTGTACCATGTCGACAAAACATTCAATTAGAAGGGCCTGGAATGAAACTTGGCAAACTGAATTTCCTCAAAGGTGACTACCATTTATCCCAGAACCCTCATGCAAAGCTGAATTAAGGGATTTGTTAGGATTTGGAGAAACTCCACCTGAGTTCTCATAGCAAGGTGTTTGTTGCATGGTAGGAGCACTCTCGCCTGAATAGTGTCCACTATCCAGCTTAAAAATTCCAACCTTTGGGTTTGGACTTTGGCTGACTTCTGAAAATTCAGGACCCATCCAAACCTTTCCAGAGTCTGCACCATTTAAAGCATATTGAATTCCAGCAGTGGAGTGGACTGATTCTTAGATCAAGTCATGCAGGTAACCTATGATAGGAACATTCTGCCCACATGGCCACGTCATTAATTCACAGCGGTCTGTGAGTTAGAAAACTACAAGTACTGTCACCCATTGCGGCTGATGGCTTGTAGTTCTAGATGGACCGTGGGGGCACTGACGAGCACTCTTGTAGTTCATTTACGACCCCTGGAGGTTGTAAACAGTAAACTTGTATCAGAAGTATGGGATGAAAGCTGCAGGGATTTTCTGCAAGATCCTGACATTGCACCCGTGATCCACTGGTTACGGGGGTAACACTTTGCAGGATTTTCAGGAGGGAAAAAAACAATAAATACCCATTTTTATTTGCTGCAAAAATATGTGCATTTATTGTTTTTTTCCTAAAGGTGAACTTAGACTTTAAGTAAAGGAACCTTGAGGCTCTGCTGTTGCTATTTTTGGTAAAATATTTACTGGTAGTGTTTCCCTTTATGCAACAGGTACACATTATGTGACTGCATTAATTAATTTTTACGCCACTGTCATGCTGATCTTCAGCTAGCTTCTTATAGTTTTGGGATTCCTGTTTCCAAGATGACTGTGCAAGATGTGGATGCAGTTCAAATGTTTTCCTTCATTGATAGTGTTAATTACTTCACTGCACTTCAGCTGATACAGTTCATCTGTTATTTTTTTTATCTGTAGTTAGTATGGATCTTCCTTTTGTTATAACACAGCTGCTACCTCTGAATGTCATTACATACATATCCTTGCTTGGTGAGCTTCTTTACTGATAATGGGTTTCTTTCAACAGTATGATCATATAGTATACATATGATAGGCATCTTTTGGAATCGAAGGCAGTATAGATAACGTTCCCCTATACCTGCAAAGACAATACTGTATATTGCTCATTAGCTGTTGTAATCCTTTGTGTCTTGCTTTGATCAAGTTGATCGAGAGACATTTCATATGACTTGTAATTCCAGAATCAATGCACCAGGTGGAAATTCTGATTGATTGAAGTGGTCACGTGCTTTCACATGACCAATCAGAAAAGCTCCGATCCATCCTGGAAGCACAAAAGCAAAGAAGGGGGCTTTAAAATCCCCAGACAGCTGCAGTGGCTACATGGGCAGTGACAGTGAATTAACCACGAAGGTAAGTTCAGCAGGCTTCAGGTGGTTGGGGAGGGAGGGTTTCAATTTTGGGAGAGGGTGAACTTACACTTTTAGTATAGTTTATTACTATGATTTGAACTCTTGTGTCCTTTTATAGCTCTTTTCACATTTCTTTCGCAGTTTAAAACTTGACCAACAATGTATGTGAATCACACTTACCAACAATGTAAGAGGGGTATACTGACCACCAATGACCTCTAATGTAAGGGGAGAACACTGAACACCACTGTTAAGGGAGCAAATTTACCACCAATATGAGAGGAACACAGTGACCACCAATGTAAGGATAGAACACTGACCACCATTGTAAGGGGAACTTACTGAGTTCCAATGTATGGGGAAAACAATAAGAACTAATGTAAGGTGAACATGCTGACCACCAATGTAAGAGGAATGCTCTGACCTCCAATGTAAAGGGACAACATTAACTACCAATGTAAGGGGGGGTTGCTGACCAACATTAAAAAAAAAAAAAAACACTGAGCACTGACCACTATTGGAAAGAGTAGACATTAGCACCGACTAGCATTATAAAGTGCACACTTAACACTAAGGTAAGGGGGCACACTGAACAACTAATTTTGTACCTAGTCAACACACTCCCACACTATATTGTACATAGTGCTGACCTCTTCACTCTGTAAATTATGTTGTATAATGCACAATAAAGGGGCACAATGTATGTTGCATGCTGCTGGGGGTTATTTGTTATGTAATGTTGGGGGTTATTTTATTGCACAGTGTTGGGAGATATTTATTTTGTAATGTAGGGGTAATTATTGTGCAATGTTGGGGTATAATTATTGTGCGTTGCTGGGGGATAATTGTTGTGCAGTGCTGGGGCTTATTTGTGCAGTGCTGGGGGTTAGAACCCCCTCAAAAATTGTCTGAAGCCACCTCTAGATATAGTACTCTGAGCTTTTTAATTTTTCTCTTTGCACTTATCTGTAGGTGGGTTTGGTCTGGGCTCTTGTAAGCACTTCCATGTGTCCTCTCTTATCAACAGCATATTCATTTTAGGCTTCCAGCTTGGTAGTTCTGGTTTGGTTTGTCAGATTAGCAACTTAGTTTCACTAAGAGATAAAATTTAATTGTGCATAGATTAAAGTGGTTGTAAAGGCTCAATATTTTTTTTACCTTCATGCATTCTATGCATGATGGTAAAAAGTCTTCTGTCTGCAGCAGTCTTCCCTAATAGTTAAAACAGCTAAATGCTGCTTGCTCTGATTGGCACTTGACAGGAGAGAGGGGCCAGGAGAATTTGCGGGGGATGTGAGAATAGGAGGAGGATCTGGGCTGCTCTGTGCCAGTGTTAATTTAGTCAACGTGTGTGCCCCGTGACGACTGCAAGAGACCAGAGTAGCACTGTGCATTACAGACAGGCCTCCGGAGTACCGATTCTCAAAACGACCACCCACATGCAGAGTTGAGAGCACACAGAGCACCCACTGTGTATAGTTACAATTACAGAGGGCCTGAGGCCTCCCCTCAGACCACCATTTGTCCAGACCACTGTGTGTGCATTAGAGACCTCCTCTGACCACTGGCAGTGGCATCCAGGGCACTGTGCATTACAAGCCATCCTTCAGACCTGAGACCACCATCCAGCACTGTGCAGCATTACAACAGGCCTCCTCTCTAACAACCCGACATCTAGGGCACTGTGCAATACAGGCCATCCCTGAGACCACCATTCAACACCGTGCAGCATTAAAACAGGCCTCCTCTTACCACCGGCATCCAGGACACTGTGCATTACAGGCCATCCCTCAGACCTGAGACCACCATCCAACACTTTGCAACATTACAACAGGCTTCCTCTGACCACCGACATCAAGGGCACTGTCCATTACAGGCCATCCCTCAGACCTGAGACCACCACCCAGCACTGAGCAGCATTACAACAGGCCTCCTCTGACCATTGTCATCAAGGGCACTGTGCATTAGAATGGAAGATATAATAGGGTAATTGGCGCTGCCAAATAATGAAAAATGTACAAAGGTGTGTCTCACAAATCTAGGTACATATAGGTGATCAATAAATAATATCAATACTATAAGTGATGGTCCTTACAATATACCCAATGGTAATGATATTAAGCCACAGTAGAACCCCTCGTGTAGCGGTATTTCCGGACGCCGTCACCCAGCACCCACATCCTGATCCACACCGGGAAGCACCCTCTCCATCCATGCAATTTCCTTTGGCACTTTTTATCACTATATTGCACGTTGTTGGACTATTATATTGAACATATTTTGTGTGGACTTTTTTTCACTTATATTACGGACTATCTCATTTCTTATTTATATTTATATTTATTTATTCACCAGATATTTACTTATTTATTTTTGGGATCTCCTTAAATATATATTTTTTAGAGCTCTGATACTTTTTATATTTCACCTGGCACATTATTTGTATTTTTTAATTAATTCATTTTGATGTTTTTTTAATTTCACTTGGATATCCATTATTGCACTGAATTTGGAGACTTCTTTACTTTTAGATATTGTAATTTACTTCTGATATAATTACAGCACCTGGCACCTTGTATCACCCATTATCTGTTTTACTTGGATATCCACACTTATTAATTTTGAACCAACACTGCCACCTAGTGTTTACACCAATTATTACAAGAGTCACTTTATTTTTAGCTTTGAGACACTGCTCACAGTTTTATTTATTTATACTGGTTTACTTTTTTATTGAATTCCATTAAGTATGTATTAGTGCTATTAATTGATGAATGGTTGGTTAATTTATTGACATTTATAACACCTACTGTGGCTTAATATCATTACCATTGGGTATATTGTAAGGACCATCACTTATAGTATTGATATTATTTATTGATCACCTATCAAGAGATCACCTATCTAGATTTGTGAGACACACCTTTGTACATTTTTCATTATTTGGCAGCGCCAATTACCCTATTATATCTTCCATACCCTGATATAGTTTTACTATATTTTTGGGGTAGGCTGCAGCCAATCATATAAGGAGATCCATTTGCGCGGAATTTTTTCTTTATTATTACTGTGCATTAGAAGCCATCCCTCAGACCTGAGACCAACATCCAGCACTGTGCAGCATTACAACAGGCCTCCTCTGACCACCGGCATCCAGGGCACTGTGCATTACAGGCCATCCCTCACACCTGAAACCACATCCAGCACTGTGCAGCATTACAGGCCTCTCAGACCACCATCCAGAGCACTGTACATTACAGGCCTCCTCCTCACTGTCCACATCCAGGCCTCACCGAGGCGAGTCGGACTCAGACTGAGTCGCTCCTCCTTATTTCACATCCCCACGGCTGCACAAAGTATACAGGAAATGTAGGCGTCTGTGACCTTGTAGAAAGAGAAGAGAAGATCCATGGATGTATTTTACATTTGATGTTAAGGACAACAAGACCCTTTGCAAACCATGTGGAGTGACACTCACTGGTAAAAATACAACAAACTTGAAGTGTCATTTGCGAACAACTCATCCTGAAATTCATACAAAGGTAAGCACAGCACTTAACTCCACTTTTGTTGGGAACAGTCTTATCTATGTAGACTGCGGGGATTTTTTTAACAAACTTTCTTGCAGTCAGATTTCATACCTTTTGTTATTTTGAAGTAATAGCTGTTTGTTTGTCTGCCCATGTTGTGCACTTTAGTTGCCGAATCTTAATTGGAGTGATTTTATAATATCTGTCAGCTGCTGCTTTCACTGAATTGAAGTATCTCACCAAAATTTATATAGAAGGATGTGGTCACTGGGAGGGGCTGGGGCACTGTCTATTTTCACACAGCATAGGGCACCTAAAGGCCTAAGGCCGGCCCTGGGAAGGGCCATACATGTAGTATATTATAGAGAGACAACTTGGAGCTGACTGTGTGGGGTGAGAGAGAATGTAAAATCAGAATTACTTGAATTTCTCCCCCTAATTCAACCCCACAGATACAGAAAACCTCAAAAGATGGGCCAAGTCACGCCAATGCACCACAGCAAACTATTTACACTTAACCCCTTTACCACTGCTCATGTTGCTGCTACTGCAGCAAGGTGGCAGCCCTGGGTCTGGCGACGTAGACCTACGTTTAGACACAGCGGGAGTCGGGCCAGGGGAGGAGAGGCAGTGATCACCGTCTGTCTTCCCCGATCATCGGGGAAAGACTGAGGAAATCCACCCGCTTGTGTAAACAAAGCGGGCGGATCTCCTCTGTGACAGGCAGGGACAGATCACCGGATTCAGCATAGCTGAGCCTGCGATCTGTGTCTGTCTCACACAACCCCCTCCCCCACACACGTCAGTAAGCATGAGGCACACATTTAACCCCTTGATCACCAACAGTGTTAACCCCTTTCCTGCCAGTGTCATTATTACAGTAACAGTGCATATTTATAGCACTGATTACTGTAGTAATGTCACTGGTCCCCCCAAAAGAGTAAAAAATGTCAGTTAGGGCCCGATCTGTCCGCCACAATGTCTCAGTACCGCAGAAAATCGCAAATCGCCACCATTACTAGTTAAAAAAAAAATAATAAAAATTACAAATCTTTCCCGTAGTTAGTAAACGCGATAACTTTTGTGCAAACCAATCAAAATACTCTTATTGTGATTTTTTTTTACCAAAAATATGTAACAAAACAAATTGGCCTAAAATGTTAAAAAATTTTGATTTGTAAATTTTTTTGGGGGAATGTTATATATCAGAATGTGAAAAATATTGTTTTTTTTTTTCAAAATTGTCGCTATTTTAAATTTAATTTGGGTACAGTGTCGCACGATTACGCAATTGTCCGTTAAAATAACGCAGTGCCGAATTGCAAAATATGGCCTGGTCAGGAGTGGGGTAAAATCTTCCGGTCTTAAAGTGGTTAAAAATACGCTCATTGAGAATTTTTTTGTCAGACATGTAGCTAAATACATTCTGGCCTAAATATATGACAAAAATTGAATATATTGGATATTTTTTAACAGTCAAAGTAGAAAATGTCAATTTTTCGCAACATTTTTGCTTTTTTTATTAATATCGCAAAGAAAAAAAAAAAAAAGCTCTGTTTGTGGGAAAAAAATGACGTAAATTTAGTTTGGGTACAGCATTGCATGACAGCAATTGTCAGTTAAAGCCGCGCAGTGCCAAGTTGAAAAAAGTGGCCTGGTCATTAAAGCGGAGTTCCGGGTACAGAAACCATTTTTCAACAAACATACCCCGGGACAGTCAGGGCTAGTACATTCCACAATGGCTAGCCTCTGTTCGCACTTACCTGCAAGAAGACATACTCACTTATAAAATTTCTTCCACAGCGTTGCCATCTCTGTTGTGGGCAGCTGAAGCCAGCGCGATCCTCTTCGGCGTCCTCTTCCGCGTCTTCTTGTCCCAGAATGCACCTGCACCGGCCCCTCTCGTCACTTCTGGTGCGGAGCCGCATTCCTCCACAGCTTCTGGGCATGCCCAGAAGCTGTTTAGCGGGGGAATGCGGCGTCGCCCCGGAAGTGACGAGCGGGGCTGGCGCCGTCGCATTGATTCCTGGGAGCGATGACGTTCAGCTCCCAGGAATCATCGCAAGACAGGAAGTGACGGCGGAGCCGCGGCTCAGAGGGAGGAAGTTCACTGAGGTGAGTATTTTCAATCTACAAATACAAGGTGAGTGAAAAAAAAAATGCCTAACTATCCAATTCCTTTTCAGGTGAAGGAGACCAAGCGGATGGGCACAAAAAAAAAAGGTAGTTTTTGTGCCCGGAACTCCGCTTTAAGCAGGAAAATCCTCCAGTTAACCATAAAAGTGGTTAATATTTAATATTCTTTTACACGATGACAGGGTTGACACCAGTCAATTATCACATGGATAAGAGATGATTGATATGGGGTCACTATCTGCTCTACTCAGGTGCATCTTTATTATTTTTCCACTTTATTTGTAGTCTCGTGTAAATGTATTCCCATAAGATGTTAAGTGTTAAAAATAATAGAATGTAACAGTAACCTTTTCTATACTTTATACTTATTTGGCTGTGTTCCACTTGTTAGGTATCAACAGATCAACATGGACCAGACACCATATGCGGTGCATACCTTACAACTTGTGGTCCACATTTTGCAGAAGGAGGCAAGTGTGACGAGAATACTGGATAAAGCAAGATCAACAGTGAACCTCTTCCGCAAGTCTTCCATTGCAACAAAGAAGATATTGGAGCATTGTGGTCCTACTCTTTTAAATGACTGCAGCACACGCTGGTCAAGCACATTCAACATGATTGCAAGACTTCTCAAACTGACAGAGTCGGTCGGCCAAATCACAAACATGGGATGGGACAGCTTGCTCCCTAGTGAAGGTATAAAGCTCACATCATTGCATGACCTACTGCTGCCTTTTGCAGAACATACTAAAACCCTCAAGAGGGACACCATGTCCATGTCCCTGGCTGTCACTGCTCTCTTTGATCTAATCAGCCATCTTAAGGACTTTAAACAGAACACTAGCTACCAAGACCTTGCCACAATTGGACAGAAAATGAAAGGGAGTATGAACCAGCATTTTGCTACAATTTTATATCCAACTGATGAAATATTCTCGCCACTTGCAGGATGAAATATTCTCGCCACTTGCAGCAGCTGCTTGTTTTGTCAACCCTACGGTTTGTGAAACCCTTATTTTTGAAGCAGATGAGAATATTCAGGAATTGCTTAACTACCTCAATACTGGGCACTTAAACCCCCTTCCTTCCCAGACCAATCTTCAGCTTTTAGCGCTGTTGCATTTTGAATGACAATTGCGCGGTCATGCAACACTGTACCCAAACCAAATTTGTGTCATTTTTCCCCACAAATAGAGCTTTCTTTTGGTGGTATTTGATCACCGCAAGGTTTTTTCTTTTTTGGTGCACAAATAAAAAAAGACCGAAAAGTTTGAAAAAAAAAAGTTTTTTTGTTTAGGTTATAAAATTTTGTAAATAGATACGTTTTTTCCTGCACTGATGACGCCACACTGACAGGCACTGATGAGGAGACACTGATGGGGTGGCACTGATATGCAGCACTCATGGGCACTGATAGGTAGCACTGATATGCAGCATTGGTGGGCACTGGAAGGGAACACTGATGGGCACTGATAGGCAGCACTGATGGGCACTGATAGGCAGCACTGATGGGCACTGATCGGCGGCACTGATGGGCGGCTCTGATTGGCACTGATGGGCAGCACTGATGGGCACTGATTGCCATCCCTGGTGGCCATGGTGGGCAGTGGCGTACCTAGAGCATTTGGCACCCGGGGCGGATCCTATATCTGGCGCATCCTCCCCCCCCCCCCCCAAATTTTAAAATGTAAAAACACCCACAAAAATTTGTAATGTTTTCAAGAATATTTATTGCATAAAATTCACAGCCCCCCATCACAGTACCCCTTGCAGTCTGCCCCCCCGTCTCTCTAATCACAGTTCCCCCTTTTGCACTCTCTGCCTCCCCTGCACAGTCCTACCTTCTGCATAAATAGATAGCTAATATTATTAGCAATGTGTTTTAAGCCCCGTACACACGTACCGATCGTCGGCCGAACGATCGGCTGTCTTTTGTCCAGGGCTGTCGTGTCTGTTGAAAACTGCAAAAGACTGCACACAAATTTTGTCAGCCAACAACAGCCGACTGCAGAAGTGATGTCATGTGATGGTTAACTTTCCTTGTCTTTTTTCTTTTCTGAGCATGCCCAGTCTTGCAAATCTGCTGTCTGTCGGCCGAAATCTGTACTGACTGACGCACAATCGGCCGTTCTGTTGTCGGCGTACAAAAATTTAAATGCCTGCAGGACAGATTCTGTTCGGCCGAAAATGCGCTGTCGGCTGTCGGAAGCATCATACTAACAAGCCTACAATCGGCCGACGATCGGTACGTGTGTACGGGGCTTAAGTTTGAGTAAGAGATTGGAGACTTTCTAAAGGAGATAATCAGAGACTGCAGACATGATACAGGAGATGGTCCGAGACTGCAGACATGGTACAGGAGATGGTCAGAGACTACGGACTTGATACAGGAGATGGTCAGAGACTACAGACATGATAAAAGAGATAATCAGAGACTGAGGACATGATACAGGAGATGGTCAGACACTGCAGACATGATACAGAAGATGGTCAGAGACTGAGGACATGATACAGGAGATGGTCAGAGACTGAGGACATGATACAGTAGATGGTCAGAGACTGAGGACATGATACAAGAGATAGTCAGAGACTGCAGACATGATACAAGAGATGGTCAGAGACTGCAGACATGATACAGGAAATGGTCAGAAACGGAGGACATGATACATGAGATGGTCAGAGACTGAGGACATGATGCAAGAGATGGTCAGAGACTGCAGACATGATACAGTAGATGGTCAGAGACTGCAGACAGGATACAGTAGATGGTCAGAGACTGCAGACATGATACAGGAGATGGTCAACGACTGCAGACATGATACAGTAGATGGTCAGAGACTGCAGACATGATACAGTAGATGGTCGGAGACTGCAGACATGATACAGGAGATGGTCAGAGACTGCAGACATGATACAGTAGATGGTCAGAGACTGCAGACATGATACAGTAGATGGTCAGAGACTGCAGACGTGATACAGGAGATGGTCAGAGACTGCAGACGTGATACAGTAGATGGTCAGAGACTGCAGACAGGATACAGTAGATGGTCAGAGACTGCAGACAGGATACAGTAGATGGTCAGAGACTGCAGACATGATACAGGAGATGGTCAGAGACTGCAGACATGATACAGTAGATGGTCAGAGACTGCAGACATGATACAGTAGATGATCAGAGACTGCAGACATGATACAGTAGATGGTCAGAGACTGCGGACATGACACAAGAGATGGTCAGAGACTGCGGACATGATACAGGAGATGGTCAGAGACTGCAGACATGATACAGGAGATGGTCAGAGACTGCAGATATGAAACGGGAGATGGTCAGAGACTGCAGACCTAATACAGGAGATGGTCAGAGACTGCAGACATGATAAAGGAGCTGGTCAGTGACTGCAGACATTATACAGGAGATGCTCAGAGACTGCAGACATGATACAGGAGATGGTCAGAGACTGCAGACATGATACAGGAGATGGTCAGAGACTGCAGACATGATACAGTAGATGGTCAGAGACTGCAGACATGATACAGTAGATGGTCAGAGACTGCAGACATGATACAGTAGATGGTCAGAGACTGCAGACGTGATACAGGAGATGGTCAGAGACTGCCGACGTGATACAGTAGATGGTCAGAGACTGCAGACGTGATACAGTAGATGGTCAGAGACTGCAAACGTGATACAGTAGATGGTCAGAGACTGCAGACAGGATACAGTAGATGGTCAGAGACTGCAGACATGATACAGGAGATGGTCAGAGACTGCAGACATGATACAGTAGATGGTCAGAGACTGCAGACATGATACAGTAGATGGTCAGAGACTGCGGACATGACACAAGAGATGGTCAGAGACTGCGGACATGATACAGGAGATGGTCAGAGACTGCAGACATGATACAGGAGATGGTCAGAGACTGCAGACATGAAACGGGAGATGGTCAGAGACTGCAGACCTAATACAGGAGATGGTCAGAGACAGCAGACATGATAAAGGAGCTGGTCAGTGACTGCAGACATTATACAGGAGATGCTCAGAGACTGCAGACATGATACAGGAGATGGTCAGAGACTGCAGACATGATACAGGAGATGGTCAGAGACTGCAGACATGATATAGGAGATGGTCAGAGACTGCAGACGTGATACAGTAGATGGTCAGAGACTGCAGACGTGATACAGTAGATGGTCAGAGACTGCAGACGTGATACAGGAGATGGTCAGAGACTGCATACGTGATACAGTAGATGGTCAGAGACTGCAGACGTGATACAGGAGATGGTCAGAGACTGCAGACGTGATACAGGAGATGGTCAGAGACTGCAGACATGATACAGTAGATGGCCAGAGACTGCAGACATGATACAGGTGATGGTCAGAGACTGCGGACATGACACAAGAGATGGTCAGAGACTGCGGACATGATACAGGAGATGGTCAGAGACTGCAGACGTGATACAGGAGATGGTCAGAGACTGCAGACATGATACAGTAGATGGTCAGAGACTGCAGACATGATACAGGTGATGGTCAGAGACTGCGGACATGACACAAGAGATGGTCAGAGACTGCGGACATGATACAGGAGATGGTCAGAGACTGCAGACATGATACAGGAGATGGTCAGAGACTGAAGACATGAAACGGGAGATGGTCAGAGACTGCAGACCTAATACAGGAGATGGTCAGAGACAGCAGACATGATAAAGGAGCTGGTCAGTGACTGCAGACATTATACAGGAGATGCTCAGAGACTGCAGACATGATACAGGAGATGGTCAGAGACTGCAGACATGATACAGGAGATGGTCAGAGACTGCAGACATGATACAGGAGATGGTCAGAGACTGCAGACATGATAAAGGAGCTGGTCAGTGACTGCAGACATTATACAGGAGATGCTCAGAGACTGCAGACATGATACAGGAGATGGTCAGAGACTGCAGACATGATACAGGAGATGGTCAGAGACTGCAGACATGATACAGGAGATGGTCAGAGACTGCAGACATTATACATGAGATGCTCAGAGACTGCAGACATGATACAGGAGATGCTCAGAGACTGCAGACATGATACAGGAGATGCTCAGAGACTGTAGACATGATACAGGAGATGGTCAGTGACTGCAGACATGATACAGGACATGCTCAGAGACTGCAGACATGATACAAGAGATGGTCAGAGACTGCAGACATGATACAAGAGATGGTCAGAGACTGCAGACATGATACAGGAGATGGTCAGTGACTTCAGACATGATACAGGAGATGGTCAGAGACTGCAGACATGATACAAGAGATGGTCAGAGATTGCAGACATGATACAAGAGATGGTCAGAGACTGCAGATATGATACAGGAGATGCTCAGAGACTGCAGACGTGATACAGGAGATGGTCAGAGACTGCAGACATGATACAGTAGATGGTCAGAGACTGCAGACATGATACAGGTGATGGTCAGAGACTGCGGACATGACACAAGAGATGGTCAGAGACTGCGGACATGATACAGGAGATGGTCAGAGACTGCAGACATGATACAGGAGATGGTCAGAGACTGAAGACATGAAACGGGAGATGGTCAGAGACTGCAGACCTAATACAGGAGATGGTCAGAGACAGCAGACATGATAAAGGAGCTGGTCAGTGACTGCAGACATTATACAGGAGATGCTCAGAGACTGCAGACATGATACAGGAGATGGTCAGAGACTGCAGACATGATACAGGAGATGGTCAGAGACTGCAGACATGATACAGGAGATGGTCAGAGACTGCAGACATGATAAAGGAGCTGGTCAGTGACTGCAGACATTATACAGGAGATGGTCAGAGACTGCAGACATGATACAGGAGATGGTCAGAGACTGCAGACATTATACATGAGATGCTCAGAGACTGCAGACATGATACAGGAGATGCTCAGAGACTGCAGACATGATACAGGAGATGCTCAGAGACTGTAGACATGATACAGGAGATGGTCAGTGACTGCAGACATGATACAGGACATGCTCAGAGACTGCAGACATGATACAAGAGATGGTCAGAGACTGCAGACATGATACAAGAGATGGTCAGAGACTGCAGACATGATACAGGAGATGGTCAGTGACTTCAGACATGATACAGGAGATGGTCAGAGACTGCAGACATGATACAAGAGATGGTCAGAGATTGCAGACATGATACAAGAGATGGTCAGAGACTGCAGATATGATACAGGAGATGCTCAGAGACTACAGACATGATACAGGAGGTGGTCAGTGACTGCAGACATGATACAGGAGATGCTCAAAGACTGCAGGCATGATACAGGAGATGCTCAGAGACTGCAGACATGATACAGGAGATGGTCAGTGACTGCAGACGTGATACAGGAGATGGTCAGAGACTGCAGACGTGATACAGGAGATGGTCAGAGACTGCAGACGTGATACAGGAGATGGTCAGAGACTGCAGACATGATACAGTAGATGGTCAGAGACTGCAGACATGATACAGGTGATGGTCAGAGACTGCGGACATGACACAAGAGATGGTCAGAGACTGCGGACATGATACAGGAGATGGTCAGAGACTGCAGACATGATACAGGAGATGGTCAGAGACTGCAGACATGAAAAGGGAGATGGTCAGAGACTGCAGACCTAATACAGGAGATGGTCAGAGACTGCAGACATGATAAAGGAGCTGGTCAGTGACTGCAGACATTATACAGGAGATGCTCAGAGACTGCAGACATGATACAGGAGATGGTCAGAGACTGCAGACATGATACAGGAGATGGTCAGAGACTGCAGACATGATACAGGAGATGGTGAGAGACTGCAGACATGATACAAGAGATGGTTCAGAGACTGCAGACATGATACAGGAGATGGTCAGTGACTGCAGACATACTACAGGAGATGCTCAGAGATTGAGGCCATGATAGAAGATAGAAAAGCACTAGGGGGGCCGAGAGCACAGGGGAAGCAGAGAGCCCTGGAGGAGCTGAAGGGCACGGTGGGGGGGGGGGGGACTGGAGAGAATTAAGAGGGGGTTTGGAAAGCATTGTAGGGGGGTTGGAAGGCGCAGGAGGTGGAGAGCACTGGGGGGGACAGCGAGCATAGGGGGGAGGGAGATGAAAAGCACTGTGGGGAGCTGAAGAGCATCGGGGGGGGGGGGGGTAAAGAACAGGGGGGGGGCTAGCAAAAGAAGTTGTATAGGAGGGGGATGGGGCAGCTGCATATAGATTGATCTTTCTCTATTCTTCCTGCAGGAGGGAGAGGAGGAGAATCAGTTATTGAGCAGCTGCAGGAAGAATAGGGAAAGATGAAATCCTCCGTATGCAGCTTTCCCATCCCCCTCCTATCCAGCACACACACTTAGGCAATGGGCACGCACTCACCTTCTTCCAGCTGAGGCTCCGCCCCCTTCTTCCCGCCAAGGCTCCGCTCCCTTATCCCCACTGCGGCTCCGCCCCCTTATTCCCGCCGCGGCTCTGCCACCCGCTAGCAGCACGGACTGAAGGAGCTGCCACTGCAGCTGCCTTCACATTGCGATACGGGATCTGTCAGAATGCGCCGGCTGACACCCCCCAGTGCGTGGCACCCGGGGCGGGCCGCCCCCCCTCCCCCCCATTGGTAGGCCACTGATGGTGGGCATCACTGGTGGTCATGGGTGGGCATCCCTGGTGGCTCTAGTGGCACCCCCCCCCCCCCCAGGGCTGCCCTGGTAATCAATGTTCTGATCTGTTCATGTTCTGACAGGATCTGTGTGAGGAGAAGAAGAGATCAAAGCCGTTACAACGGCTGTATTTACATTACATGACAGCTGGGGTTACGGCACACCATAGTAGCCAGTACTGATATCAGACAGAGTGTCCGCAACCCACCGGGTCAACAAACCCGACGCCGGTAGCATACCTATCGCAGGGCGTATACAACATAAGCTGTCAGCAGCACACAACCACCTAAACCTTTTACTTTAGACCTGCTGTCTATGCCAGCTTCTTAAGCTTTTGCAGCTTTTCAGCTTCACAGGTGACCTCTCTAGAGGCCAACTGAATAGAGCAAGGGTCATGTTGTCACAAAGTGCTTTCCTTAAAATGAATCGAAACAAATAGAATTTTCTTTATTCTCCAGGTATTTCTATTTCTAACATAAGAAGCATACCTAATACTTGTGGGTTGTGCTTATTGCGATAGGAAGAATCAATAGTTCAACAACAGTTTTGATTATCAATTAAATTCATAGGATAAATGCACAGGCTGCAAATACCATTAGTATGTGGAACAATAACAACCACCACTTTTTATTAACTCTCTCTTAGCATTGACAAATTTGACAATACAGGTAGATATCACACTAATGAAAAAGAAAAATAGATCAGTAACGGTCAAAAAGGCAGCCTTATGTTGGGGTCCTGCCTCAGAAGTCTTTAGTGTAATAAATTACCTCTATTCTCATTACAAATGCTGAGAGAAGAAGGAGAGAGGGGTTGATAACAAGTGGTCACTGTTATAATCCACACACTAATGCCATTATTGTAGACTATACACATTTTCTTTGAATGTATCTGAGAATTAGAACTGTTGAAAAATTAAAATGACAGTAAACTGATTCTTATTGTAGAAATAGGCATTATCCTCCTCAAGTATTGGTTGGTTTATTATGCTGTGCCAGACTGGCAGTGGCAGTGCCTGTGCAGTATGCTGTCTGTGTATGCTGTATTGTACATGTATAGCTGTGGCCAAAAGCTTTGAGAATGACACCAGTATAAATTTTCACAAAGTCTGCGGCTTCATTATTTTTAGATGTTTTTTTCAGATGTTACTATGGTATACTGAAGTACAATTACAAGCATTTCATAGATTTCAAAGGCTTTTATTGACAATGACATTAAGGGGTAACTCCACTTTCGTGGGGAAAAAATAGCAAATAAAGAAAAAACAATATATCGTATACAATTGTGACCCAAATCATATTGTAATTGAATGTTATTAAAAAATACTTTTCCTTTTCAATCTGCAGCTGTTGTAATTTTCTGAAAATGCAATGCAATATGACTTCCTGGAGCTGTTCTGTACACAGAATGTATACTGACCACACCCCAGAAACATCATTTCCTGCTTCTGTGATTGGCTCACCAATATTCCCATATATACACATATATATATATATATATACATAAAAAGTGCAGTAAAACTGCAGGAAAGGGCACTGGGGGGCAAACCAATGTGATTTTTTTTATTTTGAATGGTATCAGTGTGTTTGGTGCGTTTTTACATTTGAATTTGCCGCCGGTTCCACCCCCCTGCGAACGTCAAGTCGCAGGAGACGAAAGCCGGGGCACGGAGACAATCGGGAGGAAGATCCGCCGCGAGACACCGCCGAGACACATCGCTGGACCCCCAGTGCCCTTTCCTGCAGTTTTACTGTACTTTTTATGTAAATATATATATATGTATATATACATATATGTGTATATATATATATATATATATATATATATGTATATATACATATATGTGTATATATATATGTATATATACATATATTATATATATATGTATATATATGTATATATATATATATATATATATATATATATAATAATAATTGTATACAGTTGGTTTGGGCTGCTCATTCACAAGAATTACATGCAAAATAATGGTACCGCTTTCAGCACCTAAAATCCAAAAGAATCCTACCACCAGGGAGGTTAAGACCTCTGCAATTCGCCCTGGCATGTTGTCATTGTCAATCAACTTCTGAACCACATCCTGACTGATGGTACTGGCAGTGGTAGCCCATTCTTCCATAATCAATGCTTGAAATTTGTCAGAATTTGTGGGGTTTTCACTTATCTACCACTTGAGGATTGAACACAAGTTCTCAATGGGATTAAAGTCAGAGGAGTTTCTGGCCACGGACCCAAATTGTCCATGTTTTGTTGCCCAAGCCACTTAGTTATCATTTTTGCCTTATGGCAAGGTGCTCCATGCTGGAAAGGCATTGTTCATCACCAAGCTGTTCTTGGATGGTTAAGAGAAGTTTTTCTCGGAGGATGTTTTTGTATCATTCTTTACTCATGGCTGTGTTCTTAGGCAAAATTGTGAGTGAGCCCACTCCCTTGGCGGAGAAGAAACCCCACACATGAATGGTCTGAGCAGGGCCGTCTTTATTCTTGATTGGACCCTGGGCAAAAATTTTCTTGGGCCCTCTTGAATCCACTTATCAACTATTTGGGGGCTCAAGGGGCAGCTGCTTTGGGCCCCACAACAATGACTAGACCCGGGGCAGCTGCCCCTTTTGCCCTGTGTTAAAGACAGCCCTGGGTCTGAGGATGCTTTACTGTTGGCATGACACATATAGTGAGCTCATGCTCACCTTTTCTTCTCTGGACAAGGTTTTTTCTGGATGCTCCAAACAATCAATCAGAGAAAATGACTTTACTCCAGTCATAAGCAGTCCAATCCCTGTACAATTTGCAGAATATCAGTCTGTCCCTGATGTTTTTCCTGGCGTGAGATAGTGGCCTCTTTGCTGCCCTTCTTGATACCAGGCCAAGCTGCTGAAATGTTTTTTTCGTTCTGTTTCTTGAACTCTTAAAGCTAATGTAAATGTGCACTGCATGGTGCATCACCCCGATCACGCAAAGAGTTTTTATTTTTTTGTATTTTTTTTTTTAATTTTTACATTACCCTTTTGTCCAAAACGCAATAGTCTTGACAAAACGTTTTTGCCTAAACAAAGAATATAACGACTAAATCTGTGTCTGTAGTGCATGTTCAAACCTCAATTCCATAAATAATAACATACTCGATTTTTCACTCCAGCAGTAGTATATAATAAATTGGAAACTGTAGAGAAATGCTTAAATAACGCATTACAATTTAACTACACCCATTTGATTTTAGATGACAAAAATGTGTTTTAGTAGACTAAAATTATTTTTGTTGACTAAAATGTAGGGCGTGTTAGTCTACTAAAATGTACTGGAGATTTAGTCAACTAAATTCGACTAAAACACTTGCAGAAGACTAAAATGGGACTAAATTAAAATGCCATTTTAGTCCTAAGACTAAAACTAAATCGAAATTTGCTGTCAAAATCAACACTGCGCTGTGCAAAACCACTGCACAGAGCAGGTAAGTATAACATGTTTCTTATTTCAAATAAAAACAAAAAAAAAACCAAGACTTTAATATCACTTTAAATATAACACACGCTACCACCTAGTGTCAGATCTAGTAATTACAGTCAAATTTATTTGAATGTGGTTGTTGCATCTAAGCCTGTACAAATAGCATGTTAACACATATACTTTAGGTACTACTGATGCTGAAACAATTAAGGCCAATGCCTCTAAATTAATAAAAGAGATTGCTGCTTTTAATAATTTATGACTTTTTTATTTTGCAATATTCGGACCGAATTCACAAATCTTTTTCTTGTGAAAAAAACAAACAAACAAAACATAGTTATTAGGGTTACTATCACTATATTGTTTACAAAAATATTTAATAAATGCTGCTCCCCCAGCCCCAAAAATACCAGACTACCAAACCAAGAATAAGACTGATTTTTATATGGGTGGGAGGTGTTTCGGGGCTTTTGGGCTACCTGTGTATGCTGATATAAGCCTTTCAGGCATGCAGGACTAGTGGTAAATTACACTATGTTGGGCCTGGGCTGTTTTCGGTTCATACCACATCTGCCCCCCCCAGTTTATTAGAATCATGCATGCTTAAAAAAAGAGATTGATAATCGCAGCGCTTGCTTTAAAAAATAGTGAATATAAATGTGAAAACACATATAAAGTACTAACAGCACTTGTTACAAGCAAACAATACAATGAATATAGGTGTGCTAAAAACACAAATAAAGTGCCAACAGTGCTAAATAAAAAATGCTAAGATTGCGTGTATCAATTCTTGTAGCTTATATATGTAATTTTGGAATTATTGCAATCTTAGCACTTTTTATTTAGCACTGTTAGCACTTTATATGTGTTTTTAGCACACCTATATTCATTGTATTGTTTGTAACAAGTGCTGTTAGTACTTTATATGTGTTTCACTTTTATATTCACTATTTTTAAAGGAAGCTCTGCGATTATTAATCTCTTTTTTTAGGCTATTTCCCCATTGGGTAAACAGCAGCTGCTCATTTTTCATTATATATATTGACCTAGCGTGGGTTTTTTAACCACTAGACGACCGCCCGCCGCAGATTTACTGCGGCAGGCAGCCACTCCTGGGCGAACCGACGTAGCTCTACGTCGGTCGTGCGCTCGTCAGCGGGGAAGACGGCGCATGTGTCAGGGGGCTCTGATTGCCGCCTGACACCGGCGATCGTTCCCCACTGAAAGAGGACGGTCGGCTGTTGTAAACACAGCCGTCCGTCCTTCTCCCTGGGATGATCCCAGAGACCATGTGATCCTGCTATATAGGATCGCATGTCTCTATGGTCATTTCAAAAGCCCCGCACCCCACAGTTAGAATCACTCCCCTAGGCTTATATTTAACCCCTTGATCACCAACAGTATTAACCCCTTCCCTGCCAATGGCATTATTACAGTAACAGTGCATATTTTTAGCACTGATTACTGTAGTAATGTCACTGGTACCCCCAAAAGTGTCAAAAATGTCAGTTAAGCCCCGTACACACGTACCGATCGTCGGCATACAAACGTTCGTCTTTTCTCCCCGGGATGTCGGTGTCTGTTGAAAAGTGCAAAGACTGCCTAAGAATTTTGTCCGCCGACTACAGCCGACTGCAGAAGTGATGTCATGTAATGGTTAACTTTCCCTGTGTTTTTTCTTTTCTGAGCATGCCCAGTCTTGCAAATCTGCGGTCTGTCGGCAGAATTCTGTACTGACTGGCGAACAATCGTCCGTTCTGGTCTCGGCATACAAAAATTTAAATGCTTGCAAGAAAGACTCTTGTCCGCAGAATGTGCGCAGACAGCTGTCGGAGGCACCATACTAACAAGCGTACAATCGACAGATCTTTCGTCCGCCGACGTTTGTATGCCGACGATCGGTACGTGTGTACGGGCCTTCAGGGGTCTGATCTGTCCCCTGCAATGTTGCAGTCCCACAAGAAATCACAGATCTCCGCCATTACTGGTAAAAAAAAAAAAAAAAACAATAAAAAATGACATAAATCTTTCCCGTAGTTAGTAGACGCAATAACTTTTGCGCAAACCAATCAAAATACGCTTAGTGCGATTTTTTTTTACCAAAAATATGTAGCAGAAAACAAATTGGCCTAAAATGGTAAAAAAAATTTGATTTTTACATTTTTCTTTTTGGGAATGTCATATAGCAGAATGTGAAAAATATTGGTTTTTCTTTTTCAAAATTGGTGCTCTTTCTTTGTTTATAGCACAAAAAATAAAAATCGCACAGGTGATCAAATACTACCAAAAGAAAGCTCTGTTTGTGGGGAAAAAAGGACATACATATTGTTTGGGTACAGCGTCGCAGGACCGCGTAATTGTCCGTTAAAGTAACGTAGTGCCGAATCGCAAAATGGGGCCTGGTCAGGAAGGGGGTAAAATCTTCCGGGGCTGAAGTGGTTAAAGTTGTGCTAAACACTCAGCAATTTGTTTTACTTAATGCACTGTTATTAAGTAGTAATACATGCCCTAGTACATCTTAATACCCAAATACATTTTTCCCATGCTCACCAGTGGCTCCAGGTCACAGAGCAACGCGTCCCCAAAATTGCCGGTAGGGGAGTGCGCGACCATGCACTGTTTAGAAGGGACAGTGAAGGAGGAGGGAGGAATGGGAGAAGCGGAGAGGCTTGCCACCAGAACTATTCTTTTGTATAGACATAGGGAGACTCCTCCACAGCGCCAGCCGAGAACATGCACAAAGCACAAAGGTGGCTCCAAGGGACCCTGTAGGCCGCGCAGGGGTGTCAAACTGGTGGCCCTCCAGCTGTTGCGGAACTACAAGTCCCATGAGGCATTGCAAGGTTGACAGTTACAAGCATGACTCCCACAGGCAGAGGCATGATGGGACTTGTAGTTCTGCAACACCTGGAGGGCCGCCAGTTTGACTTCCTTGCGGGGGACAGAGCCACCTGAGAATGGCAAGAAGAAAATTGGCCAATTACAGAGTTATATATAACAACCATGGGCTTTCATGAAAAGCAGACATAAAAACAGAGTAAATGCTAAGGTCTGCAACACTATATGCTTTTTGAAGGGTTTAATAACACTTTAAGTTAAAAATCATACGTAGGTATTTACTCCCACTTTTACCCACACTACCTGGTTCCCCTTCTACTCTGTCATGTCTGCCCTGCAATCAATTCATTTCATTCCTAGCTCTAGGCTTGCCTATACTGTCACTGTAAAAGGATATGTAAGATGTGTGATTTATGACATAATCTGCCAGATCCTGTTCTATTAGTGCAGGGATGTGTCAGTCACTGTTTTTAGTGTAAGAAATGTTGTCAGTCACAGTTCTGACATCCTCCTGTGCCATGAATGACCAATAAGAAAAGTAACATGCATCATCTCTGCTGCATCCTGTAGGCCAGCCAACCCCTGTAGCTAATGTCCATACACAAATGATGTAGGAACTGGTCAGAGGAACAAATGCCTCATTATATTGTGCACTCCACAGCAAGTAATAATAACAATACATGGTGAGAATGGCAATTTAAATCCTGTAGATGGTAAATCAAATGGTACAGCTGGCTGCTACTGAAACACTAGGGAAATTCCATGCTTCAATCCTCTAAGGATTCAAACAGTGTACTGATGGTTCTACAGTATCTCACAAAAGTGAGTACACCCCTCACATTTTTGTAAATATTTTATTATATCTTTTCATGTGACAACACTGAAGAAATGACACGTTGCTACAATGTAAAGTAGTGAGTGTACAGCTTGTATAACAGTGTACATTTGCTGTCCCCTCAAAATAACTCAACAGCCATTAATGTCTAAAATGCTGGCAACAAAAGTGAGTACACCCCTAAATGAAAATGTCCAAATTGGACTCAAAGTGTCAATAGTTTGTGTGGCCATTCTTATTTTCCAGCACTGCCTTAACCCTCTTGGGCATGGAGTTCATCAGAGCTTCACAAGTTGCCACTGGAGTCCTCTTCCATCCCTTCATGATGACATCACGGAGCTGGTGGATGTTAGAGACCTTGAGCTCCTCCACCTTCCGTTTGAGGATGCCCCACGGATGCTCAATAGGGTTTAGGTCTGGAGAAATGCTTGGCCAGTCCAACACCTTTACCCTCAGCTTCTTTAGCAAGGCAGTGGTCATCTTGGAGGTGTGTTTGGGGTGGTTATGTTGGAATACTGCTCTGAAGGAAGGGGATCATGCTTCAGTATGTCACAGTACATGTTGGCATTCAAGGTTTCCTCAATGAACTGTAGCTCCCCAGTGCTGGCAGCACTCATGCAGCCCCAGACCATGACACTCCCACCACCATGACTCTGGGCAAGACACACTTGTCTTTGTACTCCTCACCTGGTTGCTGCCACACATGCTTGACACCATCTGAACCAAATACGTTTATCTTGGTCTCATTAGACCACAGGACATGATTCCGGTAATTCATGTCCTTAGTCTGCTTGTCTTCAGCAAACTGTTTGCGGGCTTTCTTAAGCATCATATTTAGAAGAGGCTTCCTTCTGCGATGACATCCATGCAGACCAATTTAAAGGGGTGTGCGGCGTATGGTCTGAGTACTGACAGGCTGACCCCCCCCACCTCTGCAGCAATGCTGGCAGCACTCATACATCTATTTCCCAAAGACAACCTCTGGATATGATGCTGAGCACGTGCACTCAATTTCTTTGGTAGTCCATGGCAAGGCCTGTTCTGAGTGGAACCTGTCCTGTTGAAACACTGTATGGTCTTGGCTACCGTGCTGCAGCTCAGTTTCAGGGTCTTGGCAATCTTATAGCCTAGGCCAGTGATGGCTAACCTTGGCACCCTGCACTGCAGAGTGCATGAGCATCATGGGAAATATAGTTTTATTTTCACATCCTCAGAGAATACTTTTTTCATGAGGTGCCATATTGATCTTCCAGTGACCAGTATGAGAGAGTGAGAGCGATAACACCAAATTTAACACACCTGCTACCCATTTACACCTGAGACCTTGTAACACTAATGAGCCACATGACACCGGGGAGGGAAAATGGCTAGGTGGGCCCAATTTGGACATTTTCACTTAGGGGTGTACTCACTTTTGTTGCCAGCGGTTTAGACATTAATGGCTGTGTGTTGAGTTATTTTGAGGGGACAGCAAATTTACACTGGTATACAAGCTGTACACTCACTACTTTACATTGTATTAAAGTGTAATTTCTTCAGTGTTGTCACATAGATATAATAAAATATTTACAAAAATGTGAGGGGTGTACTCACTTTTGTGAGATACTGTATCTTGATTGCAGCAAACATCTTTATGGTTCACCAGTTGCCTCCCACCCTTGCTAAGTTCCGAATCTCAAAAATGTAATATACTGCAGTTTACCAAACATTAGATGTGGCAGCTACACAGAGGCGTAACTAGAACCTTCAGGGCCCCGATGCAAGGAACCATGAAGGGCCCCCCAGACCCCTGGCCGGGGCCCTTCCCTTCAAGCCCGGGGCTCTTCCCACTAATCCTGGGGCTCTTTAATCTCATTGCATGGCCTTTTATTATGGTCCCGCATCAGGATCCTTTCACAAGTTCTGCAATGGGCCCCCTTCCTGCAATCTTGGGGCCTCCCCACAGTGGTGAAATGCCAGGGCCCGGTCGCAAGTGTGACCTTTGAGATCCTAGAAGTTCACCCACTGGTTTGCTACCGGGCCCCCTGGAGCATGGGGCCCGGTAGCGATTGCAACCCCTGCAACCCCTGTAGTTACGCCCCTGCAGCTACATTCGTTTTCTTTTTTTTCCCGTCTGTTTTCATCTGGTAATCTGGCCAGTAACACATCTCCTCTATTACAGTGCACCACTCTGGATGAAGGAGCACAGGGGCACCTTTGAACGGCAGTATTGTTAGTCTCAGGGGCGGGAGTGTTACACTATATTACTAAAAGTATTGGGTGGCCTGCCATTACACGCACATGAACTTTAATGTTATCCCAGTCTTAGTACATAGGGTTTAATATTGAGTTGGCCCACCCTTTGCAGCTATAACAGCTTCAACTCTTCTAGAAAGGCTGGCCACAAGGTTTAGGAGTGTGTCTATGGGAATGTTTGACCATTCTTCCAGAAGCGCATTTGTGAGGTCAGGCACTGATGTTGGAGAGAAGGCCTGTCTCGGAGTCTCGGCTCTAATTCATTCCAAAGGTGTTTTGTCAGGTTGAGGTCAGGACTCCTGAACCCCAAATTCGCTCATCCATGTCTTTGTGGATCTTGCTTTGTGTACTGGTCCAAATCAATTGGTGAAGGGGGGATTATAGTGTGGGGTTGTTTTTCAGGGGTGGGCTTGGCCCCTTAGTTCCAGTGAAGAGAACTCTTAAGGTGTCAGCAGACCAGTGGTGTATTTTGTTTTTGTGCTGCCCTAGGCAAGACTAAAATTGGGCGCCCCCCCCTCCCCCTCCTATGTAAAATTGTCCCACTCATTTTTTAACGGATGTGACTCCCTCAAAAATTTAAGGACTACAAGTCCCAGCATGAACCCCTGAGATCTCACAAGGGGGTGGGAGAGAGAGGCGGTGGATGATGGGGGATGGGAGAGAGAGGGGATGGGTGATTAGAAGGGAGACAGGGAGGGGTGGATGAGAGAGACAAAGCGAGAGAGAGCGGAGAGAGAGAGGGATGGGAGAGAGAGAGGGGGTGAGAAAAAGAGGAGGGGGGGGGGGTGAGAGGCAGCTCTAGCAACCAGTGGCCAATAGAGTCTTAGGTGGAGGAAGGGGGTGACTTTTTTGCTGCCCCTCAGCAAAGTGCTGCCCTAGGCCTGGGCCTTGTCTGCCTAGGCCAAAATACAGCACTGCAGCAGACCAAGACATTTTGGACAATTGTGGGAACTGTTTGGGGATGGCCCCTTCCTGTTCCAAAATGACTGCTCACCAGTGCACAAAGCAAGGTCCATAAAAACATGGATGAGGGAGTTTGAGGTGGAGGAACTTGACTTGCCTGCACAGTGTCCTGACCTTCAATCTGATAGAACACCTTTGGGATGAATTAGAGCAGAGACTGTGAGCCAGGCCTTCTCGTCCACATCAGTGCCTGACTTCACAAATGCGCTTCTGGAATAATGGTCAAACATTCCCATAGACACACTCCTAAACCTTGTGGCCAGCCTTTCTAGAAGAGTTGAAGCTGTTATAGCTGCAAAGGGTGGGCAAACTCAATATTGAACCCTACGGGCTAAGACTGGGATGCCAATAAAGATCATGTCTGTGTAAAGACAGGCGTCCCAATACTTTTGGTAATATAGTGTAGATGGTGGAGCAGCAGATTTTGATGGACTGACAAACTTAAATAAAAACTCCAGATCATACTCTTTAAAGTGGTTGTTCATTCTGGGAGAAAAAGTACTGTAGCTGCTGACTTTTAATAAAAGGACTCTTACCTGTCCAGAGATCCAGCGATGTCCTCACCCTGGCTTGTTCTTCACTAGCCTTCAGATTTCTTGGCACTGGCATTATAATAGTGGCCAGCTGGCTATGCTGAATCTTGGCATTACAGCCAGCTGCCCACTGCACATGTGCGAGCTGCGCCACGCTTTGTGAATGGTCCCACAGTCTTCTATGAAACGTGACATGTCCCAGAAGACTGCGTGGGAGGAGGGGGATAGGAGAACTTCTGTTCAAATCACCTAAAAAGTGGGAGTGGGTACCTGTGAAAACGAGGTACCCGTCACCACCCCCAAAAATGACATGCAAAATATGGGAGAAGAGGAGTGCAGGAGAACTTACCGCAGAACTTTCCCTTTTGGGTAAAGTACCGCTTTAAGTAGTTACAGCAACAGTTTTTTTTCCTTTTGGGATAAACATTTTACTTAAATAAATACAAGCTGATCATTGTAATGACCCCTGTCATTAGTAAGAGGTTTGTCTCAAAACTCTAACTGCTACATCTGCAGGACAACTGATGAAAAATAACAGACTTACTGGCTCGATCACCATGTGAGAATAAAGGAAAGAAAGCCTAAAAGACAAAACTGATGCAACCGTCCCGTCTAAGAATTGGTATAATAAATGTTTGCTTTTGGGTTTATTACCACTTTCAGTCTGACTTTTCTGATCTGCATGCTTTTTCTAGGACAGTGATTGAGAAAGTATTGAAGCCAGCGACAGTCAAGTAAGTAGCATTTTAAGAAGGTAAGTGATTGAAGCCTTTATAGGTCAGGACAGGTTTCATTAACCACTTGCTGACCAGCCGGCGTCGATATACAGCGGCAGGTGCCAGCAAATCACCGTACCTGTACAGCGGTCCGTGGGAGCGATTCACGGGGCCAGTGGCCACGATTGCTGCCAGGCACCCGCAATAGCTCCCCCTGGAGAGAGAATGGCGGTCTGATGTTGTAAACACAGCAGACCGTTGTCCTCTCAGGAATCAATACAGAGCTCCTGTGTTCCTCCTATATAGGAACACAGGTCTCTATGTTGATTCCATAAGCCCACCCCCCTCACAGTTAGAAAACACCCCCTCGACTCACATTTAACCCTTTGATCGCCCCTGGGTTAACCCCTTTCCAGCCAGTGTCTTTATTACAGTAACAGTGCATATTTTTAGCACTGATTACTGTAGTAATGTCACTGGTTCCCCCAAAAAGTGTCAAAAATGTCAGTTAGGGGTCCGATCTGTCCGCAGCAATGTCGCAGTCCCACTAAAAGTCACTGATCGCCGCCATTACTGTTAAAAACAAACAAATAAATAAAAAGGATGTAAATCTTTTCCCTAGTTTGTAGACGCAATAACTATTTCACTATTCACTGTAAGAGCGGTAAGGATGTGGAATTCTCTTCCACAAGCAGTGGTATCAGCGGGGAGCATTGATAGTTTCAAAAAACTATTGGATGGACACCTTAAAGACCACAACATACAGGGGTATACAATGTACGGTTAAAAGCAAACACACACACACATCATAGGTTGAACTGGATGGACTGATGTCTTTTTTCAACCTCACTAACTATGTAACTATGTAACTATATTGCGCAAACCAATCAAAATACGCTTATTGGATTTTTTTTTTACTAATAATTTACCGTATATACTCGAGTATAAGCCGAGTCTTTCAGCATGTTTTTTTTATGCTGAAAAAGCCCCCCTTGGCTTATACTCGTTTGTGTATATACTTTTACGTGTTGGTGCCGGGTGGGCACCATTTTTTATATGTAAGGTGCCTCACCGACAGGTGAGACTCCTCCGCAGCCCCTGCATTTCCTCATGCAGTGCTGCGGGCATGGTACAGGACATTCTCCTGTACCATGCCCGCAGCACTGCATCTCCTGTACCATGCCTGTACCATCTGTGCCATCTCCTGGACCATCACCTGTGCCATGCCTGTACCATCTCCTGTGCCATACCCATACCATCTCCTGTGCCATGCCTGTACCATCTCCTGTGCCATACCTGTACCATCTTCTGTACCATGCCCACAGCCCTGCATCTCCTGTACAATGCCCACAGCCCCGCATCTCCTGTACCATGCCCACAGCCCCTGTTTTGTGTCTCATGGTGGTCCAGTTGGGTCCAGTAGCTGCTGCATTTCCAACCCTAGGCTTATACTCGAGTCAATAGATTTTCCCACTTTTTTGTGGTAAAATTCGGTGCCTCGGCTTATATTCGGGTCGGCTTATACTCGAGTATATACAGTACCTAAAAGGATGAATAAAACTTTGATTTTTACATTTTTTTTATTGGGAATGTTATATAGCAGAAAGTGAAAAATGTATTATTTTTTTTTCAAAATTGTCGCTATTTTTTTGTGTATATCTGAAAACATAAAAATCGCAGAGATGATCAAATACCACCAAAAGAGAAAAGAAAGGACCTCAATTTTATTTGGGTACAGCATCGCACGACCACGCAATTTTCAGTTAAATTAATGCAGTGCTGAATCGCAAAAAATGGCCTGGTCATTAAGGGAGTAAAATCTTCCGGTCCAGAAGTGGTTAAACCAGTAAATTCATCTCATGTCTAAGGGTCCCTTTTAGTACTTAGTATGTGTAAGCTCTGATATATCCTGGCAGCAGATATACACAAATATACTCGTAATAGAAATACAGAATTGTCACCTGCTGTCTGATGTCTGTCCTGGGTTGTCCTCTGTAGAAGGCTCATCATTCTCTTCTGATTTCTGTGCACTTTCATGAGGCTCATGCTTGCCCCCATCAGTTCCTGCAACTCTGCTTAGTATGATCTCTATGTAGAAGCCACTTTCTGGCTTGTTACATGCGAGGCTCTTACATTTATAGGCTTTCCTCTTTGGAAATGCTAACACCTTCCTCTTTCACGCAGAGATCTGAAAACACCTTTGTGTTTTTCTTCTTTCTTCTAGAACTTCAAAAGGCCGGAGAGCTTCAAAGGGCCACTCAGTCACATGGATTGGCCTGAGCTCTGCACTGTATGATTTTGATTAATACCATGTACTGTCATGTGCAAAACACAAATGGTAGTGGACTGGACACGCTGCAAGATTTAAAGGGGTTCACATGAGGAACCCAGCATTTCTAAATGGCATGGCAGTACATGCAATACCTTTTTCACTTTGTGTATTTCACTGCGCTTAGGATTCCAAAAATTACCTAAAGTGTTTAATATTTCAGTGTTGCTATTTAACCACTTGCCGACTGCCCTCCGCAGATATACTGCAGCAGGCTGACTCGACTGCATGAATCGACGTATGGGTACGTCAGTTCGCAGCAGGCTGGCTTGACTGCGAACTGACGTACCCATATGTCGGTTCGCAGGAGCGCTCCCGGGGGCGCGTGTGCGCTGCTGGAGCCACGCGCCCGCCCTGAATAGGAAGCAGGGAAGGCGATCCACGGGGCCCGCAGCCACGATTACCGCCAGGCACCCGCGATCGTTCCCCGCTGAGAGAGAACGACGGTTAGCTGTTGTAAACACAGCAGACCGTTGTTCTCTCTGGAATGAACACAGAGTTCCTGTGATCCTTCTATATAGGATCACAGGTCTCTATGATGATTCCACAAGTCCCTTCCCATACAGTTAGAAAACACTCGGTTCACACTTAACCTTTTGATCACCCCTGAATTAACCCCTTCCCTGCCAGTGTCATTATTACAGTAACAGACTAACAGTGCATATGTTTAGCACTGATTGCTGTAGTAATGTCACTGGTCCCCCCCAAAAGTGTCAAAAATGTCATTTGGAAGTCTGATCTGTCTACTGCAATGTCGCAGTCCTGCTAAAAATCACTGATCGCAGAAATTACTAGTAATAACAAATAAATAAATAAAAATGACATAAATCTTTCCCCTAGTTTGTAGACGTGATAACTTTTGCACAAGCAAATCAAAATACGCTTATTGGGAGTTTTTTTTACCAAAAATATGTAGCAGAATACAAATTGGTCTAAAAGGAAGAAAAAAATGTGTTTTTTAATTTTTTTTGGGAGTGTTATATAGCAGAATGTGAAAAATATATATATTTTTTTGTTTTTTGTTTTTTTTTTCTAGAATTGTCACTCTTTTTTTGTTTATAGCACAAAAAATAAAAATCGGACAGGTGATCAAATACCACCAAAAGAAAGCTCTATTTATGGAAAAAAAAAAGGACATCAATTTTAATAAGGTACAGCGTCACATCACTGCGCAATTGTCAGTTAAATTAATGCAGTGCCGAATCGCAAAAAATGGCCTCGTCCTTAAGGGGGAAAAAACCTTCCCGTCCAGAAGTGGTTGCATAATAAATCCAAAAAATGTTGTGACATTAATATGTGTACCAACCAGTAATCAATTCCACAGTAGCGCAACCATTGCTACTTTGCAGTGGACAATCACATGTCTGCAAGTGATATATTCAAACGTGAAAATAATACAAAATATTCAAAAATTTCAAAATCATACAAAAAAGTCCATACAACTGTCAAAATAACTGTATAAATCAAAAATAAATCCTCAGAGAGATTTAATACAGGAAAGTTTGTGATTGACAGTCAACTCTCTATGTGAGTACAACCAGGAATAATACACCTTCAATCCAACACCAGTGCGATCAAATAGAGCCGTCTCCCCTATAGAAATGTACTCACCAGATTGAATTGCCTTTCACTCTCATGAAAAGGCAAATAAGCTTTTAGGTCAATATCCACCTGGTAGTCTCACTCCACAATCAGCAGGTCCATAGTTGCCAACATTTGAAAAAAATTTCCAGGGACACTTTGCAGCACAGCTATCAATTACTTACCACACCCACTTCCCTGAAGCTCCGCCCACTCCACATAATTATTCTCCACCTACTTATCATCAGATTATAGTGTCTACTCAATAAAGAGAGAATTACAGGAAATTGAAAAGGGAATTTCAAACTTAAGGACAAAGTAGCAGAGTTGGAATAATTTTCCCATTCAGCTGCACTACTTTGTTTAACCTCCCCCCGTCCGCGCTACAGCCTATATACGGCTGCAGCGCGGACTCGAATTTTCGGGAGGCCGTTTTTAAACGGCCTCCCAGTGACACGCCCCCAGCGCGCTCCCGCGAGCGCGCTGCGGGGAAAATCTGTGTCGGCCGTGTCCCTTGGACACAGCCGATCACAGATCGTGGTGAATGGCCAATCACAGCGGCCATTCACCACGTGATCTGGCCGTCCAATGAGCGATGATCTCATATGTAAACATATGAGATCATCTCTCATCGCCGGCGCTCCTTCCTCACACGGAGCCTGCAGTGTGAGGAAGGAGGGGGAGCCGACAGCCGCTGGGGACACACAGCAATGTAATCAGGGCACCGATCACCAGTGCCCTGATTACTAAAAGGTAAAAACACACACAGTGCCCCCACATCAGTGCCCACAGTGCCCGCCATCAGTGCCCCCCATCAATGCCCACAATCAGTGCCCATAGTGCTGCTAGTCAGTGCCCATCAGTGCCTGCTCATCTAGGCACTGATGAGCACTGACTGGCAGCACTATGGGCACTGAGTGTGGGCACTGATGGTTCTGCCCATCAGTGCCGCTCATCAGTGCCACCCGTCAGTGTCCAGTGCCATCCGCCAGTGCCCATCAGTGCCGCCTATCAGTGCCCATCAGTGCCGCCTCTCAGTGCCCAGCAGTGCCACCTGTCAGTGCCCAGCAGTGCCACCTCTCAGTGCCCAGCAGTGCCGCCTCTCAGTGCCCAGCAGTGCCGCCTCTCAGTGCCCAGCAGTGCCGCCTATCAGTGCTCATCAGTGCCGCCTCTCAGTGCTGCCTCTCAGTGCCGCCTCTCAGTGCTCATCAGTGCGGCATATTAGTACCTCCTCATCAGTGCCCATAAGTGCCACCTCATCAGTGCCCATAAGTGCCACCTCATCAGTGCCCATCAGTGCAGCCTATCAGTGCCCATCAGTGCCGCCTCATCAGCGCACATCAGTGAAGGAGAAAAATTTATTTTCAAAATTTACTCGCAAAAAATAAGAAAAACTTTTTTTTTTTTTTTAATTTTTTGTCTTTATTCTTTTTTTTTGTAAAAAATAAAAAACCCAGAGATGATTAAATACCACCAAAAGAAAGCTCTATTTGTGTGAAAAAAATGATAAAAATTTCATATGGGTACAGTGTAGCATGACCGCGCAATTGTCATTCAAAGTGTGACAGCGCTGAAAGCTGAAAATTGGCCTGGATGGGAAGGGTGTTTAAGTGCACAGAAGGCAAGTGGTTAAAATTTAAAGTTTAAAATTCTCATCACAAGTTAAAAATTCTCATCACAATTCCCTGCAATTCTAAAGTGTGAAATGTGCTCAGGTGTGACCATACAAAACATGTAATATGTAAATATAAATAAAGTTCAAGGTGTAAATAAGTACAATAAAACCTAATTACACTATCTGGTATAATTAGGTTTTATCGTACGGTCTTATTTGCACCTTGCACTTTATTTATATTTACATTTATTTACATTTTTTGCATGGTCACAGTCACATCTGAGCAGTTTTTTGCACATTAGATTGTTGCTTTCATCCTACCTACCTTAATAACTAATAGACGAAGCTACAGGCTATATTATACAAAAATGTATTAAATAAGTACCTACATCCCAATTATGTATAGGAAAAAATGGAGAAACAGTGGCAAATAGGAGGAAGGGATTTTTAAGGTACCCAGACAGATAGTTAGACCTACTAATGTATATAAAAATATGAACTTTTTTTTATTGTATACAGAGTAAAAAACATTTAACAGAAAGAAAAAAGAATCATCAAATACATCAAAGAAATCAAAAAATGAATCATCAAATACATCAAAGAAATCAAAAAAATGAATCATCAAATACATCAAAAAAATCTTATATAATTATATTTGATCTTAATATATTAAAGAGGAAGTAAACTCTGGAGCATACTAGCTCATTATAAAATACTTAGCTTAGAACGAAGCCCCCGCAGTGCCGCCCGCACAGTGACAGGACGGCCAACATGTTCAGCCGCCCTGCTTCCTGGTTCGCGTCCTCTGGACATCTGATTGGCCAGAGGCGCAATTACATCACTCCCGCGCATGCACGCGGGAGCCGCCGTTCACAGCACAGGACTTTGAAGGAACAGCATAGGTGGCCCTTCCTTCAGTGCGCATGCGCCAATGACGTAATCGGCTGCATTAAAAGTAAATATCTCCTAAACGGTGCAAGTCTAGGAGATATTTACTAGGGATCGACCGATTATCAGCAAAGCCAATATGTCGAGGGCCGATATACACTTTGCCCCATATATCGGAATGGGCCTTTCGATTTACCGATATTTCGGGAAAGTGCATGTCCTGGGGTGATGCCTGCAGTTAGAGGCATCACCCAGGTATCGGTGTCCATAGCCGACGGTCGGCTGTCTTGTAATGACAACCGATGAAGCTGAGAAGCCGCTCGGCTGTCATTCCAAGGAGCAGGAGGGGACGTCCCCCCCTCCCGCCACCTTCCGCGGCTCGCCCGGGTCTCCTGTCCCACCGGGAGACCCGGGCATTATACCTTCACCGCCGCCGTCTGACCAGGTCTCTTTGAATTCGGCGCCGCCGAGTACCCGGAAGTGATGTCATGACCACCACAATATAGGTCCGGTTTTAAATGTATATTATTGTTTATGCATTAGCACACCATATATATGACACATGGAGGTATTATTGTGTATTTTACTATGTATATATCATGATTGAAGAAATATTGATGGATTAATGTATATGTCTATATATGTATTGTATACTATAGAATTATGTATATAATGTTTACTTGCGGTATATAGATGTGTAATCCGTAGTATACCTCACTTCCGGTTTTTCAAAGAGTGTTAATTTTAATTACGGATCCTCCAATATAAATTAGACATCCACTATAGATCAATATTACACATTAGGCTATTAAAAAGTATTCGCTAAGATTTTCCCATGATAAGATATTCAAATATGGCAGAACGAGCATATCCGGTTTCAGATAAACGCTCCAGACACATATTACACATTGCAAATGGCGATAGACTATAAAAGTACGTCACCCCCGTATGCAAATTTTCCCCTGAAGAAGTCACATGAGCAATCGTGACGTAACGTGTTGGGCATAGCACCGGAAGTGACATACGGGAAGCGGAAGTAAGTCCCGCAACTGAATGCAAACCGCTCTGAACGGCAGTTTTAAAATGTGAGTTGTTACACTTTTCTATTGAATAAATTCTTGATTGAAATTACTACACTATATCGGCCCCTTATTTTGAGTTCCGAGGCATTACCGGAGGGCCCTCAACCTGATCCAGTTAAGGCGGAGTATACCATTATCCCCCCACCTAAGAAGGAAAGGAGGAGAGATCAGATCTTTTATAGATCTAAAGGCGTATTACCTAAAAGCTTGAGGTGAGCATTTAGCACACCCATAGGTAAAGAGCACCAAAGAGCACCAAAGAGCACCCCTTATTATCACTTGGTGTAAAGGTGAAAGAAGGTTTATTGAAACACCTGGAAGAGGAAGATCAGCGTTCTTTGTTTCCTCTGATGTTTTGGGACACTTGAACACTTTTATATATATATATATATATATATATATATATATATATATATATATATATATATATATATATATATATATATATATATATATATATATATATAAATATAAATATATATATATATATATATATATATATATAAATATATATAATTTGGCACTTTGTGTTATACACTAAAGTATATTCGGGTTTATATCTGCACTGATCACTTTATTGGCACATATATATTGGTTTTATTTATAATGAACACAATACCACCATAAGCACCTTAGTATATATTTTGTATATCAGTTTATCTATATACTTTTATATATTTATTGATTATTTTTATTGGATATTGTATATTATTAGACATATTTGAGCACTTTAATATTTATTGGTACATGGAATGAATTTTACATTTTTTTTTTAGAAGATATTTATCGCATATCATAAGTTTATCCAATCCATGCTCTGTTACAACACATTGAATATTTATTTATTTAATAGCGCAATTTTTATTGATTTATATCTATCTATTTTTCAACATAATTTATATTATCACTGTACATCGCGTAGTCATCCCTTGAAGCGTGGTACTTCCCCCCTTATTTTCTATCTTTTTTAACCGCTTGCCGACCGCCGCACGACTATTTACTGCGGCGGTCAGCCCCTCACAGGCAAAGCGACGTAGGGCTACGTCGCTAGCCTGTGAGGGTCTCAGGAGCGGGCGCGGACCCCCCCGCGCATGTGACCGGCGGACCCGATCGTCCGCCGGTCGCTCGCGATTGTCGATGGAGAGGGAGAAAGGCAGGCGGCTAATGTAAACAAGCCGCCTGTCATTCTCCCCTGTGTAGGAATAGTGATCATACGGTTCTACTATGTAGGACCGTTGATCACTGTTCCTACACCTCAAGCCACAACCAATCACAGTTAGAATCACGCCCCTAGGGACACACATAACCCCTCCCTCTCAAAAAAAGTTAACCCCTTCACTGCCAGTGTAATTTTACAGTAACAGTGCATATTTATAGCACTGATTACTGTAGTAATATCACTGGTAACCCCAAAAGTGTCAAAAATGTCAGTCAAGGGTCCGATCTGCCTGCCGCAATGTCACAGTACCGCAAAAAAAATCGCAGATCGCCGCCATTACGCGTTTAAAAAAAAAAACAACAAAAATGACAAAAATCTTTCCCTTTGTTAGTAAACGCGATAACTTTTGCGCAAACCAATCAAAATACGCTTTTTGCGATTTTTTTTACCAAACATATGTAGCATAAAACAAATTGGCCGAAAATGTTAAACAATTTTGATTTTTACATTTTTTTGGGGGAATTTCATATAAAAAAAGTGAAAAATATAGTTATTTTTGCAAAATTGACGCTCTTTTTTTGTTTATAGCGCATGATCAAAAAAATCGCACAGGTGATCAAATACCACCAAAAGAAAGCTCTGTTTGTGGGAAAAAAAGGACGTCAAATTCGACCGCGCAATTGTCCGTTAAAGTCACGCAGTGCCGAATCGCAAAATAGGCCCTGGTCAGGAAGGGGGTAAAATCTTCCAGGGCTTAAGTGGTTAACTGTGCGGTTAACAGTAAATGAGTACAAGCTGCATTAAGGGTATTCACACCTACATCTCTTAGGACAGCGTGAGATTCACACCCATACATATAAAATGACAGTTTACTATGCATCGGTGACAAATGGACACAGGAGTGACTGGTACCGATCGCTCACTATGTTTATTCGGGAATGGATGGGACCAGTAAATGACATATTTACCTGCCCCTTTCCCCGCGCTCTATCCTGAAACATCCCCCTGTGTGCCCACAGCAGAGAGGAGAGACAGGAAGCCGGAAGCTCTGTGGGGGGAAAAGGGCCCTGGACAGCAGATGGAGGGGGTGCATGTGCTAGAACCAATCCCCCTTCAGTGAAGCTGGAGGGAGTAAGAAGAGGAGAAGCAGGTAGTGCTGCAAAGGGAGGCAGAAGAGGATCGGTGTCTGCAAAAAGACAGTACAACTGGACCTCCTGCTCAGCAGGTGCCCGGGCCCCCCCTTTTGAACTGATGGGGTCTGGGCCCAGTAAAGGAGGGCTGGCTGTACTGCCTTATCAGCGGTCCTGCTGACTGACAGCACTAATGGGCACTAATTAGCAGTACTGATGGTCACTGATAGGTGGCACTGATCAGCAGCACTGGTGGGCAATGTTGGGACTGATGTCCCTGTAATAGAAGCCGGTTACCAGCTTTCTTCTTTTCTCCTCATGCTATCAGCGTGACTAGAAAAAAAGCAGGTAACCGGCTTCTCTTTACTTCCACGATCAGCTGTCAAAGGCTGACAGCTGATCACTAGGTAAAGGACCGCTGTTATTGGCCCTTTACCCTCATCTGTGATCAGCAAATTCCAAAGGACTCAACGATCACAAAGCGTGATCGAAGGGGGGCGCGTAAACAGTGCGATCACGGGAGGATGTCTATGGATGCCCTCCCGGTCCATGCTGTAGCCATCTTTCAGCTATAGCACGGGCGGAAAGTGGTCAAAGGGGAAAGGGGGGAAAAAAAAAAGCTAAATAAAAATAATAATATAGCATATTCAATTGAAACACAAGTCATATTGTATTTGAATGTTATTAAATGTTATCTTTCCTTAGCAATCTGCAGTGCTGTACTTTTCTGTAAAATGCAACATGGCTACCTGAAGGTGCTTTGTACACAAAATGTGTACAGAACGCACCCCAGAAACATTATTTCCTGCTTGTGTGATTGGCTCACCAAATTTTCCCAGAAGTCTACACTTAGATAAGACTTGCTTTGTGCACTGGTACGCAGTCATGTTGGAACAGGATTGCCATCCCCAAACTGTTCCTACAAAGTTGGGAGCATGAAATTGTCCAAAATGTCTTGGTATGCTGATGCCTTAAAAGTTCCCTTCACTGGAACTAAGGGGCCAAGGCCAACCCCCGAAAAATAACCCCACACCATAATCTCTCCTCCACCAAATGATTTGGACCAGTGCACAAAGCAAGGTTCATAAAGGCATGGATGAGGGAGTTTGCAGTGGAGGAACTTGACTGGCCTACATAGAGTCCTGACCTCAACCTGATAGAACACCATTGGGATGAATTAGAGTGGAGACTGAGAGCTAGGTCTTTTCGTCCAACATCAGTGTCTGATCTCACAAATGCGCTTCTGGAAGAATGGTCAAACATTCCCATATACACACTCCTAAACCTTGTGGGCAGCCTTCCCATAAGAGTTGAAGCTGTTATAGCTGCAAAGGGTGGGCCAACTCAATATTGAACCCTACGGATTAAGACTGGGATGTCATTAAAGTTCATGTGTGTGTAAAGGCAGGAGTCCCAATACTTTTGACAATATAGTGTATATGCTGTACTGGTTTATTTAGGCCTTTTGTACATTCAAAACCCAGAGGACCATGAAGCCCTATGTGCCCCAACAAGATTTTTTTTCCAAGCTGGATTATAGAATATTTTATTCCATTTTTAAATACAGTTCTTCAATAACTATTAGCATTAAAAGCTTCAAGAACTCCAAGAAATGAATAATACAGAGAAATAGGGATTTTACTGTGCACCAGATCAATATTGACAGATAAGGAGATTTCCTGGAACAAACAATTCCAGGCAATGGTTAAATGAAACTATCAAAGACCCTGGGTTGTAAGTCGAGTTGTGGGCCTCTGGGAACCAATCAAGCGACAGAAGTAACGGTAAGCCTATATCTACTTATTGTATAAGTTATGTATAAAATGATCCTAAAATCTAGACTCTCATCCAGTGGTATGTGAACCCCAAGGGTTACTTCTATCAAATTTCAGGGTACTTCTGTTTAATATACTACATTCTACATTAGTATAGGAAATAATAACATATAAAGCAGAGTCAGTATAAGAGAAATTTAAAAGGTCAGTGCATCCAAAACTGATATTTAAGTTTTTTGAAAACTTGCAAAGTTAAATCACCTGACATTTTTATATAATTCAGGGACTCCATTCTGCACTTCGGAGGTCTTTACAGTCACATATGCTGGTGCCATAATGAGAACTGTCCACTGTTTTTGTTGGACTATCATTAATTGTACATTATGGTGAATACAACCGGTGCTAGAACACACAAAAATGGATGGGAAAACTAAGAACATTAAGGACAGGAACAGTGAAGAATTGTGGCAGGGCATAAGTGAGATCTCTGCATTTGAGTTCTTGGATCTACACACCTGCTGTGGCTATAAGGAGGTGCTGCTACTGTCTGCATTGGATTTTGGTATATTTATTTATTTATTTCAGGTACTTATATAGCGCTGTCAATTTATGCACATTCACATCAGTCCCTGCCCTCAAGGAGCTTACAATCTAAGGTCCCTAACTCACATACATGCACAGTAGGGCCAATTTTATACAGGATCCAATTAACCTACCAGCATGTCTTTGGAGTGTGGGAGGAAACCGGAGTACCCGGAGGAAACCCCTGCAGGCACAGGGAGAACATGCAAACTCCAGGCAGGTAGTTTATTTGCAAAGGTGTTCTATTGGTTTGAAGTCAGGACTCGGTAGAGGCCAGTCAAGTTCCTCTACCCCAAACTCGCTCATCCATGTCTTTATGGACCTTGCTTTGTGCACTGGTGAGCAGTCATGTTGGAACAGGAAGGGGCCACCCCCAAACTGTTCCCACAAAGTTGGAAGCATGAAATTGTACAAAATGCTGACACCTTCACTGGAACTAAGGGGCCAAGCCCAACCCCTGAAAAACAACCCCACACCATTATCCCCCCTCCACCAAATGATTTGTACCAGTGCACAAAGCAAGGTCAATAAAAACATGGATGAGCGAGTTTGGGGTGGAGGAACTTGACTGGCCTCTACCGAGTCCTGACTTCAACCCAATAGAACACCTTTGCAATAAATTAGAGCAGAGACCCTATGGACAGCCTTCTCAGAAGAGTTGAAGCTGTTATAGCTGCAAAGGGTGGGCCAACTCAATATTGAACCCTACGGACTAAGACTGGAATGCCATTAAAGTTCATGTGCGTGTAAAGGCAGGTGTCCCAATTTTGGCAATATAGTGTATATGGCTGCAACATCAGTCCAATGCTTCAGCTGTCCCCTGGTGGCTCTAAGCCCAAGAACTTAGTGATCACTGAACACAGATCAGGGACTGTCAGTCACTACCGTGTGCTCTGCCAGTCACCACTCTGTGCTCTGACCCTCTAGTTTTCACTGGAGTTTCGGGCTGGGGAGTGGGCGGGAGAGGCTTATCAAGACTCTCAGCAGCACGCTAAGTGGCTGAGCCAAGCATCTGGGTGGATCCCGACATGATTGTCAGGATAAATCCAAAGACTGGAGTGGCTCTGTGACACGAGCCAACAACAGACCAGGGGGAAGGGGCTAGTAAATATGTCATTTATTGGACCCCTCCTTTTCTAAATGAACACACTTGCTCACTGTGTCCATTCATAACTGAAGTATATATAACTGTGTTTACTATCCTTCAGTTTGTAAATGAACAGGAAGCCAATCAGCACATAGAACTTCTTATTCACTGCCCTTGTGCAGCTGAGGCTGCAGATCAAGGCATGTTTGAGCTTTGGTGTACACACCCTAATGCAATGGGCTGCACACCCCTATGCCTCTATAGCTCCTTTCCCCTCATTTGTCCCTATTTTTGACCTTTTGCATAAACCTACTTTTTAACCACTTAAGCCCCAGAAGATTTTACCCCCTTCCTGACCAGGGCCTATTTTGCGATTCGGCACTGCGTGACTTTAACGGACAATTGCGCGGTCGTGCAACGCTGTACCTAAACTAATTTGACGTCCTTTTTTTCCCCACAAACAGAGCTTTCTTTTGGTGGTATTTGATCACCTGTACGATTTTTACTTTTTGCGCTATAAACAAAAAAACAGCGTCAATTTTGCAAAAATAACAATATTTTTCAAATTTTTTTATATGAAATTCCCCCCCCAAAAAAAATTAAAAATCAAAATTTTTAAAAATTTTTGGCCAATTTGTTTTATGCTACACATGTTTGGTAAAAAAAATACGCAGAAAAGCGTATTTTGATTGGTTTGCGCACAAGTTATTGCGTTTACTAACTAAGGGAAAGATTTTTGTCATTTTTGTTGGTTTTTTTTAACGCGTAATGGCGGCGATCTGCAATTTTTTTTGCTGCACTGCAACATTGCGGCGGACAGATTGGACCATTGACTGACATTTTTGACACTTTTGGGGTTACCAGTGACATTACTACAGTAATCAGTGCTATACATATGCACTGTTACTGCAAAATGACACTGGCAGGGAAGGGGTTAACTTTATTGGGGAAGGAGGGGTTAAGTGTGTCCCTACGGGCGTGCTTCTAACTGTGATTGGACATGGCTACTGGTGTAGGAACAGTGATCAACGGTCCTACATAGTAGAACCGTATGATCACTATTCATACACAGGGAAGAATGACAGGCGGCTTTGTTTACATTAGCCGCCTGCCTTTCTCCCTTCACGGCGGACGATCGCGAGTGACCTGCGGACATCGGGTCCGCCGGTCACACGCACGGACTTGCTAGGGAACGAGCCGCTATTGGCTCACAAGCAAGTGACAGGCTAGTGACGTATATATACGTCACTTTGCCTGGCCGGGGCTGACCGCCGCAGTATATGTACTTGCGGCGGTCGGCAACCGGTTAAAGTATAACAAGACATAAAACTTTTCTTTTGTTTTGGGATAACTGGAGAGGGTTTGGATCACCCGTCAGTTTTTTATTGCTGTCTGTTGCCACATTAGGGAGGTTCAGCCCTTCTATTTGTCCTGGTGACCATTATCGCTGAAAGTGAAAGTAAAAGAAAATGTAAAATTTTAGGCTGTCACCAGAACAGGATTGGATGGGAAATCTTCCAATGGTTACATTAGTTCCCACTTCTTGTTTTGGATATGGGACAGGAAGTGAAGGTAAATCTCCCAAATAGGTCACAGATGGCAAAAACTGACAGGGGTTATAAACCTCTCTAACTGGGCAAAATTAAAAAAAAAAAAAAAGTTTTGCCTTTAGTTTTCCCTTTACCGAAATATTATATTTCACTAAACCCATCATTCAACATCAAATATTGCTCTTGTTAGCTCGAAAAGCCACTATAATGGTACGGCAGTGGCGAAAAAAAACAAGCACTTGTGGGTTTAGCCAATCATGCCTACATATTTTATGCTACAACGTGTCCCTCTATCTCACCTCAGAAAGTTGGGAGGTATGCATACCTTATTGGCAAACAGCTTTTCTAGCTCATTGCAGCTATAACTTTCATGAGCCAGTGCCTCAAGGCCAACCTCTTTAACATTACACTAAACACTATCATTTATTTAACATGCTGATAATGTTTAACTTCATTGCCCAGCAGAGCGCACGGTCGGGAGACAATAAAACTCAAATGTCTGCACATTACTTTCACCCAGTGGAGGTGGCAGCGCCACATTATTTAACCCAGTTAGAGCATCTAGCCTTGTCAAATGCTATTCACTGTGTGCAATAGCTTCCAGGTAAAAGCCATTACAGGATGCGGAAATGTGATCAGTGCTGCAGTACTACACCATATTGTTTTATACAACACTGCATACAGAGATAGGTAAATGTCCCCATGGACATTAGGTGATGGTTGACGTTGTCATGATTAGACAATAATTGAAACGTTTGTGGGTAATTTCAGGCTGCAGCAAACACCGTGGTCAATGGAGCATGAGGGAAAAGTCTGCCGGATAGTTTGGATCATTTTGTCTGACAGATATAACATAGTTGGTAGTAATGCACAGAAGTCCCTTAAAGAGACCATGGGACTTCAAGTATACACTTTTGTTGAGAAAAAAACATCCCCCCCCCCCCCTCCGGGTGATCTATTCTCCCTCTGGCTTCTCTGTCAAGAGCAATGGCACAACTATCCACCTATATCCACATGCCAGGGTGCTAGGTGTTATCCTGGACTCTGAACTTTCCTTTCAGCCCCACATCGACTCACTTTCCAAGGCTTGGCGCCTCAATCTCCGCAACATCTCTAAAATACGTCCCTTTCTAACCAATGACACCACGAAGCTCCTGATTCACTCCCTGGTTATCTCTCACCTTGACTACCGTAACTCCCTTCTCAGTGGCTTACCTTTAAATAGGCTATCTCCCCTTCAGTCCATCATGAATGCTGATGCCAGACTCATCCACCTTACAAACCACTCAGTGTCTGCTACCCCTCTCTGCCAATCCCTCCATTGGCTCCCACTCACCTAACAAATTAAATTCAAAATACTAACAATAACTTACAAAGCTATCCTCAACTCGGCTAAATCACTAGCCTAGTCTCAAAATACCAACCAAATTGTCCTCTCCGTTCCTCCAAAGACCTCCTGCTCTCTAGCTCCCTCCTCACCTCCTCCCATACTCGCCTCCAGGACTTCTGCCGGGCCTCTCCCATCCTTTGGAATTCTCTACCCCAGTCTAACCGACTATCTTCAACTCTATCCACTTTTAGAAACAATTGAAAATGTTCAGATTCTAGAAAAATGTTGGTAAAGGTACCTCATCCCAAAAATAGACATAGGAAAAATGTATCCACTTTTAGGCGATCCCTGAAAACTTTGCTGTCCAGCGAAGCCTATTTTGACTCCACCTAACAACTGTACTTTTATTTTCTTCATTAGCTCATCCCCCACAGTTATTACCTTTTGTATCACTTGACCCTCCCTCTTAGATTGTAAGCTCCGACGAGCAAGGCCCTCTGATTCCTCCTGTATTGAATTGTATTGTAACTGTAATGTCTGCCCTAACATTGTAAAGCGCTGCGCAAACTGTTGGTGCTATATAAATCCTGTTTATTAACCGCTTGCCGACTGCGCACAGTATATTTACTGCGGCAGTCAGCCCCGGCCAGGCAGAGTGATGTAGATCTACGTCGCTAGCCTGTCACCGGGTTTTGAGCCAATAGCGGCTCAAGAGCCTCGGCTCGTTCACAGAGGAGTCCGGGCGTGTGACCGGCGGACCCGATGTCCGCCGGTCACACTACGATCGTCGGTAGAGCGGAAGAAAGGCGGGCGGTTTATGTAAACAAGCCGCCTGTCATTCTCCCCTGTGTAAAAATGGAGATCAGACGGTTCTACTATGTAGAACCGTTGATCTCTGTTTTTACAATAGGAGACATGTCCCATCACAGTTAGAAACACGCCCCTAGGACACACTTAACCCCTCCCTCTCCAATACAGTTAACCCCTTCCCTGCCAGTGTCATTTTTACAGTAACAGTGCATATGTATAGCACTGATTACTGCAGTAATGTCACTGGTACCCCCAAAAGTGTCAAAAATGTCAGTCAAGGGTCCGATCTGTCCGCCGCAATGTCGCAGTACCGCAGATCGCCGCCATTACTCGTTAAAAAAAACCCACCAAAAATGACAAAAAACGTTCCCTTTGTTAGTAAACGCGATAACCTTTGCGCAAACCAATCAAAATACGCTTTTTGCGATTTTTTTTAACCAAACATATGTAGCATAAAACAAATTGGCCGAAAATGTTAAAAAATTTTGATTTTTACATTTTTTTTGTGGGAATTTCATATAAAAAAAAGTGAAAAATATTGTTATTTTTGCAAAATGTACGCTCTTTTTTTGTTTATAGCGCATGATCAAAAAATCGCACAGGTGATCAAATACCACCAAAAGAAAGCTCTGTTTGTGGGAAAAAAAGGATGTGAAATTCGTTTAGGTACAGCATCGCACGACCGCGCAATTGTCCGTTAAAGTCACGCAGTAAAAAATAACAAAAAAACCCCTGGTCAGGAAGGGGGTAAAATCTTCCAGGGCTTAAGTGGTTAATAATAATAAAGAAAAGAAAAGAAAAAAGCTTAATTCCTGAGAAAGTCTGTAAACAGTGCAACATAAGGTGCTCAGTGCTCTCAATGACAAAAATGCAATCATGCTCAAAGTGCCCGCGTGGTAATGTGGCCTCTTACTGGAAGGCACTGATCTCAAATTATACAGATTATATGTGCTAGTTTATGTCCAAAGAGCCAGTGCTCTCGGCCACGGATTGCTGCTCAGATCTATGACCCCTGCAGTTCAAATAGACAGCCCAGTCTCCAGCATCTGCTTAACCTCTGTCAGCACTTGCAACTTAAAGCGGAGTTCCACCCTAAAATTAAACTTACCTCCATCTTCTCGCTCTGGGTCACCTGAAAAACAAATGGATAATCGCAATTTTTTTTTTTTTTACTTACCTGGTTTAGAAGAAAATATACTTACCTTACTTCCTCTTCCTCCCCTCGGCGGCCACGGCGATTCGTCACTTCCTGGCTTGCAATGATTCCTGGGAGCTGAACGTCATCGCTCCCAGGAATCAATGCGCCTGCACCGGCCCCGACGTTAGTTCCGGTGCAGGCGGCATCATACCTTGCTAAACAGCTTCTGGGCATGCCCAGAAGCTGTGCAGGGATGACGCTGCCGCACTGGAAGTGACGGCGGGGCCGGTGCAGTGCATCGTGGGACCGAAGAAGATGGAAGAGGACACAGAAGAGGATCGCGCTGGCTTCAAGCTGCCCACACCTGAGATGGCAGCGCTGGACAATGCTTTTTCAAGGTAAGTATTTCTTCTAAAAGGTAAGTGCAACCCGGGACAGATCAGAGGCTAGCCAATGTGGAATGCACTAGCCCCGGAGGTATTTTTATTAAAAAAAGTATTCCCAGGGTGGAACTCCGCTTTAAACTCTGACACTCATATATGACCTCATAGCGCAACTATTTTTGTAAAATCCATTTATTTAACAAATATTGCACTTACATGAGTTCTGATATAAAAATGCATTTAGCAGACAACTATGTGAAGCCTCGGCTGTGGTGTCATCCGAACAGCCCTGGCGTGATGATGTCACAGAAGCAACTCTGGCCGATGTGTTTCTTCGTACAAGGCGTCCTGAAGACATCCAATTACAGACGAAACTAGTTGAGGCAGTGCTCCTGTTACATTACATCCCATCCCTGGAGCGAAAGCCAGCTTCAGGTCTTGGGGCAGCTGCAGCCATCTTAACCATAAGTCCTTAGGCACATATACATGTGAGTGCGGTGTAATTGTAAGGTTTTATATTTTTTTATTATTATTATTAGTTTTATATTGTTTAAAGAGTAACTCCACTTTTATTGAGAAAAAAAACTTTCCCCTCTGGGTGATCTATGTACATTGCAAGGATTAACAAACTTTGTTGCAGATTCCTACCTTAGGTTATTCTGAAGAAATCCTCTTGTGTATTTCTCTGTGCCCATGTGGAAAATGCATCTAATATGAGTGGTTTCATAATTAATATAATTATTATAATTATAATATATTATAATTCATATACTGTAAATAATCAGCTGTGCACCTGCAGGGCATCAATGAGGAAAGATGCTGGGCCTGCATCCCTTGTTGCAGGGGATGCCAGAAATCTGACTTGTATCTTAGGCAGACTTCTGAGAAAATCTGTGAGCCAATCACACAAGCAGGAAATTATGTTTCTGGGGGATGTTCTGTGCACAGAGCGCCTCCAGGTGGCCATATTGTATTTTCAGAAAATTACAGTGCCGCAGATTGAAAAGGAAAGGTAATTTTTTATAACATTCAATTACAATATGACTTTTATCGCAATTGTATATGCTATATTGTTTTTTCTTTATTTGCTATTTTTTCCCCACGAAAATGGAATTACCCTTTCATTCACAAAACTCACACACCAGGATAATGACTGCTAGTAGTAATTAGTCACATTCATCTGGACTTGTTCTTTAAGTTGAGGATGTTTTGTAGCATATCCAAACCATTTCTTGAGTTCAGGAACATGCTACCACGTACCATATATCCACACAAGTAGCACAGCCATCTATTAGGGATAACCGAGAATCTTCTTAGATGTACAGGATAAGGATTCTTTTTTTTTTCTTCTCTTTTGACGTGCAGTCAGCTGGATCCTGGAGAAATCTTCACTGCAAGGATGACTGTCCTCTTCCTTTCTCTGAAATTTTAGTATTGCAATGGTCTTCAGGCAGAACAGCAGTACAAATGGTGTGACAAGGACACGCCCCCTTCTGCCTTCTGTGGCTGTTCAGACCCCTCCCCCCCATTCACAGATTGTGTTACGGCAATGTTATTACACAAAGAACTTTTCTCAATGGGGGAGGAGGAGGAAGGAGAGGGGAGTCCCTGTGAGACCATTTGTACTGTTGTTCTGCCTGAAGACTAAGGTGACTGGATTTTTACAATGAAATCCGGGGACATATATATCTTTTTTTATTGGCAAATGGCACAGGACTGCATAATACACAGAGCGCTGGGTTCAGGACTGCATACTACACAGAGCGCTGGGCACAGGACTACATAATACACAGAGTGCTGGGCACAGGACTACATAATACACAGAGTGCTGGGTTCAGGACTGCAAACTACACAGAGTGCTGGGTTCAGGACTGCATAATACACAGAGCGCTGGGCACAAGACTACATAATACACAGAGTGCTGAGCATGGGACTGCATAATACACAGAGCGCTGGGTTCAGGACTGCATAATACACAGAGTGCTGGGCACAAGACTACATAATACACAGAGCGCTGGGCACAGGACTACACAATACACAGAGTGCTGGGCACAGGACTACATAATACACAGAGCGCTGGGCACAGGTCTACATAATAAACAGGAGGGTGTTAGTCATAGAGTGCAGGGTTCAGAGGTTTGCTATGCACAGAGGACACTTCTACTCCACATCCATAGCTCACCTCTGCACCCTTCTCTCACAGATTATCTCTGCAGCCACCTCTTAGCCCTTCCCCCACAACAGCTAAACTCTCTATCTCTCCATGCAGCTACATCAGCTCTGACATGTGCCCCCCTCCTCTCCCTACTTGTGTACAAACAGACCTCCCCATCTGCTCACCTCCCGTCTCAGCCCTCTTCACAGTGAATTTATGGCGGCTCTGCCTCTCCTCCACTGAACAGCAGCAAGAGTGGCAGTGAGCTCGTCCAGTGGGGGGGCGTTGGCACCTGAGCCACCAGGCTGTCTCCCAGTCAGCATGGGACGCCCTTTGTATGTTAACTACTTACCGCCTGCCTACCGTCAAATGACGGCGGAGCAGTGCGGCTCTCGTTCTGGGACGACGTCATATGACGGCACCCCAGAACGGCCTCTCTCGCGTGTCCGCAGGGAGCGTGCAGTGCGGTGATCATGGCTGCGCCATGTTGCTAAGACACGCCGTGACCCCGGTTTTGGAAAAGAGACAATGATATGGCTCTTTACCCATGTGATCGGCTGTGTGCAACCACAGCCGGTCACATGTAAATGAGGAAGTGCCGTTTATCGGCTCTCCTTGCCTTACACTGTCAGAGTGTGGCGAGGAGAGCCGATCAGCGGCTCCTCCTCAAAGGGGAGTGCAGGGCAGTTAATCAGGGCACTGATCATCAGTGCCCTGATTACAGAAAAGTTAAAAAACAGTGCCCACAATCAGTGCCCACCATCAGTGCCCACAGTGCCTATACTGCTACCAGTCAGTGCCCATATTGCTGCCTTCTCATCTGTGCTGCCCGCCAGTGTCCATCAGTGCTGCCCATCAGTGCCGCCTCTCAGTGCCCATCAGTGCCCATCAGTACGGCATATTAGTACCTCCTCATCAGTGGCACCTCATCAGTGCCCATACATGCCACCTCATCAGTGCCTATAAGTGCCACCTCATCAGTGCAGCCTATCAGTGCCCATCAGTGCCGCCTCATCAGCGCACATCAGTGAAGGAAAAACATTTCTTATTTTCAAAATTTACTGACAGAAAATAAGAAAAAAAATTTCATATGGGTACAGTGTAGCATGACCGCGCAATTGTCATTCAAAGTGTGACAGCGCTGAAAGCTGAAAATTGGCCTGGGCAGGAAGGGGGTGAAAGGGCCCTGTATTGAAGTGGTTAATCTCACCCTGACTCCAAGGACAAAATTGGGGACAGACTTGCTTCGGGGACAGTGACCTCAGCCCGGGGACGTCTGGTAAGCCTACTGAAGACCCAAAGCTGGTAATCATTGCAGCGCCAGAAGTTCAGAGAAAGGAAGAAGACAGGCATCCCTGCAGTGAAGATTTCTCCAGGATCCAGCTCTCTTGACAAAGTGGGACATACTGTACTTCCTTACAGGTAAGTGATGTGACTAAAGATTTTTAATTCTTTTATTTTTTTTTATTAGCTTATGGCCAGCATTAAAGCTTTATGAAATAAACCTATTGTGTGGTCCACTAAACCAATTTTCTTTGCTCCTGTCAGCATCACTCTTATTCAGTTCAATTGTGTCACATGAAGTGCTATGAACAGCTTGTGCAGGTGATGCACTGTGAAGCTGAGCTTTCCCTTTCACTTCTCCATATTTACATTGTTTAGTGGCATGTATTGGGTAGCACAGTCTAGGAATTTTACATAGGGACATACATGCCACCCCTTCAGAACTCTGTGCTGGAGCGGAGAGCTCCTGCGCACATGCATGGGAGCGACGTCACTGCGGCCCTGGCCATTCATACAACGCTGCATACAAGTACATTATGACTTAACCCTGCAGGGTGCACACTATTTTTATTTTAGAGGCAGCTTACTACCGCTTTAAGGGTGGCATTCTGACCACCACTGTAAGGGGGGTATTTTTCCCACTGTCCCCCCAATGACATTGTTTTAGCGGGGGTTGCTTGAGAACTGAAAATGATGTCAAGGTTTCCTCAGGAGTAAAAAGGTTGCAGCAGGCTGGCTTAGGATAAACTAGTAATGCATTGTGTAATGGGGCCTTTTTTCAGGTTCAGACATGCAGCAGAGAAGGAATAGCTATATTCTGGCTTTTTAATTTGAAGACTTCTGCATGGGCCTAGCTGTTATGGGCATTATTAGCACATATGTAAATGAATATGGTGCCCTGTGGTGGCTTTAAGGCACCTCTATGTATCATATGCCACATCCTGGATTATATTTGAAAGGATATTGGAACAATAATGGACTTTAACTGCACATACTATAAAAATAAACAATTTATTAATCAACATTAAAATGGTTTCTTCAAAATACAAAAAACAGCAAACCAATTTGTACTGTTTGCCGTTTTTTTGTATCTTGAAGAAACCATTTTAATGTTAATAGTTTATTTTTATAGTATGTGCCTTTAAAGTTCATTATTCTTCCAATATCCTTTCATGAATATCACATAAACATAAATACTCTCATTTTATAAATATGCTTACTGCTTTTGTAGCTTTTCAGTTACATGTTTTATGTCTATTTTAAATACAGACAGAAATTAGTGGACCTGTTTTAGGCTCCGTTCACATTCTGGCGTCTCGGATTGCGGGCAGAATCTGGGCGATTCTGCCTGCGATCCCAAATCATTGCAAATCACGGGACACCCATAAGATTCCCGTGGCTTGCAATGGCACCCCAATAGGGGCACGATTTTGCCGCCCGACAAATCGCGGGAGGCCTGTTGCTCAAAAAAAAAAGTACAAGAACTTATTTTGGGCGACAGGCGTCCTGAGAGTGTTTGCGTGATTTTACTGCGATTCTTCGGGTAAAAATCATGGCAAAATCGTGCCGCGTTTGTGGTGCCATTGCAAGTCACGGGAATCACATGGGCGCCCTGCGATTTGCAATGATTTGGGAGCGCGGGCAGAATCGTGGTCCGAGACCCCAATATGCGAACGGAGCCTTAAGGTTAGAAAATGGCTCACCTACACCCAATATTAAACCTTATGTTCAAGTAGGAATGTTATCACATGTCCCCACTGGTGTAATCCAATCATATATCTTAACCACTTGCCGACCGCCGCACGACTATCTACGTCGGCGGTCAGCCCCTCACAGGCAAAGTGACGTAGGGCTACGTCACTAGCTTGTGAGGGTCTAGGGAGCAAGCGCGCGCCGCTGGAGGCGCGCTCCCGCTCCCGCGTGGTCACGGACCCCACCGCGCGTGTGACCGGCGGACCCGATGTCCGCCGGCCATTCTGTGATCGGCGGGAGAGAGGGAGAAAGTCAGGCAGCTTGTGTAAACAAGCTGCCTGTCATTCTCCCCTCTGTATGAGAGATGATCATATGGATCTACTATGTAGATCCGTTGATCACTCTGCATACAGTTGAAGCCACAGCCAATCACAGTAAGAATCACGCCCCTAGGGACACACACAGCCCCTCCCTCTCAAATAAAGTTAACCCCTTCACTACCAGTGTATTTTTACAGTAACAGTGCATATGTATAGCACTGATTACTGTAGAAATGTCACTGGTAACCCCAAAAGTGTCAAAAATGTCAGTCAAGGATCCAATCTGTCCGCCGCAATGTCGCAGTACCGCAAAAAAAATCGCAGATCGCCGCCATTACGCGTTAAAAAAAAAAAACAACAAAAATGACAAAAATCTTTCCCTTTGTTAGTAAACGCAATAACTTTTGCGCAAACCAATCAAAATACGCTTTTTGCGATTTTTTTTACCAAACATAGGTAGCATAAAACAAATTGGCCGAAAATGTTAAAAAATGTTGAATTTTACATTTTTTTGGGGGGAATTTCATATAAAAAAAAGGGAAAAATATTGCTATTTTTGCAAAATTTACGCTCTTTTTTTGTTTGTAGCGCGTGATCAAAAAATCGCACTCCCCTGGAGTGAATGACCTGCTGGGAGGTGTAGTTCATAAACAGTTCAGCAGTGCAGTAATATCCTTTTAGAAGACTACAGTTACCACAATGCTTTTCTTCCAGTCTCAGGAGTATGATGCATGAAATCAGAGACAAACACTAGGGGAGCATACAGACAGTCTGAGAGAGCAGAGAATAAGTCTGCAGTGTCAGACAATGGTTGTCCACTCCCGGCTACATTTTCGTTTGGGTTTAATACTGCTTTAACCGCTTGCCGACTGCTCACAGTATATTTACTGCGGCAGTCAGCCCCTCACAGGCAGAGCGACGTAGGTCTACGTCGCTCGCCTGTGAGGCTCTGGGGAGCGAGCGCGCGCCCGCGGAGGCGCGCTCCCGCGCGGTCACGGACCCCCCCGTGCGTGTGACCAGTGGACCCGATGTCCGCCGGTCACTCGGCGATCGGCGGGGGAGAGGGAGAATGTCAGGCAGCTTGTGTAAACAAGCCACCTGTCATTCTCCTCGCTGTAAAGACACTGATCACTCGGGTCTAGTATGTAGATCCGTTGATCAGTGTCCTTACAGCTCAAGCCACAGCCAATCACAGTAGAAAGCACGCCCCTAGGGATACACACAGCCCCTCCCTCCCAAATAAAGTTAACCCCTTCACTACCAGTGTATTTTTACAGTAACAGTGCATATGTATAGCACTGATTACTGTAGAAATGTCACTGGTAACCCCAAAAGTGTCAAAAATATCAGTCAAGGGTCCGATCTGTCCGCCGCAATGTCGCAGTACCGCAAAAAAAATCGCAGATCGCCGCCATTACGCGTTAAAAAAAAAACAACAAAAATGACAAAAATCTTTCCCTTTGTTAGTAAACGCGATAACTTTTGCGCAAACCAATCAAAATACGCTTTTTGCGATTTTTTTTACCAAACATATGTAGCATAAAACAAATTGGCCGAAAATGTTAAAAAATTTTGGATTTTTTCATTTTTTTTGGGGGGAATTTCATATAAAAAAATGTGAAAAATATTGTTATTTTTGCAAAATTTACGCTCTTTTTTTGTTTATAGCGCAAAAAGTAAAAATCGCACAGGTGATCAAATACCACCAAAAGAAAGCTCTGTATGTGGGAAAAAAAGGACGTCAAATTAGTTTAGGTACAGCGTCGCACGACCGTGCAATTGTCCGTTAAAGTCACGCAGTGCCGAATCGCAAAATACCCCCTGGTCGTTTAGCAGGAAAATCCTCCGGGGCTTAAGTGGTTAAAGTACTAGGGACAGGTAGAGTCACTTAGCATTACGCAGGTTTTTGTTTTTAGAGGCCTGTGCTTGCACAACACTATTCGAAAATCTTAGCAGACTTTTTGCGACAGAGCCTTGAACTAACCAACACATCCCATGGCGCCACCTGCTGCCAATGAAGAAATATAACATCACACTGAAAACAGATTTATTTGGAGGTTCTTTGGTTTCGGCTTATTATTATATAGTAATATTTGCATATCTGTTTCTCTTAAATCTACTAAAACCTGTAATATATATTAAAGGAAACCTGCACGGGGAAAATACATAGGCTTCCATTGCTGAACTGAATTTGAAAATGGTAGTTGCCAGGCTGTTAAGCCAATTCTCTAAGCAGAACAGATTGTAGTTTAGAAGATCTGGCATTTCTCTGACTTCACTAGCTGCATTCTTATTTATTGTCTGTTAGCCGTAGACAGTTGGGCAAGAGAACCCCCCCCCCCTCCATTAACACAGGAACAGAGCTGAGGCTTTCAATCACAGGCGGTGTACTGGAGCTCTCTCCCCTGTCACTTTTTTTTCCTTTTGGCGTCAGGAAAACGTATAAACTTTTCAAAATGTGAGTCACGCTGATAGCAGAGGAATGAGGCAACAGAGAGAAAAATCAGGGGTGTCAAACTGGCGGCCCTCCAGCTGTTGCAGGACTACAAGTCCCGTTATGTCTCTACCTGTGGGAGTCATGCTTGGAACTGTCAGCTTTACAGTGCCTCATGGGACTTGTAGTTCCGCAACAGCTGGAGGGCCGCCAGCTTGATACCTGTGCGTGACAAGTACACACTATAGAGGGTTATGCTTTGTTCATATTTCATGTCTGAGGTTTCCAACCACTTTACCTACATACAAATGTTAGTTTTTTTTTTTGCTGTATAATAGGTGTCTTGTTTATATTTTTGTGTCTCCATCTGCAGAAAGATTTTCCCCTTATCTCCTGTCCCTATAGTGCCTGTACAAGAAATCGGGGGATCGGTTGTCACCAGGACAGGAGGGCACGGATGGCAATGAAAACACTGTCAGAAGGTCTAACCCTTCCGCATTCCACCAAAAATGTGCTTTTGTTTTGTCTGCATCCCAGATGCAGAGATTTTCTAACATTTTCTGGTCTGGAGGCAAATGAGAGTAAAGCTTCCTTATAGTAAAATCCTCCCTACTCCAGACAGCAATACAAACCTGACAGAGGTTCTAACCATTCTCTGCTTTATTCAAACAAAAAAAATGTTTCAGTTGGAGTTCAGCTTTAAGTGTTGGAGTTTCTAAATATAAAATAATTGCTATTGGACTTGGTTATAATTAGTGGCAAATTAGTGGTTAGAAGACATACTGTTCCCATGGTCCTAGAGGCCCACCCCGCATCTGATTCAAGGCGTTATATGGGTTTCCTTCCTTCCTCTTTAACCTAATTGTGCATCAATAATGTATGTTTAGCATATAGAAGAAGAAATCATGTTTACAAACCTGCTGTATTGTTTTATGTTTTTGTGTTACTATTTTTGAGTAGACCAGGGGTCTCCAAACTTCCTAAACAAAGGGCCAGTTTATTGTCCTTTAGGCTCCGTTCACATGTAGGCGTTTTGGGGCGTTTTTGGGGCGTTTTTCTGCTCTAGGATCAGCTCTCAAAACGCCCAACAAGACAAATCCTATTCATTTCAATGGCCCCTGTTCACATCTGAGCGTTTTGACGCTGTATACAAAACGCCCAACGCTCAAAAAAGTACATGAGCTTCTTTTTGGGCAGATTACAGGCGTTTTCCATTGATCTCTATTCAATCTAAAAACGCCTGCACAAAAATCGCGGTAAAAATCGCGGTAAAATCGCGGTAAAAAACGCTGCAAAAATCGCGGTAAAATCGCGGTAAAAAACGCGCGAAAAACGCTACGCTCAGGTGTGAATGTAGCCTTAGGCTTTAGGGGGGGGGGGGGGGGCAAACTGTTGGAGTAATGATTACCCTAGTCTCAGAGGGAGTAGAAAATGCCTCAGGCATGGTGGCCAGTGGTAGTAAAATAAAATAAAAAACATGACGCCCTATGGTCAGTATTATAAAGAATATTGCCCCATCATTGTTATTAGTGGGTGTAATAGGGCCCCATCATTGGTATTAGTGGGAGTTATAGGGCCCCATCATTGTTATTAGTGGGTGTAATAGGGCCCCATCATTGGTATTAGTGGGAGTAATAGGGTCCCATCATTGGTATTAGTGGGAGAAATAGTGCCCCATCATTGTTATTAGTGGGTGTAATAGGGTCCCATCATTGGTATTAGTGGGAGTTATATTGCCCCATCATTGGTATTAGTGGGTGTAATAGGGTCCCATCATTGGTATTAGTGGGAGAAATAGTGCCCCATCATTGTTATTAGTGGGTGTAATAGGGTCCCATCATTGGTATTAGTGGGAGTTATAGGGCCCCATCATTGTTATTAGTGGGTGTAATAGGGTCCCATCATTGGTATTAGTGGGAGTAATAGGGCCCCATCATTGGTATTAGTGGGTGTAATAGGGCCCCATCATTGGTATTAGTGGGAGCAATAGGGCCCCATCATTGGTATTAGTGGGAGTAATAGGGCCCCATCATTGGTATTAGTGGGAGTATTAAGGCCCCATCATTGGTATTAGTGGGAGTAATAGGACCCCATCATTGGTATTAGTGGGGGTAATAGGACCCCATCATTGGTATAAGTGGGAGTAATAGGGCCCCATCATTGGTATTAGTGGGAGTAATAGGGCCCCATCATTGGTATTAGTGGGAGAATTAGGGCCCCATCATTGGTATTAGTGGGAGTATTAGGGCCCCATCATTGGTATTAGTGGGTGTAATAGGGCCCCATCATTGGTATTAGTGGGGGTAATAGGACCCCATCATTGGTATTAGTGGGAGTAATAGGGCCCCATCATTGGTATTAGTGGGGGTAATAGAACCCCATCATTGGTATTAGTGGGAGTAATCGGACCCCATCATTGGTATTAGTGGGAGTAATAGGGCCCCATCATTGGTATTAGTGGGGGTAATAGGACCCCCATCATTGGTATTAGTGGGAGTAATCGGACCCCATCATTGGTATTAGTGGGAGTAATCGGACCCCATCATTGGTATTAGTGGGAGTAATCGGACCCCATCATTGGTATTAGTGGGAGTAATCAGACCCCATCATTGGTATTAGTGGGAGTAATCGGACCCCATCATTGGTATTAGTGGGAGTAATCGGACCCCATCATTGGTATTAGTGGGGGGTAATAGGGACCCTTCATTGGTATTAGTGGGGGTAATAGGACCCCATCATTGGTATTAGTGGGAGTAATAAGGCCCCATCATTGGTATTAGTGGGAGTAATAAGGCCCCATCATTAGTATTAGTGGGGGTAATAGGACCCCATCATTGGTATTAGTGGGGGTAATAGGACCCCATCATTGGTATTAGTGGGAGTAATAAGGCCCCATCATTAGTATTAGTGGGGGTAATAGGACCCCATCATTGGTATTAGTGGGGGTAATAGGCCCCTATCATTGGTATTAGTGGGAGTAATCGGACCCCATCATTGGTATTAGTGGGGGTAATAGGGCCCCATCATTGGTATTAGTGGGGGTAATAGGACCCCCATCATTGGTATTAGTGGGAGTAATCGGACCCCATCATTGGTATTAGTGGGAGTAATCGGACCCCATCATTGGTATTAGTGGGAGTAATCGGACCCCATCATTGGTATTAGTGGGAGTAATCGGACCCCATCATTGGTATTAGTGGGAGTAATCGGACCCCATCATTGGTATTAGTGGGAGTAATCGGACCCCATCATTGGTATTAGTGGGGGGTAATAGGGACCCTTCATTGGTATTAGTGGGGGTAATAGGACCCCATCATTGGTATTAGTGGGAGTAATAAGGCCCCATCATTGGTATTAGTGGGAGTAATAAGGCCCCATCATTAGTATTAGTGGGGGTAATAGGACCCCATCATTGGTATTAGTGGGGGTAATAGGACCCCATCATTGGTATTAGTGGGAGTAATAAGGCCCCATCATTGGTATTAGTGGGAGTAATAAGGCCCCATCATTGGTATTAGTGGGAGTAATAAGGCCCCATCATTAGTATTAGTGGGGGTAATAGGACCCCATCATTGGTATTAGTGGGAGTAATAAGGCCCCATCATTAGTATTAGTGGGGGTAATAGGACCCCATCATTGGTATTAGTGGGGGTAATAGGACCCCATCATTGGTATTAGTGGGAGTAATAAGGCCCCATCATTGGTATTAGTGGGGGTAATAGGCCCCTATCATTGGTATTAGTGGGAGTAATCGGACCCGATCATTGGTGTCAGTGGGAAGAATAGTGCTCCATTGGGAGTGCCAGTGGATGAATTATGCCCCATCGTTAGTGTAAATGGGAGGAATAATATCCCACTGTTTGTGTCAACAGAAAGTCCTTTATTGTTGACATCAGTGGGAGAACAGTGCTCCAAGGGCCAGATAAAGTCAAGCAAGGGCCACATCAGGCCCCCGGGCCACATTTCGGAGACCACTGGAGTAGACCCTAACTGACATTTTTGCATCATAGTCCAAGAGACATTTAGCTCTACTATTTTATTTTACACTTTATATTCCAAACATTTCTTTTTAATGTGATCGATTATAAAAACCCAAGGTTAGGAATAGATGGTAGAAATGACATTTGGTATATCAGCTCTATTATGCACAGTTGGGCAATATTGAAGAATAAATGTCAAGTTTAACGGACAGATACTGAACAGCTGACAATTAAAGATGTTTTTAGTTTCAAGAGATATTAGTGTTATTGAGATAAGCCTTAGAATATTCATGTCACGAAAGCTCCACCTTGTGGCTATTGTGGGGTCCTACCACTATTTTAGGATCTATAAGAATGTATGCACATCCTGTGTTATACTATGGGGTGATATACACAGTTCAAAAGAGTTGCCTTTACTGACCATCTTAGGGCTCATAGGGTCTTCTTTTGGACCCTATGAGCTCAAAGCTTGTATTTATGTTTATGATGTTTATGATAAAAACAAAGAATAATGCACACTTAGTACATCTCAGCTTGCGCATAAAATTGATGATAATAGCACATGATGCATTGTTATTACAGATTGTTCTCCTTTAGACATAAATGCTAATTGAATGAACACTGTACATATATACTGCATCCCTCAAACTAAGCATTAGATCCATTAATTCTCTATGCGTAAGTCCCCATATACTTTTTTTTAAAATGTTATTAATGTAGAAGTGCCCACAGATACTTTATGTTTGCGTTAAAAAAGCATATGATATATTTTCTGTTTAAATATATACAGTATCTCACAAAATCGAGTACACCCCTCACATTTTTGTAAATATTTTATTATCTTTTAATGTGACAACACTGAAGAAATGACACTTTGCTACAATGTAAAGTAGTGATTGTACAGCTTGTATAACAGTGTAAATTTTCTGATCCTCAAAATAACTTAATACACAGCCATTAATGTCTAAACCCTGGCAACATAAGTGAGTACACCCCTAAGGGAAAATGTCCAAATTGGGCTCAAAGTGTCAATTATTTGTGTGGCCACCATTATTTTCCAGCACTGCCTTAACCATCTTAGGCATGGAGTTCACCAGAGCATCACAGGTTGCCACTGGAGTCCTCTTTCACTCCTCCATTACAACATCACAGAGATGGTGGATGTTAGAGACCTTGCACTCCTCCACCCTCTGTTTACAGATGCCCCACAGATGCTCAATAGGTTTAGGTCTGGAGACATGCTTGGCTAGTCCATCACCTTTACCCTCAGCTTCTTTAGCAAGGCAGTGGTCATCTTGGAGGCGTGTTTGGGGTTGTTATCATGTTGGAATACTGCCCTGCGGCCCAGTCTCCGAAGGGAAGGGATCATGCTTTGCTTCAGTATGTCACAGTACATATTGGCATTTATGGTTCCCTCAATGAACTGTAGCTCCCCATTGCCGGTAGCACTCATGCAGCCCCAGACCATGACACTCCCACCACCATGCTTGACTGTAGGCAGTCCACAGGACATGGTTTCCAGTAATCCATGTCCTTAATCTGCTTGTGGGCTTTCTTGTGCATCATCTTTAGAAGAGGCTTCCTTTTGGGACAGCAGCCTTGCAGACCAATTTGATGCAGTGTGCAGCGTATGGTCTGAGAACTGATAGGCTGATCCCCACCCCTTCAACCTCTGCAGCAATGCATCATACGTCTATTTTCCAAAGACAGCCTCTGGATGGTATCAGGACAATATCCCCCTGGACAATATCCCCCCGGACAACATCCCCCGGACAATATTCCCCGGGACATAGGGTTTGGGTTAGGGTTAGAGGGGGGATATTGTCTAGGGGGATATTGTCTGGGGGATGTTGTCCCACAGGGATATTGTCCGGGAGGATGTTGACCAGGGGGGATGTTGTCCCGCAGGGATATTGTCCGGGGGAATGTTGTCCAGGAGGGATATTGTCTGGGGAGATATTGTCTGGGGGGATATTGTCTGGGGGATATTGTCCGGGGGGATATTGTCCGGGGGGATATTGTCCGGGGGGATATTGTCCTAGAATCCTCCGGATATGACGCTGAGCACGTGCACTCAAGTTCTTTGGTCAACCATGGTGAGGTCTGTTCTGAGGGGAACCTGTCCTGATAAACTGCTGTATGGTCTTGGCCACCGTGCTGCAGCTCATTTTTAGGGTCCTGGGAACCTTCTTATAGCCTAGGCCATCTTTATGTAGAGCAACAATTCTTTTTTTTTAAGATCCTCAGAGAGTTCTTTGCCATGAGGTGCCATGTTGAACTTCCAGTGACCAGTAAGAGAGTGAGAGCGATAACACCAAATTTAACACACTTGCTCCCCATTCACACCTGAAACCTTGTAACACTAATGAGTCACATGACACTGGGGAGGGAAAATGGCTAGTTGGGCCCAATTTAAACATTTTCACTTAGGGGTGTACTTCCTTTTGTTGCCAGCAAATTAAGACATTAATGGCGTTGTGTTATATTATTTTAAGGGGACAGAAAATGTACACTGGTATACAAGCTGTACACTCACTACTTTACATTTTAGCAAAGTGTAATTTCTTCAGTGTTGTCACATGAAAAGATATAATAAAATATTTACAAAAAATGCAAGGGGTGTACTCACTTTTGTGAGATACTGTATATTCAATATTTTCAAATAAAAAGAAGTACATGATGTCAACTGAATATACAAACAATGGGCCATGCATCTATTAGTACGGTCATATAGAGAGAAACTTTATATAATGAATATTCTATATTTTTAACATGTGCATGTAAATCATGAAATTTAGATTTGACATTGAGTGATTGAAAATAGGAAAAGCTAACTGGCTACATTTGTAAAAGTGAGAAATTCAAAAGAATTTCAGTACATTAAAATCAGATATAATTTTAGTACATTTTTATTACCTGGACCTTGTGGTGATGTACTGGAAAGTATCCACTTAACCAGGCAGCACTTCATCAGAGTTCGGCGGGTCAGACGTGGCTTCTGCCACTTCACTCCATCCTTCTTCTCAGGGGAAGTTTGCCCAGGGTCTCCAAGCAAACTGCCATCATTCTCCTTAATGCCATCATGCTGCACAAAGACATAAAGAAACTGCATGTCAGCTGGGATTGCAAGTGGTATTATATCATTTATATTTATAAATCTGTCATTTAGACCTCATTCACAAAAGGCGTACAATACCATATGCCTATGCAAGACCATAGAGTATTTACCCACACGGGGATGCACAGGCGTTCTTACCTGTGTAGGAAGTCCCAGTAATTTTCTTCTGCCTCCACATTGCTAAACAAAACTAATAAACCACTCTAATCAAAGCCCTTTTATCCATTTTTCATCAGCTCTTTTTTAGCGTTAATTCTCTACTTCTCCCCCCTCTGCCTCAACCTACTAACTTACTAAATGCCCAGTGAACTGCCAATCATTTCAAAAACAAGACTGATACAATTAATAATGAGATCTCAAGTGTCACTCAATACTCAATGCTTTCACACTCTTCACACTTACACACTCAATACTTTCCTCCTTTAACCCTGTTACCACTGAGGAAGTTGTCAAATTTCTTTCTGAGGCCTACCTCACCACCTGTCCCCTCACAACTACTGTGGCCCCTTTCCTTCTCTATCCTACACTCTCTAACCCACATCTTTAATTTTTTTTTTTTTCCCAATACATCTTTAATTTCTGTTTTTACACCGGTAACCTTTCCCTCCCCTCTCAAACATGCACTAGTTACCCATACTCCAAAAAAAAAAACAAAAAAACCCACTGGACCCCACCTGTTTGAACAATGTGGGAACCATCTCTCTGCTCTTGTTTGCCTTCAAGCTTCTTGAATACCTTGCCCACAGCAGTATGGGTTGCTACCTCATTGATAACAAATGTATCGACCCCCTACAGTCTGGCTTCCACCCACAACATTCCATTAAAACTGCCCAAATAAAACTCACTAACTACCTGCTAAAACTAATGGCCAGTGCTCCATACATATACTCTTGGACCTTTACGCTGCCTTTGACAAAGTCAGCCATCCACTCCCTAATAAACTCCACTCCCTTGGCCTACATGACTCTGCTCTTTCCTGGTTCTCCTCCTACCTATCTCAGTGCACCGTCAGTGTCACCTACAACTCTATCTCCCTCATTCCTCTTTCTCTGTCATTGGACGCCTCCTATTCTCTCTCTACACCTCTTCTCTAGGCCAGTTGATGACCTCCCATGCCTTCCAATACCACTTCTATGCTAATGACACCAAGATCCATCTTTCTACTCCACAGCACACCACTTGATCTCCTCACGTATAACAAAACTGAGCGACATATCAGAATGGATGTCACACCATTACCTCAAACTCAATCTGTTTAAAAAATGAGCTTGTAATATTTCCTCCTCCTAGATCCCCCTTTCTTGACTGTACTATTGAAATCAACAGCACCCTTATTGATCCCTCTACACATGCAAGGGTGCTAGGTATATTATAATAGACTCTGACCTCTCCTTAGACCCCTTATCCAATAACTGGAAATATCTTGTTGCCTTAATCGCCTTAACATTTCAGAATTTGCTCCTTTTTACCTAACGACACCACAAAACAACTTATTGACTCCTTGGTTATCTCCCGCCTTAGCTACAGCAACTCCCTTCTTACTGGCCTACCTTTAGACAGGCTATGCCTGTTTCCGGGTTGCCACATTGCATTGTATTGTAGATAGAACTAGAAAAAAAAGTTTGTTAAGACAAACTTTAAGTTGGCTTGAGAAAGCCTGACCAGAAATTTTGAAAAGTTTAGAAAGTTTAGAAAGTTTGAAAAGTTTGAAAAGTTTGAAAATGTGAAAAGTTTAAAAAGTTTAAAAAGATTTAAAAGTTTAAGAAGTTTAAAATATATTGCTAGCATTACAAGCAAGTGACTACCATCATTAGCATGATTAGCAAGTGACTAGCATGTACTTAGCATGATTAGCAAGGTATCTAGCATGTCACTAGCATAATTAGCAAGTTACTAGCATTTCTCTAGCATGTTTCTAACATGATTATCATGCGGCTAACATGTTGCTAGCATGATTAGCATGTGACTAGCATGTTTCTAGCATGATTAGCATGTTGCTAGCATGTCGCTAGCATAATTAGCAAGTGACTAGCCATGTCGCTAGCCTGATTATCAAAGTTACTAGCATGTTGATTGAGTCTAATGGGATTTGGAGCTTGGGTCATCTGAACATCCTGTCAATGAAAGTCTATGGGCATTTTTATGATTTTTAATATTATTTTTTAAGAAAACCGTAACTCAAACCAGTCTGAAAAGATATAGCACACCGAGTCAGAACAGTATGAAGGTCTGACCCGAGTTTGGAGTATGTAGCTTGAACGGTCTAGGAGGAGTTAGTGTCCAAAAATTTTGCGGCCAGAAAAATAAGAAGAAGAAGAAGAAGAAGAATAAGTTTAAATAGGATTTCAGTAAGTTGGCTTTCTCAAGCCAACTTAATTACAGCGCTTCAGATTGAAAGGGTAAGGCCCCTTTCACACAGGGGAGTCCGTCAGTGGACTCCGTTTTTCTCAGCGGGGGATCGATCCGCCGATCCCCCGTTGAGCAGGCGGATGGCTGCTCTGTCTCCGCGCTGTGTTCGGAGACAGAGCTGTCAGGTCCCTGCTGTTCTCTATGGGGGAATCGGATAGGAACGGACCGTATGTTCGTTCTCATCCGATCCCATCCGATCTGATGGAGGGGTGGAAAATAGGGTTTCCATCCGTCCAGATTTGACAGATTGGATTGGATCGGATGTCAGTGGACATGTCTCCGCTGACATCCGATGCCCAATAGAGATGCATGGGGCATCTGTTCAGATCCGCATGAAAAACGGACAGGCGGATCTGAACGGTCCGCTTGTGTGAAAGGGGCCTTAGGGAATTTTTAATAACATTCAGTTACAATATGACTTGTATAGTTCTAGATTGTAAGCTCTAACGAGCAGGGCCCTCTAATTCCTCCTGTATTGATGTGTGTTGTAACTGGATTGTCTTCCCTCATATTGTAAAGCTCTGTGCAAACTGTTGGCGCTATATAAATTCTGTATAATAATAATAATAATAATAATAATATCAATTGTATGTGCTATATTATTTTTTTTATTTGCTAAGTGAAGTTATACTTTAAATGCTGAGTGTAATTTTGTACAGACACACAGAGAAAAATGTTTTAGAGGAAGGATAGAAAACGAGGATTCAGTGCCGGTTCACATTTGTGCGATGCTGGAGCGCTGCGAATATGCAGCGTGATCTCACATCGCATCCGCACCTCTGGTAGTTCACACTGCCATATGCGATACGCAGGGGGTGTCAGTTAAAAGTTAACGACACCCCCAGTTGCGATCCCATATCGCAGTGCGATCTGCAAGTTCGCACAAAATCGGATCGCACTAGTGGATAAAACTGCGGATAAATAAAAGCCTCATGTGCGATTTTAGTGCGGATGCGGCGCTAATTCAGCCATACAAAGTGTTTTGAAATTGCAAAGAAATTTGCACCGCACATGAGATCGCATGTAATTTAGGAGCAGTCCGCTCCGAATTACATGCGATCTCCGTGATCACACTAATGTGAACCGGGGCTCAAAGAAAAAGTGTGAAGCTTCTCTAAAAAGACTGATTGTCATCAGGGTGTGTTTAAAAAAGTATTTTTTTTACATGAAGGGTCTATTTTATAACATATAACCATTATTATAGATCGTTCTGAGAAATTTTAAAATACCTGTATATAAAATCCAGACAAAGGGCAATCTAGGCAAGCAGTTTGATTAAAAACAAAATGTAATATGAGATGCAAAGGAAAAAACGGCAGAATCAAATGATAGCAAGAGGAGGAAGCCTTCTTGCAGTTTGCTCAGTGAGGTGTAAAAAGTTCATGTCTGCATCGGAAAACCAGGCCAAACTCCTCCCTGCTGTCACTGCTCATTACCTTTCCACTAGTCATGTAGAGAGAAACAGCTTTCATAAGGAACAAGCTTTTTATCCCTTGAGAAGAAAGAGTTAATTTTTCATCAGGCTCATATTATGAATATTTCAGGTAGTTAAGCCTAAGACATGTTTGTCTCGGTCCCAAGAGTTAGTCTGCATGCAAAGGATAAATAAGGGCTAATTTATAAGATTCTTCTCAATCTGCTTTATAGATGAAGTCAGGAGTCATCCTACTTAAAGGGGCTTTCCATTAACCACTTAAGCCCCGGAAGATTTTACCCCCTTCCTGACCAGGGGGTTTTTTGCGATTTTTTACTGCGTGAATTTAACGGACAATTGCGCGGTCGTGCGACGCTGTACCTAAACAAATTTGACGTCCTTTTTTTCCCACAAACAGAGCTTTCTTTTAGTGGCATTTGATCACCTGTGCGATTTTTTGATCATGCGCTATATACAAAAAAAGTGCGTAAATTTTGCAAGAATAACAATATTTTTCACATTTTTTATATGAAATTCCCCCCCCAAAAAAATTTAAAAATCTAAATTTTTTAACATTTTTGGCCAATTTGTTTTATGCTACATATGTTTGGTAAAAAAAAATCGCAAAAAGCGTATTTTGAGTGGTTTGCGCAAAAGTTATCGCGTTTACTAACAAAGGGAAAGATTTTTGTCATTTTTGGTGTTTTTTTTTTAAACGCGTAATGGCGGTGATCTTGCGATTTTTTTTGCGGTACTGCGACATTGCGGCTGACAGATCGGACCCTTGACTGACATTTTTGACACTTTTGGGGTTACCAGTGACATTACTGCAGTAATCAGTGCTATACATATGCACTGTTACTGTAAAAATGACACTGGCAGGGAAGGGGGTTAACTGTATTGGAGAGGGAGGGGTTAAGTGTGTCCTAGGGGCGTGCTTCTAACTATGATGGGACATGACTACTAGTGTAAAAACAGAGATCAACGGTCCTACATAGTAGAACCGTCTGATCTCCATTTTTACACAGGGGAGAATGACAGGCGGCTTGTTTACATTAGCCGCCTGCCTTTCTCCCTCTCTACCGACGATCGCCGAGTGACCGGCGGACATCGGGTCCGCCGGTCACACGCACTGACTCCTTAGTGAATGAGCCAGGGCGCGCGATCGCCCGCTATTGGCTCACAAGCCGGTGACAGGCTAGTGACGTATATATACGTCACTTTGCCTGGCCGGGGCTGACCGCCGCAGTATATGTACTTGCGGCGGTTGGCAAGTGGTTAAAGAAGAACCCTGTAACTATGGTTTGGACACCACTGTGTAGTCGATTTTAGTTCTGATTGCTAAGATACCCCCCTGCACAAAACCAGGAGATATATTTTGATGTACAGGTGATCCTGAGCATGCAACGGGTTTGTTTAGTAATAATGATATGTTGAGTACATTTTCTTTCTTTGAGTTGCGAGTCCCTCCAAGGGAGCCTTGCTCCTAAAAGTCCACGCAACCCAAACAGAGGTCATGAGTTTGGTTGGGCTTTTCAGCATGAATCTTGTCTTCAGGGTGCATTTGGGTAGAATTGTTTGGTTCAGTGAACTATCTCCTCCAGTCATGTGTACCCTGAAGGAAGGGCCAGTTCATAGCAGAAAACCTGCGTTCTATGCCCATTCCCTGCACAATAATCATAGGGCGCTGCAGTTGTTTTTATTTGCATTTTTTATTTAGGAGATTTAAAGCAGGGGCGTAACTACAGGGGTTGCAGGGGTTGCAATCGCTACCGGGCCCCATGCTCCAGGGGGCCCGGTAGCAAAACAGTGGGTGAACCTCTAGGATCTCAAAGGTCACACTTGCGACCGGGCCCTGGCATTTCACCACTGTGGGGAGGCCCCAAGATTGCAGGAAGGGGGCCCACTGCAGAACTTGTGAAAGGATCCTGATGCGGGACCATAATAAAAGGCCATGCAATGAGAGTAAAGAGCCCCAGGATTAGTGGGAAGAGCCCCGGGCTTGAAGGGAAGGGCCCCGGCCAGGGGTCTGGGGGGCCCTTCATGGTTTCTTGCATTGGGGCCCTGAAGGTTCTAGTTACGCCTCTGATTTAAAGTATTACAATGCAAAGAAAACATATGAAAAGCACTTACTAGAAACAACAGTAGTATAAAAACAAATATATGAATAATAAAAAATACATAAATAAATAATAATAATAGAAAATAATTTAAAAAATATTTCCTCTCCCCTATCATACTGTGGACAAAGAGATGAGAAAATGCTGTGCTATAATAAATATTACATGACAAGAGATTACACAATGAATGATGAGGTAATAGACTGTATAATTGGGAAGAAAAAAACAATTAAAGCGCAGTTCCACCCTAGAAATGTTTTTTTAGATAAAGATACCCCGGGACATTCAGGGCTAGTGCATTTAGGCAACGATAGCCTCTGAACTGTCACCTGTTTCACTTACTTGTAAGAAGAAATACTTACCTTGAAAATGTCTTGTCCAGTGCTGCCATCTCAGGTGTGGACAGCTGAAGCCGGAGCTTCCTCTTCGGTGATGTCGGATTCCCAGAATGCCCTGCTCGCCACTTCCGGGGCAGCACATCCTCCCTGCACAGCTTCTTGACATGCCCAGAAGCTGTTCAGCAGGGCATGACGTGGCTTCACCGGAAGTGACGAGCAGGGCCGGTGCAGGCGCATTGACTCCTGGGATCAATGACGCTCATCTCCCAGGAGTCAATGCAAGGAGGAAGTGACAGCGCGGGCCGCGGCCGCAGAGGGAGAAAGAGGAAGGAAGGTAAGTATATTTTCATTAAAAAGTAGGTAAGTGAAATTAAATTATCCAATTCTTTTGCAGGTAAATTAAAGCAAGCGGACAGTGAAAAAAAAAATTTCAGGGTGGAACTCTGCTTTAAGTGGCATAGTGATGAATATTAAAGTGGTTGTAAATGCACAAGGTTTTTACCTTCATGCATTCTAATATAATGCATATAACAAACCACTAATCAATGGACCTGCTGCAGACAATGCACTGTGCTTTCAAATGAGAATTAGAAGGCCTGCCAAAGAGAAGGATTATGATTAGCTGAGAAAACGATGTTGCCAGTTCACAAGGAGTGAAGTAAGGCTTAGTTCACAGTAGTGGTAACAATAGACAGTTGTTTTGAGTTTCTTACCAACCACCTCTAAAATTACATGGTGGATAGAGGGGTAACTCCATATTGCCATGGCCGCGATGCTCGGCTTCACAGTGCGACATTTTTAACCTGGCAAATTGAAGTCAAAAGGATCTTGCAGCAACCATGTGCCCAACATGACTATGGTAGTTGTGGTGTGGTAATTCAATGTAAAGTCCCATGCGAGACACCAAAATTTCTCTTTGGGATCAGAAAATAAAACAGGCAATTAGGAGGCAGCAGCAATCAACCACAGATCTCTTTTCAGAGGGCAGTAAAGTCTGCCGCTCGTGTGAAAAGAAACTAAATTCTCTCTTCTAGCCGTCCCCAAAAGAGTCTCGGAAATGAATGTGTATCTAAAGCAGCCCATCCTGCAACCACGGGCAGTGTTGACAGGGTAATCCCTCCCACTGAGCCATTGTATTCTCCTGCACTAGGGCACAGGTTTTAACCTCCCCTACTCTTTTCAAAACCATAGGGAGAGGCCAAAAATATAAAGTTTGTATTGAGAACATTATACACTTTGTGGAACTGGTTCATAAACTCTCTATGATGAACCAGTTAAGCTCGCCACACATGTATAGATTTATTTTGTCCAGTCTGTGGGCTGAATGAAGGAATTCAAATAGATTCTCCCTGTGACAGACCCACCTAGGCCAGAGGCTTTTGGAGGGGACGGCAGGCGAGCCTCTTGCCTACTGACTATGGCCTTTAAGGGAACACTACTCTTTGTGAGGTGTATGCTGGGGGAACCCTTGGAGTAATGTTACTTTGGATTCAAGTCCATGTCTCCCCAAGACACACGGACTTTGGGACTCTAGGCCGGGGTCCCTGTTTAGGGCCTAGCTAACCCATTACCAATAAGGACTGCTTCACACAGTCAGACTTATAGTAGATGTTAATATCATCAGCCCAACTACCTGTCCTTTACACATTGTTAATTATGCTGATTAACACACCTATTGTCTGCTAGCAAACTGTTGGTGGATGTGTTTACACTTGTAATATTGTGTATTGTACTTTGTTAAATTGGTGCCGGCAAGCCTAACCTGGAATGAGATCCTTGATTGTCCATGTGGCTAATTGTTTAATTACCTAATGTTTATAGTGTTAAATATACAGTTGCGTTTGCATATGATAATGTGATCAGCCTCATCTGGTGTGTGGTGTATAAAAAGGCATGTTATCTTGTTCAATAAAGAGTTTTCAGTTCTGCAGCTAAAACAAGTCCCGCCTTGTTCTTGGTTGCAATATGCTGCTATAATATCTGATATCTATGTTCAGACTGGAGGAAGCGGTATACTGACCGAAGCACTCAAGTGGAGTGTGGGACACACTCCCATCTACATGTGGATAGATAAATCCTCTCTGATGAGCAATATAGTATTCTGACAGCTATTATTGCTGGCTGTTGGAATACTTAAAAAGTGCCTGCATTTGATTGGATACATGCACTGTTTGATTGATAATTTTCCAACAGGCTGCTTTGACAAAAATTTATCAAACAATCAGGGCCATCTACTGCTTGAATTTTGGCTGAGCAAGCATAAATGGCCAGAATGTGAGTGATATGTGTACAATTCTGACATCTGTTGGGTACTGAGATGAATTAACTCCCTTGTGTATGCACAGGAGTTACGTCATCCTGCCTTGACCCCAAACCCAAATAAAGACAGGGGCTTTAACATACAACATCATTTCAAGTTATTTTCAGGGTTTTTTAAAACTGGGGTGTTCATAAAAATAACAACTGGTGAACCCGCATTGAACACCCTAGTTCAGGCACTTTCTGTCATAAGGTGATCACACTCTGTTGCTGTTTCCCAGTTGTGCCCCTTTGTTGTCACTCTCACACACAGACATCTGATGGACTACAAGTGTTTATTTCAACACGCACTGATCAGGCATTCTGTCAGGGAAATCCTATGTGCATGGTATTTCCCACAGAATGGTTAACAGGCGCGCTCATGCATGCAAGAATGTGCACTTGCTCACGCGCATACATGTGCGCACATGCACAATTCCTGTTGACGCCAGATGGGCTATTTAAAGGATGCTCATGCCCATGTTCTATGCCGACTGATCTTCAGCTGTGCCCTGTGTCCTGTGTTTATCCTGTATGATTCCCTTGTTGCTGACCCAGCTTGCTTCTGACCTGATCTTGGATTCTGCTTCTGACCTGTCACTAATTCCTGACCTAGCTCTGTTATTGACTTCGGCATTTCTCATCTACCCATATGTTGATGACCCTGGCTATTACTGTGACCACGCTTCTGTCTCTGATCCTGGCCTCCTGTCCTGTTTGAGTGCCTTCCTAGCTGTCTGCTGTACCAGCTTTGTGCACCGCAGTGTGTTCCTGCCTTAAATATGCTTAGAACTCTGACAAGTCACACATCTTGAATCAGCAGGGTAAGCTGAGTGCCCCTTTAACCTGGGCTAGATTTCTTAAAATTGCTACTGTTCCTGACCCATTGGTTGGCCAGTCTCCTTGGGACCCCATCTCCTGCATAAAGTTCTCCCATCAACATCTGCTGGCACTCGTTTACCTCCTTTCACTCCAAACCCTCTGTTCAACTTCCAGTGGGGCCTGGGCTGGAGATACAAGAGAGGGAGACCTCATTATTTCAGTCTCCTGCATGTGTCTGCATTCCCCAATAACAACAAAAAAGTACACTTTTTTACAGCACACAATGTAAAGAGTATGAACAACAGGGCATTATAAAGAAGTAATAAATATGATTTCAATTTCAAGTGTAAAACTGCATAAAGTCTCTATCTGACAATATACTGTATGTTTATTATCTGTACTGTACTGCCATATCTCTAAATTATGTCACTTGATGGTGCTGTCCTGTTGTTCCCTATAAATAATAGAACAATTATTATTTTTTTGCTTTTATGCAGCTGCTTGAAGTATTTGGAGAAAAGGATGATTAAAACAGACAATCTAGTTTTCTCCTCCAGCAAGTAAAATTAAATGGAAAATCAATCTTTGAAGAACATTCAGCTCAAAGCTTGGTAAAGAAAGTGTTGATTCTTGAAGCATGATATCTGAAATGTAGACAACCGCAAAAAAGACTGGACTCATCTGTCAACACATCTCTAATAAAAACTTGTATTATCCCGCAGCATACAATCAGGTTCCAGCTTTAATCCTCCAGCAGTGAATATTATTGCAAATTTGAAAATAATTGGTTGCTGTGGGGTATTGCAGAAAAATCCTAAAAAAAAAAAAAATTATCAAAAAACTTCATGCTCCCTATACACCAATAGGTGACATGTTAGCATTGCCAAATTACATTACAGTATACAGTGCCTTGAGAAAGTATTCATACCCCTTGAAATGTTCCACATTTTTTCATGTTACAACCAAAAATGTAAATGTATTTTATTGGGATTTTATGTGATAGACCAGCACAAAACAGCACATAATTGTGAAGTGAAAGAAAAATTATAAATTATTTTTTAAATTTTTTACAAAAAAATATCTGAAACGTTTGGCCTGCATTTATATTCAGCCCCCTTTACTCTGATACCCCTAACTAAAATCTAGTGGAACCAATTGCCTTCAGAAGCCACCTAATTAGTAAACAGAGTCTACCTGTATGTAATTTAACCTCAGTATAAATACAGCTGTTCTGTGAAGCCCTCAGAGGTTTGTTAGAGAACCTTATTGAACAAACCGCATCATGAAGGCCAAGGAACACACCAGACAAGTCAGGGATAACCCCCCCTCCCCCAAACCACACCAGGCTACATGCCTTCAACATTAGAAGAGTACCTACAATGTAGACCCGAGGCCACAATGACCCACCACTTTGACAGTGCTGCCCTGCCACTGCTCCTGTAGCAAATGACAGATCCACGTGAGATGAAATGTAAACAAATCCGTGGAGATCCGAGGTGATATCATCGACCAAATATGGTCATGACCATATCTGGTCAATTACATTACCTAGAATCCCCGGTTCTTTTGTTTCACAAACTGAAGCGGACGATGATCTGTCATGTACAGCAGTACTACTACTCTGTGGTAATACTCAAAAAACAAAATGTTCCTTTTTCAGAAATGCAATGTACTGTATGTGCAAATTTAAGACATCCCCCAAGCATGTTATTTAAAAGTTTTGTGTATTTCCAGTGTCATCCTTTAAGTGACATTAAAGGACACTCTTCCCGCTAAATGGTTATTTATATATATTTTTTCCATTGGTACATATCCCCTATGCCACTGCCCATGTCCGTTTTAACAAGGTTTGCAAACTGGCCTTGAAATAATGCATTTAAAAATATTTAAATAGCTTTCTTGCTGGCTGTAGTTTTGCCACACTCACCCCATTGTCAGCTGGAGTGGGTAAGGCCCCTTCCACATGGGAAAGGCTCCATTGGAGTCCGCCTGCTTAGCAGGGAATCTGTCTGCTGATCCTCCTCTGGGCGGATGGCTGGTCTGTTTCCACTCCACTTATGCAGAGCGGACATAGCCTACTCTCCACTATGGGCAGTTGGATGTATATGGACTGCCTGTCTGTTTACACCCAACTGCCATCCAATCCGCCAAACAGATGGTGAACAGATCCCAATCTGTATGTTTTTAGCAGATAGGATCAGATGTCGGCGAGTGTCAACGAACACATGTGAATTGATACCCGCCAATCCATAGAGGAGACTGGAGGGTCTGATTGGGTCTGCCTGAAAAATGGAGAGGCGAACCTGATCGATATGCTAGTGTAAAGGGGCCTAATACATATTGCCACTGCCACAAAGTTTGGTTCACGGTGTAGCAAAAATTATACTACATGTTGTGTTTGTCAGGCAGAACCACCATTAAACGTGACCCAATCCAGTTAATAGGACCACATCACCACGATCCTGAAACCACGTGTTATACATGCAATTATGGTACAGTACTGTGGGCCTTCACTGGTTAAAATAGGTGATCAGTGTAAACAAGCGCTAACAGTGCTTTGTTTTTTGTTTCCCCAACAAAAGCAAAGTGACACCATAAAAATAAAGTTCCTTTCACAGCAAAAGCTGAAGTTTTTGCTCAAACTAATATAGAGTTATATTATGTCACCGTTTTCAATACGAATACTGCTTGGTGCAGCTATGTTTAAAAAAAACAGCTTACATTTGGGACAGAGCTTTGGTGCTGTTAGTTATATATAGCACACTTTTTCTTTTAATACTGGATTAACAATGCACTCTGATCAACATGAAGCTCTGTGAGAATAAATGCACAGAGGCTGCAAGAGGAATTGAGAGAATTGGGTCTATTCATCAAAGGTTCTAATTTATCTCATGCAGGATAAATAAGACTTATTATTATCTAATTCTATGCAGCTTGTTCATCAAAGTGTTTAAAATAGCTCCAACTTTCACGCAAGAAAAAAAAAAATAACCTTTAAGGAAGAAGGAAATGAAGAAAGAATGTGAACTCTGTAGGGAGAGATAATAAACTCTAGAGAATGAGGTTGAGAAGAAGTGACACCAAGGGAAGGAGATTCACATAAAGCAAGAAGTCAAAAGGCGAAACAGTGAGGGCAAGGCGACAACCAATGCTGTAATTGAGGGCATAAAGCCATATACATATATGTATGATTAATAATTTTTACAAAGTTGACTGAACATGAGGCACCTACGGGAGCTTAGACTTACCTTCCATTTACCACCCTGTTCAATAGCTGAAAACCCAAGAATAATCCAGCATTTATGGTTAAGGAGAAGCATGTGACTCTCTCCATTAACTATACTGCATTGCATGTCTTAGGCCCCTTTCACACGGGCGTTCCGTATGTCCGTATATCACCCCATCCGTTTGCGGGTGATATACGGACATAATGCATGGCAATGGGATTGTGGATGTCAGCGGATGACCATCCGCTGACATCCGATTTGCGTCCTTTCAGTTCTGTTCCATTTTTTGGAACGGAACAGAACCCTATTTTTCTTCCGTTTAAAAAACGAAACGGATGCAAAATCGGATGCCAGCGGTGTCATCCACTGACATCCGCAATCCCCATAGACATGCATTATGTCCGTATATCATCCGCAAATGGATGGGATGATATGCGGACATACGGAGTGGATGACAAAAGTGTCATCCGTGTCCGTAAAAAAAAAAAAAAGTTCCGGAGTGGATCACAATACGGTCCGCTCCATGTGAAAGAAGCCTTAGCGAATGAGGTGAGCAAACAGGGTGGTATATGATTCAGTGAAAAGTAAATATAAGAAATGCATGGTGCCTGCTATCCAGTGAGCCTGTTAATCTGCCCTGAATGAGTAAAGTACTGATTTTATTTCAATTAAGTCTTTAAAAGAAAAAAATAAAGAAAGGAAAACAAAACATTACTGGGGGTCCATAACTATGATGTTCTGGAAGTTAGAAAGGCTTGGTGAGCTTTCGACTATAAGGAATTTCTGAAACTCTACCATCTAGGTGCCTGCACTTTGTATTTGCAGCAGTTTTATTTGGATTTGCTATAAATAAAATTCTCTGTTTGGACTTTACATCCCACTAGTCAAGATCCAATAGTTGCTTCTCCTACTGAGAGGCTTATGTGTGCTCCCAGCGGGTTCCTGAATCTGCCAACTATACCTTTGCCTTTTAAGAAGTCAGTATTTGCATGGAAATTTCAGCAGACCCCAGTAAGACTCAGAGAGGATGGAATGGAACAGCACAGGTATGATGTACCTGTCAGGGTGCCAGGAAACCAGACCACACAGGGATGCAGATAAAATAAAGCAGTTTATTGGCGCAAACAACAATAAACGCACAGAAAGAGTGAGGAAGCGAGAGCCAAGAGAGTCGTCAGCCAAGCCAGGTAATACATGGAGGAACACGGGTAACAGAAGACTGCTAGCAGAGATGCACCTTGGAGCACAAACACAAGAGCAAGGACTGCAACCCATCAGGTGATAGATACTGTATAGTCAAGTGTGCAGCATCATCACTGTGTGACACCCAGGCAGCAGGCAAGTGATGATGCAATCAGAATTTAAAGGAGGCAGCAGTCTGCACATGTTCAAGATGGCTACCAACAGGAGGGCAAGGTAAGACCTTGACAGTACCCTCCCCTCAATGGCCTCTCCTCCACAGAGCAAAAAACGGTTTCTGAGGAAAGCGAGCATGAACATTAGCGGAGGGAACTCAGGAGCTCTCCTCAGGGCCATAACCCTTCAAGTGCACCAGGTATTGAACCTGACCTCGGAACAGACGAGAATCCAAGATGCTGCTAACCTTATACTCCTCATAATTGCCCACAGGAATGGGACGAGGGTGAGGAAGTGAAGAAGTATAGCGATTGCAAACCAGTGGCTTCAAAAGTGACATGTGAAAGACATTAGAGATACGCATGCCAGGGGGAAGACCAAGGGCATAGGCCACCAGGTTCACCTTACGGAGGATGCAAAATGGCCCAACAAAACTGGGTGCCACTTTTGGAAAGGGCACCCTGAGGTTGAGATTACGAGTCGACAACCACACCCTCTCCTAGACCTGGTATGAAGGAGCAGATAAACATCTCTGGTCTGCCTGGAGCTTCTGACGCTGTGCAGAGACCCGTAAAGACTCTTGAATCTGCACCCAAGAGGAACAGAGGGCACGAAGATGAACTTCCACAGCTGGAATGTCCTGGGGTGAGAACAACTCAGGCATCACAGAAGGTTGGAACCCATTATTGGTCATAAATTGAGACATTCCGGAAGATGAATTAATGGCAGAGTTCCTGGCAAACTCTGCCCCAGTGTAGGAGATCAACCCAATTGTCCTGATGGTCAGAGAAATAGCAGCAGAGAAATTGCTCCGGAGCTTAGTTGGAACGCTCAGCGGCACCATTGGACTGCAGATGATAGGCCACGGATAAGGAGAGCCGAATACCTAACTGGGAGAAAAAGGCGCTCCAGAACCTGGAAACAAACTGGCTCCAACAGTCCGAGACAATATCTTTAGGCAACCAGTGTAAACTGAAGACCTCCCTGGCAAACACCAAGGCAAGCTCCTGAGTGGTAGGCAGCTGCTTAAACAGAACACAGTGGCACATTTTTGGAGAACTGGTCCACAACCATGAATAACCGTATGACCTTGAGATGTGGGAAGTTCCATAATAAAATCCATGGCCAGGTGAGACCAGGGACGCTCCCCATTAGGAATGGGATGCAGTAGGCCCAAGGGAAGGTGCCGAGGAGATTTGTTCTGGGCACTGACCGAACAAGCAGCCACATACGCAGCAACATCAGTGTGGAGAGATGGCCACTAGAACTCATGGGAAATAGCCAAGGACATCTGGTTCTTACCAGGATGACCGGCAGTCTTGGAATTGTGGTACATGCGCAACAGACTTTTCTCATATTACAGAAAAGCCCATTCTCACGTAACCGTTGCAGCACCTGTCTGATATCCAGGTAATTTGATTCAAAGTAGAAAATGTAAATTTATCGCAAAATGTTTGCTAATTTTTTATTAATATTGCAAAAAATAAAAAAGCGCAGGGGTGATCAAATACCACCAAAAGAAAGCTCTGTTTGTGGGAAAAAAAGGATGTAAATTTAGTTTGGGTACAGCATTGCATGACCGCGCAATTGTCAGTTAAAGTCGCGCAGTGCCAAGTTGAAAAAAGTGGCCTGGTCATTGAGCAGCCAAATCTTCCGAGGGCTAAAGTGGTTAAAAGAAACAAAGAAGACTGAAAAGTCAGCTGAGGTGGAAACTACTAGAAAGTAGCAACATGGAAGAGTCAGATGAATACAATGTCTCATCCTGTGCTATGTCAACCAATAGGTGAGTTCCGATGGTGAATATTCCTCCTAGTACTGTAACAAAGCATGCTGTTGTAGCAAGGAGATCACATGCTAATAGAACCACAAATAGCATATCTGCTTTGCTGCTGATCTGTAACACAGACTAGGTCCAATTTAAAAGGCCAGTGGTCATTTAACCCTTTAATTTTTTGGAGACATGTTAAAATGCACATTTTAGGCTTAAAGATTAGTTAAAACCCCTTAATAGTATACATTTTCTGAGAGCAGAGACCCAGGGAAATAAAATGATAGTAGTTGTAATTCTGCATGCCATGTGATATTAGTGCACATAGTTGTTAAATACATATTTTCTTTAAAAAAAAAAAAAGTTACTGTAATTTTTGTGCACACAAAGAAAATATATTACCTATTTTTTTGATAAAATACTGTATAAAAAATGGGATTGTGTCGAATAAATAACAAACATGTCAAGCCTTTAAACTGTGCCCCCAAAATTGTCAATAGATGGCATTTTAAAAGTCTTTACAGGCCATCAGTCTAGAGTTAATCATAAATAATGGCTCTAGAATGTTTAACTCTCACTCTGGTGTGCATTCTGATATGGAACATGTATAACGTAATTCATGTTCTCATGTGTAGGCATGCCCAACAGATGTTTCATTTGTATTAGCATGTATGTGGGGGGTGAGGGGGGGGGGGGCTTTACAGTTTTTTGGAGGGTTTAGATTCTGGGTTCTAAATTTTAAATTGGTCCCCTTTTCCTCTAACTGGCGACACCTACCATGCCAGTCTCGGGCTCACAGGTTGGCTAGTGGAACCCAGGAAACATCGTGGAGGGGTTGGCCATTTTGAGGGTCCATGGAAGTGTAGAGCCGTCAGATCACTTCAATCTAAAAGCTGACAGTTGGAGTGGGAAATGTGCACAGAGTGTGTGAAAAACACCTTGCTGATGTTGATGTAACCCATTCATCAGTTATCTGACTATTGATAGTGCTGAGAGCAAAACACTGTTCCAAATTCAGCCATTTTCCCACCGGACACTAATACTTTTGATGTGGTTTTTAAACTTTTTTTTTGGTTTTAAAGTCTTAAGATTTTTTAGCTTAATGTATTGTATGCATTAGGGTAAAAAACCTTCTGTGGCAATGGATCCCCCCCCCCCCACCCCCGTTATACTTACCTAAGCACAATCTCAATCCAGTGCTGAGCACGAGAGCAGCGGCCCTCCTGGCTCCCTCCCTCATCATTGGGCAGGTTGATAGCAGCTTCTGTTCCTGTCAATCAAATCCTATGACAAGGGAGCGGGGGACAGGGCTGAGCCCTGCTGTTTGTATCAATAGAGACAGCTTTCTATGGGGGCACTCAGGAGGGAGAGGAGTCAGGAGCGGCAGGATCATAGAAGAGGATGATCGGGACTGCTCTGTGCAAAACCAATGAACATAGCAGGTAAGTATGATGTTTATTATTTTAATTTATCCTGTTTAGGCAAATGTGACAGGAAGGGCTACTAAAGCTGTAACTGAAATGCCTACAAGCGATTATATCTCCTAAATTAAAGGAAAGGCAGCCTTTTTCTACAGCTACAGATGTGTACCTATAGCTCTGTATCTATAGCTAGCAAAGATATTACTTTCAATCCAAATGGAATTTATGAGTTAAGAAGGAGTGATGGGAATGCCAAAGCAAAAGTCTTCTATCCAGCTTATTTGTTGTGGCAATCGCATGAAAGCCAAGCAGTTTGAGAGTTTGACAATCTACCAGTTGACTTTGCCTAAACTATCAAATGCTTGTGGTCGTGTTCCTCCACCCCAAACTCGCTCATCCGTGTCTTTAATGGACTTTACTTTGGGCACTGATGTGCAGTTATGTTGGATCAGGAAGGAGCCATCCCCCATCTGTTCCCACAAAGTTGGGAGCATGAAATTGTCCAAAATGTCTTGGTTTACTGACACCTTAGGAGTTTCCTTCACTGGAACTAAGCGGACAAGCCCAACCCCACACCATAATCCCCCCTCCACCAAAGGATTTGGACCAGTGCACAAAGCAAGGTCCATAAAGATATGGATGAGCAATTTTGGGGTGGAGGAACTTGACTGGCCTGCACAGAGTCCTGACCTCAACCCGATAGAACACTTTTAGGATGAATTTGAGCGAGCAAGGCCTTCTCCTCCAACATCAGTGCCTGACTTCACAACTGCACTTCTGGAATAATGGTCAAACATTCCCATAGGCACACTCCTAAACCTTGTGGACAGCCTTCCCAGAAGATTTGAAGCTGTCATAGTTGCAAAGAGTGGGCCAACTCAATATTGAACCCTACAGACTATGACTGGGATGCCATTAAAATTTGTCTGCGTGTAAAGGCAGGCGTCCGGATACTTTTTATAGATTCGATTCTATACAGAGTGGTTTTACATAAACAAACACAGATGATTATTGTTAAACCTGCAGGTGAATAAAAATAACCTGACTTCCCCAACCACCCTACACAGTACGCATGCAGAAATCTTCCACTGCTGTTATTGTATTCTGACAGCTGCAGCTGGCACCTGTCAGAATACCTAAACAGGGGCTGCATCTGACTAAATGCAGGCGCTGCTTAGCCAGAAATTGTACATATGGCTCTTTGGTATTTCAAGCAAAGGTCATTGGGTGGTAGGAGGCCGATGGTGACACCAGCAACTGAAATTCATATAATATGTACCAGCTTTAGGCTACTGAAGGAACGTATGGTTGCTAAGGTGCAGTGTACCCACATTGTGAAATAAGTCTTGACGCAGCTCTTAATGGACTTACTTAGTACACAGAGCTAAATGGTAACAAACCAACCACATTAAAATGTACATTTTCCAGGTACTGACTTGTCAGTTGACATTTTGCAGACTCTTCAAACAATAATGTGCAGGGGGAAACAGTATGGAATTTTTAATAAAATGAAATGACTATAAAACTCTTTGATAATAAAACTGTAAATCTAGCCCGACAATAAAATATTGTAATCTGTCAACAGATTTGATATCATTTAATAGTAGAGTTTATGGGCACCTGGGCACATTTCCCAGTCTTTTTGGTAGAAAATCATGGTCGTAAATATGACTGGGAACAGAAGCATAATACTGGTGCTGGATGAAAGTTCCTGTATAGTAAACTGTCTGAGCATAGCAGAACGTAGGTATTCGTGTGACGTCAGGAACAAATTTGTTGAGCTTACTATATATTACAAAGACTTCCTTGCTTGCCCAGGTAAAGCCCAAAGAGGAAGCAAAGCTTCCTCTGTAACTTGCACCTTTAACTGAGTGGTTGGGGTGAGCAATAAAATGGCAACTCAACTGTCTGTTTATACCACCCTCTGGCTGCTTATTTAAAAGAGACCTTACTGTTGACTGACTCACTACCTCTGCTATATATGGAAAATTCTTATTCTTGGGGGGGAGGAATCGATTGGGAGGAACCCCACACTGTTTTTTATACGTTTTTGTATTGCCGGCATAGGTATTGTATTGCCGGCAATGTAAATGTAAATTTGTTTTCTTTATAAATGTCAGTTTTGTTGCAGCAGGTTCTATACATGGTACAGATGCGCCACTTTACAGGCAGACTAAGGGAACCCCCCAGGCACTATATTTAAATAAATTTTTAATTTTTATTGTTTTACTTTAAGCATCATGGAAATCACTGCTCCTGTAAAAACATCCCTCAGGGCAGTACCCAGGCCTCCATACTCTTTTTATGGCCAAACACTTGCATATAAGCCTTCAAAATTAGGACTTTTGTTTCAAATTTGGGTCCCATAGACTTCAATGGGGTACGGGTCTGAACTTTTGAGATTTTTGGCACGAACTGAACCTGGGGGTGTTAGGCCCAAGTCTATTCTGCAGAACATACAGCAGTAAAGCACCAAATCCACACTGCACCCTGTATTTTCTAAATACGAAGTAAAACACAGGTACATTGTGGAGTAATTACCATGACAGCTTGCAAAGAACAAATGCCGCTCTCCATCATACATAAACCCCATATAGTGATACTGTCATAGAAGGAATTCTAAAAGTCTGCTGTAAATTTAATATAAAGCATCTATGTAAATAAATTATTTGATAACATTGTAAAAATTTTTTTATAATGAGGTGAAAAGATAGAGTTTTAAGTTATTCTCCTCTATATATTTTATTTGTTAACCACTTCCAGACCAGCCCCTCCTGCACAAACCGACGTAGGTATACGTTGGTCGCGCGCTCGGCAGCGGGGACTCCGATGCACGGGGTAAAACACAGCTGACCGTTCTTCTCTCTGGAATGATAATGATCCTTCTATATAGGATCACAGGTCTCTGTGATCTTTTCAAAAGCCCATACCCCATACAGTTAGAATCACTCCCCTAGGCTTACATTTATACCCTTGATCACCCACAATGTTAACCCCTTCCCTGTCAGTGTCACTATTACAGTAACAGTGGATATTTTTAGCACTGATTACTGTAGTAATGTCACTGGTCCCCCCAAAAGTGTCAGTTAGGGGTCCGCCACAATGTCGCAGTCTTGCAAAAAATCGCAAATCGCTGCCATTACTAGTAAATAAAAAAAAAAAATCAAGAAAAATGACATAAATCTTTCCCGTAGTTAGTAGACGTGATAACTTTTGCGCAAACCAATCAAAATACGCTTATTGCGATTTGTTTTACCAAAAATATGTAGTAGAAAACAAATTGCCTAAAATGTTAAAACATTTAGTTTTTTAATTAGTAAAAAAAAAAAAGAATCAAGAAAAATGACATAAATCTTTCCCGTAGCTAGTAGACGTGATAACTTTTGCGCAAACCAATCAAAATACGCTTATTGCGATTTTTTTTTTACCAAAAATATGTGGCAGAAAACAAATTGGCCTAAAATGTTAAAAAATTTTGATTTTTTATTTTTTTTTTGGGAATGTTATATAGCAGAAAGTGAAAATTATTATTTTTTTCTCAGAATTGTCGCTCTTTTTTTGTTTATAGCGAAAAAAATAAAAATCGCACAGGTGATCAAATACCACCAAAAGAAAGCTCTATTTGTGGGAAAAAAAAGACATCAATTTTATTTGGGTACAGCATTGCACGATCAGACAATTGTCCGTTAAAGTAATGCCAACGTCAAAACTTAATTGAGCAAACTGAAGTTGGAAGCTGATTGGCTAACATGCAAAGCTGCACCATATATTGCAATCTCCCGTTTTAGTAAATCAACCCCATGGTATTTTGATACTGTTGCCTGTTTACATGCACATTATAACACATTGTTGCTGACTGATCTTTGCTCCCTGCCTCCTGTGCTGCTTATGTAGGAATAGACACTAAAAAGACGTTATATTCTGGTCTGTTCATTTAGTGATGCTCTATTGAACCTAACTGGGTCGATGGATGTACTGTACAAACAGAGAGACAGGTGTCCAAAACTGAACAATCCTAAATGACTATACTGTATATGAGTAATGCGTGCTCCTTAGTTACTGCAAGGATCTTTTCACTGGCTTCCAGCTCATTATTTATTTGTACAGTGAATGTTCAACTTAATTATTGATTCAGTTTTAAAATTGCCTTTGATTGTCTATTGATAGTTTGAATGACATTGTGCACTGCTTGCAGTAATTGGACAGTTTCGTACATGCTGCAATGCATGTCATTACACCATGCTCTTAAGAATTCTTTTAGAGCACTTGAGCTTGTTCTAGCTATACAGAGGCAGCTTAAAAATATCTGTACAAATGTTTTTATAAATTACTAAAAGCTATATTGCTATAAAGCTCTTTATAGAGGAGGTATGGTTATTTTTCAGTTATTGTAAACAGGCAGGAGAAATAATCCTCCTAGGGGGTATCCCTACATCTTTGGCAGAGGGCATCCTTACCTGTATAGTGTGGTGGGGCTTGTTAAGGATGAGCTAGTAATTAAAGACACCACACAATTAAAAAAAAGCCAGGATTTTCCCCAGATGATGTTTAGGAATCATGCATATGGGCTTTGTTTGCGTATTAACTGCTTTTCTTTCCCTTACAAGTCAATGAGAACACAAAAGCTACTCAGTCACTCAGAAGCAGCGGGAAGCAACTCCTTGAGCAACTGAAAGGAAATCAAAGCAACTGAGATATAAGTTAAAGCAACACAGATGCAGGATTCCTTTAGAAATTCAGTCATTACTCACCCCCCCCCCCCCCCAAAAAAAAAACAAAACAAAAAAAAAACACCTGAAGCAGCTCCCAATACCCATTTGGCTGAATACTTTGCCCTTCTGACTCTGACATGCAAAGCCATGAAACCTTAAGCAGTGTTGGAACTTGCTGCTACCCCCATTCCCCCACCATACCATTTAACCATCACCACGATAGGATGCCACTGATTCAGCCGTAATGACAAGAGGTCTGTTCCTGAACTCTATAGCCGCCACAATTTTTTCTTGGGGGCAAAGGGGGTTCTTTTTTAAAAGGCCAAATAAACTGATCATGCTGCAGCTGCTTTGCATGAATTGTTAATATTTAACAATATGGAAGCTCCCAGTGCAAGTATTATGGCAAGGGTTTGTACTGTTGGTCAGTTATTTAAACTGTACAAATGATCATTTTCTAAATTCAGCTTGTTCAAATAACCACGACACGTCCACGCAGTACCCGAAAGATGGCTAGAGTGCGGGCATAAAATGCCGGGAGAAGGTACCTGGATATACTCCCGTTCTCATGTTTCCTGCGCGCCCCTTTACCACGTGATCATTTGTCACCCAATGACAGCTGATCACGCAATGTAAACAGAAGCTGGTCATCTGATTTTTTTCCCCCTCACGTTGACAGCGAGGAGAAAAAAATAAAGCCGATCACTGGCATCTGTAAGTTGGACATTGGTCCCACATTGTCCCCACCAGTGCTGCTAACCAGTGCCCACCAGTTCCACCTACCAGTGCCCATAACTGCTGCCAAACCGTGGCCATCAGTGCCTCATCATCAGTGCCACCTATCAGTGTCTATCAGTGCCACTTACCAGTGTCTATCAGTGCCACCTACCAGTGTCTATCAGTGCAAGCTAGCAGTGTCCGTCTATCAGTGTAGCCTATCAGTGCCACCTCTCAGTGCCCTTCAGTGCTGCCTATCAATGCCCTTCAGTTCTGCCTATCAGTGCCCATCAGTGCCACCTATCAGTGCCCATCAGTGCCACCTAGCAGTGCAGCCTCATTAGTGCCTCCTGATCAATGCTTTGACAAAAAAACTGGAAGCTGATTGCTTTCAAAGCTGAACTGCACCAGATTTTGCACTCTCCGGTTTTAGCAAATCAACCCCAATGTGTCTCAAAGTCTGTTTGCACTAACCTGTAAAGTAAGTGTTTGCCCTGCTTTTGCCCTGAAGCCGGTGGGTGTTATTTGCAAAGCTTGACTTCTGGTATTTTTTTTTTAATCTCTATTATTTTTAGTGTGTTTGAATTGCTTTGTGTTGTGTTTTTTCAATACAGTGTTCTCCTGTTTTATGTTTGATACGATTCAACACAGGAGAACTGAATAATAAATGCCTGTGAAGATGCACTTTATATCTACACTGTTTGACAAGCATCTCATATGCATTTTTCTTGTGATTAACCTTTGCAGAATCTATCAAATCAACATTTAAATAAAACAAGGACGCATTTTGAACACAATAAAACACAGTGTATACAAACACGATAGTGACACATCAAAGGATGTTGTGGAAATGCTTTTTTGTTGAGTTGTATTTGTATTGTTTTCCTCACTTGTTTGATAATTGGAACTGAATGTCAGTGTGTAGGTGTCCGTAAATTAATAAAACATTAGAAACATCCAGACCCAGATTCATAGTAAAGCAAGAAGGCAAAGTTTAGGAGTAGATGGGAAAGGAAGCCTACACCTTGCCTGAGTATCATAAAGAATATTAAGTGACTATCTTTATTTTCCTACATATGTACTATACGCATGCACGATCTACAAACGTTCTTTTTGGATTTCTTACCATTTATGGCTATGGTAAAGATACCATAAACACGTTAGGGTTCACTATTGATACCATTATTTGGTGATTGATGGGTTGATAGGTATGTTATTATGTAATTATGGAGGCGTGAAACAGAGCCGCCCCATGGCTGTCAAGTTACAAAGTGCTTTATGCTCTAATGTTTCATAAATAAACTTAAATATACAGAATTCAATGTATTGTATATACAGTATATGTTAAGAGAACTTCTAAATGGCTTCCATGAAAGCATTATGTGTTCTGTATCAAAAGAGGAACTATCTTTGAGTGGGAGGTTGGAGGGGCAGATGGAACCCCATCACCCATAGTTATGGCCCTGCTGGTTAGTGCTAAAATGAATGCTGTCTTGTGCAAAATCTGGATTCTAAAATAAAAAAACATATATTTTTAATTATTACATGTCAAGGATAAATATACTGTACATGCACACAAGCCCCTTCCCATGTAGCTTTTCCCTCGTATGGCTTTGCTGATCATTTTGGTAAAAGCTACGGACTTCTAAAAGTATAATGCGTGTAAGAGGATTAACATGAGGTCCTAATGAAATCTGGAATTACCTTATTTGTAAGGGCCAACTGTAGACCTGCAGAGTTGTTCCTGCACTAGAAGATACATTGGCTCCCACTGCTGTCAATCAAATTCACTGACATGGGAGCGGGAGGCGGGGCTGCTGTCCTGCTGTCTGTGTCAATAGATGCAGCAGCGGGACTCGTTAGCGTGCCTGCCAAGGTGCCCCCATGGAAAGCGGCTCTTCGTGGGGGCACCCAATAAGGAGGAGGGGCCAGGAGCGCCACCAGGGCCCCCCAGAAAAGAAGGATTGGGGCTGCTCTGTGCAAAACCCTTGCACAGAGCAGGTAAGTATAACATGTTTTTTATTTTTAATTAAAAATAAACCAAACCGTTACAATTACTTTAAGGCTTTGTGCAGACAAGAAGACTTACTCCACAACAAACAAATGAATTCATGTTAGTCCTGGCTTTGCGCACAGGCCACTATCATGCTGGTACCAAAAGGGGCCTTCCCTTGTTAGCACAAGGTTGAAATATCTTTGTATACCATAACATTAATAGCCCCCTTCACTGGACACACTAGCAGTAAACAATTTGGAATACCGTCTACATACTGTTGACCATACTTTATGCAGGTGTGGTGGTCATATTTGGCTATATAGCACAATAAATACGTTTACAAGACTTGTACTGTCCCAGATTATCCACCATTGACTGCTTCAGTGATCCCAGTAGAGAGCTTGTTGGTAGACATAGAGATTCCATTTTTGTACAGAACACCCATGACGCCCAGCAACATTTAAACAAAAACAGTGCCCAGGGACACAACAAAGTAAAGAACTAAAATATATATATATATATAAATATGTATATAAAGAATTCACAGCAATATAAAAATCACTAATACAATGTTATATTGGTATGCCTGCACCCCCACCACCATAAAAGGGTTCTGTTATTTGGGTATGTCCCACAATATGGAAATAAATCAATTACATTCAGCTGCAGACCTTTGGCATCTGTCCATACTCTGCTGCCAGCTGATAAATGTGAGCTGGCTGGAGGAAATCTGGAAAACTACTGGAAGTCCAACCCACCTGCCACAATCTAGACTAAGCTGTACTAAACATAGTATTGACGTTTTAAAGAAAAAATCCATATGATCCTTCCCTGTAGTCAACTGAATATTCAACTGTCACATCATGTTACTTTTATCCACGTCTTCCTAACATGTTCCCAGCTAAGATGTGAGCTGCAGGATCAAAAATGTGAGCCGCCTTTAAATTAGATAGAGCTGTTGGCAACAACAAAGAGGGCTTTTCCCTTATGGGACACTACTTACAGTCAGTATAATTAAACAGCGTGGAAGTTGGGTGTTGAATATATTTGGACTTCTGTTCTAAATAGGTATTGTTTTAATGTGGTTTTCAATATATCCATTCATGGAACACCCTGGTTTAAAATGACATGGCCCCATGCCCATATGAGGAAAAGTGACAGGATCTTAAAGTGCACCTCTTGACCTATTTATACTACACTTCACCTACTGCACATCCACTGCTCCATCCTCTATTGTAGCCAATATATAGTACCCAGTGCTTCTGGGTGAGGGAGAGCATGTGACCTTCTCCCATGATGGATTACTTGGGCATAGTGACCAGATACTAGGACAAAACACATGACTGAGAGGGTCAAGCTCCAACATCTTGTATTTTGTGATGTAGGAATGAATGTCAAATAAACACTGTACTCTATTGTAACTAGTTGAGGGGTTGGCTTTAAGGTGACTCTGTCAATTTGCTCTGAATAGGCAAGATGACAGGGTTTCCAAAGTTAGTTCCAAAAAGTCAGAACTGCATTACGATACCATTCATCTGCAAATGAACTCCAGAACTGAACAACATTATTGTACCTGCTGGTTGAAGTGGCAAATAAGAAGTATGAAGCAGATGCATATCCAAGTAGCATGTTCAAGTAGCCTAAATAACAAAAGGCCATGAAATTGAGTGGACTGCTCTTTAAAGGGCAATTGAAGCAACTGAATCAGCATTATGGAAAGTTGAATAGGTTAACCTCTGGAGGAGACTGTTATTTGAAAAGGCTTTGTTGGGAGGAGGGGGGGGGGATTCTAAATAGCAAATGCTATCTTTCCTTGCCCCTCAATTTTACTGTGCTCCACCCAAAAGAGGAAGCTCTGCTTGTTCGCACCTCCACTGCACATTTGGCACTTTTTGGGGGGAGTGGGTACCTGTTTTTGACAGGTACCCGCTCCTACTTTTGGGTAAGATCACTGATTGGCATTCTAGGACATTTATGGCCCCTCTGTAATGATATCCTGCACTGGATATACTAAAAGCTGTCGCAAGCAACCATTTTGTCACGGGCAACCATTTTGTTCAGAGCGGCCATGACAGGCAGACCAGATATACTCAGTGATATTTTTCTCCCTCCCTACCTCAATTAACTTAAGGAATGCAGGTGGCTGGCACTTCAAAGAAACCTCATCTCAGCACAGACAGGAAACCTGGCCAGATGTTGTTCTTCCAGAACAGGCCGCTCGTAAAACTGAGCAAATCCAGGCTGACCAGAGCTGTGTCATAAATACCACGCAGCCAAGCTGTTCATTAGAAAATGTAACAATACATACACAATTCATAAATGCAGACAGGAACATGACACACTAACAATAAGTATATATTTGGATGAGAAATGTCATACTGAGCGAATTAAGACCATGCATGACCACCCTATCACATATAGAATAGAAGATAGCGATAAGATATTCCCTGTGTGATCATGTATTCATGTTTAGTATCTTTTGATGGCAAATGACATGCTGAATGATAAGCTAGCAGTTTAAAGAATGTAACAATTACATATTTCGAGATATTGAGAGTGGCATGACTCTGTCCACAAAGGAGGTCTTGATATTTGTCATAAACCCAGGACAGCCCATTGCTCCTCTGTTTTAATTGGTCAGGGGTATCCGTCAACGCCCCTTTGATCCTAGAGAAAAGCTTGCTCAAACTTTGCTATGGAAGTTCTCATGGTAACATCAAGAAGGAACATCTATCAAGTTTGAGAACCGATCACAACTGGCTCAGCTATTGAACTCTGAACTCTGGTAACACTCAGGACATTGAATGCAAGTATCCTTACGTCTCAATTCTAAGTTATTTTTCTAATTGCTGAATTATGTCTCTATTTCTTTGAAACACCTTGTTTCTGTAAATATTTTATTTGCACCAATTTTAACCTTTTTATTATTAAACTTTATTTTGAAAAGTGTTAATCTTGTCCCTAAGCTCCTAATGCAAACTAACAACGAACCTGTCTCTTGAAGAGTGCTACTGTATAGAATAAATCCTCTGAGCATTCCTGTCTGTGGTGACAGTGCGTGTTACAGACGATTATTCTAAAATCATAATTGGTATTTCTAAAATTACGAGCGTCCTCTGGGCTCATAACGTAGAGGTGGTGGCAGTGAAAGGGTTAATTGCTCAGCCTGCTGGCATCTAGATTGTGGTCCCGCAAGCTGGAAAATCTTTGTGCAGGGTCCAGCTGAGAGTGGCATTCTTACGGAAGTGACGGCAGGGTGTGAGATTGGCTGGTCCTTGGTCACGAGTTAGTGAGAAGGGCAGGGATCTGATTCCCGCCACCATCACACCCTCCTCCTTCCCCCTGCTGCCTTCTGGGAAACACAGAGATCCCAGAAGATGGCGGGACCATTCAGAAGGTGCAGGACAAATCACGCATGCACAGTAGGAAATCGGCTGTGAAGTCTGACGGCTTCCCTTACTTTCCCTTACTTACAAAGCCAGTGCCTGCACCCTAAGCTGATTGACAAATTGGCTTGGGGTGCCGACAGGTTAGTGTCCTTATATTAAAAATCAGCAGCTACAGTATGTCAAGACTTGCGTGTAATTTCAGCTGCTTTTATCTGTGCTGAATTTTTGGCTATGTGGTTCCCATTGAAGGTCATCTCTGCATTTTTTTAAATCTTATGCACAGTTGGAAATTTCCAGGTTAGTTATAAGCTTACTTTAGGGCTTTTACCATCATAGCAAGCACACATAACTTTGAGACAATAAGTATGTGGAAAACAAAAAGGACAATGTTATTAAGCTAAAGGTGATCTGATGCTGCACTCTGCATTAGATTTCTAACACTTTGCTTTGAATGCATTTTTTGGTATTAGGCCTTCCTGTGTGGAGATCTGATAAAGTACAGTAGATAAGTGGGCAGTAGTTGCATCTATTTGAAAAAGGCCTTTGAGCTCTGAGAACTCAGCCAGAATTTAGGCTGCTTTTCTATGTGTCGGATACCACTAGGTATATAAAGCAACCCTCTAAAGTTACAAAGAAATCAAAATGAGAGTCTTACAAAAGAAAAGCTGTTATACTCACCTCTCCGGTGGCCTATGTCTTCTACCTTTCCTCTGTTGCTGTTGCAGTCGTGCATTCTCTGTCAGTCTCCGGCATCCGATACTTCTGGGAGTGTCAGATGCTTGCGTCCCCCACTGTGCATTGTGCATTCCGTGCTCTGACACCTATGTTACTACAGAATGCAGCATGGATTGATTTTATGGTATCTGACATGCGATACTACAGATATCCAACACTCCCTGAAGTGTTGAAGAAAGTTATGGAGGCTGCAGGGTTGGGCATGCGGTAAGGTAGGGAATATGGGCTCTTGGAGAGGTAAGTAAAGGAGCTCTGTTTTTGCAGGACAATTTTTCGTAATCTGACAGGCTTGCTTTAAAGCTGACCCCTGGGCAGAGCTCTGCTCCAACCATGGCCAGAGTTCATTTTTAAATACCTAAAGGGTAACTCCACTTTCGTGGGATAAAAAAAAGGGCAAATAAAGAAAAAATAATATAGCGTATACAATAGCCACACAAGTCACATTGTAATTAAAGAAGAAATGTCACAAACCGTTTAATAGACGCAGAGTGTTAATAAAACTTGTTAGAGTGTTAGAGTTGAATGGTAATAAAAATTACCTTTCCTTTTCAATAAGCAGCCACTGTAATTTTCTGAAAATGCAATGCAATATGGCTACCTGGAGGTGTTCTGTACACAAAATGTGTACTGACCACACCCCAAAAACATAATTTTCTTGCTTGTGTGATTGGCTCACTGATCTTCCCCAGAAGTCTACCTAAGATACAAGTCAGATTTCTGGTATCCCCTGGAACAAAAATGTCAATTTTGATGAGATACATCCAATTGGAACACATATAAAGGGATGCAGGCCAAGCAGATTTCCTCATGTGCCCTGCAGCTGCACAGCTGACTGATAATTTTGAAACCACTCCCTATAGACTCACTTTCCCACATGAGCACAGAGAAACACAGAGGGCTTTCTTCAGAATAACAAAAGGTAGGAATCTGCAACAGAGTTTGTAAAATCCTTGCAATGTGCATACCCGGAGGGGAATGTTTTTTTCTCAACAATAGTGGAGTTACACTTTAAAGTGGTTCTAAAGGCAGAGCATTCTTCACAGAGAAAGGATTCTGAACATCTCGGAAGTGCTGTGGGCACTGGAAGATGTGGAGTTTCTGGCCGTTCAGGAATGAGAGCTGGAGATCGCCTACAGACGGCTGCTAGACTCTGCTCAGCGTCAGGGCTGGGCTCCCCTTGCATGGGAAGAACCAGCTGACAGTCCAGAAATCCTGACTGAAGAATCGACAATATGGCACAGTAGTAGTGTGCTTTGCTCACCTGCACCCACGGTCTGACTCACCTGGACGAACCTGTTTCTGCACGGGATGAGCTTGGATGGAGGAATGCGTCTGTCCAACCACTGGATAAAGGTATGAGAGAAGAGGAAGCCATCTTCATTCCCCAACCACAGGGAGACAGCAGCCCTGACCCCAATGGTGCAGAAGGGACCGCGGTCTCTGCACCAGACCTACAGGGATGCTGGATGGCCGGTCCAGATCCCCAACCTACCCCGCAGGAATATCAGGAGGAGGAGGTAGGCGATCCCTCCACTCTACAGCAGACCCCCAACCAGGTCCTTCCAGTATTCGCCAACCCCAACCCAGCAGAAGAGCTGGCAACAGGGCAGAGTGCTACCAACCTCTGCCCAGCACCCACAAAAGCAACAGAGTTTCAGGAAGCTGGGGAAATCGGCCCCTTGCTCCAGCAACAAGCTGATAAAGTGAAGCTTCTACACCCAGCTGAAGCACTGGCAGCCGAACAGAGAGTCAACGACCTCTGCCCCACACCTGTGGCAGTTCTAGGGGCACAGGTGAGAAGGGAGAGGAGGTTGCTGTCCTCTCTCCCCAACAGTCAGTCAGAGCGGAGGAAACTGTCTTCCCTCCCGATCCAGGATCTGTGCATCTGGGAGACAGTACTGAAGAAAGCTTTTCCCAACTGCCAGATGGGGGTAAGGAACAGCTGACTCCCCTTCCCAGCAGCAGTTGGTGCCCCAGAATGATTACACCAACCCTGCAGAAGAGCTGGCAACAGAGCAGTGTGTGGTTGGCCTCTGCCCTCAACATACAAAAGATGGAGTTCCTGTGGTAGTGGATGGGACTGCAGTCTTCACGTTTATCTCCCAGGGATGCTGGACAGTCGGCCCAGATCCCCAACAGCCTGAGAAAGTGAGCCTCACCACCCTGTCTTCTCTCCAGCGGCTGAAAGGACTCCCGGAAGTTACATAGTTACATAGTTAGTGAGGTTGAAAAAAGACATCCATCCATCCAGTTCAACCTATGATGTGTGTGTGTGTTTGCTTTTAACCGTACATTGTATACCCCTGTATGTTGTGGTCTTTAAGGTGCCCATCTAATAGTTTTTTGAAACTATCAATGCTCCCTGCTGATACGACTGCTTGTGGAAGAGAATTCCACATCCTTACCGCTCTTACAGTGAAGAACCCCTTACGCACTTTAAGGTTAAACCGCTTTTCCTCTAGTTTTAGTGAGTGGCCACGTGTCTTATTGTATCTCCTTTCTCTGAATAGTTTGTTCCTTATACTAGGGTCGCCAGTACAGTATTTGTACATTGATATCATATCCCCCCTCTATCGTCTCTTCTCCAGAGAGAATAAGTTCAGTGCTTGTAGTCTTTCCTCATAGCTGATGTCCTCCATTCCCCTAATTATTTTTGTTGCCCTTCTCTGGACTCTTTCCAGTTCCAGCACATCCTTCCTGAGGACCGGTGCCCAGAACTGGACAGCATACTCCAGATGTGGCCGGGCCAGAGTCTTGTAGAGCGGGAGAATAATCTCTTTATTTCTGGAGTGAATCCCCCTTTTTTATACATCCCAGTATTCTGTTGGCTTTGCTTGCATCGGCTTGGCATTGGCGTTCTCTGGTAGGGTACTGAGAAGGGAAGAAGCCTGAAGCACCAGTGGGGGACCCCAGAAGAAGAGGAGTGTCTACATCACTGCCTTGGTAAGATGGCTAATTCCTATTTGCTGCCCTTCAGTGGGGTTGTCAGTCTGCAGGGAGTGATGATGTCACAAAGAGATGACCAGTTGGTGCGGGCATGGGACACACCGCTGCATGGGCTAAAAGGGAATGGAAGGGGAGGGGGAGAGCTTTAAGGCAGGTTCACATCCATTCATGACCATATTTGTCTTTTTTTATGTGTTTTTTAAAGTGTGTTGAGTAACATTGTCTTTTATGGTACATACGTTTTTTGCTTTACATAGCATGTATTATGCAAACGCAAAGGTGTGAGTGGAACCTAATTCCAGCCAAAACTATTGTTTGGATAAATTGAGGAAGCTTTAGAACCCCCGTCAGAATCTTACCACTATCTGCTGGTCTATAACAGGGATTTCCTCACCTGTACTATTGTGGTGACAACATTTTTATCTGTTATCTGAATTTCTGGACCAGGGACACAAACAGCTATATAAAAAACTAGCAAAAAGAAAACCAGCACAGAAGATTCTGAAGCAGGATTTAATGAAGTCAGCAACAAAGTTACTGATATGTAATCTCTGCATTGCTTAATTTTGTACGATACCGCCGTAATATCATGCACCCACCCTTCCCAAGGGTTACCCATGGATGTCTGCACAGTATGGTTTGATGAATTCTTGGCAATAAAATAGGGCAGGGGTTCTAGCCTTTCCTACTTTAAAAATAAAAACAATCATTTTTTATTTCTGTCTGTGTTGCTGTTAGAGATTTCTCCCTCCCCTGAGAGGAGAAGAGATGCTTAAGAGGAAATATAATTGCAATCTACAAATATCTAAACAGTGATTCTTGCATAGGGAAAAAATTATTCAGTCTTAAGTAATTTCAGTAAACACGCTGCCACTCAATAAACTGGACAAGAAGCGGTTTAACCTTAAACTGTGTGGGGGTTCTTTAATGTTAGAACAGTAAGGGTGTGGAACTCCCTTCCACAATTGGCGGTGTCTGCAGGGAGTGTTGATAATTTCAAAAAACTCCTAGATTGGCATCTTAGTGAGTGCAATATACAAGGATATAGGAAATGCCATAGACATAAACACACAAGCCCACACCCACACACATGGAACTAGATGAATTGGTGTCTTAATTCAACCTTACCATTTTTGGAACTATGTCATTTTCTGTTTGTTGGAATCGTTGTCACAGTAAGTGAGCGGAAAACTCTCTAATGAGTGCCCTGAAAAGCAACGAATTTGACAAGGGTTCTAGTGTTCACCACTCTGTCCAAAACTTTAACTGGACATACACTTTAAGCAGGGAGATCCTCCCCAATCAAAAATCAGATGATCGGTGTTATGGGGTTATGTACCTCCGAAATCCCTTTAAAAGATTTTCAATTTCAATGAAAATCCCTGATTTATTTCCTGCTGTGTGTTATGACACACAGTAGTTCTCTCTTCAGAAGCTCCCTAGTAATCAGATACACACAGAGATAATACATGGAGAGGTCAGTGCAGATCAGGGGTTTTCATTCACGCTGGGCGCTGTTTATAATTTGATTGTGGTTAATTATTTGAACAGGAAACGACTTGTACTGCTGGAAGAGTTGTTTTTCCTTACTCCCTAATACAAGCATACACATTTATATACTAGTCTCTAATACAGTCTGTTAAACATGACACCGAGATTTAAAAAGTAACACCACATGTCATGCATTGTGTGGCAAGGCAGTAAAGCAATCAACTTTATAAATATTTATTTATTGCGTTGTACTTATCTTGATATTGTGCACAGGTTCTGGAGGAGGCAACTAAAGGAGCAGAGGCTGTTTAGATGGTAAAGTGTATGCTAGTGAATGTTGGGACCTAGGGGCCCCTCACAACTCCCGGGAGAGACATGATGGGTCATTTCCATCTTGAAGTACTACAGTTTTATATCTGAAGCTGTAAGTGTGTTTTTAAAAAGCTGCCTTTATGGATTGACATGTTTTCTTTTGGGCTGAAATCACCCCTTTGGCCGACATATATGCAATTTCAATACTACCTTACAATTAAATTTTATGTTTCTACTTTATAGATATTCTGTCAGTAGCAGCCACTCCTGATGAAGTGAAAATTCTCGAAATGCGTTAAGATTTGTGATGCATCCTTATATACCCTGGAATTATGTTAAAGTATCCTAATAAGCAATGAAATGGGAGAGATGTGGAATTGTAATTATGAGTTTGTTATGACACTACCTTGTATGTACAATATATTAACAAATTATTCAGCTTTCCATTTTTAATTAATTAATTTTCTACATTTGTTACAAGAAATTTAGTTCACTGTTTGTTTAATAATAAAAGGCTATAATATTTTATCTTGTTGTTGATGGTATATCTCATTTAAAGTCCCATGAGCAGTTGAATTTTTGTTTTGCAGGAAATTATAAGGGATGGACTTACAGTACATTATTTTTGTACCGGATCACATTAAACTTGTTGAATGCTAATGAACTGTGTTCACTTTGAATTCACAATTGGGCTAAAAAAGAAACCTAATTTGAGTTTCCGTCACACATGACTGGGTGCTCAAAGTGAGCTTCATCCTAATTCATTAACCTTCAAAGTAAACATTCACTTTGCTAGGTGAACAACCTTTATTCCTTTGGTAAATCAGCCTTTTTTTTTTCTTTTAAAGTGAAGATTAGAATATTGTCTATACAGACATCCTATAGTGCAGACAAATTTAAGACAATGGTAGACTAGCCCTGAGAAACAAAAAGTGTAATTTGGAAATGGATACAAGTGACACTTCAACAGCATGCACTGGCATACCAGGAAATAAATGCTAAATATTCTTTATTATTTCAAAATCCTCCTGGACTTAAAGTTGAATTAGTTATGTTAAAAAAAAAAAAAAAACTTGACAAACAAATTTTTACAAGCCAGCAATGGCCAGAAAGACTTTCAGTAACCTTTCCCAAGGAATGCTTTTATTGACTAATGTTAAAATATACACCCAAAAACAGAAATTAGCATGGTAAGTATTCCCAGGTTCCTAAAGATCACCGTAACAGATTTCCTCATTCATTCTGTGTATACAGTAGAACATGACGTTACTGTAAGTCGTAGCAAGTGGCAATTCAGCGAGAAGCAGCACAGCTGCTGACTGAAGGCAATCTGCATCCCTCTGATCTTCACAGAATGGATTCAATGGGAATGCATTTAATGAATTAAGCCCGCAGGAAGCGGTATTAATTGCACATTGACTGTGGTTTTCCTCCCCGGTTTCTGCACAAGGAGAATGGGACAGATATTGATGGGCAAAAAAAGTACAATTCTAGAGAAAAATGAAAGTGAGAAGAAAAGGAAAGAGCAGGCAAAGAAGCCCAGGACAAGAGGTAGACTGAGGAATCGGAAGACACTGTAAGCAATACACATCTCCAATTAAAAAGATAAGTAGTGGACCCCTGCCCCATACACTGCCATCCCCTCTCTTACCTGCATCTTGACTTGAGACGGAGTTAAGCAGGGATGCTGCAAATCTGTTAATGTGTGACAATAGCAACACTGTGCAGTGTCTCCTCTCTCCTCCCAACCCTCTTATCAGAGTCTCCAGGAAAAAAAAAAGCCTCTTTTGTATTAACCGTTTCATCTCCATCCTCCTTGGACCATTCTTTCTCATCTTCCTCCTGTAACCGCCTTTTTCTATAACAGATGGGGTTTTTGCCATTAAAAGGTATACCTTGATGGACATAATTTTTTTACACAGATCAACTATGAAACAAGTACATCTGGATCAGGTTATTATGGACAATACAAACATTTTTCATTCCCCAATTTTTTATACTTATAATAGTCTATTTTAATAGTCAATAAACCTATTAATATAAATAGTCAATAAAATAAATAGTCAATATTAATAGTCAATAAACCTATTAATATAAACCTTTTAATAGTCAATAAACATCAGAAACCAAAAGTACTGGGAAATGTCACTTTTGCTTGTTCAGTTTATTTATTTGACCTACAGTATTTATTAAAAACAAAAACTGTCCATGCAAACAAACTTGCAATCTAATGATGGCCATATGGCATCGATAAATGATCGATTTCTTTTCCATTTGCTTTCTCCTGATGTAAATAATCAATTTATAGTTGGCAACCCATTTGAATGATATGCTACACATTGGGAAATGGATTTTGATTTTGATCAGTATATAAAGTACGGTTGCAGGTTATTGATTACATTCCAGTTTTCAACATGCAGTTTCATAATTGATAGAAATATGATCAAATTTATGACCAAAGCATCTCAGTGCTGCCCTGGCCGATCGGCTCAGTTTGATCCAGTCAGATTTAAATTGAGTCTGAATTGATCAAAAGGGAAGTTATTCCTATTCAATTTATTGCTGATTTGATTATTTTGATCAAATTGCACATTGATTGGAAAATGAAAGCAAACCACATTGGGCCACCATAAGGGTGCCATCATATGGATGCAACTACACTAAATGGTCACTGTGTTTGCAACCTGATTAAAATAAAAGTATAATTTACTTATTAATGTTTAGAACAAAATCACTTACAAACTAACCTTGTATTATTACGAAGGGCGATAAAATCAAACCATAACATTTAATTTTACAGGTATATAAAAAGAGATGCTAGTGTGGCGGTACTACATGCAGTAGAAAGTGGCAAGTGTGTCCTATTACTGATAGGCAGCGTACATGTCGCAGGCCAGTCCAGAGTTAACCAAGATGGCAGGCAACAGTGTTAGTGCATGCATGGAACAGCGTGTGGTGATGAAGTTTCTTCTGCGCAAAAGCTTAAAACCCACGGATATCTACAGAAGACTTCAAGCACAGTACAGTGATGAGCCATACTAAGGCATTTTAATGGTGTAAAAGTTTCAAAGACAGCTGCACATCCGTTAGTGATGATCCCGGCTGTGGTTGTTCCCAGCCCACAGCAGTAATTCCTGTCAACATTCAGCGCATGGAATGCCTGATCACTAAGGGCACCCTATTTCTCCAGGACAATGCACAAGTTCATACTGCTCACTGCACTATGTGCACATTACAACAACTCGGCAGGGAGGTATTGCCATATCCCAGGGACCTAAATAAGGTGGAAGGGGGTGGGGTTAGGGAGGTTGAAACCCTCCACAGAGCATCAGTGTACAATATACATTAAAAAAAGCCACTAAAGCATTGTTATTTAATGCTGCTGCCTGCTGTTACTCCACCTGACCACCTGGAGTGCCACCCAGGGCTGTAGGCTTGGCTTGGGATGAGGGAGGCTCTGGCTGACAGTGCTCTCGTCTGTCTGCTCCGCCTCCACACCTTCTCTCTAGTCCAGACTGGGACTCCAGAGACATGTCTTAACTTGTCCAGCCAGAAGCTTCCAGGAGGACAGCAGCACTGAGAGCAGAGCAGGAGGGAGCGGGAAGCACCTATCCTGCCCACTGACACATATGATCGGCTCCTCCACTCTTCGAGCTGCCATTTCATGCCTTTGGCTGTTGCTTGGGAAAGGAGCTGCCTGAGCCTGAGTCTAAGTGCTGTAAACTCAGCTCAGCCTGCCTGCCTGCTTGCTAGTACCAAGTTGAAGGATCATCTAAATTTTCTCTGAAGTGCTGCTGTGCTGAAGTCTGGACCTTAACCTTAACTCCAGGAGGACAGGTCACCAACAACCACCAGGTGTGTCTCTCTCTCTCTGTGTGCTGTGTTCTAGATCTGAACTTCAACCATGGATCCAGTTCAGGGCTGCTAGAACAGTTGGAGTTCAGTTTTTTTCTTCTGTTCTATAAACTCTAATAATATCTCTTCTTATCCTCCTCTTATTTCATGCTTGCAATTCATACTCTCAACTTTAGAGTGTAAAATAGGTGTAAGGTTGATGATCTCTTACAAAAGCCAATCCGAATATAAGCACAGTGGGAAGGATGGATTTTTTTTTTTTTGCTCTTGTGTTATCTATTTTATGGCAAAGATTGGCTCTAAAAAAAAAAAAAGAAAGGAGACCTACAAATGAACAAGCTCTGTCTCCCCATGTGTGTGCTATCTGCAAATTCACATAGCAGTGGGAACATTCTGAGACTTACCCTTAGCTGTATGGAGTGCTGTGCTACTACATTTGAATGCTGCCCTGAAGGTTATTAATCCCTATTTAAATGTATGCTGCTAGCCTGCTACATTGTAGTCCTGCTGAGGAAGTTGTTGACCCTTTCCATGCGATGCTAGGCCTACTAGTCTTAGCTTAAAGTGGTAGTAAACCACAAAAAATCTTCTCCCTGAAAATTAATGGCATAATGTTCTAGTATGTATCGCTGTCATTATTATTATTATTATTTTTATATCACATTACTTTTATTATCACTTTATTTTTGCGTGGCTCTTTTGTTACATATTTGAATGTATTCTGTGTTAATTATCTCACAGCATAGCAGAGTCACTGCTTATATCACCAATTAGTCGTGGCTTTAATAATGTTTTCCAAGCGCAGTTTCAAATTTGGATTATATATATATGTGTGTGTGTGTGCCTCTTTCCCTTGTGTGCTCCTCAGGCTAAAACTGCAGTGCTAAATTTCTTCCTGTCATTGATTCATACTATAACTAGCTATTTGAGATTGTGGGAACTGCTGGCAAAGTTTGTGGATTGAGGTGCTGGATGCTGAGTATTCTATAATTGCTGTTGTGTTAGCCTATTAGGCCCTGACTGTTCACATGTAGCAATTTGGGATTGTGGGAAGAATATCCCTGTGATTCCGCCCACTGCCACACCCAGATTCCAATCCAAATCGCAAGGCAATGCTGGCAAAACGAAGCATGTATGTTTGTGTTATATTCTTTTTTTAGTCACACCAGAATGTGGTGTGGTTTTGCTGTGATTGTTGAGCGATTTATCACACAAGGATCCAAAACCACACCATGTTTTGGTGGCACTAAAATTAATGGAACACAAACACATGTGCTGCTTTTAGCCAGCATTGCAGTGTGATTTGGAATTGCAGGCAGATTCACAGGGATACTGCCAGCCCGTGATCGCAAATCACTACATGTGAACAGGGCCTTAATGACATCGACTAAGCCTGGGCTGAGTCTTCCATTGCGGTTGTGATACTGTTGTGTTTCTCGGGTGCACCGCATTCTAAGTATCTTCTCTTTTCCTGTATGTATGGACTCTGCGGTGTCTGCAAAGTACCACTTATCTTGTTGTATGCCTGTTTAACAAAAAAACAGTGTGTGCTTTGCTGCTTCCTTCCACAAGATGGTGCCCTTTGCATCTGCCAAGTAAAGATCCCAAATTGCTACATGTGAAAATTCAGGGCCTAACAGGCTAACACAACAGCAATTATGGAGGCCCCAGCCTCAATGTATTTTATAGGTACAAGGAAGCCCAGGTTTTGTTTAACCATGTCCCTTAGACCCTCCCATTCTAATGTTTTGCCACACCCACTTTTTTGCTGCACCCCGCTACGAGTGCCGCAGGTCACTTCCTCCCTGTCATGTCAGGTATGTTCTGTATGTATGAACAATGTACAGTGCCACAGCTCTTGTCTGGTAAGCCAGGTTAACAAAAAAAATCAGTGAGTGTTTCCGTTCACAAGATGGTGCCCTTTGCACCTGCCCAGTAAGATTGGCTATTACAGTGCACCACCCTGTGGGCAGTCCAATGGCTGAGGAGAGCACTGTCCACTGTGTTCTGGTGAGGGGGCAAACACAATAGCACAGCTGGGGAGATCGCTGTACTAACACAGCGAGTTTTAGTACAGTGATCTGTCAGTTTTTTTCCTTCAGCCAGTACCCAGCTTTAGATTGGACAATAGTCAACCAAACTGAGAAATGTTCATAAGACCTGGAAGAAGGCAAACCTGAAATCAGGCTCAATTTTCAAGAGGATCTGAGAAAATAGAATTAAGAATGTGATTGCTTACTATGAGCAACACATAGTTTTTCCTGCAAGGAGTTTGTGAGGTCTGTCTACTTAGGTTTCCTACCATAACTCAAAACCCAACTAGTAGGGATTTGACTTCCACTTAAAAGTGCTGATAGTGGTGCTAGGCTGTGAGCTTACTTGAGGAGAATCAATTTATGTACTGTGAAATATAATGTCATCATACTGTAAATAAAGGAAAGTATCTGTTGCCCAGAACTGCAAGTCAGATTTCTGCTCCTAGGTTGCACTGGAAGACTGACACACATATAGGAAACATACATTTTCTGTACTTTTGTAATAGTAGGTGTGTGCTCTCTAATTAAGGTTAGATGTTTTGTTCTCATTTTATTTATTGAGAATAATATTATATATCTATATTTGCTAAATGTGAACTTTATTTGTATATTCCGTTTTGTTTTTATAAAAAATGAAAGAATATGTAAACCCAGTAATTTCATTCCTATATATGTTTTACCTTTTAAAGTGACACTAAACAGTATCCTTGTTCTCCAAAAATAAGCCATACAAATCCACTACTTAATGGACCAGTAATCTATTTTTCATGAATTGTTTCCTACTTTGTTCTTCTGCCTCCTTGTGTAGTGCTACCCCTGCAGGTTCCCTGTTCTTCTGCCTCAACTGAGCCCCACGGACACACCAGGATAAGCAAATGGATACTGCACTGTTGCTGGGAGCACAAATATAGACAACTAAGGTACAGTATCAAAAAGCAAACATCATATTGGTTAGTGGTAATTGAACCCAAAATGTTGTCATAGGTTGAAATAAATAACAGTATGCAGATAAATGAATAAGTAAATGATTAGGTCATTCAAAGTTCACTAGACAATATGTTCATTAGGATACAGCAGCAAAGAATAGAGTTCTATGCAGCTAAATTAAACCTGGTAAAGTAAACCTGGTAATCCACAAAATTAGCAGTAGTGATGACATTGGAAAACAGTAACAGCAATGATAAATCAATACTGCAATAACTTCTCTGTAAACCGTAGGCTTTATCCACTTTAGAGTGCACTCTATAATAATAAAAGCAATGGAATTTAAGACTTCCTAAACAGGTACCTATTACTATGGACAACAGGCAAAAAATCTTGTGAATCAACTATCCATGTGAGCAGTCTTTAGCCCTAGTTCTTCAGCTGGCTAGCATTGGGGCCCAGTCTTTTTGGTGGTGCACATGAGTAAAGTCCCAGTATGGTCTGCATGCGGGTAAATAATGCTGCTAGTTCCTATGTGCTCAGTATATGCTAGCAGCAACAGTGTCCTTCACCAGTCCCAGTGATACAGCTACAGTGGTCCCACTATTCAGATGTCAGCTCACTTCTGGTTCAGCCTGGAATTATCCTGATCCTCAGCACATGGCCACAGGCTTGTAGCGGGTTGATGTGCAAACAGGTGCAGTGATGTACACACCTTGGTCTCCTCACAGCAAAGATCAAATTCCATAATCAGCCTATGCAAAGACAGCCCTCTCTCTCTATTTATACACAGCTCGCATTGGGAATTGTAGGCCAATAGTCCATTAACTGTCATTGTAAAGTTTATTTCCTAAACTTCATCTCCCATGATTCAATACTGCCAATCATTAAGTCTCTTGAGCTCCTTCTGCTTGTCGGTTCCCCCAGGTGGATGGAGGGGAGGTAGTAACCTACCTCCCCTCCAACCTTAACCCATTCAGCTGAAGTCGATTGGAGACACAGAAAGCACTGCAGCACAGTGCCATAAATCACTTCCTGTCTCTAGCCAAGCACCTGATATGAGTTTCTGAACCTCTCCTTTCCCCTCACTTCTGTTTGTTTGGATTGAGCAGTGTATGTTAGTTGCAGTCATGTGCACTGCTCTATGCACACTGCAAATCCCATAGTCCATAATCCATTTTAGAAGTAAGCAAGAGAGCGTTCCTATGTTCCTTTATACAGTGGGACTATGGAGAGCGAATGTAGTCACACTCTATGAGGAAGTTGAATCACAGCAGATTTAAAAGTAATTAGGAGATTTGTAAGAGGTTGAGAGTAATGAAAGGTAATTTCTGGAGTTAAGAATTCATACTTGAATAGATTTTTTTTTTTTAACCAGAGTTTATTGTCACTCTAAACTATAACTAAGGGCAAACCTTTTTTTTTTTTTCATTTTATATAGAGTGGAGAGAAATATAGAACACTACACCTGTCAGGATTTTATTACTATTACCCCATTAGGGAGATTATTTCTGTTTGTCCTGTTGAACATTATCAAGCACTAAACATAATTTAAAATTAACAAGTTAGGATATAGGATATTCACCGAGTCTGTTCTTATTCCCCCTTCACACCACAACCACTCTTTACAACACAGTCTCCCCTTTATATCAGTGTCCACAGTACCCCATTACATCAAATTTCCCCTTTAAAGCAGTCCCCCAGTGTCCTCAGTTCCCCTTTACATCAAAGCCCCCCTTTACTTGACAGTGCCCCTTTACAGTGCAGACCCCTTTTACATCACAGTGCCTCTTTAAATCAATGGGCACGGTGATATAAAGGGGGCTGTTCTGTAAAGGGGGGCTGTGATGTAAAGGAGACTGCATTGTAATGATTACAGTGCCCCTTTACAGTGCAGTCCCCTTTATACTATAGTGCCCCTGCAGTCTGCCTGTCCACTTCCCCATTCCAATCTCTGCCTCCCCTGCACAGGACTCCTACCTTTGACAGGGCAAGGGCTGTTATCAGTCCATGTGTCCTCTCCCAGTTCCCCCACCCACCCAGCCAAAGATGTCATCCTATCAGCAGGGCAGGGGGCGGGAGGAGCTCTCCATTCCGATTTGCAGCTCCTCCCACCCCTTGCCCTGCTAATAGGATAACATCGTCGGCCGAAGGAGCCGGGAGAGGACACATGGCACAGGGTGTGAGCAGCAACTGCGATCTGTGATAGCCTTGTGTGGACTGCAGTCGCTGCTCACTTCCTGCTGTGTGGCCTGGTCATCAACAGGCCTGGGGGTTGGGGACCCCTGGGTTAGATGTTACTGGGAATTATGGCAGAAAAATCTCATCATTGGGAGTATCCTGGGGATGGAAAAAACAGGATGCTTTCAAAGTGATATATTTGTGTTAAAATAAAAAAATATTGCACAGAGCAGTCCCTTACCTACTCTTCGGCACTTCCCTGCTGGCATTGTCTCCAGGTGCCTCCTCAGGAAGCCACGAGCTAGGATGTGTGCTTCTATAGACACAAACAGCATTTGCAAGCCATGTCCCCACTCCCTCTTCAATGGTGTTTGACTGATGGTTAGGTTCACACTAGGGATCGACCGATATTGGTTTTTCGTTGCCGATACTGATACCTATATTTTGGCCATCGCATATCGGTATCGGCTGATATGGGCAGATATTTTGTACATTTAAAATTTTGAAAAATAAAGACAATTTTTGACACAAATCTGGTACTGAACATGTTAATTTTTGTTTAATGTTTAATGGCAGGCTTGCCGGCACCCTGTGGGGGGTGGCTGGCTGTCTGGCACCCTGTGATGGGTGGCTGGCTGTTTGGTAGCCTGTGGTGGGTGGCTGGCTTGCTGGCACCCTGTGGTGGGTGGCTGGCTGTCTGGAATCCTGTGGTGGGTTGCTGACTGTCTGGCACCCTGTGGTGGGTGGCTGGCTGTCTGGCATCCTGTGGTGGGTGTCTGGCTGTCTGGCATGCTGGGGTGGATGGCTGGCTGGCTGGCACCCTGTGGTGGGTGTCTGGCTGGCTGGCACCCTGTGGTGGGTGTCTGGCTGTCTGGCACATAATGGTGGGTGGCTGCCTGCCTGCTGGCTGGCACAGGGGCTGTGGGTGGCTGACTGGTACAGGGCCTGTGGGCGGCTGGCTGGTACAGTGCCTGTGGCTGACTGGTACAGGGCCTGTGTGTGGCTGGCTGGTACAGGGCCTATGGGTGGCTGGCTGTCTGGCACCCTGTGGTGGGTGGCTGGCTGTCTGGCACCCTGTGGTGGGTGGCTGGCTGGCTGGCTGGAACCCTGTGGTGGGTGGGTGGCTGGCACAGGGGCTGTGGGTGGCTGGCTGGTGAAGGGCCTGTGGGTGGCTGGCTGGCTGCTACAGTGCCTGTGGCTGGCTGGTACAGGGCCTGTGGGTGGCTGGCTGGTACAGGGCCTGTGGGTGGCTGACTGGCTCGGTGGTACAGTGCCTGTGGCTGGCTGGCTGGCTGGTACAGGGCCTGTGGGTGTGGGTGGCTGGCTGACTGCTGTGGGTGGGTGTATGGCTGTGATACACTCCCGCGAGACATTTAAAATTTTGGAAAAAAAAGACAATTTTTGACACAAATCTGGTACTGAACATGTTAATTTTTGTTTAATGTTTAATGGCTTGCTTGTCGGCACCCTGTGGTGGGTGGCTGACTGGCTGGCACCCTGTAGAGGGTGGGTGGCTGTCTGGCACCCCCTTGGCTGGCTGGCACCCTGTGGTGGGGGGGGGTGGCTGTCTGGCACCGTGTGGTGGGTGGGTGGCTGTCTGGTACCCTGTGGTCAGTGGCTGGCTTGCTGGCACCCTGTGGTGGGTGGCTGGCTGGCACCCTGTGGTGGGTGGCTGGCTGTCTGGCACCCTGTGGTGGGTGGCTAGCTTGCTGGCACCCTGTGGTGGGTGGCTGGCTGTCTGGCATGCTGGGGAGGATGGCTGGCTGGCTGGCACTCTGTGGTGGGTGGCTGGTTGGCACCCTGTGGTGGGTGGCTGGCTGGCTGGCATCCTGTGGTGGGTGCCTGGCACCCTGTGGTGGGTGGCTGGCTTGCTTGCTGGCACCCTGTGGTGGATGGCTGGCTGTCTGGCCCCCTGTGGTGGTGGGCAGCTGGCTGTCTGGCACCCTGTGGTGGGTAGCTGGCTGGCACAGGGGCTGTGGGTGGCTGGCTGGTACAGGGCCTGTGGGCGGCTGGCTGGTACAGTGCCTGTGGCTGGCTGGTACAGGGCCTGTGGGTGGCTGGCTGGTACAGGGCCTGTGGGTGTCTGGCTGTCTGGCACCCTGTGGTGGGTGGCTGGCTGTCTGGCACCCTTGTTGGGTGGCTGTCTGGCTGGCTGGCACCCTGTGGTGGGTGGGTGGCTGGCTGGTAAAGGGCCTGTGGGAGGCTAGCTGGCTGGTACAGTGCCTGTGGCTGGCTGGTACAGGGCCTGTTGGTGGCTGGCTCGGTGGTACAGTGCCTGTGGCTGGCTGGTACAGGGCCTGTGGGTGTGGGTGGCTGGCTGGCACCGGGCTGCCGTCGGTGGGTGTATGGCTGCGATACACTCTCGCTAGACTAGTCCCGACTCCAGTTGAGGCTGTCCAAGGCGAGGGAGGCGGCCTAAGAAGGCAGAATGAAGTCACAAAAATATCGGCCAGTTCCGGGGCCGATATTGATATATCGGGGAAAGTGCATATCGGCCCTCAATATATGGGCCTTGCCGATAATCGGTCAATCCCTAGTTCACACCTGTGCGGCCGTGCAGGCTGCAATTTGTGCGGGCACAATAGCCCATTCATTTGATTGGGCTGCTCTCCGCATGACATGCAGGAGTATGCACTTTTTTTAAAATCACAGCCCTCGCAGGAACCGCAGTCCCCAGTACAGGTGCGATTTCCAGTGCGGTCGGCATGCCGTTAGGATTAATGGCCGCCGCCCAGGGGTCCTGCATTTCTATGTGTGGGTGATTGCTGCTGCCGGTATTTGTGCGGGTCCTGCAGAAGCACCACCTGCAGAGATGTGAATCCAGCCTTAGTGTCCCCTGTAAAACCAGGAAGTGAGAGGAGCGGTGCTGCACCCAGAGACAGTTCTGGAGCGGTGACAGGAAACAGGTAAGTGTTTAGGGATGAGGGTAAAACAGGTAGTGTGGTGCATGGATTGCATAAAAGTGGTTGTATACCCCGCCTGGTGATTTTTACTTACAGGTAAGCCTATAATAAGGCTTACCTGTGGGTAAAATGAATATCTCCTAAACCTGCACGGTTTAGGAGATATTCACACTGCCTGCAGCCGCTGACATCAGTTGTGCGTGCGCTCTGAAGGTCTGGCATATCTTGCCGAAATTTCACAGCTCCTTGCCGGAACGGAGGGCTCCCATGCGCATGCGTGGGAGTAAAGTCATCACAACTCCGGCCACTCAGCGGTGTCAGCTCCCTCAGCGGTGACCGGGTGCCGCTAAGAGGGCTTCGTTCTAAGGTAAGTATTTCAAAATGAGCTTGCATATTATGCTATTGTCTTGCAGGGGTTTTTTTTCAGCGGTTTACTACTGATTTAAGGTTAAAAAAAAAAAACATTTTGAATTTAGAACCATTCAGCAATAATGCAAAACAGAACATCAGTTTTGGGTGAGTTTTACCTTTAAAGAAGAACTGTGGTCAGGCTATGATCATTCAATTATTTATATATTCTCAAAAACATGCGTTAAAACAAACCTTCACTGACCTCTGTGAAGATTAAAGCTGAACTCCAGGAATTCAGCCACTTTCCTAAATATGCTGGCTTACTATGGACTAAATCCAGCGATGCGCATGGCACCGCTTTGGCTTATCTCTTTTATTTACAGCTGGCAGTTTTACTAAGATCTGGGAGTACAGCTATCACTACACACTTTAATTTGTTCTTCCCTTCTAGCAGTGGCAGCCTGCCACCCTTCTAAACTCTGTACCCTTTCTCAAACTTTTGAACATGGAGGAACCCTTGAAATATTTTTTGCAACTCAGGGAGCCCTTGCTAGTATTTACTATATCTTCAGCTCAGGGTACACCAGTGTAATGGTCACTGGAAAGAATGCCCTTTTTACCCTTGTGGTCACCAGAGGAGATTGCAACCCCTTTGGAGGAACCCCAGGATTCCACAGAATCCTGGTTGAGAAAGGCTGGTCTAATGTAAACGCAAGGCTTAAGCCTCGTACACACGCGTCGAAAATTGGCAGGGAATTTTCGTCCGACGACCGATCTGCCGATTTTCAGCTTGTTAGTATGATGCTTCCGACAACCAACTCCGACTTTTCGGCCGAAAAAAAATCTGGTGTGCAGACTATAAAAATTTTGTCTGCCGTCAAAACACGGCCGATTTTCGTGCAGTCAGTACAGATTTCGATAGGGAAAAATCTAATGAGCAAGTCTGGGCATGCTCAGTGAAGAAAGAACACAAAGAAAGCAAACCAACACACGACATCACTTCTGAAGTAGAATTTTGTCGGGCGAGAAAATTCGTGTGCAGTCTAGGCACATTCCAACCAACAAAACACAACTTTGGACAAAATACGGACGATAATCGTTGCGTGTGTACGGGGCTTTAGAAGAGGTGAAGAAACAGAGTCCCAGCTTTCAGAACTTCCCTGGATTGCTTGTACACCTCGAGGATGAACTTCTCCATGGTGCCTGTTGCTACAAAGGTGAGTAAAGGCTTGTTTTAAAGCTATTTTACTGCTTGTTAAGAATAGGTACATAGTTTAATGTCCACAACCAGGTGCTACTATAAGATTTTGTGTACACTTCTTGCTGAGTGGTGGTAAAAATAGGCAGTTGAATCACAGTTTTACCATTCACTGACTACTCATCCTAATTTACCACAGCAGCCAGAAGGGGTAGTACACATGTTGCAGCCACAGCAAAATTTATACCACTGGTCATGGGTATCGTGAGACAGTAACTTTTAACAAGAAGCGCTGTCACTGGCAGGATCTCCCAGGATGAACTTTGCAACATAATTACAAAAGCAATTTGCTTACAGTGGGATACAATACCAACAATACTGAAAAAAAAAAAGGTCTGGTGCGTATCTATTCACCGGTTTACTGGTTCACCAGTTCAGGTGCGATTCAGGTCTGAATTTTTGCCTGATTTCTCACCTAAACCAGACCCAAACGTTTTTAATCCGAACCGCGGCCTCCTGGACCTATGTGAAACGGCTACATTGAGAGCCGGTCACACTCGACTGTCACAAGATTTGGATGCAGAAAAACCTGCATCCAATTCGCATATGTGTGAACCCAGCCTTAGGGTCTACATACACTTTAGTTTCTGGGAGAATTAATGCAGAAAGGACTGTCATGTATTCTGATTGGTTGCTATGGGCTACAACACTTATCTCATTATTGTATGGCTCATTAGATACTGTAAGTCTCATAGAATGTGATTTACTAAAGTTTCACAGACCATTGAGCTTGTGTGTTCAACTGAGCAGAAAATAAATCATTTTTTAAACTTTCCTTTAACCCACTTGGCAGCCTGAAGCGAACACAGATTCACTGACCTGGTAAACCTTTATGAAATCGGTGGTACAAGAGGAAGAAAACCCCTTCCATTATGTGAGTAAGGTATCATGCCTTTATATCCTTTATGACAAAGACTGTATTATATTATAGATAGATTTTGTTAAGAAAGAGCCAATGACCTACTGTAACTCAGTATTTGTGTTTGAACAAATACTTGTGTTTGTGTCTTTGCTTTCATATACATACTCACATATTTCTTAATTAATATGATCAGTTCATTTTAGTGAAACGCATCCTGATTTATAGCCAATTCAAGTGTATGTAACCCCTCCTATAAAAATTAAAGGAACACTGAAAACACATCAGATCTCAATGGGGAAAAATCTCATGCTTGATATCTATACTGATATGGGCTGGGTAATGTGTTAGGAACGAAAGGATGGCACATGATGGAAATGAAAATGATCAATCTACAGAGGGCTGAATTCAAAGACAACCCAAAAATTAAAGTGAAAAAATTATGCAGCAGCATTTTGCTGAAATTTCATTGCAGCATATCAAAATGGTACTCAGTAGTTTGTATGGCCCCACGTGCTTGTACAGTGGGGATCGAAAGTTTGGGCACCCCAGGTAAAAATCTGTATTAATGTGCATAAAGAAGCCAAGGAAAGATGGAAAAATCTCCAAAAGGCATCAAATTACAGATTAGACATTCTTATAATATGTCAACAAAAGTTAGATTTTATTTCCATCATTTACACTTTCAAAATAACAGAAAACAAAAAATGGCGTCTGCAAAAGTTTGGGCACCCTGCAGAGTTAATATCTTGTACTGCCCCCTTTGGCAAGTATCACAGCTTGTAAATGCTTTTTGTAGCCAGCCAAGAGTCTTTCAATTATGTTGTGGTCAGGACATTGTGAAGGCCATGGCAAAACCTTTAGTTTATGCCTCTTGATGAAACCCCCCGTGGATTTCGAGGTGTGTTTAGGATCATTATCCATTTGTAAAAGCCATCCTCTCTTTAACTTCAGCTTTTTCACAGATGGCATCAAGTTACCATCCAAAATTTGCTGAAATTTTATTGAATCCATTTTTCCTTCTACTCGTGAGATGTTCCCTGTGCCACTGGCTGCAATACAACCCCAAAGCATGATTGATTCACCCCCATGCTTAACAGCTGGACAGAGGTTCTTTTCATTAAATTCTGTGCCCCTTCTTCTCCAAATGTACCTTTGCTCATTCCGGCCAAAAAGTTAAATTTTAACCTCATCGGTCCACAGAACTTGTTTCCAAAATGCATCAGGCTTGTCTATATGTTCATTTGCAAAGTTCAAACGCTGATTTTTGTGGTGAGGACGTAGAAGAGGTTTTCTTCTGATGACTCTTCTATGAAGACCATATTTGTACAAGTATATCTTTATAGTGGAATAGTGTACCACAGCTACAGTGTCTGCCAGATCTTTCTGGAGGGATCGTGCAGTCAAACGTGGGTTTTGAATTGTTTTTCTCACAATCCTGCGAGCTGTTCTGTCTGATATTTTTCTTGGTCTTCCAGATCTTGCTTTAACTTCCACTGTTCCTGATGACTGCCATTTCTTAATTACATTCTGAACAGAGGATATAGACATCTGAAAATGCTTTGCTATCTTCTTATAGCCTTCTCCAGCTTTGTGAGCGTCAACTACTTTAGTTTAGTTTCAGTTTTCTAGACAACTGCTTAGAAGATCCCATGGTGCTGATTGTTGGGGCAAGGTCAGATGAGTCTGTGCATTTAAAACCTTTGAGATTGACATCACTTGGTCTTCCCAGACGATGATTGAGAACAATCCATGACACTGGCAGGTCTCAGCCTTGCAATGGGGGCAGTGCATGCTATAAATTCTGCTGGGTGCCCAAACTTTTGCAGACGCCATTTTTTTGTTTTCTGTAATTTTGAAAGTGTCAACAATGGAAATAAAATCTCACTTTTGTTGACATATTATAAGAATTTCTAATCTGTAATTTGATGCCTTTTGGAGATTTTTCCATCTTTCCTTGGCTTCTTTATGCACATTAATATAAATTTTTACCTGGGGTGCCAAAACTTTAGATCTCCACTGTATGCATGCCTGACAATGTCTGGGCATGCTCCTAATGAGACCACGGATGGTGTCCTGGGGTATTTTCTCCCAGATCTGGACCAGGATATCACTGAGCTCCTGAACAGACTGAGGTACAACCTGGCGGTGTTGGAGGAACTGAAACATAATGTCTCAGAGGTGTTCTATTGGATTTAGGTCAGGCAAGCATGGGGGCCATTCAATGGTTTCAATTCCTTCATCCACCAGGAACTGGCTGCATACTCTGGCCACATGAGGCTGGGCATTGTCGTGCACTAGGAGTAACCCAGGAACCACTGCACCATCATAGGGTCTGACAATGGGTCTTGGGATTTCATCCTGATAACTAATGACAGTCAGGATGCCATTGTCCAGCCTGTAGAGGTCTCTGCGTCTCTCCATGGATCTGCCTCCCCAGACCATCACTGATCCACCACCAAACTGGTCGTGCTGAACGATGTTACAGGCAGCATAATGTTCTCCTCAGCTTCTCTAGACGCTTTCACGTTTGTCACATGTGCTCAGGGTGAACCTGCTATCATCCGTGAAAAGCACAGGGCACCAGTGGCAGACCTGCCAATTCTGGTGTTCAATGGCAAATGCCAATCGAGCTTCACGGTGCCAGGTAGTGAGCACAGGGCCCACTAGAGGACATCAGGCCCCCAGGCCAACCTCATGAAGTCTGTTTTTGATTGTTTGGTGAGAGACATTCACATAAGTGTTCTGCTGGAGATCATTTTGTAGGGCTCTGGCAGTACTCATCCTGTTCCTCCTTGCAGATACCGGTCCTGCTGATAGCTTAAGGACCTTCTACAGCCCTGTCCAGCTCTCCTAGTGTAACTGCCTGTCTTCTGGAATCTCCTCCATGCTCTTGAGACTGTGCTGGGAGACACAGAAAAAACCTTCTGGCAATGGCACATATTGATGTGCCATCCTGGAAGAGTTAGACTGCCTGTGCAACCTCTATAGGGTCCAGGTTTCGCCTCATGCTACCACTAGTGACACTGACCCTAGCCAAATCCAAAACTAGTGAAAAACAGTCAAAAAAGATGAGTAGGGAATACATGTTAGTGGATTCCACCTGTAAAACCATTCCTGTTTTGGAGATTGTCTCATTGTTGCCCATCTAGTGCACCTGGATAGAATGGTCTCAGTGACTTGTAATCTATAATGTGCCACATCCCTATGTCCCCCCTTGCTGAGGACACTGGTTAGACCTGGGTGCACATTGTTTGGACATACCAGCCAGTCCAACCCTGTGGCTCCAGTCGCCGCATGTTGCTGGACGAGGCCCCAATACCTTTCCTTTGTTCAGACAATCACGGTTGTTGTCTGACCATAGCTACACCTTTGGTTTTAATACTCAGATTTGATGGGTGAATGTTCTGAGACTTTGTTTTTTTTGCCAGATATGTGAATGTGGAATGCATTATCGATATAAAGTATAGATTGTATGCACAATATACCCCTGAAGAAGAAGCGATATATGCTTTGAAACCCATTGGGTAACCTTGCTGCCTACATGCATTTTCTGTACACATATGTATTGGTATAACCAGGCCTGGACTTGCCATAGGGCAGATCGGGCACTTGCCCGGTGGGCCGGGCTGCATGTCCTTTTTGGGGCCAAGGAAGCTGGGCTGCTCCTTGAGCTCATGCCTCTAATCCAGCCTCTCTGCGGCTGGCCGTCAGTTCACTTCAACCATCGGCACTGGGGGGGGCAGAAACATGAAGGGGGAGGAGCTAACATAAATAATTCTGGCCTGTCCATGGCCACACGGCAGCCAGCTAGGTTCAGCTATCGATGCCGGGGGAGTGACAATGAAGGTGGGAGTAGCTAGAGGAGGCAGCTGCTGCAGACACCACTGAGCCGGATTAGAGAGAACGTGAGTGCAGCCTCTGGCCCCCCCCTGTGATCCTGGATAGGAGGAACGACGGGACGGCTGCATTTGGTAGAATCAAGCTCTGCATTTCCCTCTGCATCCTCTGAAAGGCTGCAGCAGGGAGAGGAGGAGAAGCAGGCATTCTGAGGCTGCAGAAGGAAATGCAGAGCTTGATTCTTCTAAATGCACCCGCCTCTACTGCTCCTCTTATCCAGTGTCTTTCTACTAACCCCCAGTGCTCTCTGACCAGCCCCAGGGCTCTTCAACCCCCCCCAGTTCTCTCCCTGCCCTCCCAGTGCTCTCCAACCCCCCGGTGCTCCCTGCCCCCCCAGTGCTCACCCTGCCCCCCAGTGCTCCCTGGCTCCCCCAGTGCTCTCTGCCCCCCGACTCTACAACATCCTCCAGTGCTCTCCACCCCCCCAGTGCTCTACGTCATTCCCCAGTGTTCTCCGCCCCCCCAGTGCTCTATGACAACCCCCAGTGCTCTCCGATATCCCCCAGTGTTCTCCGATATCTCCCAGTGTTCTCCGACATCCCCCCAGTGCTCTTCGACATCCTCCAGTGCTCTCCAGCCCCTCCTAGTGCTCTCCAGCCCCCTCAGTGCTCTCCGCCCCCAAACAGTGCTCTCCGCCCCCCCAGTGCTCTTCGCCCCTTCCCCCCAGTGTTTTCCAACATCCCCCAGTGCTCTCCAACATCCTCCAGTGCTCTCAGACATCCCACAGTTCTCCCCACCTATCCCAGTGCTCTCCAACATCCCCAGTGCTCTCTGGCCCCCCCAGTGCTCTACGCCATCCCCCTGTGCTCTCTGCCATCCTCCAGTGCTCTTCGCCACCCCCTGTACTCTCAGACATCCCCCCGTGCTCTCTGACATCCCCCTGTGCTCATTGACATCCCTCAGTGTTCTCCACCATCCCCCCATGCTCTCTGTCATACCCCAGTGCTCTCCGACATCCCCCAATATTCTCCGAGATCCACCAGTGCTCGCTGATCTCCAGCCCTCTCTGTTAGTGCTCTCCGGCTCCCCCTTGTGCTCTCCACCTACCCCCTCTGCACTCGCGCCCCCCCAATGCTCTCTGGCCCCCCATGTTCTCTGTTTTCCAACCCCAAGTTCTCCGCTTCCCCCTGTGTTCTCTGGCCCCCTGTGTTCTTTGTCCCCCCGTGCTCTTCGCCTCCCCCTCCAGTGCTCTCTGGCCCCGCTTGTGCTCTCTGCTCCACCCCCTGTTCTCTGACTTCCTCCCTGTGCTCTCTGGCTCCCCCATGCTCTTTTCCAGCCCCCCTCACAACCCGCAGCTCTGCCGGGATCCCTCCCTCTCCTCTCTCGGATGGAGAGTGGGGAAGGGCCGGTTAACATGTCATGGGATGCTCAGCCTTAAATGCTCAGGCCTATTTTTTGTCCCAGTCCGGGCCTGGGTATAACCATATTCATCCCTTTTGTATCAATAAACTTTCATGATTTTAATAATTTAGTATTGCATTATTAGGTGCCTATAAAGTCCCAACCCTCAGGGGAATTTTCATTTTCCTGGAGTTTAAATGACTTGATGCTATACTCCGACTAAAAAGTGGTCCCTTAATTTTTTTGAGCAGTATATATATATATATATATATATATATATATATGTATATATCACTTGTATCTGCATGTGTCATTCTTCTGTGCATTAGGGCTGTTCATTTACTGAATCTGGACCTGAAGATCTAGCCAGCCACAGCGCTTTCTAATGTGCTTTGTGTAGTAGGGCGACGATACTCATCCACTGCTTACCAATGCAGTAATGGTGTTATCACCATTTCATAGGCACTCGTGGAAATGAACTATGGTCAGTCATGCCAAGGTATGGCATGTCTGTTAGTCCTCCTGTTGTCAGCACATACCATGCTATCCAAAGCAGTTTAAGTGCCGGTTCACACATATGCGATGCGGGAACCCTGTGAATCCACTGCGGGTTCCCGCATTGCACTTGACTCGCCGGCAGTTTACACTGCCATATGCAAACCACTGGGGGTGTCAATACAAAGTTAACGACACCCCCCAGATCAGTTCGCATATCGCAGTGCGAATAGTCAATTTGGACATGAAACGGATCGAATAGATGTGAACACACATGAGATCCAATTCTGGTGTGGACCAAAAACAGGGTCCTGTGCGGCTTTGGTCAGAATGCGATGTGAATTCAGCCATACAATCTGTATGGCTGAATTTGCAACGCACAGGCATCGCATGTGATTTGCATAGCAGTGCTCTGCGAATCACATGCGATGTCTGACATTGCATATGTGTGAACCAGCAAAGGTTTGTATGGCTTGCTGATACTTGAAGTCTTTGGCCCAGCAGCAATGTCATTGATATGGCATCATTGCTGCAGCTTCATACCGGTCCGCTCACCTGTCCCTCTGTGCACAGTGTGAAATTTTTGCAATTTTATGAACAGAAAAAGGAAGGTATTTGTAGAAAGATTTTGAAAATTGCTTACATATGGAATACATAATTTGGATATGTATTATACTCTAGCTGTTTATGCAAGTGATACCTTATATCTACTTTAATTTAAACTGCTCAGTCTGCATCAAGAGTTAAATGGCTACAATGTAGGGATACACTCACCGGCAACTTTATTAGGTACACCTGTTCAATTGCTTGGTAATGCAAATTGCTAATTAGCCAATCACATGGCAGCAACTCAATGCATTTAGGCATCAAGATGTGGTGAAGATGACTTGCTGAAGTTCAAACCAAGCATCAGAATGGGGATGAAAGGGCATTTAAGTGACTTTGAAGGTAGCATGGTTGTTGGTGCCAGACGGCTCTTCTGAGTATTTCAAAAACTGCTGATCTACTGGGATTTTCATGCACAACCTTTAGGGTTTATAGAGAATGTTCTGAAAAAGAGAAAATATCCAGTGAGCGGCAGCAGTGCCGGCCTTAGGTGTTCAGACTCCCTGTGTGAGCTAATCCTGTGGCACCCTCCCCCCCCGCCCCTCCCATCCTCACCCCTCGCATCCTCACCCCTCGCACCTTGTTCACCTAAACATGGCTGTATCTATTGAAAAACTATTTAAGAGTATAATCGCTGCTAATTTACTGCAAGTGGGTGCAGCAGCAAGATAAAAACAGGGAAAAAATCAGCACAAAAATACTAAAAAATACTGTAAATACAAAAAGTATTTACCCTAATAAATATATCACCCAAATCTGTTTCTGTTGTAAAAAGTGCACAAAGCTAAATTAATAATTAAATCTGCATGGCTACTACAGTATACATATCATATACTGTACCACTACCAAATAAATAATAATTAAATATTCATAACCTCTACAATGTGCAAAAAATTAATCAACATAGCGTGATTCCATTAAATACATTGTTTGGGGTGATTGGTGGAAGCTGCTTTTTGGCGCACACCTTCCATTGAAGGTTTGTCACCATAAATATTTATTTGCACTTTTTCTTGCACTTCATTGCACTTTTCTTGGAACTTTTTTATGATCACTAATAACTTAGCCCCCTTACATCAGAGACCCCCCACGGAGAACCCCTTACTTCAGAAACCCCCCTTACATCAGAGACCCCCCACAGAGCCCCCCTTACATCAGAGACCCCCCACAGAGCCCCCTTTACATCAAAAATCCCCCCACAGAGCCCCCTTTACATCAGAGACCCCCCACAGAGCCCCCTCTTACATCAGAGACCCCCCACAGAGCCCCCTTAATTCAGAGCCCACCTTATATCAGAGGCTACCCACAGAGCCCCCTTACATCAGAGACCCCCACATAGCCCTCCGTACATCAGAGATCCCCCACACAGATCCCCCTTACATCAGAGCCCCTCTACAGAGCCCCCCCTTACATCAGAGATCCTCTCACAGAACCCCCTTACATTTGTTTTATATACTGAAGCAGGAGAGAGGGTGAGCTTACTCACCCCAGGATAAAGACTCAGGCTTTCTGCAGCTTTTCTCCTCTGGGTTTAAACTTTCCGCCCACACATCCCCGGGGAGTGTGGGTGGGGGAGACCCAGGAGGGGGAGGGGCGGGAGGAGGAGGAGCTGACGATCTCTCTCTCTCCTCTTTCGTCCCTGCAGAGAGGAGGAGGGGATCTGATAGCGGCAACTCTGAGGCTGAGCTGTGTGAGAGAGATACACAGCTCACTCAACCTTGCAGTCTGGAGGAAACACAGTCACAGTCGCACAGTGGGAGGTAAGCAGTGGCCGCGGCCTGTGTTAACCCTGTCCAGGCCGCGGTGGTTGCTTACCTCCCACAGTGCGGCCTGATCATCAACCGGCCATGGAGCGGGTGGCCCCGATTGCCAGTCCGGGCCTGCCTGTGAGTAACTGACTGCGAGCTGTGATGGCCACATGGTGCCCCTGTTGCCCATGGCGCCCTGGCGCAATGACGACTTGTTACAACCAAGGTATACAGAATACTATCTCTGGATGCACAGCACATTGAACCTTGAAGCAGATGGACTGCTGCTGTATTTCATGATACTGGACTTCTTCAGTTTATATGTAATATCCCCCAAGATTTAGTTAAATATCACTATGTAAATAAGGTTCTTTATGTTATAATAAAATACTGGATTCCTTTGAAGGGGAATAAAATTGTACTGGATAAAAAAAATAAATTAGGGCAAAAAAAAAAAAGGCAGCACATTGGCTTGCAGCACTAGGGCTATGGGTTTGAAACCCACCAAGACAATGCCTGCATGTTCTCCCTGTGCCTGCATGGGTTTCCCCTGGGTACAGCAATTTCCTCTCACACACCAAGGGCATGCTGGTAGGTAATCGACCCCTGTTTAAATTGGCTCTAATAGGTGTATGTATGTATATATCCCATACATGAGGAGCCTGAAACGACAAGTGTGGCCTCTTGTACATTTCCCATATGAGCACCCCTGGACGTTAAGACAGAGTCTGCAGGGGAGAAGGAAAGGCACAAGTGCCAAGGTGTACACATTTTGAGCTGGAATTTGGGAGCACTGGTATCTGACAAGCAGAAGTACAGCTGACGATACACCAAGTCAGGTTAGAGGTGGAATCAGGTCCCAAGCCTGGTCAATTGATGATTGATTAGAATGACACCTAGGTAGAGTCAGGGTCAGAAGCAGGCAGAAGTCAACAACAATTGGACAGTGAAGTACAGATTCACTAGGCAAAAGCATGGTCAGTAGTCCAAGCTGAGGTCAGTAGTGGAGGCGGACAGCAAACATACAGTAAGTATGTAAGGTTGATCCAAAAGCCGGGTCAGAGGGGAAGCCAGGCCAGTAACAGGACCAAGATGCATATCAGAAACTGGATAACAGAAACAAAACTGAAGACCATTCAGCAAAGAACTAGGGCAGAACTTTGGTTCAGACATCAGGCAGTGGACATGCACAAGTCCGGCCTTACGTGTGTTTATACATGTGGGCAATGATCATGATGTATGTACAGTCCACCTTCTTTGACTACAGAAATGTGCATGCTTATGAGCACTCACATCAGCCAGACAGTGCGCATTAGCCCGCCAGCTGGTTCCTGACAGTATACCTGTGAGATAGATACCTTAGATTGTAAGCTCCTTGAAGGCAGAGACTAATGTAAATGTACACAATGTAAAGCACTGTATAAATTGTATAAATACTTGTAAAAAAAAAAATGAGTTGATTGTTTAATTTACCCGTATTCTTTATCGGTTTATGAAAGCAGCACCATTTCCCCTTCTGGATGTTTGATCGAAAACGATAAAGTATACTGACGTACAGTATCACTTTACTTGCAAAATCAACACAGTATAGTGATAGTCAATATCCAAACCTAAATTATTAAGACAAATACAACTGTTCATAACTTACAGTGTAGTGTGTATTCCTCTTCAGGGAATTCCAATGATTTTGGCATTTATCATTTGTCTGCCCTGGTTACCTATACAGTATATATATATCTATATATATATATATATATATATATATATAAAAGACAAAATGAACCTGTCCATGGAATTATGGTATGTGTGTCATATATCTTACTTTCTGACCTTATCTACCTTTTAATGATGAATTCTGTGTTCTTCAAATAGAATATAGACATTCAGCTAACTTTCCAATCATCAACCTTAACGAGGCAGTTCTATATAAATGACCATCCAGTTAATACAAGCCTGTTTTTTGGTGGACGGGTACCATCAGCCTAGCGAGTAAAAAGTACAACATAGTGATCCAATATATTGAACCCATTATATTGGCATTCAATGATGGAGATCTATTACATCTCCCTGCAGAGTTAATGTATTCCGGACTGTACATAGACTACTCACATTGGAATATAATACAGATAATCTGCAGTATCCTATACCCACCCCCACATCGTCATGGTAACAGAACCCAAGTACTGAGGCCCACACATGAATAGTGGGGGCCCTAACGTGCAATCTACCTTATTAACCCAAAGCATTCATGTATGGATGCTGCAGAACCAGCACAGCCTATCTTCACTGGGAGCTATTTTTAGAGCAGAGACTAAAATAGATTAGGTTCTGTTAGCAGAGTAACACTATTCACACAGCCGGAATGAGAAGACGATGATTTTTTTTTTTTTTCTGCTGAACTTGTAGAGCTGCAAAGGACAGAGAGAGCTACATGTATGCTTTTATAGGAACTAGAGACATTAAAGGAATTTTATTCAGGAGGATCACACTTGCATTCTAGAGTCTATCGCATCAAATAGAATGATATACTACCTTAGATTGTAAGCTCCTTGAGGGCAGGGCCTGTTGTGAAAGTACAATATGCAAACCACTGCATGAATTGCTGGCGCTATATAAATACTTAATAATAAATACGTAATAATGTAATAAATATGAATTTTATAAATATACTAAAAGGGGTATATTAACAAAAATACTGCATTTTCAATGCTTAGATAACTAATAATAATAATATTTTATTTTTTTTATACAGTAAAATCTTGGATTGCAATCATAATTCGTTCCGGAAACATGCTTGTAATCCAAAGCACTTGTATATCAAAGCGAATTTCCCCATAAGAAATAAAGGAAACTCAGATGATTCGTTCCACAACCATTTATTCATAAATCCTATAGTTTATAGTCCGTATAAAAAGACTATAGCAATGTGATAGGTTGTGTAACCATAAAATGTCCATCCACAAATGACGCCTCCACAAGGGCATTATAAGAAAAATCCAGCGGGAGCTACAGAGTGTGAGTGCCGGTTCACATTGATGCGCTTGTACTGCGAATGCGTTGCGTTCTAAAAAGTCTCCAATCGCATGCACTTAAAAAATACATTGCATTCGTGACGGTCGTTCACATCTATGCGTTGCGATCTAGATGCGAATGTGATGCGATGAAAAAAAGGGTCTTGTGCGAGTTTACATTGCTGCGTTGCGAATTTAGTCTCCATAGACATCAATGTAAATCGCTCTGAACTCGCATGTACAGTTCAGATATGTGCGAATATGTGTATAGTTTGTCCCGACAGCTACACCCCCCTATTTCCTGTCCCGAGCCTGCATGTGACATCCACAAACATCTTCATCAACAAACATGGCACCCAAACGTGTTGGGATCGACAATGAGGAGCTGATCAGGCTTGTCCGTTCCAGGCCATATATATGGGACAGCCGTACTGCAGAGTACAAAAACAACGCTATGAAGAAAAGAGGGTGGGAAGAAATTTGTGCAAGCCTGTATGAGGACTGGAGTGGATTCACAACTCAAGAGCGCAAAAAGAAAGGTATGTGTATATATTCTCCTATGGGGGGGGCATGTTTTAAATGGGGATCTATGTGGGGGGGCCAAGTTTTAAATGGGGATCTATGGGGGGGCCAAGTTTTAAATGGGGATCTATGGGGGGGCCAAGTTTTAAATGGGGATCTATGTGGGGGGGCCATGTTTTAAGGGGATCTATGGGGGGGGGCAAGTTTTAAGGGGATCTTTGGGGGGGGGCAAGTTTTAAATGGGGATCTATGTGGGGGGGCCATGTTTTAAGGGGATCTATGGGGGGGGCCAAGTTTTAAGGGGATCTTTGGGGGGGGGCCAAGTTTTAAATGGGGATCTATGGGGGGCCCTGTGGAAGACAATGCATGCTCAGTATGTAACCACAGACGAAAATAAATGCATTACGCAATGTTGAACATTTGAACAATAGTTTATTTATTGAAACAAAGTACAGTAAAAATTTATTAATACTCTTTATTGTATGGAATCAAGCTGCCATGGCACTTGACCAGCAGGACTCATAAAGTAGTCAGTGAAATTCTCCCTGATGTTGGCCCCTCTGTAGTTTCCCCTGGTGTGGATCCACTCTGCGCCTTCCATATCATCCATAAGGGAGTCCTCGAAGAGGTATCCATCTCGCGATCTTACAAAGTTGTGGAGTACACAGGCAGCTTTGACGGCAATTATGGCGTTATCCGTGGTTAGAGTCAGTGGCGTGTGTAGAAAGCGCCACTTATTTGCCAGAATACCAAAACTGCACTCCACAACTCTGCGCGCTCTTGTGAGCCTGTAGTTAAACACTCTCTTTTCAACAGTCAGTGAGCGATTAGCATACGGGCGAAGCAGGTGTTCCGAAAGTGCAAAAGCCTCATCACCAACAAAAACAAATGGGAGGCTTTGCTGAGATGTTCCAGGCAGTGGTCTTTCATGTGGGAGGTCCAGGCTTTTTTCACGCAGCATTTTTCCAAAACTGGAGTGGGAAAAAATACTGGAGTCGGAACTGCTCCCATATGAACCAACATCTATGTAGATGAATGAGTAGTTTGCATCCGCCACTGCCAGCAAAACCAAAGAAAAATATTTTTTGTAATTGAAATATTTGGTGCCGCTACCAACTGGTCTCACAATCCTAATGTGCTTGCCATCTATAGCACCGACACAATTAGGGAAGTTGCAGCGTTGCCAAAAAAGATCAGCTACAGAGATCCACTCCTCTTTGGTTGGTTTTCTCATCACCACATCTCTTAGGACCACCCAGATGGCAATACAGGTATCATGAACAATTGTGCTCACAGTAGATTTCCCCAATTTGAACTCGTAATGCAGGCTTGCAAAAGAATTACCAGTTCCAAGGTACCTGAAATAAAAAACAGAAAGTTATTATTAGTCATGTTTTTCTCTTACAGAATTACTAATACGAACAAGATGGCGTAGCCTCAAGGATACCCTGCAAAGGTACAAGAGACTAGAACGTGAGGCGAGAAGTGGATCCGGTGCCCCCCCTAAGCGTCCCTATGCCTTTGCCAGATGTCTGGATTTTCTGCTACCGGTTCTAGAAATGCGGAAGTAAGTTTATTGTCAAATTCTCTTTCACTATTAACCCATCCTTCCTTCCCCCTCCCTCTTCACCCCACCCCCAACCCCCTCACCTTCCAATCCCCACCTATCATTCAAATTATATATTGGAGCGGATGATGAAAAGTTGTTTCATGTTTGTCATTGCAGCACACAAGCAAGTTGGGAGGAGGTGGAGAATGTGCAGGAGGAAGGGGAGGAGGAGGAGCATGCAGCTCAAGTTGATGAGGAAGAAGGCGTCGCATTTGCATGTTCGAATAGTAGTTCAAATATTCCTAACGAGTCACAGAGTTTGGATGAGTCAGGATCCGCTCAAGAACCAGAACAGGAGTTTGAGGAAACTGACGTTTCCACGCCTTCCACCAGGCCTCAAAGTCGAGGCTCTACATCCCACAGGAGGAGAGTCAGCAGGGCAACTGCTGAGGCGGAAGACGAGCAGACAAAGCACTTAGTGGACATTATGTCAGGCATCAGCCAGCAACTAGATGCACATAAATGTCCTCACACACTATTTGCTCATAGCTTGGTGCCTCTTCTCAAAGAGGTCCCATCTGAAAGGTATTTCGACATGAGAATGGCGGTACAAAACTGCATACATTCGTTCTCTGTACCACGACAGTTACCGCAAGACACTCCATGGTCCCCTCATTTCACACCCAGTCATTCTGCCATTCCAACAAACCCTTATCCGTCAAGTTTTGACCAATATCGGAGCATCCATGAGACCCCTAGATCCCAAATCCCATATCCTATTCCTTCCCCAATTCCCTCTGTAATCCCCCCCCACACTAGAACACCGGATGTCTCCACTTCTTCCCATTTCCCCCCCTCCAGCAGACCACCACCACCACCATCACAATCTAGTGCATTTTCCCCAAAAATACCTCCACCCTATCCACAATATAGGCCCCCAAGTGGACCGTCACATAGAACTCCATCCCCGCTTGTGCCATGGCTATATCCCAACACCGTGGATCATACACCCTCAGGCTCTTCAACACCACTTGATCTGGAGAGTTCACCAAATTTTTTGGATCTATAGTACACTTGCCACTGTATTGCCACGTTGACCTAAGTTGTCTTTTTTGACCTAATTTTTCTGTATTTTGTTCCTTTGTTCTTGTTACATGCAACAAAATAAAAAAAAAATAAAAACTTTTTTTGAAGTCAACTTTGCCATCATATCTGTCTGCATTCACTGTATTGCTAACTATGGAGAAAAAAAATACATGACTTTTCACAAAATATATCACACTTACCGTAATGTAACAAGCAATCTTTCAGCAGGCACAACACTGTTCCGGAAGGTGGTGTTCTGACGCTCCAAACGTGAAAAGAGCAGCCCAAGTAATTCGTCAAAACTAAAAAAAAACACAACACACGTAAGTGGCAAGCAAAAGGGGGGCGTGGGGAGCTTCAGGAATGATTCGGGGGTAGATATAGGTGAAAACAGAGAGAGAGGAAAAAGAGAGATGGGGAAAAAAGAGATATAGAGGGAAGCAGCAAAAAGAGAGAAGAAGAAGGAGAGACTCCCTCTCACATACTAACCTATTAACAGACATCCGAGTATAGTTGAAAAACTTCTCTTCATGTTGCCGGAGATCATGATAGAGGACATTGAACTGACCTCTCTCTTCCCTGTTTGAAATTATGGGATGAACCCAATACCTTCGTCTTCTCATCATCATCATCCTCATCCTTCTCCTCCTCCTGTCCTTATTGATCAAGACTGCAGCAGTGGCAGTAGCAACTGCTGCCATGACCAAAGGCAAATGAAACATAGTGGCAATACACCAAAATACAGCACACTCTCCACAACGTAATCTCCAAACAAAACCACAGCTCACACTCCACGGTGTACTCTCCTCATAAAGACCAGGAAGTCCACCGGAATTTAACACCCATTTCATTTGGATTGGCTGGAGCAAAAATCGCACCTGAGCTAATTAACATGATTATACGCAATGCGATTCGCATTGCAATCGCGCTGTACTATGGAAAAACGCAAGGTAAACTCGCACCGCAAATTCGCATTACAATCGCAAGCGCATCAGTGTGAACCGGCACTTAAAGAATGTACAACATTTATCAACTCACATGGTTGATGATTAAAACAGGCACATCTAAGAATGCAGGCATCCGGGGTAAAGCTGTCCACATAGATCGTCCTCCCCACCACAGGCTCTCACCGCCGTCGGTCTGCAGTCATGACCGGGAAGACTACATTGCAGTAGAGCGATCTGAAAGTAAGGCTTGAAGCGCTTGTGGAGCGCAGCGTGGAAAGAATCAAGTCAGTGGCGGTGCGCAGGATGGTCTATGTGGACAACTTTACCCAGGATCCCTGCATACTTAGATGTGCCTGTTTTAATCATCAACCATGTGAGTTGTTAAATGTTGTACTTTCATTAAATGTAACCATATTGGTACACTTAACCACTTTACCACCGGAGGATTTTCCTGCTAAAAGACCAGGGGTTATTTTGCGATTTTTTACTGCGTGACTTTAACGGACAATCGCGCGGTCGTGCGACGCTGTACCTAAACGAATTTCACGTCCTTTTTTTCCCACAAACAGAGCTTTCTTTTGGTGGTATTTGATCACCTGTGCGATTTTTTGATCACGCGCTATAAACAAAAAAAGAGCGTAATTTTTGCAAAAACAACAATATTTTTCACTTTTTTTTATATGAAATTCCCCCCCAAAAAAATGTAAAAATCAAAATTTTTTAAAATTTTCGGCCAATTTGTTTTACGCTACCTATGTTTGGTAAAAAAAATCGCAAAAAGCGTATTTTGATTGGTTTGCGCAAAAGTTATCGCGTTTACTAACAAAGGGAAAGATTTTTGTCATTTTTGGTGTTTTTTTTTTTAACGAGTAATGGCGGCGATCTGCGATTTTTTTTGCGGTACTGCGACATTGCGGCGGACAGATCGGACCCTTGACTGACATTTTTGACACTTTTGGGGGTACCAGTGACATTACTGCAGTAATCAGTGCTATATATATGCACTGTTACTGCAAAAATGACACTGGCAGGGAAGGGGTTAACAGTATTGGACAGGGAGGGGTTAAGTGTGTCCTAGGGGCGTGATTCTAACTGTGCAGGGACAGGTCTACTAGTGTAAAAACAAAGATCAAGAGTTCTACATAGTAGAACTGTTTGATCTTCACTTTTACACAGGGAGAACTGACAGGTGGCTTGTTTACACAAGCCGCTCTGTCTTTCTCCCGCTGTACCGGCGATCGTAGTGTGACCGGCGGACATCGGGTCCGCCAGTCACACTCCCGCACTCCTCCGTGAACGAGCCGAGGCGGGCGCGCGCCTCAGCGGGGCGCGCGCCCGCCCGCTATTGGCTCTGGAAGGAGTGACAGGCGAGCGACGTAGACCTACGTCACTCTGCCTGGCCGGGGCCGACTGCCGCAGTAAATATACTGTGCGCAGTCGGCAAGCGGTTAAAGGCTCCTCTCTTCTCTTTTATACTCAGCTGTGACATGATGCTACTTGTATATCAAGACATCGCTCATTTATCAAGTCAAAATTTAGAAACAAAATGTTGCTTGTCTTGCCAAGTTATCTCAATCCAAGGTTTTAATGTATATGAGAGAGAGGCACAGAGAAAGAGGGAGACGCATGCAATTTCTTGTCTCTGTAATTCTGCATTTTGCTAAAATATATACTTGCAATAACATTAGTGGTTATTATTATTATTATATATAATAATAATAAAAATGAAAAAAAAATAATAATACTAATAATACTAATATTATTATTAATAATAATAAGGTCTATAGAGAGAAAGAGAAAGAGACACATACAATAAAGCTGAAATCCAGGCAAACAGCTAAACACAGGACACATATAAGGAATGTTTTACCTGTCAAAGGATTTGTATTTCTCTCAATCCCGTTCTGAGATTCACACAGCTCTGCCACACAGCACAACCCTGTCTGGCAGGGCAGGGGACCTGATTTTTCTGTGCTGCATTTTAAAGTGTTTGTAAAGTGTCATTTAAAAAACAAAAAAAAAACAAAAAAAAACAACAAAAAACAACTTTGTATACTTACCTGCTCTGTGAAATTGTTTTTTCACAGAGCAGCCCGAATCCTCTTCTGTGCTCCTGGCCCCCCCGAGCCGAGTCACAGCTCCCTGTGTCCATTCAGACACGGAGCCGTGACCTGACCCCACCCCCTTTCTCTCCTGATTGGCTGAATGATTTTGATCAACAGCAACGGGAGCCAATTGCACCACGCTGCTGTCTCAGCCAATGAGGAGGGGAGTCGAGCTGAGACACTCCTGCAACATTGCTTGATAGAGATGGGCTCGGGTAAGTATTCGGGAGGCTGCTGCACACTGAAGGTTTTTTTTATCTTAATGCATAGAATGGGTGTTGGCCTTGCTGGTGTTCCAAGAATTGTAGCCAGGTTATCACTGTGGCTTTGATAGTTGGAGAAAATGAAGGGAGCGGATGCTGGATATGTCGGCTCACCATTAGGTAGTTGTATAAGTTACCTCCTGGTACCTGAGAAGATTCAAGTGCTGCCCACAGGTTTGTGGTTTCAGGTTGGAACCAAGCTCTCATATGTGTAAGGATCACAGCTTTATAGTAGTCCTTAATCCACCCGTCCCTCTTTCCTGTTGGGGAGTAGTTTACTAAAAGGGCATCTCGCCCTTTTGCCCCTCCAGAGGTAGCAGTTTAGAAGAGATTGGGCTTTTAGAAAGAAAGAATTAGGGACAGGGATCGGTAGGGTCCTAAATAAGTATAATAATTGAGGGAGTAACATCATTTTAAATGACGCCAGCCTACCCGACCATGTCAATTCTACAGATGCCATATTCTGGAGTTTTGTTATTAAAGTGTCTAGAAAGGGAATGTAATTGGCCGTTACCAAGTCTTGTGTGTTAGGTGTGAGTGTGGTTCCTAGATATTGGATCCCCGATTGAGACCACCTATATGGAAAAGAAGCTTCTAATTTGCACCTAGTAGTTATAGGAACCCCTAATGGTAGTATGTGAGATTTGGAATTATTTACTTTATAATAGGATAGCTTGTTGAATAGGTTCAGGGCGTCATATACCGAGCCCAGGGATTTTTTCATATGTCAGTATTAAGATGATGTCATATGCAAACAAGCTAATAGTATGGAATCTACTTTGAACACAGAGACCCAAGATGTCGGGGTGGGAGCGTATGTATTTCACCAAAGACTCCATGAGAAAATTTGAAAAAAGTGGCAAGAGAGGGAACCCCTGTCTCGTACCATTAGTGATAGGGAACGGGTTGGACAGCACTCCAGCAGTAAGTACTTGTGCAGATGGCATTGTGTAAAGTGCCATTATGGCTAAGTAGATAGGGCCCTGAAAACCAAAGGCAGACAGGGTTTGAGCCAAGTATGTCCAATGGATCCTATCAAATGCCTTCTCTGCATCCAGCGTAAGGAGGAGAGAAGGCGTTTTCGTCACTCCTGCTGTATCTATAATGTTGATCATTCTTTGGGTCGCATCTGTTGCTTGCTGATTTTTAATAAAACCCGATTTATCTGGGTGGATGAGGTGGGGTGCCGTCTCTTCCAGTCTTACTGCTATAAATTTAGCATATATTTTCAAGTCACAGTTCAGTAAGGAGATAGGGCGAAAGTTTTGTGGTGCAACGGGATCCTTCCCCGGCTTGGGTATTGTCACCACAATTGCCTTAAGCATTTCAGATGGGAAGGCCGAACAGGCAGCTGCGGTGTTGTACAATCATTCCATATATGGTATCAAGGTGGTTTTGAAGGTGCGATAGTATTCCCCAGAGAAGCCATCAGGTCCTGGAGATTTATGGGGCAAGGTGTCAATTACCTTGGTTATTTCAGAGTTTGTGAAGGAGGCATACAGAGAACGCAGATCATCAGGGGTCAATTTAGGGATATTAAGCTTTTTGAGAAAAGTATTAATAGTGTCCGGTGTTGGTTGGGGTATACTTTTATCCTCAGTATGATTATATAGGGATCTATAATAGTCCCCGAAAGGATTCGCTATGGCTTGTGGGTGGTAGAGTTTTTAGTTGGTTATGGGATGGAGCAAGAATGGAGGTCTTATTTTTTGTCTAATCCCCTTCAAGCGATGGGCAAGAAGTCTCCCCGCTTTGCAGAGATGTATAGTAACTAAGTAGAACTACTTCACTACTGTACTTAAGTATCGAAAGGCGGTATCTGTACTTTCCTGGAGTATAATTTTTTTCTCCTACTTCCACTTTTACTTCACTACATTTTTTTGATGATTTCAATACTTCTACTCCGATATTTTTTTTTTGTGCTGCATAGTCACTCGTTACAATTATAAAAATTACCACTGCCAGAACAGTAGATGGCAGGTTTCATGAAGCTCAAAACATGTATTATCAGCGCATACGAAAATAAATGCTACTGTATGTATAAATAAAATGGTCTACATATCTGCTGTTAAGGGGAAAGAGAACCTCCCCCAACTAAGGAGAGTCACAAGCGTACATAGACCTTTTTTCTGGTAAGAGGCTGATTTTGCTTTTTCACTGGAAGTTGAGAGCACAGGTTTTGCAGTTTTGTTTCACTGGAAGAGTCTATTTGGATATTATTTTGCACTTACCTTCATCCGCCGGGTAAGGGGGAAATCCACAAGGTGGTGGGAGTCTGCACCTATTATTTGGAATAGCACCTGTTTGATTCCTGCACCTTTGAAAATATATTCATCTTGTTTTGTCATATATATATATGGTATTATGGCATTATGGCATTATATATATGGACTTTTTATTGACTTTGATTTCATACACTCTTCCTTTATTTCATTATTGGAATATATTGTTGAATATATTGTTGTATATCACATTGGTTTATATTATAAGCGGTGGAGAAAAAAAAAACATGCAGGGACATGCAGGGAAGAGAAGGAGGGATGCTTTAAAGGGGGAAGGGAGGGACATACTTTATCTGTTTTTGTTTACAAAAAGTTACAGCCAAAGGAATTGTGATTGTCCTTTAGGTTAATCAATTGAAATAATAAAAAACAATATGATGTTCAAACTTTTGACTTCTTTCTTTAATAACTACATAACACAGTACTTGTACTTTTACTTTCAGTACTTGAGTAGCAATTTTTTTTTAAAAACTACTGGTACTTTTACTTTCAGTACTTGAGTAGCAAAATTAAAAAAAAAAAACTACTTGCAATACTTAAGTACAAAAAATGTTGAATACTTTAGTACTTCTACTCAAGTCACTTTTTGATAGAGCACTTCCACTTCTACTCAAGTCACTTTTTGATCGAGCACTTTTACTCAAGTATGTGTTTCGAGTACTTTATACAAGTGTGCCGCTTTGTTATCCTGGGTATAATAGCAAATTTTTAATCTTTTGGACAGATACTCAAATTCGTCCAGGAGTGGAGAGCGGAGTTCATGTCTTGCATTAGAGAGTTTTCGTGAGAAGGGGAAGGATTAGTTTTGTTTTGAGAGTCCAGCACATGGATTTTCCTTGTAAGGTCATCCACACACTTTGTTCCTAGCCCCTAATTTGATAAACGTTTCCCTGATGACTGCCTTGTGGGCATTCTAAAGAAGGTAGGGATCATCAGCAGAGGAAATGTTATCTCTAAAGTAATCGTTTAGGCATTTTTCAATTTTTGTTTTTGAGAACCGGGTTTTGTAAGAGTCTTGCGTTCATTCTCCATAAATAGGTGGTGTTGGCAGAAAGTGCATCATCCAAAATGTTTGAGACCGAAGAATGATCAGACCATGTAATATCATTAATCCTGGAGGATGACACCTTCATCAACAGCTTGCGATCTAGCAAAAACAAGTCTATCCTGCTATAACAGTGGTGTGTTGCGGAGAAAAAGCTATAGTCTCGTTCATTAGCATTTAAGCACCTCCAAGCATCGTAGAGTTCATGCTTTTAAATATGAGTTTGTAGTTCAGGAGGCCTTCTTTTTGGGGAGGAAGTTGAGTCTATGGTAGGGCCTGGAGTAAGTTGAAGTCCCCGCAAAGTAGGAGTGAACCTTTTTCTTCTTTACGGATCACCTGTAACAACTTGTTAAAGAAGTGTATTTTGGTGGGAGTTGGGAACATATACATTAACAAGAGTGTAGGTAGTTGAGTTTATCTCACATATCGTGTCGTCCCGGGGGATCCTTAATTTCTTTTAAAAGGTTAAAGGATACTGTGTCTTTGATAGCCGTTAGAACACCCTGTTTTTTGGTGTCTGCATCAGCAGTGAATACATAGGGGAAATTTTTATGTGAGCATCTCGGCTGATCTTTACTGCTGAAATGAGTCTCCTGAATGGACAAAATGTCGCACTTGTGCCAAAGTGCTTTGTGCTTAGCTGGGTGCTTAAGGCCCTTAGTGTTGATGGATAAGAACTTCACTCCCATGTTGAGTTATGTATTGTGTGCTTTGGAATACTAGGATAATAGAGTTATTTAAAATACTTACAATAAGTAGATGGTGATCTCTAGAGGACAATGTCAGTAATTTCTGGCCAGTTTCTGTCCAGTTTCAATGTGTTGCGGCTTGCAAATGTCCACCGGTAGTGCTCCTGTGTGTAAGGACTGTAACGGTAGAAAAGGGGAAAACATAAGGAAAGTAACAATAACAAAAAACAGTACTTAGGATTCACCTCTCATCTTCTACAATAGAGAGGTAGTGGAACTAAATGCAGCTAAACTGCTGCTCAAGTTGGGGGAAAGAAAGGGATAAAGGGTACCTCCGCTCCTTGGGGTTCTGTGGTAAATGGCTGTATTTGATCCAGCGATTATTTATGCTTACGGAAGTTTTTGGTGGTGACTAGTAGGGATAGACCGATTATCGGCAAGGCCGATATATATTGGGGGCCGAAATGCACTTTCCCTGATATATCGGTATCGGCCCCGGAACTGGCCGATATTGCCGATATTTTTGTGATGTCATTCTGCCTTCTTAGACCGCCTCCCTCGCCTTGGACAGTCTCGTCTGGAGTCGGGACTAGTCTCGCGGGAGTGTATCACAGCCATACACAGCCATACACCCACCCACAGCAGCCCGGTGCCAGCCAGCCACCCACATCCACAGGCCCTGTACCAGCCAGCCACAGGCACTGTACTAGCGAGCCAGCCAGCCACCTACAGGCCCTGTATCAGCCAGCCAGCCACCCACAGGCCCTGCACCTGCCAGCCACAGGCACTGTACCAGCCAGCCACCCACAGGCCCTGTACCAGTCAGCCACCCACAGCCCCTGTGCCAGCCAGCCACCACAGGGTGCCAGCCAGCCAGCACCCACCACAGGGTGCCAGACAGCCAGCCACCCACCCACCACAGGGTGACAGACAGACAGCCACCCACAGACAGGGTGCCAGACAGCCAGCCACCCATAGGCCCTGTACCAGCCAGCCTCAGGCACTGTATTAGCCAGCCGCCCACAGGCCCTGTACCAGCCAGCCACCCACAGGCCCTGTGCCAGCCACCCACCTACCACAGGGTGCCAGCAAGCCAGCCACCCACCACAGGGTTCCAGCCACCCACTACAGGGTGCCAGCCAGCCATCCACCACAGGGTGCCAGCCAGCCAGCCAGCCATCCACCACAGGGTGCCAGCCAGCCACCCACCATAGGGTGCCAGCCAGCCACCCACCACAGGGTGCCAGCATGCCAGCCACCCACCACAGGGTGCTAGACAGCCAGCCACTCACCACAGGGTGCCAGCAAGCCAGCCATTAAGCATTAAACAAAAATTAACATGTTCAGTACCAGATTTGTGTCAAAAATCGTCTTTATTTTTCAAAACTTTAAATGTACAAAATATCAGCCCATATCGGCCGATACCGATACGTTGTGACCAAAATATTGGCATCGGTATCGGCCCTGAAAAAAACATATTGGTCTATCCCTAGTGACTAGGCACCACTCTGGAGCCAGGTGCTGTGGATTGTCCGTAGGAGGACTGGGATCATTTGGTGAAGGAAATATTTTCCAGGCTTTAGGAAGTAAGAGACCTTTTTCAAGGGAATCTATGACGTGAGTGGCCCCTTCATGTGTAACCGTGAGTTTGGATGGGTATCCCCACCTGTAGATGATATTATGGTTGCGTAAGGGTTTAGTAATGGTGTTGAGGCTCCTACGCTTTTGCAATGTGTGCTGTGATAGGTCCGCAAAGAATTGGAGGCCTGAGTATTGCGGAGGTAGCTGTGTTATTCCAGGAGGCCCTAATGATTTGTTCCTTTATGTGGTAAAAGTGAAGTCTTAAGATTACATCCCTAGGGATTTTATCAGGGAGATAGGCTCGCTTGGGTAAACGATGGATCCTATCGATCGTCACATCCAAGTCTGTTGTATCAGGAAGGATCGTTTTAAATAAGGTGGAGGCATATTCCCTCAACCTGTCTTGCTGAATACTCTCAGGGATCCCCTTGATTTTAAGGTTATTCTGCCTTGACCTATCCTCTATGTCTGCTAGCTTGGCCTTAACCCATTCCATATCATCCTCCTTTTTTTCATGTGCATCTATAAGATCGTTGATGGTAGTGGCGAATTCTCCCATTTTGTCCTCCACATGATCTACTCTGTTAGTGACTGACTGAAGGTCCCTACCAAATTTGTTCATATAGGAAGCCATATCTTATTGTAGGGAGCTCCTTATAGAAACCAGCATGCCCTTAAAGACAGTGTCCATTACAGGCCTGTTGTTAGTGGGAAACTCCTCAATGGAGTCTGGAAGGTCCCTAGTGTCCTCCTCATTGTCTCTGTCAGGGCTCCCCCCATCCCCCCTGTGCCCACTATCCATCTTGAATATAGCCTTTTCTGGGCTGCCAGACATGGGAGTGGAGCTAAATGCCTATGCTGACTTGCCTGTGTCATCGTTCTACCTCCCAAGCGAGTCTTGCTGTGATGGGTGCTGTGCAGAGCGGGCGGCTGTAGGAGGAGACTAGCCGGTGCCATTTTGACTGGCTCCATGAGGCTGCTGGATGAAGAAGGCTGTCAGTTTTTGTGACCTGACATCCTCCTTACCCTTTCGAGTCATGGTCCTGGTGGTCCAGGGGAGCAGAACTCTCACTCAACGGGTGGATTGTTCGGCTGTGTTAGCTGTGCGGGCCGCTGTGATCCTCGGTGGAGCGGGAGCTGTGTGTCTATGCAGCCATCTCGGTTCCCAGATAGCTGTTCTAGACAAAGTCACTTTAAGTTACCATGTATCTTCCAAAAATCTGTTTGAGCAGCTTCATTTGCTGAGATGTGCATGGGAGGATGGGGATCCCCTGGATAAATCTAACATTTATCTTACATGGCTCGGACTTGGATAGATGCCTATATGGACATATCTGATTGAGAGGATCAGACAGCATCACTTTTGCACACCTGGATCATCTTACGAAAAAAATAAATATTGCATGTAGTAACATACATGGGACACATTAAACTTTTCTAACTCTCCTGACAGCCAAGCAGATCATCTTAAGAATACAAAGTTGAGGTTGGGTTGTGATTAGGCCAATTTTTGGCAAATTGGGCCTAAACTGGCCTTTTTTCGGCACTAATTCAATGGCTACATTAACGACGGTCTTAGACACAAGAGGCTTATATACGCAGAGCATTGCAGCTTCTTGTGTCTCCCGTTTGCTTGTTTAACATTAGGGTTGGGCCAAACACCTCCCCTGTTTGGTTTGGAGCAGAACTCCCGAACAGGGGAAATGTTCTAACCTGAACGGCGAACCCTGTTAAAGTCTATGGAAGCCGAACAGGAAAAATCAAAAGTGCCCATTGTGAAGGCTTATATGCAAGTAATTGGCCATAAAAGGGATATGGGGGTCTGGGTACTGCCCTGGGGGACGTGAAAAATGTTTTTTCAGGAGCAACGATTTTAAAGTACAACAAAAAAAAGAAAGAAAATTCCTTTAAATATAGTGCATGGGGGATCCCCTTAACCACTTACCCACTGGGCACGTAAACCCCCTTCCTAACCAGACCAATTTTTAACTTTCAGGGCCCTCACATTTTGAATGACAATTACTCAATCATGCAACATTGTACTCATATGAAATTTTTGTCCTTTTTTTTCCACACAAACAGAGCTTTCTTTTAGTGGTATTTAATCATCATTGGGTTTTTTATTTGTTGCGCTATAAATGAAAAAAAGACGGAAAATTTTGTAAACAAATGCATTTTTCTTTGTTTCGGTTTAAAAATTTTGCAAATTTAGTAATTTTTTTCATAAATTTTTGGCCAAAATTTATACTGCTACATATCTTTAGTAAAATAACCCAAATAAGTTTACATTTTTTGGGCTTTGTGAAGGTTATAGAGTCTACAAGCTATGGTGCCAATCATTGAAAATTAATCACATCTGATGTACTGATGGCCTATCTCATTTCTTGAGACCCTAACAAGCCAATAAAGTACAAATACCCCCCAAATGACCCCTTTTTGGAAAGTAGACATTCCAAGGTAGTTAGTAAGAGGCATGGTGAGTTTTTTTTTTTTTTTTCACAAAACACTCACACACTTTATTGGCATACTTGCAACTACACCCCAAAATACATTCTGCTACTCCTCCTGAATATGGCGATACCACATGTGTGGGACTTTTCCACAGCCTGGCCACATACAGAGGTCCAACATCCAAGTAGTACCTCCAGGTGTTCTAGGAGCAAAAATTACACATATAATTTCCTGACAATCTATCACACTTTGAAGGCCCTGGAGCACCAGGTCGATGGAAACGCCCACAAAATGACCCCATTTTGGAAAGCAAAATGCGTCTTTTGAACATGTAATTTTTTTTCACACGTTTTTGGAAAATGTGGAAAGAAAATTATAAGGTATTTCTTACACATGGCATGTACATAGCAAAAATGACACCCCAAAATACATTCTGCCACTTCTCCAGAGTATGGTAATACCACATGTGTGAGACTTTTACACAGCCTGGCCACATACAGAAGCCCAACATGCAGGGAGCACCGTCATTTCCTGACTTCCCATTACAATTTTGTGAAGCACTGTAGGGCACTGATAAGCACTGTAGTGGCACGGATGTGGCATTGATGTGGCACAGACGAGCACTGATGTGGCATGGATGTGGCACGGATGAGCACTGATGTTGCACAGATGATCACTGACGTGGAATGGATGTGGCACGGATAAGCACTGACATGGCATGGATGAGGAACAGATGACCACTGATGTGGCATGGATGTCGCACAGATGAGCACTGACAAGTCATGGATGAGGAACAGATGACCACTGATGTGGCATGGATGTGGCATGGATGAGCACTGACGTGGCACGGATGTGGCACCAATGACCACTGATGTAGCATGGATGTGGCACGGATGAGCACTGATGTGGCACGGATGAGCATTGACCTGGTATGAATGTGGCATGTATGAGTACTGACGTGGCATGAATGTGGCACGGATGAGCACTGACGTGGCATTGATGAGCACTGACGTGGCATGGCTGAGCTCTGACGTGGCATGGATGTGGCACAGATGAGCACTGACGTGGCATGAATATGGCACGGATGAGCACTGACGTGACATTGATGAGCACTGACGTGGCATGGCTGAGCACTGACGTGGCATGGATGTGGCACGGATGAGCACTGGCGTGGCATTTATGAGCTCTGATGTGGCATGCATGAGCATGGATGGGGCAAGGATGAGCCATGGATGAGCACTGAGGTGGCATGGGTGGGCACATATGTGGCATGGATGTGGCACGGATGGGCATGGATGTGGCACAGATGGGCATAAATGTGGCATGGATGTGGCATGGATGAGGCATGGATGTGGCACTGATGAGGCATGGATGAGGCATGGATGTGGCATGGATGTGGCATGGATGAGGCAAGGATGGGCATAATTGGGGTTTGGAGGAGGCAGAGGATGGGTGCAGCTGCAGTTTCTCTCCTCGCACACTGTACTGATGTGTACTTGTGTACAGTGTGCGAGGAGAGGAGAGAAATGAACCGGACACGCGCCCGTTTGTTGACGAGTGATCCCTCCATCATTGGACAGTGCGATCACATGGTAAAGGGCCGCTGTCATTGGCCCTTTACCACAATCCTTGATGTGCCGGGTCCCTGTGACCTGGTGAGCACGGACACTTCTGTGTGCGCAACCCCAGGGGGCACACGGGAAGCACGATCCTGGGAGGATGTCATAGTACACCCTCCCAGAATAAGCCGACCGCGCTGTAGCCGTCATTTGGCTATGGCCCGGTCGGCAAGTGGTTAATGTGCCTGTAATGTGGCTTTTCTGTAGCATAAAACATGCTACAGAAAAAAATTGAATTTCTAAAGAAAAATAAAACGAGTTAAATCCCATTTAAAATGACAGTTACAATTGCCGGCACCCTGCTATTAAAAAAATAAATAAAAAACAGCGTGGGGTCCCCCCACCAGTCCATACCAGGCCCTTCGGGTCTGTTATGGATGTGGAGGGGAAGCCTACACCAACATTTTTTTAAAAACGATGTGGGATCTCCCTCAGAATCCATACTAGACCCTTATCCGGGCATGCAGCCTAGCAGGTCAGGAAAGGAGGGGGGGGGGAGCGAGCGCCCCCTCTCCTGAACCATACCAGGCTAAATGCACTCAACATGGGGGGTGGGTGCTCTGCATACCAGGACCTGGTATGGAATGAGGAGGACCCCACACTGTTTTTTTTCTTTCTTTCTTTTTTTTTTTTTTTGCCGGCACTTTTTTTTTATTTCGCTGTCAGCGGGGAAACCCATTGACAGCTGATGACTCATCAGTTGTTATGGACGCCGCGGCCGGCTTCCCGGCCCGGTTCCTTAACAACCAGTTTACACTGCGCCCTGATTGGGCATAGCTCAGGCCAAACCGTTCACCTATCCATATTTAACCTGATAATTCTTATTTATTCTCTAATAAACAAGCTGGAGGTCAGAGATGATATGATAGAAGCTGAAAGCTGAGCTTGTGGTTTTGGGTATTTGAATTGTAAGACAGGTTTAGAAGAATACCTACAGCGGCCATGACTTCATATTATTATAGTTTTTAGTCATCAGTATGAACTGATGAAATGCTTGTACAGTCTGGTTGGTTAGTACGCTTCTACATTATTCCAACAGAGCATCTCACAGTTTCTACCAACTAATAACCTAACTAGTGAGTCCCTGGGGCTTTATAATTAATTGATTGCTTCACCCCTCCAACACCATTCTTAATTACAGCAATTTGTATGTCTTTATGCATCAACAGCCCCCTGTCGCCTCTAAACGGTTTGAGCAGAGGGCAACACTGCCCTGCAGAGTCTGGTGCAAGCCACATTATTATGACTGCATGGCACCATGCTGTGCAAAAACTTGTTCCAGTCGAGAGACATGCAAATGTTTCAATTCCTAGGGGAAAACTGTGGCACACTGAATTATTACCCAGGAAACGTCTACCTAAGCAACAAAACAACAGCAAAGCAAAACATTAAACTAATGCTAAACTTAAGAGGTTTGAGCCGAATAATTTTAAAAACCAAGGGTATTAGTAATATTAGTAATACAAGTACATAAGAATGCCTGCCCTGAGTTATGGTTAAAAGAAACTAAGGGCGACAAAAAATGTTAGCACACTTTTTATACTTATTGTATGCAGGTCCTTTGATGTTATCAACTGTTCCCCCCAACCCAGTCCTTTGAATCTAAGAAGTACTGCCCTACTGCTAACCAGTAAAAATGTATGCACTGGCAGTGGTGGCTTGCTGGTGCCAAGCAGAGGTTTACAGAGGTGTGACTGTACTAAACCACTCACTGAGACACTGTGCATGAATTTATAACATAAGTAACTGGGAATACTGATACACAGATAGAGGGTATTAGAAATAAAAGTACATAACAATAACCCGAAGCAAAAAAAAATAAAAATAGCGCAGGGCTAACGTGACAAGGGGGACAGGGTAAGCAGGCAAGGAAAGGGTTAATGTAAGCAAGGAAAGTTTTTCCCCTTTGGGTTTGGCGGGCTTCAGTGAGGGGGAGGGACTGTAGATACTGAGTAGGAGGGCTGTAAATCTTCCTTCATCTTGGAAGAAGACACATGGAGGAAGATTGTTTGGAGGGAGACCGTTCGTTCTGCTGCCCTGCTTGAGCTTCTCCCCCCCCCTCATTCTCAGATGGGAGAGCTGGACCCCCTACTCGGCCAGCTGAGGTCTTTTGCTTAAGCAAGGGGCACAGATTGGCTGCAGTAACAGGTGCCAGCTCTCATGGAAGCCACAGACAGCCTCTAGGGATCCCCGTGGCATGCATGGTCAGAGGACTAGGCCCCCGGAGCGCTTCAGCCCTTCCCCCTCCTCTCGAGCTCAGCGCCGAAGAAGAAGCCCACATGGGGACCCTCTAGACCCACCAGAGCACGGTCCGTGTGCTGGCTTTGGCGTGCGAGCTGGGAGGAATCCTCGTCACAGGGGGAGCTCTGCACGTTGTGGGAACCCGGAGCCTACGGCTGCCTCTCAGTTCAGTGTAACTGCTGGTGAGGCAGCCCAGCGTGGGAGGTGGCTTACTGTGCTTTCTGGCCAGCAATAGAAGGAGCAGCTGGGGAACCTCCAGCACACAGCAACACTTCATCCAGGAGTACAGGACATAGCCCCTGGGGTGGTGCCCCCCCTTCCAGATGTTCGGGGGAGAAGAGGAGGAAGTCTGCAGCTGCTGCTTGGCGGTCAGGTCCTGCGGTCTGGGGGTGCCGGAGTGACTCCGGGCGGCCTGGACCTTCCACAGTTGGCGCAGCTGCGCCGGACCCGTGACTATCCAAAGAGTACCACAAACATGAGTCCTCAAGGTCTGAGGGCTGAGGCTGTGGGATCTGGTCCTGTGCAGCCTTGTAAGTGTACCTGTCCTTCTTTGTCTTTTTTCCAGCATTCTTTGTCTGCGCTGTTGGGGACGGGGGCAGGTCAGGGCCCCACGTCGGGTTTGGGCGGTGCACCTCCTAGAGCGGGGGGCCTATTCTTTACACGCGGCGGGCTCATTACCCGCCGAGTTATGGGACCTCTATGGGCCTGCAGGACTTGCTGTCAGGTTTGCGTTCCCTGGTTCAGCAGTTTTACACAGGTTCCCCCTCTTGCGTGTCGCCAGTGGCGGCTTGGGTGGAGGGCACTCTGGCTGTTTGGAACACGGCTGTTCCCGGCCAGCCTGGGCTGCCGGCAGCGTTGGGTTCTGAGGTGCTACCAGTGACGACGTTGTGGGACACAATGGTTTGTGGGACAGCTTCGGACACGCCATTGGACACGAGTAGGAGTACAGACACAGTGCACTTGGCCGATTCGGCAAAATGCGAAGTATATGTTTGTTTTAAGGTGCACATCTTAAAGGAGAGGTGCGGGAAAAAATTTGGTGTGGCGACTACGTGGAGATTTTCACATTGTTGCCACTGGAAAGTTTTAACCTTGATAGGGGGAAACCTGAGGAATCCAAGAAGGGGAATGAGAAAAAGCATCGCTATCGATTGATCCCGCGGACATTTAGTAACTGGCTACGGGCCTTCTCCATTCTGGCAAGCGTCATTGGGGAGAAGTTCCCAGAGAATTGTTCCTCGGTTTTTTGCTATCTGGATGCCATTAGTGAAGCCCATAGGGTTTATGGCGCCGTGACTTGGCTGCGTTACGATGAACAGTTTCAGCAATGGAAGGCTATTAGGCTGTCGTTATGCTCGGATCAAAAGGACATCAGTCTGTGGGTGAAACTTATGACATCGGCACGGGCTTCCACTTTGCTTTTTCAGGGAGCGGCCGGGAGTTTGACTTCTCCCGGACAGCGGGCTACAAAACAGCGGGGGTTTTGTTGGCAATTTAACTAAGGTTCCTGTAGATTTGGTGCCAGCTGCTGATATAAACATGAATGCTCACCCGTTGTCTCGCTGTTTTAAGACCGGAAAGGCCTGTCCCTGTGACACTGCAGAAAAGAGGCATGACTCTGGTGAGGGTGGACAGGATGGCCCCCTTTCTAAATAGATACCCAGACCGGTCAGCCACCCAATTTTTGCTAGGGTTTCTTGATTCCTTGCTCCCTTGCTCGTATCCCCCCCATGTCAGATAACTTGTGGTCCGCACATATGCATCCGGAGGTGGTTTTGGTGAAACTTGCCAAGGAAGTATCTTTGGGGCGCATGAGCGGCCCATTTGCCCACTCGCCCCTGGCAGATTTGGTGGTTTCACCTTTGGGTGATGTACCGAAGAAGGAACCAAACAAGTTTTGTCTGATACACCATCTCTCCTTACCGAAAGGTGGGTCGGTTAACGATGCAATAGACCCTGAGGCTTGTACGGTGTCCTATACCTCATTTGACGTGGCCATGGCTCGCTTTTTGCTAAGACTGGCATTGAGTTGGCCTTCCGGCTGTTGCCAGTTCACCCTCGCCGCTTTCATTCAGTAAACATTATGGATAGGTGTGCCCAGGTCAAATTTCATGAATGGGGTTTACATCCACTTTAAATGGCGGACCGCGGTAGGCTTTCGGACCAGTTGAGTCCAGACTGCTACAGACACGTGACTCAAGGAGCCGCTTTTTCCTCTTCCCCTTAGCTTCCCCCGCTGTCATTCTCGAAGAGCGAAGAGCAGGAGGCAGCACAGGACTGGAGTGAACTCTTCCTATTTGCAAGCTGGTGATTGGTTGCTTGGTCCGCCCTGCATCCTAGCAACCAATCACCTGCTAGTTAAATTGAATACAGTAAACCCCCCTCCATTACGGGGGTTACGTTCCGGACCCAGCCGCGAAAAGTGAAAATCCGCGAAAATGCATTGTATGCATTAAAATGCATTGTAGGCATGTTTTTTTTTACTGTCCCTGTACGTGTAAAAGCATTTTAAGGTCTTTAAACACACTTTTAAAACAATAGAAACTAATTTAAACACATAAAAGATACTGAGAGACATAGCAAGAGCTATGGAAAACACAAAAATATTTCATTTTTAATGATTTATATAGTAAAATAACATTACAAAAAAAAACGCGATATACCGGGACCGCAGAAACTGAACCGCAATGGAGTGGGGGTTTATTGTAGTTAACTATGGTGGCTCTGGCCCCTTGTCCAGTGCTGTGCTGCCCACTGTCCAGAACTGCATTCTCTTAACTGTTTACTCTCTGTGTCTAGGTGTGCAGTGTAGGAAGCAGTCCAGCTTGTTGTTAGCTTAGTGAAGTGGAACGTGCAGTACTTGGAAAAGAGACTTAGTGGGGAAGGGATGTGTGGAGGGGGGTAGAGGACATGGCTGTGGGGGGGCTGTGAGGGGGGTGTAGAGGACATGGCTGTAAGGGGGGTAGTAGACATGTCTGTGGGATGGAGGAGGGTGTGAAGGGGGTAGAGGACATGGCTGTGGGGGAAGGGGGGTAAAAGACATGGCTGTGGGGGGCTGTGAGGAGGGTAGGGGACATGGCTGTGGCAAGGGGGGCTGTAAATGAGGTAGAGGATATGGCTATGAGGGGGGGGGGATGTGAAGGGTGTAGAGGACATGGCTAGGGGGGATGTGAGGGAAGGTAGAGGACATGGCTGTGGGGGGGGGAGGGGGGTGTTAAGGGGGATAGAGGACATGGTTTTGGGGGGGATGTGAAGAGGGGCAGGGGATATGGCTGTGAATGAAGGGGGGTGTGATGTGAGGGGAAGTTCAGAACACTACTGTAAAGGAGAAACTGTGTTGCGAAGTAAAGGACTGTGATTTAAAGTGGGGATTGTGATACGCAGGGGGGAGTGAGGACAATAATGTAAGAGTGTTATTGTTATATAAGGGTGGTGGTGGGGGGGGTGAATGTGAAGGATAATGCGATTCAGATCTTTGCTGGAAGAACTTTTTGCTGATCGACCTCCATAAATTGAATAGAATTCTATACCCCTGATCTACAGAACATCTGAGTACCCTCTGGGGCATCAGGAATGAATTTTGGTTTTCTCCTGCTAAATATAATTGGACCATACTTCGTAGGTTTTTTTATTTTTTTTGCCTTCCACTTGATTAACTGTATGGGATTAAGTATATGGAGATTTTCTATTTATTTATGTTTTTTTATTTTTTTAATATAGGTTGAACCAGGTAAACTTTTTGTTTTTTTTCAACCTTGTTAACTATGTAACTATGTATCTTCTGGGTTGTAAATGGAAGAATGCGTTTTACGTAGATCACTGTTTACCCATGGGCTGTTCCATCTCTTGCCCTTATTTTGAGACTTTCAGCTCCTTCTTTGAATGGGTGATCAGGGATGTGGCGGGTGTCAATTCAGTCATTCATTATCTGGACAATTTCCTGTGCATTGGCCCTCCTTCCTCTTCTATCTCTGGTGTCTTGCTGGCTACAGTTCAGCACATTGGGGAGCATTTTGGTATCCCTCTTGCAGCTCCGGTAATTAAGTTCTTGGGGATTATCATTGATTCACAGGGTATGGAATGTCGTTTGCCTGAAGACAAGTTGCTCGCCCTTAAGGAGGAGGTGCGACTCATTTTCGGCAAGCATAAGATTCAACTGCGTCATTTACAATCTTTGTTGGGCAAGCTGAATTTGGCCTGGCACATCATTCCAATGGGTAGGGCATTCTGCCGGAGGCTGTCGGCCACTACGGCAGGAGTTCGTTCCTCCAGGCATTTTTTTAGGCTGAATAGCGAGCATAAGGTAGATCTTGGGGTGTGGCAAGAATTTCTGGAAACCTGTAATGGGCGGTCCCTCTGGATGTCTGGGCCTATTAGCAACTGTGATCTTGATCTTTATACGGATGCTGCTGGCTCTTTGGGTTATGGCGGGTGCTTTGGGGTTCAGTGGAGTGCGGAACGCTGGCCAGCTTAATGGCAGAAGGCGGGTTTCTTGCGGAATTTGGTTCTCCTGGAGCTCTTTCATGTCTTATTAGCAGCAGAGTTATGGGAGGGTCTTTTAGTAACCAAAAAGTATGGCTTCACTGTGACAACCTTGGCGTGGTACAAGTTATTAACAATCTGTCAGGTTCTTCTCAGCCATTAGTTCGACTTCTTTGGCATCTTGTTTTGCAATGTATGCAATTGAATATCTTTTTATATGCTGTTCATCTTCCGGGGGTAAAAAATGATTTGGCTGACGCTTTGTCTCGCTTTCAGTTGGACAGGTTCTGGGAGTTGGCACCGGGCGTGGAGCAACATGGAGTTCCTTGTCCTCGGTGGATATGGCATATTGCGTTGGAATCGCCTCTGGATTGATTCGTAACTCCTTGGGTGAATCAACATGGGCTTGGTACTTTAAGGTCTGGTGGGATTGGTGGGACCTCCTGAATCGGGCAGAGGTGGACATGAGCAGTCCTGCAGCTAGGTACCTCTTGATTTAGTTTATTTGCTTGAATTTTGCAGAAAGAGTGTAGTTTGCAGCCATTAAAGGGAAGTTAGCCAGTATGGCTTTCTTGTTCAAGTTATGGGGTTTGCTGGATTTCACCAAGGAATTCTTGGTAAAACAGGCTGTGAGTGGGTATGAAATGGGTTCCAAGAGGCCTGATAGGCGCCGGCCGGTCACTTTTGACATGCTGCAGGATTTTTTTATTCAGTTGAGTTCTGTTTGCTCTTCACAGTACGAATTGAGTTTCTTCCGGGCAGCCTTCGCTTTAGCCTTTTACGGGGCCAAAATGTTATTCCAAAATGGTGTCTTGGTGGTTATTTTGTTTAGTTGGGGTATTAGGGTGGTATAGGCCAGTGGCCTTTTTTCTGGGGGGTGCTGATTACATCTGTGGTGCCTTAGTCAAGTAAATTTCACTTGGGATAATATAACACACAGAAGAGGGGAATTTTCAAATAGACTGAATATCCATTCAATGCACTGACCTCAACACTAAGAACATCTTTATGCTTTATGATGAGTTGAAACACTGACTGCGAGCCAGGTCTTCTTTGGCAACATCAGTACCTGACCTCACAAATCTCATTTTGGCTTGATGGGCAGCAATTCTCCCAGACAAACTCTAAAGTCTTGTGGGAAGCCTTCCCAGTAGAGTGGAGGTGGTTATAGCTGCAAAGGGAGACAGGGGCTCCATATTAATGACCCATAGGGGTTGATTTACTAAAACTGAAGAGTGCTAAATCTGGTGCAGCTGTGCATGGTAGCCAATCAGCTTCTAACTTCAGCTTGTTCAATTAAGCTTTGGCAAAAAAATCCTGGAAGCTGATTGGTTTCTATGCAGAGCTGTACCAGATTTTCACTCTCCAGTTTTAGTAAATCAACCCCATAGTGTTGGAATAGGATGTCCGACAATCTCATATAGGTGTGACTGTCAGTGCTCAGTAAACTTTTGACAATATGTTTAGTGTGTTCATCAGTTTAGTGTGTATCAGTGATCCAGAATAAGCATGTGCAGATCAAAAGTGGAGACACATGATATGTACATGCATGTCCCAGGGCAGTGTTAAAAAAAGATTACAACCCTGTAGGTCAGGGATCAGCCACCTGTAGATCATGATCTACCAGTAGATCGTGGCCAGGTGAGTGGTAGATTGCGGTCTGGGCTTGCTGACCTGCCATCCCAGAGCTAGTGCAATGCCGAGGGACTACTTGTAAAGTTGGAGCTGTAGTACGGAGCAAGAGCCACATAAGCCGATGCCTCCTCAGTAGTGCTGGCTCCTGTCCCATGCAGAGAGTTACCAACTGCACTCCACCTCTTATCCCTGCTAGCGGTCTCCAGACTGGTGCCATCAGCAGGAAACAAGAGATCTTCAGGTCAGTGTGAAGGAATACACTGGGCATAATAGTACAAAGTCTGATGTTTGAAACCCGGGGACCGCCTGTATAAGGCTGCTTTCATACTGGTGTGTTGCGGTTTACCCACAAGTCTGGCAACCAGAAAACAAACCAAAAACACATCAAAAATACATATGTGTTTTTACTGCGTTTTTTTTCAACAGAGCACTGTGAAAGGGCCCTTATGCTTTGCATGTGGGACATATCTATGTTTTTTTTTTTTTTAATACGCTGAATAAACTAGAGCTTTAATCATATTAGCTGAACACAATGAGCATCTAGCTAGAGCTGAGTGACACTTTTCCCAGAAGCGGCAGTGTGGACTCAGAGGATGCCCACAGTAATCTATTTTGGGTGTTCTTTAATTTTAATCAGGCCAGAATTTTTTTTTTAAAGAAGATGACTTCAAAGTGCATATAAAATCTTCAGTTTGTTGCGATATTGTTGTGTAACCAAGGTTTCAGCACTGAACGCCATGACTTGTGTGATGCCTGCTTTTTTTTTTCTCTGAAACTTACGTCAAATGTGCCTTTCAGTGGAAGAGCCAGAAGCATTAATTTTTCAGATGCATCCTGCAATTTATTAACAGTAAAGAGGATCAGCACACTCTCTTATATTGCCAGAGGCTGGAGATATTGTATCCTCAGAAGAGAGCCGCTGCCAGCTTTCTGTCTGCAAGTAGATAAAGATTTCAGAGAACATTAGAAGTCTGTCTTTGGCCAAAAAACCCTGGGTCATATGAAGGATGGGTGCGATCATTAATTCTACATTTCTGAGGTTTTTGCTCCCTAGCTAGCATCAGTGAAGTTCATACAATGCTACAAAACCTCATATGGTTTTTTGTTTTTATCCTTACTATGGAGTACATCCGGTGGTAATTGATCTTCCATTGGCACCAAGCTTGCTGTAAGATCTTGGCACTGCAGCGGTGATTTTAGTGTAGGACACTCTCAATGCCGATGAAGTATGTTGTAAGTATCTAGTTTCAAAGCCCTTAAGGAGTTAATCTAAAGCAGAATTAAACTTCCCAAAATTATTGTATTGCAGCGCACCATTTCTTAGATGTGGGGGCTGCATTTGTTTTTTATTTTTCTGGCTTTTTTCCTTTATTTTTACCTGGTGATCCAGCCAGGAAATCTGTTATTTTTCAGCTTCCTTTAACAAACCAAGCTGTTCGGAAAAAAATGGCAGTTAGAGGGCTGAGACAAACTATTTAACACTGACATAAGGGTGATTACAATAGTCAGCTCTTATTAATTTATGTAAAACCTTTATTCCAAAAGGGAATACAAATGTTGTTGTAACTGTTTAAAAGGTCTTAACTGGAGTCTGGCTTTAATTTCATCCATCTAAATCTAACACTACCCTCTCCCCAGATTGACAATGCTGTTGTCCAAAGGTGTCTCTGTTGTTCCTCCATCCAGAGTGGAAACACCTTAAAGAGGAAGTAAACCCTCCTCTGACACTTTTACCTATAGGTAAGCCTATGATAAGGGTTACCTATAGGTACTGTAAATATCTCTTAAACATGTACCGTTTAGGAGATATTTACCTTACATGCAGCCAGTGACATCACTGGCGAATGCGCTCTGAAGGAACGGCCGTTGATGCCGTTCCTTCAGAGCCCCGTGCCGTGACCAGGGCCGTCTTTAATATTGATTGGGCCCTGGGCAAAAATTTTCTTGGGCCCCCCCCCCACCTCCGTTCTTGGGACACACATAAAAATAGCAGGTAAACTCAAAATCAGTTTACTGCAGCAGATCATGCAGTGATTACAGTTGGTTGCCAGAGGTTACAGTCTATCCCTACTGCTCACAGACTGGTTGCTAGAGGTTACAATACATAATTTCTGCTTGCAAATTTTTTGCTAAAGGTTACTGCACATTATTGCTGCTCACTGAGGAATTGTCAGAGACTGCAGACATACCATAGAAGATGGTCAGAGACTGCGGACATGGTACAGGAGAGGTTCCGAGGCTGCGGACATGGCACGGGGGGGGGGGGGTCAGAGGCTGCCAACATGGTACAGGAGGGGGGTCAGAGGCTGCGGACATGGTACAGGTCGGTGGTAAGAGGCTGCGGACATGGTACAGGAGGGGGGGGTCAGAGGCTGCGGACATGGTACAGGAGGGGGGTCAGAGGCTGCGGACATGGTACAGGTCGGTGGTCAGAGGCTGCGGACATGGTACAGGAGGGGGGTCAGAGGCTGCGGACATGGTACAGGAGGGGGGTCAGAGGCTCCGGACATGGTACAGGAGGGGGGACAGAGGCTGCGGATATGGTACAGGAGGGGGGTCAGAGGCTGCGGACATGGTACAGGAGGGGGGTCAGAGGCTGCGGACATGGTACAGGAGGGGGTTCAGAGGCTGCGGACATGGTACAGGAGGGTGGTCAGAGGCTGTGAACATGGTACAGGAGGGAGGTCAGAGGCTGCGGACATGGTACAGGAGGGGGGTCAGAGGCTACGGACATGGTACAGGAGGGGGGTCAGAGGCTGCGGACATGGTAAAGGAGGGGGGGTCAGAGGCTGCGGACATGGTACAGGAGGGGGGTCAGAGGCTGCGGACATGGTACAGGAGGGGGGTCAGAGGCTGCGGACATGATACAGGAGGTGGTCAGAGGCTGCGGACATGGTATAGGAGGGGGGTCAGAGGCTGCGGACATGGTACAGGAGGGGGGTCAGAGGCTGCGGACATGGTACAGGAGGAGGGTCAGAGGCTGCGGACATGGTACAGGAGGGAGGTCAGAGGCTGCAGACATGGTACAGGAGAGGGGTCAGAGGCTGCGGACATGGTACAGGAGGGGGGTCAGAGGCTGCGGACATGGTACAGGAGGGGGGTCAGAGGCTGCGGACATGGTACAGGAGGAGGGGTCAGAGGCTGCGGACATGGTACAGGAGAGGATCAGAAAACTTTAAACAATGCACACCTTTACAGGTGAGTAACACAGCTCAGGGTTTTAGAAAAGCAAGCAGTCTATTAGTGTAAGGACATACCTGGCCAGCTGGGCTCATTATACACTTTCAGAGGTCACTGGATGATCACTGATCTGCTAACTCCCGAGCATGTAGGCTGCAGGGGGCGGGGTCAGAGCATCAGTGGAGCTCCTGGCCCTGCCCCCTCTAAACTGGCTGGAGAATAGAGGTCTGGGGGCGGGGCTCTCACTCCGATCATTGCTCTCACTACAGGCAGGCAGCCACTCTAATCTGAGCAGACAGGATGCAGCAAGGGAGCGGGACTGGGAGCTCCACTGATGCTCTGACCCCCTGCCCCCTCTAAACTGGCAGGGGAATACAGAGGTGTGGGGGCGGGGCTCCCACTCCGATCACTGCTCACTTTACAGCTTTTATCCGAACATACATTATGCATGGGGCGGGGGTCAGAGCATCAGTGGAGCTCCCAGTCCTGCCCCCTCTCTGCTGGCTTCAGCTTGCTCGGGAATACAGCCTCCGTGCGCTCTGCATCATCGGGGGCCCCAATGTGTGGGTTCAAGCAGTAGCTTTGGGCCCCTCAATAAAGATTGGGCCCTGGGCAGTTGCCCCGGTTTGCCCTATGGTAAAGACGGCCCTGGCCGTGACCGTTGGCTTCCGTGCGCGGGAGTGACGTCACCGCGGCTCCGGCCAATCAGATGGCTGGATGCCGCGATCCCGGAAGATGGGCGAATGAACATGTCGCCCGTCAGAGGTAAGCGGGCAGCACAGCGGGGGATCGTTCTAAGGTAAGTATTTCATAATGAGCTAGTATGCGATGCATCCTAGCTCATTATGTGTTTCTCTTTCAGGTTGGGAAGAAAAAAAAATTGGGTTTACAACCTCTCTAAGACAGGAAGAGTATTACTGGCTGGATGTGAAAATAAAGGAAAAAAACCTAAAAAAATTTAAATGAATGCAGCCAACACATTTGCAGATTGCTAAACTTCATTTTGTAGATTATTGTTTTGGGGATTAATACAGCTGGACATTAAAGGAGTTGTAAAGTCTCAAGGTTCTTCACCTTAATGCATTCTATGCATTAAAGTGAAAAACCTTCTTGGTTGCAGCTGCCCCCCAGACCCCTGTTATTCTTACTTGAACCCGAACGTTCCAGTGACAAGCATGAGCCCAGCAACTCCAGCTGCTTTCACGGGTCCTCATTGGCTCCTGCTGCTGTCAATCAAATCCAGTGACACGAGAGTGGGGGGCGGGACCGAGTCCTGCTGTCTGTGTCAAAAGATGCAGCAGTGGGACTCATGAGCGCGCCCGCAGGAGTGCCCCCATAGAAAGCGGCTCTCCATGGGGCCACCCAAAAAAGAGGAATAGCCAGAAGCGACGCCGGGGCACCCCAGAAGAGGAGGATTGGGGCTGCTTTGTGAAAAATCTTGCACAGAGCAGGTAGGTATAACATGTTTGTTATTTTAAAAAAAAAACAAACCTTTACAATCACTTTTACTTTGAAGTAAAACAAGCCCATTGACCACTGTAGCTGTATAAATTGTGAAGTAATTCATCCGTATTTACGTTAAAGGGCTTGCAGGGTGACAACTTTCTGCTGCCTTAGAAAATAAGGGGAAAGGAGCTTTGATTTCAATGCCCTTGTTGTTAACACTGTTTTAAAGCTTCTTCACTGCTTCATAAGATTTATTCAAAACTTTTTATTTTATGAACATTCTTTTGATTTTGTAATCATTAGTGAGGTCAAATTGACTTTAATTTTCAAACATGATGAGAAAATTTGAAAAAGTCAGATAAAAATTCTAACAGTGGTATTATTTTGGGAAATTTAATTCATCCCGGAATTTGATGCTAAAAGCAAACACATTTTTTTATTGAATTTTTCATATGAAAAAAAAAAGGGGGAATGTACAATTGGATAATATGATGAAAGAACATTGGTACCTTCTGTTATATAATTAAAACATACAACGTAAGGTTACGTACATGAGTACATTGGCAAACAAGAATCACAGTTAAACTGGAACAATGGATGTTAATCTTATGATAAGGGTACTGACCACCCCACCCAGACACCCCACCTGGGAACAAACTGTGTCATGGGCTGGGAGGCAATACAGCCAATCCCTACTTAATATTAATACATTGTCATTGAGTCAAACGAGTACAATGTAAATTTATGCCTGAAGTGGCACATGAGTCAACATATTGGTTAAGGCACTTAACCCCCCTGGCGGTAATCCCAAGCGTGACTCGGGGTGGATTTTTTAGTGCAGGATCGGTATCCCCGAGTCACGCTCGGGGTGAATGTGCAGAGAGCGCAGCGGTGTCTCTTACCTTCTCCTGGCGATCCAGCGATGATCTCTCATTGCTGTGACCGCCAGCCGAGAGTCCCGCCACTCGTCCGTCCTCCGTCGGTGTGATGACTTCCTAGTTCCGTTCCCTGCAGCAGCAATGCTGCATGGGAGCGGAACTAGGGAGGGAAATTCAAAAAACGTTGCAATAAACACAAACACATAACACATTTTAGATTATATATATATATATATATATATAAAATTATATTATTGATTCGATTATAATTATATATTTTATATATATATATATATATATATATATATATATATATGAAATATATAATTATAATCGAATCAATAATATAATTTTATATATATATATATATATATATATATATATATATATATATATGTGTGTATATAGGTATATGTATATATATATATATATATATATATGTGTGTGTGCATATATATATATATATATATATATATATATATATATATATATATGTGTGTATATATATATATATATATATAATATATAACGCATGAATTATAATCTAATCAATAATATTATTTTATTATATATATTATATATTATATAATAAAATTATATTATTGATTCGATTATAATTCATGCGTTTGTGTTTCAAATTTATCACATCTGTGATGTCTACTAGAGTCTTGTTTTGGTCAGGTTTAAGTCAGTAATTACTAAGAATTGTAGGCCTATAATACATAACGCCAAATTTCCATGAAAAAAATTGTACCGCTTTTGGTATATAATTCCTGACATAATCATACCGCCAGGGAGGTTAAAACGTTGTAGTACATTTCACAAAGGGAAAACAGGCAGGTCTAGAGAAGAATGCTCGATTAAGATAGGCTGGACCAGAGCAAATGGCGTGGTGGCAGGCTTCACCAGAGTAGCTCGTGTGGTGACAGGCTTGAGCAGAGTAGCTGGCATGGGGGCAGGCAGGAAAAGATCAGCAGATGTGAAGGCAGGCTAGAACGGATAAGCAGACATAGAGGCAGGCTGGGACAGATCAGCAGGCGTGAAGGCAGGCTAGAATGGAACAGCAGACATGGAGGCAGGCTGGAATGGATCGGGAGACAGGCTGGGATGGATCAGCATATCTGAGGCAGGCTGGAATGGATCGGCAGAATTGTATGAGTTGGTAAAACGTCCTATTCTTTTTAGGTTTGGACTCCCACGTCTGATTGTAGGACTATAAATGGATTGTGCAGCTGACAGAGGAGTAATAGCAGAACTGAGAGATGGTAAAAAAGAGGAGCAGTTTCAGAGGAGGATTTTTTTGAGGCATTGCTAAGTGCAACAGAGAAGTAGAGGGAGTCTTCACTGGATTAAATGCAGGGAATGTGCAGCTAGTGGAGACAGGGTATTGATATACAGTTGGAAGCAATACTGAACTGCCGCTGTGGTTGCTAAGGGTAATGGAGAGAGGGATATTTGAGAAAACTGGTGTCTAGAGGCAGAAGTTGATTGGTGCATGTTAGCTGAGGCTGAGTAGGGTATATACAGTCAGGTCCATAAATATTGGGACACCGACACAATTCTAATCTTTTTGGCTCTATACACCACCACAATGGATTTGAAATGAAACAAACAAGATGTGCTTTAACTGCAGACGTTCAGCTTTAATTTGAGGGTATTTACATCCAAATCAGGTGAAAGGTGTAGGAATTACAACAGTTTGTATATGTGCCTCCCACTTTTAAAGGGACCAAAAGTAATGGGACAGATTAATAATCATAAATCAAACTTTCACTTTTTAATACTTGGTTGCAAATCCCTTGCAGTCAATTACCGCCTGAAGTCTGGAACGCATAGACATCACCAGACGCTGGGTTTCATCCCTGGTGATGCTCTGCCAGGCCTCTACTGCAACTGTCTTCAGTTCCTGCTTGTTCTTTGGGCATTTTCCCATCAGTTTTGTCTTCAGCAAGTGAAATGCATGCTCAATCGGTTTCAGGTCAGGTGATTGACTTGGCCATTGCATAACATTCCACTTCTTTCCCTTAAAAAACTCTTTGGTTGCTTTCGCAGTATGCTTCGGGTCATTGTTCATCTGCACTGTGAAGCGCCGTCTAATGAGTTCTGAAGCATTTGGCTGAATATGAGCAGATAATATTCCCCGAAACACTTTAGAATTCATCCTGCTGCTTTTGTCAGCAGTCACATCATCAATAAATACAAGAGAACCAGTTCCATTGGCAGCCATACATGCCCACGCCATGACACTACCACCACCATGCTGCATTGATGAGGTGGTATGCTTTGGATCATGAGCAGTTCCTTTCCTACTCCATGCTCTTCTCTTCCCATCACTCTGGTACAAGTTGATCTTGGTCTCATCTGTCCATAGGATGTTGTTCCAGAACTGTGAAGGCTTTTTTAGATGTTGTTTGGCAAACTCTAATCTGGCCTTCCTGTTTTTGAGGCTCACCAATGGTTTACATCTTGTGGTGAACCCGCTGTATAAACTCTGGTGAAGTCTTCTCTTGATTGTTGACTTTGACACACATACACCTACCTCCTGGAGAGTGTTCTTGATCTGGCCAACTGTTGGGACTGGTGATTTCTTCACCAGGGAAAGAATTCTTCGGTCATCCATCACAGTTGTTTTCCGTGGTCTTCTGGGTCTTTTGGTGTTGCTGAGCTCACCAGTAAGTTTTTTCTTTTTAAGGATGTTTTTGCTCTCTCTCTGATGGGTTTATTTTGTTTTTTCAGCCTAATGATGGCTTCCTTCACTGATAGTGACAGCTCTTTGGATCTCATATTGAGAGTTGACAGCAACACACTTGAAATTAACTCTGGACCTTTTATCTGCTCCTTGTAAATGGGATAATGAGGGGATAACACACACCTGGCCATGGAACAGCTGAGCAGCCAATTGTCCCATTACTTTTGGTCCCTTAAAAAGTGGGAGGCACATATACAAACTGTTGTAATTCCTACACCTTTCACCTGATTTGGATGTAAATACCCACAAATTAAAGCTGAAAGTCTGCAGTTAAAGCACATCTTGTTTGTTTCATTTCAAATCCATTGTGGTGGTGTATAGAGCCAAAAAGATTTGAATTGTGTCAATGTCCCAATATTTATGGACCTGACTGTATGACCAGGCTTGGAGTACGGGTTGAAAAAAAATCAATTTACAATTATCTTGTCTGACTAGAGAATGTATGCATTGATACAATCCAGCAGAGCCTCTCATGAATATACTGAATAATGTTAGAAATAGTAGGGATTATCATCTTCAAGTGGCCACACCAGAGACTCCACCTGATACACACTAAAAGGAAGAGAAAAATCATCACCACCTTTAGAAATATTAGACAAAGCCAACTCTGCACAAAACTGTATTAGGGGCTGAACCTCACCAAACAAAACCCTGCCTTGACTGAGAAGAGAATGAGCCAGACAAATGCATTCCAACAACTGTTCCCTAGTCTGCTCCTTTAACTGCTTGCCGACCGCCGCAAGTAGATTTACTGCGGCGGTCGGCCCCTGCCAGGCAGAGTGACGTTAATTAACGTCACTAGCCTGGGAGGGTCTGGGGAGCGAGCGCGCGCCCGCGGAGGCGCGCTCCCGCGCGGTCACGCACCCCCCCGTGCGTGTGACCAGCGGACCCGATGTCCGCCGGCCACTCGGCGATCGTCGGGGGAAGAGGGAGAATGTCAGGCAGCTTGTGTAAACAAGCTGCCTGTCATTCTCCTCGCTGTAAAGACACTGATTACATGGATCTAGTATGTAGATTCGTTGATCAGTGTCCTTACAGCTAGAGCCACAGCCAATCACAGTAAGAATCACGCCCCTAGGGACACACACAGCCCCTCCCTCCCAAATAAAGTTAACCCCTTCACTGCCAGTGTATTTTTACAGTAACAGTGCATATGTATAGCACTGATTACTGTAGAAATGTCACTGGTAACCCCAAAAGTGTCAAAAATGTCAGTCAAGGGTCCGATCTGTCCGCCGCAATGTTGCAGTACCGCAAAAAAAATCGCAGATCGCCGCCATTACGCGTTAAAAAAAAAACAACAAAAATGGCAAAAATCTTTCCCTTTGTTAGTAAACGCGATAACTTTTGCGCAAACCAATCAAAATACGCTTTTTGCGATTTTTTTTACCAAACATAGGTAGGATAAAACAAATTGGCCAAAAATGTTAAAAAATTTTGTTTTTTACATTTTTTTTGGGGGAATTTCATATAAAAAAAATGTGAAAAATATTGCTATTTTTGCAAAATTGTCGCTCTTTTTTTGTTTATAGCGCGTGATCAAAAAATCGCACAGGTGATCAAATACCACCAAAAGAAAGCTCTGTTTGTGGGAAAAAAAGGACGTCAAATTCGTTTAGGTACAGCGTCGCACGACCGCGCAATTGTCCGTTAAATTCGCGCAGTGCCGAATCGCAAAATACCCCCTGGTCTTTTAGCAGGAAAATCCTCCGGGGCTTAAGTGGTTAATACTTGGCAGCAATATTCCCTGTCCTCTGTCATAAGCAGTGCATAGTAAAAAACCTATGAGTGCATCTTGTAGCGATTAGCAAAAGCTGGGACCAGATACTTCCCAATTCCCAGGTGCAGCCGGTCTGATCATTAGTGGCTTGTGTGGACAGTTTGTCCATTTTTCATCCATCTGTTGGCCGATGAAAAACAGACATCACTGCACCCCTGTGAAAAAACATATATTAATGGATCGTCATTCTTTTACACCTGTTTCTACCCGCATCTGTCAACATCCATTTTTTAAAATGGACCAAAGCCCTATTTCTGTTCCGTTTAAAAAAATGGGATGGACAAAAAACGGATGCAAATGGACATGTTTGCTTGAACAAATATGAAAAAACTGATCGAGGGCTCTAGCTGGTGGATGTAAAAAAACTGATGTAAAAACAGATGAAAAAAATATGCAAACTTAACCACTTTAGCCCTGGAAGATTTGGCTGCTTAAAAACCAGGCCCTATTTTGCAATTCGGCACTGCGTGACTTTAATGGCAATTGCGCGGTCGTGCTTTCTTTTGGTGGTATTTGATCACCTGTGGGATTTTTATTTTTTGCGCTATAAACAAAAAAAGAGCGACGATTTTGAAAAAATATCAATATTTTTCAAATTTTTTTATATGAAATTCTCAAAAAAAAAAAAATGTAAAAATGTAATTTTTTTACCATTTTAGGCCAATTTGTTTTCTGCTACATATTTTTGGTAAAAAAAAATTGCAATAAGCGTATTTTGATTGGTTTGCACAAAAGTTATTGCGTTTACTAACTACGGGAAAGATTTATGTCATTTTTGTTTTTTTTTTTTAACTAGTAATGGGCGGCGATCTGCGTTTTTTTTTTTTTTTTTGCGGGATTGCGACATTTTACTTTGAAAAAATGTGACTGCACTGATGAAACAAATGATCCCCACGTGTGAAAGGGGCCTAAGGTTAAATTTAATTTATTAACATAAATATCTCTCTTCCAAGACCGATACCAGTAAACCATAAAAAATGTAAAGTGACAAAATAAATGTGATAAAAGTGCAGCAACCCAAATGACAACCTAACTAACTATGTACAAATGGAGGGAGCATACATGAGCAGGGCAAGTTCAGGAATGAGAGAGGAAACAAGGGGAGCAGAGCAGAGCACAGCAGAGTACTGAATGAAGGGTACTGGGTGAAGGTCGCAGGACCAAAGCGCAGGATGAGGTACAGGATCAAGGCACAGGATCAGGCAGGGACATGGCTCACAGGAAGAACACCGACTCACTGATCCTCAGTTAAGGGTGGGATTATACCTCCCAACAGCCAGCAGGTGCAGCCTGCAGCCTAATTATCCGGATAAGCTGGCAGCTGAGAAGAACCTGCTGATGGCCACCGGAACTGCTACTTGTACTCCAGGAACAACATTACCAGCAGGTGGCCCGGGTACTGACACAAGTCCTGACAATGATAGCCAATCACAGAGATCACATGATAAGGAAGTTCGTACTGCCTCCTCATGTTAAACAGGTAAATGGTGTCTGAGAGGGGGTGTTCTATTAGAAAACCGCTACGTATCAGATTCTGCAACCGGTAGTGATGTACGGACAAGAACAACTTGCTGCGCATGTGCCATGCGTTCCAACATGGCCGCTTAGTGTTACAATAGGTTTCCTAATGCGACAGAACACGCAGTTGCGGGGGACATCTTCCTACTTCCTATCCTCCTACTTCCTACTCCCACGCAAGTCTTGAATTTTACATTTATTTTAGCAGTAAACTCACCTTATATACTGAATCACAGTATTACATTTGTATTATTATTGTATTCTAGTAAGTATAGCGAGAAACCTGCAGGGATAAGGTGACGACGGCCATCTTGGTACACCCAGCACTGCCCAGTGACAAATTCGGTTGCAGTGAAATAGTCTATTTCAGTATATAAGGTGAGTTTACTGCTAAAATAAATGTAAAATTCAAGACTTGCGTGCGTGTAAGAAGATGTCCGCAGCTGCTTTGTGTTCTGTCACATTAGGAAACCTATTGGAACGCATAGCGGCCATGTTGGAACGCATGGTGCATGCGCAGTAAGTTGTTCTCGTCTGCCCGTCACTTACGGTTGCAGAATCTGATAGGAAGCGGTATTCTGCACAGGGTCAGGAAGGGGTTAAAGAGAACAGTTTATGACTGGGTTTCCATAGAAGTCTGAATAGCCACTTTTTAATTACTGTATCGTTGTGTATTTTCTCTTGGTGTGAGTCTAATATTTTACCTGCACGGTCAGGGGACATTATAAGCCTGACAGTTGCTGCCTGTTAAAATTCAGATCCCCTAGGCCCCATATATATCTCCCCATTTCTGATTGCGCAGCAAACCGCGCAGAAAATGCACGCTATGCCATTTCAGAAATGTGCTGCAAACGTGCATTGCGCTTGCCATTGAATATTAATGGAGCCCCAAGTGTGGATGGTGGGTGCGCATTTGCTATGTGTTTTGTCATGTGACAAACAAGCTGCAAACGCACTAAAAAGAGCAGTAAAAACGCACCATGCTCCACTCCAACTAAAGTACAGAGGCTTCTTTGGGGCATTTGTCATACGTAGGGAAGGCCAATAAAGTGAATGAGCTGCCCTATGTGCAGCGCATGTTATCACATGGAGAAAATTGCTAGAGCAATGCAAATTCCCACTCTGCACAGATATGATTGCAGCCTAAGGGCTCTTTCACACGGCCGCTCCGATTTTTTTATTCCGCTGCGGCACTTTTTTTTTTTTTCACGGACACGGATGACACTTGTGTCATCCGCTCCGTATGTCCGCATATCATCCCATCCGTTTGCAGATGATATAGGGACATAATATATGTCTATGGGGATTGCGGATGTCAGCGGATGACACCGAAAAATAGGATTCTGTTCCGTTCCAAAAAACGGAACAGAACTGAAAAGATGAAAATCAGATGTCAGCGGATGGTCATCCGCTGACATCCGCAATCCCATTGACATGCATCCACAAAGAAAATGGAATGAAATACGGACATACAGAGCGCCCGTGTGAAAGAGCCCTTACACTGCAAATTCAGAAAGTTGTAGACAGTGGGGTTGATTTAAAATTGTTCAAATATGTACAGCGAAGGATAAATGAATAAATATTTTAAATATATATCACCATATACCAGTGTTTCCACAGTGTAAACCTTAATACGCGCAACAATATTTTCACATTGTAAACCTCTATATTTGCAGCAATATTTTCTTTTCCAATAAATTTTATTACAGAAAACACATTGAATACAAATGAAAAACCATCAAAGTTTTACAGTCAAGCATTACAGGTCCAGACTTTCACATTGAAACAAATGTGCGATCACATGGAGAGTTATGTGAGCAATATACTGTAGGTTCCCCTTCGTGAGATTTGATATTATCGTAACAACTGAAGGAAGATGCAGCTATCAAGAAGGACAAATGGTAACACCACCTCACTGTACTGATAACGTAGTTTCATGTAGCGCCTGTACAGATAAGGAGATTCTCTTGCCGAAATCTGGGGGGCCTACGGGTGATGTCAGGTAAGGAGTATGGTGAGGTAAGAAGAAGAAACCTGGACTAAACAGGAGTTCCAGTCATTTTTGTATTATTTAAAAGCCAGCAGTTACAAAAAGTATATTTGCTGACTTTTAATAAACACACACTCACCTGTCCCAGGATCCAGCGATGTGATTACCTGTACCGTCCCTTCCCTTCTCCCTTCCTCTCCCCAGGGGCAGATCCAGGGTCTAGTCTTGGGAGATGCACTGCGGTTTTTCATGGGCAATTTGTCTTGGCAATGGCTGATATTAGCGCTTCAATCATCACGGCACAATGTTTGATATGGTGTCAGGATGATTGAAGCGCATTATTTCTATTATTACATTGTAATAATAAATGAAATAGTTCAACTCACCATAATGCAGAATCAGAATCAGTGGGAGCCCTGAGGGTTTCCCTTGCCCCGTCGCCTGCCACCAGATGCGGATTGTCACTTGCCACGTCGCCTGCCACCAGATGTGGATTGTCACGTGCCACGTCACCTGCCACCAGATGTGGATTGTCACGTGCCACGTCGCCTGCCACCAGATGTGGATTTTCACTTGCTATGTCACCTGCCACCAGATGTGGATTGTCACATGCCACGTCGCCTGCCACCAGATGCGGGTTGTCACTTGCCACGTAGCCTGCCACCAGATGTGGATTGTCACTTGCCAGTGGCCGTGTCTCAGAGTGAGGGCAGGCAGTGAGAGATAATGTAATGTAACCAGATGTGGATTGTCACGTGCCACGTCGCCTGCCACCAGATGTGGATTGTCACGTGCCACGTCGCCTGCCACCAGATGTGGATTGTCACGTGCCACATCGTCTGCCACCAGATGTGGATTGTCACGTGCCACGTCGCCTGCCACCAGATGTGGATTGTCATGTGCCATGTCGCCTGCCAACAGATGCAGATTGTCACTTGCCACCAGATGCGGATTGTCACTTGCCACCAGATTCGGATTGTCACTTGCCACGTCACCTGCCACCAGATGCGGGTTGTCACTTGCCACGTAGCCTGCCACCAGATGTGGATTGTCACGTGCCACGTCGCCAACCACCAGATGCAGCTTGTCACTTGCCACCAGATGCGGATTGTCACTTGCTACGCTACTTGCCACCAGATGCAGCTTGTCACTTGCCACGTCGCTTATCACCAGATGCGGATTGTCACTTGCCACGTCGCCTGCCACCAGATGCAGTTTGTCACTTGCCACCAGATGCGAATTGTCACTTGCCACGTCACCTGCCACCAGATGCAGCTTGTCACTTGCCACCAGATGCGGATTGTCACTTGCCACGTTACTTGCCAGCAGGTGCAGCTTGTCACTTGCCACGTCGCCTGTCACCAGATGTGGATTGTCACTTGCCATGCTACTTGCCACCAGATGCAGCTTGTCACTTGCCACATCGCCTGCCACCAGGTGCGGATTGTCACTTGCCACCTCACTTGCCACGTTACTTGCCACCATATTCTGCGGCTTGTCACTTGCCACGTCACCTGTCACCAGATGCAGCTTGTCACTTGCCACATCACCTGTCACCAGATGCAACTTGTCACTTGCCACGTCACCTGCCACCAGATGCAGATTGTCACTTGCCATGTCGCCTGACACCAGATGCAGCTTGTCACTTGCCACGGTGCGTGACACCAGATGAAGCTTGTCACTTGCCATGTCGCCTATCACCAGATGCAGCTTGTCACTTGCCACATCGCATGACACCAGATGCAGTTTTTCATTTGCCACCTAGAGCGGGTTGTCACTTGCCAGTGGCCGTGTCTCAGAGTGAGGGCAGGCAGTGAGAGATAATGTAATCTCACTGCTCCCCACTGAGAGCGGTGCTTTGTCACAAGCTGGACAGCAGTGGTGCATGGTGGGCGGTAAGAGATGATGTCATCTCTCTGCTCACTTGCCGGCCCACTTACCTGCCTGTCAATCCACTCACACGCACTGCTGGCCCGCCCGCTCACCTGCCTGTCTGCCTGCCCTCTCACTGCACTCACCCGCTGACCGTCTCACTATTTTTTTAGGGGGGGGGGGGCAATTGACCTGTTGCCCTCCTCCTGGATCCATCCCTGCCAGAATTTCAACTGTAGGCACCCAGCTGTGACAGCTTTTGTCTTCACAGCCCGGTATGTACTGTGAATTTGGGAGTCTCGCTGCGCTTGCTGAATGGTCCAGCAGTCTTCTGAGACCTGTGACATGTCCCAGATGACTGCCAGGAGGGAGGGGGAGAGGAGAAACCAAAACTAGATACTCCCTCCCCCCCCCAAAAAAAAAAAAAAATGACATGCCAAGTGTGTCAGGGCTGGGGGGAGGAATGCTTGAAGCAGAACTTCCACTTTTGGGTGGAGCTCCGCTTTAAGAAGAATTGTCCTGAAGAATCAAAGAAGAAAGAGAGAAAAGAAATGGAGGGAAGAGGGGTGGAATCCCGCAGGAGGAGTCTCACTGAAGCCAACAGACATTGGGTGAGTTTCACACAAGATGCGCAACATTTTCACATGGTAAACCTCAATATGTGCAACAATATTGTCACAGTCCAACAACCATACGTGCAATCTTTATTTTATCAGTGCAATAAACAAACATTTCTCTATCTAAATAAACACATCAATGAAATCCAACCTTGGGATCAAATTAACCTTCCTCTTACCACTCCTTTCCAACCCTCTCTCACTTTTCACTTTTTCCCAGTTCTAAATCCCCTTTTTCACCTCCCTTAAGCTACAGTCATGTGATAATCCAATGCAGTGTCCTACTCCTTTCTCCTTGCCTGTCCATTGGAGGGGGTCCTCTCAGTGTCCAGAAGACTATTGACTTCCGCTTGAGGGGGCAGTCAAAGGAAACGGACAGTGAGGATCAATCTTCAGTGCTGGATTTGTAGACTCCACAGGCAGAAATGATCTCAACAAGACCTGGATGTGAGGACTCATGTAAATATAATTTGCTTTAGCAGGTAAGAAAATCGAAATGTCAGGCAAGAAGGGTTAGAAGCGGTTGGAAGGGAAGGATGGTAAAGAGGTTCTTGCCCAAAGTTGGGCTTTAGAACAATACACAGCATGTAATTCTTGTGCACTGTATATGAATGGTCTTTTATAGGTGCAGCAGTCAAGTAATTCCACCTTTAGGCTGGGTTCACACATATGCGAATTGGATATTGGAGGAGAGTGTGACTGGCTTTCAATAGTGTCGGTCCATTAAGACACGGAGCTGCCATTCGGCCCCTCCCCTCTCTCTCCTGATTGGCTCCCTGACTTCGATTACCAGCTGCGGGAGCCAATGGCACTGTGGCTGTATCTCAGCCAATCTCAGCCAACCAGATGGCCGAGGGACTCGTGGACATCAATGGATAGAGAGGGGGCTCAGGTAAGTATTAGAGGGTGCTGGGGCGTCTGCTACACACAGAACGCTTTTTATCTTATTGCATAGAATGCATTAAGATAAAAAACCTTCTGACTTTACAACCAATTTAAGGGGGGCTGTAGGGAGCACAAACTGATTATTAAAAGGTACTATACAATTATTTTTAGTATGTCTCTTGTGTAATCTCTCACTAGGGGGTTGATTTACTAAAGGCAAATAGACTGTGTACTCTGCCGCAGCAGTTGCTCCAGAGCTTAGCAAATGAGGTAAAGGTTCACTTTGCAAAGAAAGAAAACAAACAAACTGCATTTTTGCTTGCACATGATTGGATGATGGAAGACAGTAGAACTTCTGCTTATTTATTAAGCTCTGAAGCAGCTGCTCATACAGAGTGCAACTGTACTATGCAAAGTGCACAGTGTATTTGCTTTTAGTAAATCAAACCCTATATGTGGTATAACATATATTGGAAATAATATGTGGTTGCACTTGAGGCATTTAGGTTCCTACATGTGTTGTCAGTTTAAAGCTGAACTGCAGGGAAACAGCTAAATAAACAGATGATATACATATAAGGGCTCATTTGTGCTTGTATTATGGGAGAGGGGGTGCAGTAAAACAATGCGGTGGAGGTGCGTTTTTACAATCCTCACACCCTTAAGTTGCAAAGGCAGCAGATGAGTTGTACTATTGTGTGGCTAAAGCAAAAATGATCCCCCTGTCGTGGTTAGTGGGTAATTCTGCTGGTGTACGCGACCCATCCTAATGATAGGGCCATGCCAATGGTGTGGCGTTCTTTTGAGGTTAAAGAAGGTGATGAGAAAATGCCATAATGCCTGCTCAATGCCTGTCAAATGCCTCTGACAAATGATCCAGCTGCAGATTGTTTTTCAGAGGCACAGCAACAACAGCGGCTTGTGTAAATATAGCTTGATGCGGAGTTCCACTCAAAAGTGGAACTTCCGCTTATCTGTCCCCCCCCCCTTCCGGTGCCACATTTGGCACCTTTTGAGGGGACGGGGAGCAGGTACCTGTTTTTACGAGGTACGTCAGCAGTCCGGCCCCCCTCCTCCTTCCTCCTCCTTTCTCTGCTTTCTGGCCAATAACCAAGAGCAGCGCGCTTCATGCATGTGCAGCAGGGACCCAGCCGTGAAGCTGCAAGGGTTCACGGCCGGGTTCCCTTACCGACAATGGCGGCAGTAGCATCCGACAGTCAATGGAAACATTAGCTGCGGTGCCGACATCGCTGGACTCCAGGACAGGTAAGCGTCCTAATATTAAAAGTCAGCAGCTACAGTATTTGTAGCTGCTGACTTTTCATTATTGGAGGGGGAGGCCGGAACACCACTTTAAAGAAGCTATGTTATTTGCCTGTCTGTAAAGTCCTGAGATTTACACAGCCCTGTCACATAGCACAGTTCTGTCTGGCAGGGCAGGTGACCTGACTTTTCTCTGCTGTAGTTGGCAACATTTACAGGTCTTTATCCACCGCCCCCCCCCCAAGCATGTGATTGGATATCTACAGGTAAAGCACCTCATCATTCTGTCATTCTATCACTCTCTTGCTCTTGCCTCCTATGAGCCTGTTCCTTGTTGGCAAGTGAACACTGCAGCACAACTCATTGGCTGCTTCTTCTGCTTCTCCCTCTTCCAGTCTGAGCTCCACTGTACAATGCAAGAGGCTGATACCAAGTCAAATTCAGTTGTAAGTAATAACTGGTATGATTGGTAGGTGCCCTTTCCAGAAACACTGTCATTTCGCCCTGCATGGGGAAGATAACAGTGTCTCTAGAATCTGGTGGAATCCATACTTGCCAACTGTCCCTTTTTTCCTGGGACAGTCCCTGCAAATAGGAGCCTGTCCCAGGTAATTTATATTGTCCCTGGAAGCGCCTGTTAATCGGGCTGCCCATAAATGTTACGCAGAAGTAGTGCAGCTGAATGGGAGACTTATTCCAACTCTGCTACTTTGGCCTTAAATTTGAAATTCCCTTTTTTAATTTCCTGTAATTCTCTCTATATTGAGTAGACTCTATAATCTGATAAGTAGGCAAGATTAATTATGCAGAGTGGGCGGGGCTTCTGGGAAGTGGGTGTGGTAATTGATAGCGGTGCTGCAAAGTGTCCCTGGAAATTTTTTTTAAATGTTGGCAACTATTGTGGAATCTATAGTTCATCCGGCTAGGTGTCTCTTTTCTGAGCGATCCCAGCGATTGTAGACATTGCGGAATCCAAGATATTGATATGTCATAAAAAATGGGAATCCGCAGACAGATATGTGTGAAATGAGCAAGTCTGCCTCCAGTGAGCTGCAATAATGAATTAGCTTGCAATCCTATCTCACATCTACAGTAACGCATGGCTTTAATAATTATAGCATATTAATTTGAATTTCAGGGCTATTATTTAAAACCTCATAATTACAGCAATGGGTCATTCTCATCTACCATATTTTATATCATTTTATCATCAGCATAAATCCTGTCCTGTGCATATCCCATCAGTGTACCGCAGGGAGATTCGAGCTCTGCTCTGTAGAGTTAACTCTCATTAGCAACTGTCATTGGTAACTTGAAATAGAATTAAGATGTCAGTAAAGTGTTCCCTACAAAAGACATGACTTTATTTACATATGGCATATGCACATTGCACGCAGAACAATGAATATATTATCTGTAAATGGCAGCAGAGGGGCATGGCGGTGTCTTCAAAGCTTGTTCCTACCAAGAGCAGCAGATTGGGTTTCAAGTTAAATAAGCACATTTTTCGCCCTGCAGTTGACATTTTATACAGATGGTTTTAGCCTAATTGTGTAAACTTTCAAATGTTTTTCTTGAGTTACTGTAAAGCGGAGTTCCGCCCCCCTTAAAAAAAATTAAAAGTCAGCAGCAACAAATACTGTAGCTGCTGACTTTTAAATAGTAGAACTTACCTGTCCAGGGAGCCCGCGATGTCGGCACCCAAAGCCAATTTACGTATCGGTTCTCAGGTGCTGCCGCCTCCATCCAGGGTAAGGGAACCCAGTAGTGAAGCCTTTCGGCTTCACTGCTGGTTCCCTAATGCGCATGCGCAAAGAGCGATGCACTTTGTAATTGGCCCGGCGGCGGAGGAAAAAGGAGGGGGCCGAACTTCCGAGGGACAGCACTGTCTCCCAGGAAGATGCCAAAATGGGGCACTGGAGGGGGGGGGGGGAAGCAGATCAGCAGAGTTCCACTTTTGAGTGGAACACCGCTTTAACTAGATCCTTTCCTTGCCTCATCTTGTAATAAAAAGCTCACATGCTGTGGCTGCAGTTTGTAGCGTCATGGCTGATCGATTCCCCTAAATCCATGTATTCATTCCTCTAGCTTGTTCCTATATGCTAAAAGCACAGGCAAGCTATTGTTCTGGGTCATACAGTGTCCAATCCATGCCATGCCACTTCTTCTGTGCTTCATCACAGATGTGGGAGTGTTAATTGAATGAAAATGCATCTCTCCCAGTATGGTGATGTCTCTGTGAATGCTCTGACTGTTTGTGGCTGAGTTAGATGTAATTACTGCACCAGCACTAGACTCAGAGAGAGATTGTGGGATATGTAGTTTGGAAGTGCTGGTTCTCAGACTACAGACAGACAGCATGAATTAACCTGTGCTGTGCCATCACCAATGCTTCAAAGTTGAACACAATAGAATCCTCTCACACAGGAATGTGAAGATGTACTCTACTTTATGCTGTGTGTACTAGGCAACAAATGACACCATGAAAGTACATCATCATTAACGCACATCTTATGCGGATAAAAAAAAAAAAAAAACAGACATAGATAGACATAATGTATACACGTCATGAACTGTTTAGCATTGTTAAGCTTGTTTTATGGATAGTTTTGTGTTCTTGTATATGACAGTTCTCTAACCTTAGTATAGCTAGTATTCACTGACAGCTTGAAGTTGCAATGGAATAAGTAGTGGCAGTTTTCTTGGTGATAAGCTCACCATCACCAGTTGAATCTTTTCAGGGAAGAAAAAGGAACCCATGCCGCTATCTTCAGAAAGGCTGTGATAGTGGATGATTTTTGTAAATCTTGCTCATTTGATATCAAAATATTAAGGGGAAGATTTACTAAAACTGGAGCACTCAGAATCTGGTGCATCTGTGCATGGAAGCCAATCAGCTTCTAACTTCAGCTTGTTCAAGTTAAGCTTTGACAATAAAACCTGGAAGCTGATTGGTTTCTATGCAGAGCTGCATTAGAGTTTGCACGCTCCAGTTTTAGGGAATTTTCCCCTAAGGACCCATTCACACCAGAAACTGCATTTACTCTGCGTTTTTGCATGTGCAATGGCGTGCATTTGATGTACGTTTTTAATTGCATTTGCGGTGCGTTTTTTTAAAAGCTTGCATCTCCTTTGAGGTCACTTCCTTCTTCTTTCGTCTTTGGGCTTTTATGTGCACTGCACTGCGTTGTGGTGCATTTTCATGCATTTCATAATTGTTTCTGAGCATTTCTAGTGTGGAAAAATGCAGCTTGCAGCACTTTTTTTTCACTGCACTGCATTCGTTTGAACTATGCCCATTGGATAACCTGGATTTTGGACTGTCTATGCAGGTAGATTGCAGTCAAAAATGCATCTCGCTGCATCTGGTGTGAATTACATTATTCTCCCACTCTCCCACTCTACAAGATTCTGGTCCGGCCACATCTGGAGTATGCTGTCCAGTTCTGGGCACCGGCCCTCAGGAAGGATGTGCTGGAACTGGAGAAAGTCCAGGGAAGGGCAACAAAAATAATTAGGGGAATGGAGGACATCAGCTATGAGGAAAGACTACAAGCACTGAACCTATTCTCTCTGGAGAAGAGACGATTGAGAGGGGATATGATATCAATGTACAAATACTGTACTGGCGACCCTAGCATAAAGGAACAAACTTTTCAGAGAAAGGGAATACAATAAGACGCGTGGCCACTCACTAAAACTAGAGGAAAAACGGTTTAACCTTAAAATACGTAAGGGGTTCTTTACTGTCAGAGCAGTAAGGATGTGGAATTCTCTACCACAAGCAGTCGTATCAGCAGGGAGCATTGATAGTTTAAAAAAAACGATTCAATGGGCACCTAAAGACCACAACATACAGGGGTATACAATGTATGGTTAACATCAAACACACACACATATCATAGGTTGAACTGGATGGACTGATGTCTTTTTTCAACCTCACTAACTATGTAACTATGTACATAGTTACATAGTTAGTCTGGTTGAAAAAAGACACAATTCCATCCAGTTCAACCAATAAAAGAATTGGCCCTAAAATGTTTTTTTGGATGGAGCAGGGTTGTAAAGCAATACAGGCCATTAATATTTTTTGTTGGAAGAGTTCACATGAGTATTCAGTCTAGATTTGTCTGTTCGTTTTTTAATGGATCCAGCCTTAAAGTGATTGTAAAGTTTATTTTTTTTTTTTTAATAATAAGCATGTTATACTTGCCTCCTCTGTGCAGTTGGTTTTGCATAGAACAGCCCAGATCCTCTTCTTCTCAGGTCCCCCTTCTGTGCTCCTTATTGGCTGACTGACTTTGACAGCAGCAGGAGCCAATCGCACCACGCTGCTGTCACAGGCATTGAGGAGGGGAGTCCCGGGCAGCTGAGAAACTCCTGCAACATCGCTGGATAGAGATGGGGCTCAGGTAAGTATTAGGGGGGCTCAGGGGGGCTGCTGTACATAGAATGTTTTTATATCCGAATGCATAGAATTTTTTTATCTTAATGCATTTTATGCATTAAGATATAAAAACCTTCTCACTTTACAATCCCTTTAACTACAATGAGTACAAGGGAAAATTATATCCCAGAAAAATCATGGGATCAACACAGCTCCTTACCCCAGTAACTCTGTGTAGGTTGTCAACGAAGGTATGGAAGCCAGATAACTGACATGAAAAACACGTAAGAAATAAAAAGACTCAAGGGGATTGATTTACTAAAACTGGAGAGTGCGAAAGCTGATGCAGCTGTGCATAGAAACCAATCAGCTTCCAGGTATTTTTTGTCAAAGCTTAGTTGAACAAGCTGAAGTTAGAAGCGGATTGGCTACCACGCAAAGCTGCACCAGATCTTCACTCTCCGGATTTAGTAAATCAACTGCAATATATTGGGGTAAAATATGTGGGTAACCCAAAACTGAATTAAGACCAACTCTTCCGAAGTTCCGAGATAAATAAAGACCAACTATTCTACTTATAGACATACTACAAGTACAATGTGTGTCTATGGGTTGGTGAATGTAAACAGACATACATCTGATTACATCTGAGTCAGTTTATGTCTGCAAAAAACAAAATTCTTTTCCATTTTTCTTGACATAAATGGATGTCGTCCATTAAAATCTGTTACATTTGTGTCTGTTTTTAGGACTCATTCATTCATGCTTTGGTTCCTGAAGAGTGACCTGTGCTTGGATAATTCTTCAGAAAGCATTTGGCAGGCGGTTAGGAGGTATTGTTATTCTCCCTTCCTGCCCTTAACCCCTTAAACCCGCACTAACATGCCACAATTGGGTGCATTGCATGTGGTTGAAGGGTGTTTGTAGAGTGGCCCCATTCACCTGACAGGGGATATAGTTCCTGCCTGGCTGCTGCCTCTGCAGCTAAAGGGAGGGTGGCTGGGGGTGGAAAAAACGTGGTGTAACCACTAGTGTGAGCGAGCCCTTAAGCAAAAGATATGTTTTGTTTATACTTGAGTCACCTATGACTATTTTCTTCAAAAACTAAAAAATGGGCAAGTAAGAAACAGATAAAAAAATGGACATAAAACAAAGTGAAATGAAGACTGGTGTGCAGACTGAAGTAATCTAAACAGTATTCATCAGTTTATCCTTAGAAAAACCATGATTGAACTAATAATGCCCGCGTGAAAGGACCTTTCTGCAACCTCCATCTGAAACGAATGTACATGTATCATAAGTGACTTTGTTGCTAATAACAACCTCAACAGTATTAATGGCTCCATGCATACTGGGCATTTATCTTTGGTAAATGGGGCTCTAGCAGCCTGTTAAAACCTATGAGCGGATGACAGCTGCTGCGGCTGGACATGCACTCAGTAGTACTTTCATTTAGAGCAGTAGCGATCAGGAATAAATGCCTGGTCGCAGACTCCTTGTGTCCTGGACATTCATCACTGGGCACACACTTCATTAAACATAGTACCACTCAGTCTCATCCAGCCACGTTAGACACCCACAGAGTTTGGATGGCACCCCTGTGCTCTTTTTTCGCAGCTAAACACTGGAGCCCAATGCATCAGGACTAAATGCCCAGTGAGCCTGGGGCCTAAGAAAAAAGTCTTCCAAACGTAATATTTTGGGATTTGTGATATTCTCAAATTTTGAACCAAACGGTCCTGTGGCTGTGGCAAGAAGTCCTCTGCACCTTCTGCTGTATTATACTCAAGTGAGTATTATTTATGTAGATCCTGGATGTATTATTTGGATCCATTTGTTCTTCATCTTCATATTCATTTTTTTTTTTTTTTTATGTAGCACCCTACAGGTAGGTGCCAGGGAAATGTATAGTGGGCCTTGTCTGTCTAACAGCAGGGCTGTTATTTATTTAGCTAGGGTGTCAGGGCTTCCAGATGTGCCTGCTGAGGGGAGAAGTATCCCCACTGGCTCCTATGAGAGGCTTCTCATAGGGCAGTGTGGGAAGCCCAATCAGGGGACACATCCAGGCTTGTAACTACCCCAGAAGGCAGATTATGCTGCAAAGGATTCTGGGAGTGGGTATAAGTTAGGGGGGAAGTGCGTGGCACAGTGTCTTTGGTGGGAGCAGAGTCCCAGGAAGGAGAGTCCGGCTGTCTCTCCTCCTGTCTGAGGAAGGTGGATGTCTCAATGTGTCGCCTGAATGTCCAGAGAGTGCTGAGTTGAACTGAGGGGATCCGGCGTGCCGAGAGCCTGCGGAGAGAGAGAGAGGGGTCCAGTCCCAGGAAAGCCTACACAGGTCGTGAGTACTGAGGATTGCCCCTGGGGGTCTGCCTGAAGTTAGAGGGGACCACTCCGGAAGAGGTTCTGGGATCCAGTGTCAGCTAGCTGTAAAGGGGGTACCTAGTCAGTGGACCCTGAAGAGTTCAAGGTCAATGGGGGGCACCTGCAGTTGGGCCCTGCATTGTACAGAGAGTGTCAGTTAAAGTTACAGCCATACAGAATTCTACATCTTACTACCTCAAGCCAGGCAAGGCGGGGGAAAGTATTCAGTGACTTTTGCAGTACAATAGTGTCAGAAGTTCTACAGTTCTCAATCCTGGATCTTCTGGACTTCAAGTCGAGGATTTAGCACTTCCATTGTTCTACAGACTATTTTCAGAGTTAGTGAGCATTGGCAGGCGCTGGCTGGTGTCAAGGGAGCGCCAACGGGTATTTTCCAGAAGAAAAGTCCCAAATTTAATTTTTTTGAGCCTAAAGGAGTATCCCACTCATTACCTTCTCCCATCCCCTTAAATTCAATAAAAACCACAAACAAAGATGCCGGAGTTGTCACTGCTTTAGTTTTCACATCCAGGGTCACAGCAAACTTGGGCTGGAGAGATTACCGGTACTGATGGCAGACCCACATCAGGCCATAGACCTGGAAAACTTGCTACATTTATATTTAGATATAATCCTGGCTGCCTGTGTGTGTATATGTCATTCCTTTGGGGATTTTGGGACTGGCATACCCTTATGCCCATAGTAAAGAAAAAATCAGGTGCGCTAAATCCACGTGTGTCACAAGTCAGGAGGTATATGATACTATAATAAGTATCTACCACACTCCTGTGATGTGTGCCTTGGTTGATGTGCAATCAAAATGGGTATACAATAAACCTATATACTCATGTACATAAACATAAATGTAAATATAATTGTGATGAATAAATCGTGGTGTATCAATGTCACTCCAGTGAAAATCAAAAAAAGAACAACACAAACGTGCACGCTGAAAATATTCAACATAAAGTGTCCAATAATTCAACCGTTGCCACCTTTGTGTGATAGGTGCAAAACATTAAAAAAGGTGCATGTAGTTCCAATTATTCCCACACAGGCTTATGGTAAATCCACCTAGTAGATTCCCCTGGGCTTGTCTGGTGCAGATAGGTCCCACCACCTTATTGGGGATTAGCCCCTTACCGGAAGGGAGAAGGTCAAGGGCGGAGTGTCTACTCAGTAGTGTAGTAGGGATTTCGGGGGAGCAGGTGAAACACTCAAGTGGTAAATGTAGCCTCTTACCAGATCGCTCAATAGTAGGGCAAGTATCACACTGGTGTCATGGTGCCTCTTCCCAATCCTGATCCTCCACACTCTGGGTATGTCTCTCTGCTATCACGGGTAAGGACTTCCACATGTGTCTCATAGAAATAAAAACCGGACCATAGTGCAGTACCTCTCATGTTTATTATAACATAGGATCAAATGCACTTACATTGGTGTTTGTCAGTTTGGACATGAATCGGATCACATAGGTGTGAACCACCATGCAATCCGATTCTGCGGCAGACCCAAAAAAAGGTCCTGTGCATGTTGTGCCAGAATGGGATGCAAATTCAGCCATACAATCTGTATGGCTGAAATCGCATTGCACAGACAGACATCGCATGTGATTTTCAGAGCAGTGCGCTCCCAATCACATGCAATGTCTGTTATCGCACTAATGTGAACCGGGGCTAATAGGTAGTAAAAGATATGATATCTTTGACTGAATGAATGAAAGGTGGTGGGGCTTAACTAGAAGGTGCAAGGAGTGAGACTAAAACTCAAATTTCATAGGTCAAGTCCATGTGTGCAGTTAGGCATTATAGGGGTTGTAAACCTCAGACATGAAATATGAACAAAGTATATCCCTCTATAGAGTGTTTTTACTACACTAAGTGTCATTTCTGTCTACTGCTTCATTTTCTACTATCAGTATAAGTCACTTTTGACAAGGGCAAAGATCTTCAGCTGATTGACAGCCTCAGCTCTGTCCCTGTGTGCTTTGTGCTGGGGTGTGTGTCTTTTCTCTCCAACCCACTCTCCTAGCTGAGCTCTTCAGTGTGTAACTTCAACTCTTCGCCCCCTGTTTTCTGACAGCTCAAACAAGTGTTATAAATTCTGGACTTTGAACGGATGTAAAGAACAGAAGACTGCAAATAAACAGGTACAACCTACATAGGCCACAAAAAAAAAGTGCACCGGGTCCTAGTGCAGTAACCTTTATTAAGAGAATAAAATACAAAAGTAAAATAAAGTTGCACTCACAACTGTAGGCGTATGTCAGGCATGTCATCAAATGCATAAGCATTGTGCTGCGGAGATCTCTCCTTCCTTTTATCAGCCGAAGGGACGGCTCCGCAGTCAGCACTATGGTTGGCTGCACCGACGGCCTGCAATTGTGAAGGCTGTCACATCACAGGCTCTCTACAGGGCAGGAGAGTGCACCTAGCCACCCAGCGGCCAACACCATGCAAGCGGTAAGACCAAAGGAGAGTCGGCAATCAGCAATGGATAGTAAAATTGTCAAGCACGTTGTTACGGTGGTCACCGTCACTGGGAGTAAAAGACAGAGAATTAATGGTTTGAATTGCTTCAGACGGGACAGTAATATTTATCAGTAATATCTCTCAGGAAATGTAGGAAGATGAATGGTTTGACTTTTCAGATTGCTAGATAGTGAGATGCGGTGGGGTTTGTTATTGGTAAGTGCCTGTATTCCTTTGTTCTATTGTTTCTGTCTGCCTTAAGATAAACTTATTATGGGATGTATATGTGTATGTGGATTGGCTGCTAAGGGGGAGGGGGGATTGTCCTACAGTGTATATCTCTTTGTGCATGTGTTTGAATAAACAGTCTTGACTCATGTTTGAGGGAATATGCTACAAGGGATTGCTATGCTCTTCATACTCCCTTGAATAATCACTAAGCTCTTGTAAGAGCTGGTTCTTGTTCCTGTTCATGTTACACTCTCTGGGGAAAGAGAGGTTCACCCACTGGAACCTTGTCGTAGGTCCAGGGTGGGTAGGGGACAGCAGAACACCAACCAAGCTGCTGTGGTTCGTGGGTTCTGAGTTGGTTATGGTGTCTGGTGGAGTGCTTGGAGCCCTCGGGAAGCATTAGGAGCATCCGTCAACGGAGGTACCCAGTCGGGGTGCCCGTTTATCCATTACACACATGACACGCCGTTGCTATGACAATGCATTTCAGAGGGGTGGAGCCTCTTTTTTCAAGTCCTATACTTACGTAGGAGGATTTGTTTAATCTCTGTGTATCACCAGAGGTCAGTCGCTTTACTGGGTATATGTACAGGTTTACAAGCACTTACAGATCAGCGGGGCTTTGCAGAGACAGGGAATGATTTGAAGACTTACACAGATACTTGAAGGCAGCTCAGCACTGTTGATACAGTTTTTGCACTCTTTAGGCTCGGTCATACCCTCTTTAAAGAACTTTGGTTATCCTAAAAATATAATCCCATTGTAGTTTGAGAAAAAAAAAAAAACAATATTTTTTGTGAATATGACTTACTTATATGGTGTCATAAACTACCATTTGTACACACATGTGTGTTCATTCTCCTTTATATCAGAGCATAGCTAATAATAAATAGTGATGTCGCGAACCTAAAATTCGCGGTTCGCGAACGGCGAACGCGAACATCGGCAAATGTTCGCGAACCGGCGAACCGGGCGAACCGCCATAGACTTCAATAGGCAGGCGAATTTTAAAACACACAGGGACTCTTTCTGGCCACAATAGTGATGGAAAAGTTGTTTCAAGGGGACTAACACCTGGACTGTGGCATGCCGGAGAGGGATCACGCAAAAAAAAGTTCTTAAAAATTATAATTTTTTGATAGAGAGCCAATTATTGGAAAAATTAAAAAAAAAAAAAAAAAAAAAAATTTCTTTGGATTTAGCATCTGGGGGGTCTAAAAAGTGTACCTGTGAAGTTTCAGCTCTGTAGCATGTCCAGAACCCCTAAAAAACAGCATTTTTCTTATATTTTCAGGAATATGGCTTCTCTGCGGCTGGCTTTTTCTCTTGCAGGCATTTAGCGGGCATTTTTTTAGGCAGGCATGTCATTTTTTGTATTTAGTGTCTGGGGGGGTCTAAAAAGTGTACCTGTCAAGTTTCAGCTCTGTAGCATGTCCAGAACCCCTAAAAAACAGCATTTTTCTTATATTTTCAGGAATACGGCTTCTCTGCGGCTGTCTTTTTCTCTTGCAGGCATTTATCGGGCATTTTTTTAGGCAGGCATGTCATTTTTTGTATTTAGTGTCTGGGGGGTCTAAAAAGTGTACCTGTCAAGTTTCAGCTCTGTAGCATGTCCAGAACCCCTAAAAAACAGCATTTTTCTTATATTTTCAGGAATACGGCTTCTCTTCGGCTGGCTTTTTCTCTTGCAGGCATTTATCGGGCATTTTTTTAGGCAGGCATGTCATTTTTTGTATTTAGTGTCTGGGGGGTCTAAAAAGTGTACCTGTCAAGTTTCAGCTCTGTAGCATGTCCAGAACCCCTAAAAAACAGCATTTTTCTTATATTTTCAGGAATACGGCTTCTCTGCGGCTGGCTTTTTCTCTTGCAGGCATTTATCGGGCATTTTTTTAGGCAGGCATGTCATTTTTTGTATTTAGTGTCTGGGGGGTCACAAAAGTGTACCTGTCAAGTTTCAGCTCTGTAGCATGTCCAGAACCCCTAAAAAACAGCATTTTTCTTATATTTTCAGGAATACGGCTTCTCTGCGGCTGGCTTTTTCTCTTGCAGGCATTTATCGGGCATTTTTTTAGGCAGGCATGTCATTTTTTGTATTTAGTGTCTGGGGGGTCTAAAAAGTGTACCTGTCAAGTTTCAGCTCTGTAGCATGTCCAGAACCCCTAAAAAACAGCATTTTTCTTATATTTTCAGGAATACGGCTTCTCTGCGGCTGGCTTTTTCTCTTGCAGGCATTTATCGGGCATTTTTTTAGGCAGGCATGTCATTTTTTGTATTTAGTGTCTGGGGGGTCACAAAAGTGTACCTGTCAAGTTTCAGCTTTGTAGCATGTCCAGAACCCCTAAAAAACAGCATTTTTCTTATATTTTCAGGAATACGGCTTCTCTGCGGCTGTCATTTTCTCTTGCAGGCATTTATCGGGCATTTTTTTAGGCAGGCATGTCATTTTTTGTATTTAGTGTCTGGGGGGTCACAAAAGTGTACCTGTCAAGTTTCAGCTCTGTAGCATGTCCAGAACCCCTAAAAAACAGCATTTTTCTTATATTTTCAGGAATACGGCTTCTCTGCGGCTGGCTTTTTCTCTTGCAGGCATTTATCGGGCATTTTTTTAGGCAGGCATGTCATTTTTTGTATTTAGTGTCTGGGGGGTCTAAAAAGTGTACCTGTCAAGTTTCAGCTCTGTAGCATGTCCAGAACCCCTAAAAAACAGCATTTTTCTTATATTTTCAGGAATACGGCTTCTCTGCGGCTGGCTTTTTCTCTTGCAGGCATTTATCGGGCATTTTTTTAGGCAGGCATGTCATTTTTTGTATTTAGTGTCTGGGGGGTCACAAAAGTGTACCTGTCAAGTTTCAGCTCTGTAGCATGTCCAGAACCCCTAAAAAACAGCATTTTTCTTATATTTTCAGGAATACGGCTTCTCTGCGGCTGTCTTTTTCTCTTGCAGGCATTTATCGGGCATTTTTTTAGGCAGGCATGTCATTTTTTGTATTTAGTGTCTGGGGGGTCACAAAAGTGTACCTGTCAAGTTTCAGATCTGTAGCATGTCCAGAACACCTAAAAAACAGCATTTTTCTTATATTTTCAGGAATACGGCTTCTCTGCGGCTGTCTTTTTCTCTTGCAGGCATTTATCGGGCATTTTTTTAGGCAGGCATGTCATTTTTTGTATTTAGTGTCTGGGGGGTCACAAAAGTGTACCTGTCAAGTTTCAGATCTGTAGCATGTCCAGAACCCCTAAAAAACAGCATTTTTCTTATATTTTCAGGAATACGGCTTCTCTGCGGCTGTCTTTTTCTCTTGCAGGCATTTATCGGGCATTTTTTTAGGCAGGCATGTCATTTTTTGTATTTAGTGTCTGGGGGGTCTAAAAAGTGTACCTGTCAAGTTTCAGCTCTGTAGTATGTCCACAACCCAAAAAAAACAGCATTTTTCTTATGATTTTTAGTAGAAAACTAATGCAGTGTCTTTCCAGCTGTCTTTTTTTCTTTCTGGCAAGCTGAAATATGATATGCCAAGGCAAACATGCCTATCAGTTGAGCTATGACACAGACAACACTGCACACATGGGGAAATATGTAAAACAAAAAACAGGAAAAGGAAATTAGGTGACGGTAACAAAACATGATATTGTGATTGGCCAAATAAAAAGTCACCTCGCGATGAGGTCGCGCCAAAGTCGCGCTAAGTCGCGCCAAAGTCGCACTGGAAGCGACGCTACTTTAGTGGTAGCGGCAGTGTAAACCAGCACTAAAACATCCAGTGTGTGAATACGATCAGGTATGATGTTTTATCGGTCAAGTAGTGTAAGGGTTACGCCCGTTGCCCGCTTCACAGTGACAGACCAAACTCTGACAGACCAAACTCCCCGTTTAACAGTCAGTCAGTCCATTTGCACAACCGCAAACTCCCAATTTGCACAAGGTTGGATACCAAGCTAGCCATGTCCCGTTCCTTGTCCTCACTGACATCATTGAAGGTCTCTTCCTCCACCCAGCCACATACAACACCAAGGGTCCCCGAAAGGTGAGAACAAGCCCCCTGGGACGCCTGCTGTGGCTGGTATTCCACCTCCTCAAAGCCACCTTCCTCCTCTGACTTCTCTTCTTCAGACTCCTCTCTCTGCGTTGCCACAGGTCCAGCAATTGACAACGACAAGGCTGCTTCTGGTGGTGATGAGGACCACAACTCTTCCTCTTCATGCTCATCTACAGCCTGATCCAGTACTCTTCGCAGGGCACGCTCCAGAAAAAACGCATATGGGATGAGGTCGATGATGTTGCCTTGGGTTCGACTGACCACCAGGGTTGTCATCTCCGCAAAAGGACGCATGAGCCTACAGCCATTGTTCATGAGCATTCAGTAACGCGGCCAAAAAATACCCAGCTCCGCAGAAAGAATGAAAGAAAATGAATGTTTTTTTTTATGAAAAATTATCCTGCGGATCGCTTTTGGTCTGTACACAATGAAGCAACGACCTTATCATCTGGGGTGTGCCAACACAATCCTAGAGGTGATCGCTTCATTGTGATACGCAAGCCCCTTCACCACGACAAGGTAACGATCACGAAGGGGAATTGACACATGTATGTGCCTTTTTTTTTGTTTTTTGTTTTTTTGCAGCCACAGTGTAGCACCAGAGGCCAGAAAAATTAGGCATGTACACATGCATGAAAAAGTAGGTATTGTTGCAGCCGCTGCTGTAGCAGCGGCCTGAAAAATTGAGGTTTTAAGGCAGAAAGTGCACTAAAACATTGCTGCTTGAACCGTAGTTGGTGGCGGAGACGTCACGTAAGTCATCCGGCATGCAGAGAATGATTATATACAGCAGCGTGTGGACCATTTTTAGGCCAAGGCATCTCAGTCATCACCAGGCCTTTTTTAGTCAAATGCATCCCCCACTGTCAGTCCCTTCGGGATCCATGCCTCATTCATCTTAATAAACGTGAGGTAATCAAGACTTTTTTGACCTAGGCGACTTCTCTTCTCAGTGACAATACCTCCTGCTGCGCTGAAGGTCCTTTCTGACAGCACACTTGAAGCGGGGCAGGCCAGAAGTTCAATGGCAAACTGGGATAGCTCAGGCCACAGGTCAAGCCTGCACACCCAGTAGTCAAGGGGTTCATCGCTCCTCAGAGTGTCGATATCTGCAGTTAAGGCAAGGTAGTCTGCTACCTGTCGGTCGAGTCATTCTCTGAGGGTGGACCCCGAAGGGCTGTGGCGATGCATAGGACTAAAAAAGCTCCGCATGTCCTCCATCAACAAGACGTCTGTAAAGCGTCCTGTCCTTGCCGGCGTGGTTGTGGTGGTAGGAGGAGGATTACTTTCACCTCTTCCCCTGTTGGATTCCCGTTGTGCTGTGACATCACCCTTATACGCTGTGTAGAGCATAGTTTTTAACTTATTTTGTAGCTGCTGCATCCTTTGCGACTGCCGGTAATTGGGTAACATGTCACAGACTTTCTGCTTATACCGGGGGTCTAGTAGCGTGGCCACCCAGTACAGGTCGTTCTCCTTCAGCCTTTTTATACGAGAGTCTCTCAACAGGCATGACAGCATGAAAGACCCCATTTGGACAAGGTTGGATGCCGAGCTACTCATGTCCAATTCCTCGTCCTCACTGATGTCATTGAAGGTGTGTTCTTCCCCCCAGCCACGTACAACACCACGGGTACCAGATAGGTGACAACGAGCACCCTGGGATGCCTGCTGTGGTTGGTGTTCCTCCTCCTCAAAGCCACATTCCTCCTCTGACTCCTCTTCCTCACACTCCTCTTCCAGTGTTGCCGCAGGTCCAGCAATCGATGGTAAGGCTGTTTCTGGTGGTGGTGATGGTGACCACAACTCTTCCTCTTCCTCTTCACGCTCATCTACGGCCTGATCCAGCACTCTTCGCAGGGCACGCTCCAGGAAAAAAACATATGGGATGATGTCGCTGATGGTGCCTTCAGTGCGACTCACTAGGTTTGTCACCTCCTCAAAAGGACGCATGAGCCTACAGGCATTGCGCATGAGCGTCCAGTAGCGTGGCAAAAAAATACCCAGCTCCGCAGAGGCTGTCCTAGCACCCCGGTCATACAAATACTCGTTGACCGCTTTTTCTTGTTGGAGCAGGCGGTCGAACATTAGCAGTGTTGAATTCCAACGTGTCGGGCTGTCGCAAATCAAGCGCCTCACTGGCATGTTGTTTCGCCGCTGAATATCTGCAAAGTGCGCCATGGCCGTGTAGGAACGCCTGAAATGGCCACACACCTTCCTGGCCTGCTTGAGGACGTCCTGTAAGCCTGGGTACTTCTGCACAAAACGTTGCACAATCAGATTCAACACATGTGCCATGCACGGCACATGTGTCAACTTGCCCAAATTCAATGCCGCCAACAAATTGCTCCCGTTGTCACACACCACTTTGCCGATCTCCAGTTGGTGCGGGGTCAGCCACTGATCCACCTGTGCATTCAGGGCGGACAGTAGTGCTGGTCCGGTGTGACTCTCTGCTTTCAGGCAAGTCAACCCCAAGACAGCGTGACACTGTCGTATCCGGCATGTGGAATAGCCCCTGGGGAGCTGGGGGGGTGCAGTTGGTGTGGAGCAAGACGCAACAGCAGAAGAGGACTCAGCCGAGGAGGTTAGCAAAGAGGATGGAGTAGGAGGAGTAGAGGAGGTGGCAGCAGGCCTGCCTGCAAGTCGTGGCGGTGTCACCAACTCCTCTGCAGCAGAGCCACGCATTCCATGCTTGGCAGCCGCCAGCAGGTTTACCCAATGCGCAGTGTACGTTATATACCTGCCCTGACCGTGCTTTGCAGACCAGCTATCAGTGGTCAGATGGACCCTTGCCCCAACACTGTGTGCCAGACGTGACATGATTTCTTTTTCCACAATAGAGTACAGGTTGGGGATTGCCTTTTGTGAAAAATAATTTCGGCCGGGTACCTTCCACTGCGGTGTCCCAATAGCGACAAATTTTTTGAAGGCCTCAGACTCCACCAGCTTGTATGGTAAAAGCTGGCGGGCTAAGAGTTCCGACAAGCCAGCTGTCAGACGCCGGGCAAGGGGGTGACTCTGCGAGATTGGCTTTTTGCGCTCAAACATTTCCTTCACAGACACCTGACTGTGGGCAGGTGACGAGCAGGAACTGCTGAAGGTGAGAGGCGGAGGGGCGGGTTGTTGATAGGGGGCATGGAGGACAGCAGTGGTTGACGTGGCTGAAGATGCTGGACCAGGAGGAGGATGGTGGCTTTCAGTTTGTGTGCTGCTTTTACTCATGTGTTGGATCCCATAGGCGTTTGTGATGTGAGATCATGTGCCTTCGCAAAGCAGTTGTACCTAGGTGGGTGTTGGACTTCCCACGACTCAGTTTCTTTTGGCACAGGTTACAAATGGCATCGCTGATATCAGAGGCAGACACACAAAAAAAATGCCACACTGCTGAGCTTTGCAAGGACGGCATTCTGGTGGTGGCAACAGCTTGCGTTGATTGGCGTGCTGTCTGGCTGACCCCGGGTGCCGAATCTACATGCTGTCTGACTGCGCCACTAGCTCCTTGCGATGACCTCCTCCCCCTGCTTCCAACTCGTCTCCTCCTCCTCTCTGTCTCCCCATCTGAACTTTCCCCCTCTTCTTCTGCTCTTCGAGCAGGCACCCAGGTGACATCCACAGACACATCGTCATCATCAGCCGCTTCACTTGACAACTCAGCAAAGGCAGCAGCAGCAGGTACAACATCATCATCATCACAATGTACGTCCATGTGTATAATGCTGCCTGACTGAGACATATCCCCGTTATCTACATCCTCTGGCACTAATAGTTGCGCATCACTTATTTCTTCAAACTGATGTGAAAATAACTCCTCTGACGGATCAAGTGAAGCGGCTGTGGTGCTAGTGTTGGTGGTGGTGCCGGCGGGCTGGCGAGTGGTAAATTGAGAGGTGCCCGAAGCTGAGCTGGAGGAGGATGGTGCATTAAGGTTCCGAGCGGAAGCTGTAGACGATTGGGTGTCCTGTGTAAGCCAGTCAACTATGGCCTCAGAATTTTTTGAGTTCAGGGGCTGTGGTGGCCTCTGAACACTGGGCATTATTCTAGAGCCTAAGGAAATCACAGCACCACGACCACGACGGCCCTTGCGGGGTGGCCTGCCTCTGCCTGTCATTTTTTTTTTAATGTGTTGTTACTGTTGTACTATGAGTGCAAGCTGCTGTGCCACCTTATATATCAGTGGTGGGTGGGCAGTGGCACAGTACACTCTCTGTGGACCTGACAGCAGTCACTGGCACCCAGGCAACTGCAATTTAAAAAATATATATATTTTTTTTTACTTTGCAAGCTGCTGTGCCACCTTATATATCAGTGGTGGGTGGGCAGTGGCACAGTACACTCTCTGTGGACCTGACAGCAGTCACTGGCACCCAGACAACTGCAATTTAAAAAATATATATATATTTTTTTACTTTGCAAGCTGCTGTGCCACCTTATATATCAGTGGTGGGTGGGCAGTGGCACAGTACACTCTCTGTGGACCTGACAGCAGTCACTGGCACCCAGGCAACTGCAATTTAAAAAAATATATATATATTTTTTACTTTGCAAGCTGCTGTGCCACCTTATATATCAGTGGTGGGTGGGTGGGCAGTGGCACAGTACACTCTCTGTGGACCTGACAGCAGTCACTGGCACCCAGGCAACTGCAATTTAAAAAAATATATATATTTTTTTTACTTTGCAAGCTGCTGTGCCACCTTATATATCAGTGGTGGGTGGGCAGTGGCACAGTACACTCTCTGTGGACCTGACAGCAGTCACTGGCACCCAGGCAACTGCAATTTAAAAAAATATATATATTTTTTTTACTTTGCAAGCTGCTGTGCCACCTTATATATCAGTGGTGGGTGGGCACACAGTGGCACTGCAGTGGGCACAGTACACTCTGTGGACCTGACAGTCACTGGCAGCCCAGGCAACTGCAATAATAAAAAATATTTTTTTTTTCAATTTATTGCAACAAGATGCTGTGCCAACGTATATATATCAGTGGTGGGCAGTGCACTGCAGTGGGTACAGTGCACTCTGTGGACCTGACACAGCACTCACTGCAATTATGACAGAGAAAAAAAAAATATTTTTTAAAATGCCAGGTACTGTGCCTGTGCCACCCGAAATGAGTGTGGTGTGCACACAGTACAGTCTGTGGTAGGTCTGTGGCCTCTCACACACAGCGGGCAGGCAACTGCAGTGTACAATAGATATATATATATATATATATATATATAAAGAAAAAAATCTATTACCTTACCAGCCCTTGAAAGGGCTTTTGGGGACACTATATATATATATATATGTATATATATAAAAATAAAAAAATCCTCAATTACCAGCCCTTAAAAGGGCTTTTGGGGACACTAGATAGATATAGATATATATATGAAGAAACAACTCAATTACCAGCCCTTAAAAGGGCTTTTGGGGACGCTAGGTATATATATATATATATATATATATATAAAAAAAAAAAAACCACAAATACCAGCCCTTAGAAGGGCTTTTTGGGGTGCTGATATTACAGCAGTAGTGGACCAAGAACACTGCAAGACCAGGAACACTGACTAACTGTCCCTAGCTTAACAGCAGCAGCAGCAGCAGCAGCAGCTCTCTCCCTACTCTCACTACACACACTGCTTCAGAATGATCTAAGATGGATGCTGCCCTTGCTTATTTATAGGAGGTGGGAGGGTGTACGCTGATTGGCTGGAAATGTGTCTGCTGACTGTAAAGTTCAGGGTCAAAGTTTGCCTCAATGATGTCTTATGGGGGGCGGACCGAACATCGCATATGTTCGCCGGCAGCGGCGAACGCGAACATGCTAAGTTCGCCGGGAACTGTTCGCCGGCGAACAGTTCTATACATCTCTAATAATAAATAACAATGAAAAAAGGACACTAAATACCCTGTGCTGTCATTCAGCATGACGTAGTGTAGCGGGTGGACAGTGGACATAGGCGCAGGGTTTGATGGGTATGATGAGCTGATAATTTGCATAGTTGCCATTTTTCTATTACAAGAATAAGGTAGACATGTTAATTGGCTGTATTTTGTTTATTAGCACCTCATTTTAAACAATATCCCTCTTGGTAATTAGTAGGGAACAATTCCCTGTACACTATATTGTGATTATTGAGTTAGAATTAAAAGATTTCCAATCTTTATTAAGGCAGATAGTAAAATGCAATAGTCCATTTACTCACGTTTAATACGTTTTCCCTTTTTAATCTCCTGACCATACATTCTCGCTGGTTGCCATGAATTAATGAGGCAAGCCATCTGTCTTTACATTATATAAAATGTATCAAATCATTTTTATCAGCAGCAATAATTCTAAGGGTACTTGTACACGGTAATGATGTATGAACATCAGATAGTCCTGGCATAAAAAAGGCAAAGATGGGCTGTACATGTGTGTATTTGTGCATATGCATACACACAAGTAAAAAAATCCTCTACCTTTTTTTAATTAAGGGAGTGTGGCATACGCATGTAAGAATACTAACCAGCAATGCAGATTTTTTTTTCTGATCTATAAGTTTATGCTTCTGTTTAGTAAAAAAGAAAACCTCAAAGAAAACAGCAAGGGCACATGGACGCATTAAAAACAAAGTATCCACTTACAGTTAAAATAGCAGAAATGACCATGCGGAAGTGCAGGATACCACACTCGGGCCAGCTAACATATACACACGTAGCGCTACCCTTTTCATTATATTGGATGATCTGGACACCTCTTACATAGATTGAGCGGGATAGGTGGACAAGAACATGACAAGCAACATGTTTCTGGGCTTGACGGCCCTTTCTCAAACCTGCTAATAACTGTAAGTGGACCCATTGTTTTTACTGATAAAAGAGTGCAAGATACTAATGCATCCATGTACCCTTGCTGCTTTCTTTCATGTTACCTGATGCTGGTAGATCTTCCCTGATCCTAAGGGTAAGGTGCAGCAGGAATCATTACCCCTTAAGTGCAAGATGCCCATCACCTGTTGGCTTCCTTTGGAGTGAACTATCAGTCGGTGATTATTTTTTTGAACTTAACTTTGTAATACACCTGGGACATCTACGATATATTTTCATCCCCGGTTGTGAACATTTTGAGAGCGCCACATCTTTGTCATTTCTTTGTTAAAAAAAAAAATGTTTGAATGCCTAAAAATGTGGTATTTTCATGTGCGTCCATGGGCGAGAGGCCTTATATGAGATTCTTTTATTATAGTCTTTCCCACATATGATATATTTTACATTCACATAACAGAATTGTTCACCTTGGTATGTATTTTACATATAAAGAAAATGCACAAAGTCCATCTTCAGGCACTGCTTGGGGAAGCTTTTGAGGTTTAGTATACAGTGTTCTGACTGGTCACTTTCACACCCATGTGTGGCGATTTTCTTTCCTTGATACCAGGATGTTCATCTTCTTCATCTTTACTTTGTGTTAATGGGAAGAGGTTCTCCTCCTCAGGTTTGGGGCCTCTGCAGGTAGAGCAGACACATTGATAGACAATCAGGCAGGACTAGAGCGTCAGAGAAGTTCTGTGAGGGAACACAGAGACAGATAAGAGGCAGAAAGCGTATTAGTATAGGGAGAAATCGCAATCGGTGTGAGTAGCATTCAATGAAAGAAACAAGACACATCATTACTATAATAATGAAGTCAATAAATTGACTACTCAAAGTGAGGTTGTATTTCCAAGAATGCACGTGTTTACATTTAGAGTTCATTGTTCCATGCCGAGACAGATTAAGACTAAACAGGACGCTAAGGTAAGGTAGCAGCTTTGAATCACATTGACAAGGACTGGTATAAATAGGAGCATGAAGGGTTTAGTTGAGTCATCTGGATATCCACTAGGCTCCTGCTTAGGCTGGCTTATGGTGGACCATCCCATTCTGATTTAATGTGCAGTTTCACATGGGTTGTTTTGGTGCATCAACACATGTTGTGCTGCATGGAACCCAGAGGCGTAACTAGAACCTTCAGGGCCCCGGTGCAGGAAACCATAAATAGCCCTACTGACCCCCTGCTGGGGCCCTTCCCTCCAAGCCCGGGGGACCTTCCCTCCAAGCCCAGGGACCTTCCCTCCAAACCTGGGCCCTTTTCTCCAAGCCTGGTCCCTTCCCACTGATCCTGGGGCCCTTTACTCCCATCACGGGGCTCTTTATTACAGTCCTGCATTGGGACCCTTTCACATGTGCAGCAGCCCCCTTCCTGCCATCCCCACCACAATAGCGAGAAGCCAGGGCCCAGTCGCAAGTGCAAACTTTGTGACCCTGGTAATCCTGCCACTGGTGTCAGTAGGACTGTGTATGGTGTCCGTCAGTAGAGCGGTGGACAATGTCAGTAGGGAAATGGACTTTGACAGTATGGCAGTGGATGGGGTCAGTAGTTTTTATTTTTGTCATTTTAATTGTATTATTTTTTTCCATTTTACTTTTCATTATTACTTTTTTTTTTTACAATTTTATTTTTTATTATTTTGTAAAAAATTTTTTGGAACCCCGTTGAGGGACTTTGATGAAATATCAAGGGTCTAAACAGCTAAACAGACCTAAAACAGATGTTTCACATTTGAGACAGAGAAAGGAGATTGAGGACACATCTCCCAATCTCCATCTCTGCAGCCTCACTGAATGAATGGATATGAAGAGCTTTGTACAGAGCTTCCCATCCATTCACAAACTGAAGCATAGTAAACACACTTTACTATGCTTCAGTTATGAATGGACACAGAAGCAATCAGTTCTAAATACCCTCTGTGTCCATTCAGAAAAGAAAGGGGCTGGCAAATTACATATTTATTGGCCCCTTTCCCCGCTCTCCATTCTAACATATCCCCCCCTCAGCAGCTGGCGGGAGAGGCGGGGTGGAGCTGGCATTACTGCGGGGGGGGGGGGGGTACAAGGGGAGCACACAGGGGGCAGCAGAAAAAAATTAACCTGGATAGGAGAGATGGAATATAGAGGAACTGATACTGTCCATTTTCCTCCTTCAGCCACAAGGGGGTATGTCCAAGCATGAGCGTTTTTTTGTATGATCCTGCATGTTGCGTTTTTAATTTGGCTGATCTATGCTAGTGAAATATGCAAAAAAATGTGCTGCCATGATTTTTAAATAGAGCCCCACCAAAATGAATGGTACTGCGGTACCATGCATTTTAGTGGGCAAAAACATGTATGCAATTGGTGGATGTGTAGGGGTGGCATTAAGAATTGCAAATGCACAATTACCGCGTTAATGCACTGCACCTGGTTTGAAAACGCCCTTATATGTAATTTTTAAGGCATAGTCAAGCAGTCATTAGGTTGTAAATCCCCCCATCCCCTCAGCTAGAACAAATATCAGTTTTACCGGCAGAAGTATAGATAGCAGCAGTGATCAGGCATTTTATTCTAAAGCAAGCTTGCTGTATTTATTATGATTTATATTGAATCTCCACGATTTTACCAAATTACAAAAAAGATACTGCTGATTGGTCACTAAATTGAAGTATACCTATTTTACTAACGGAGTTAGGGATCTTCACTCAATAAATTTTACTGAAGATGCATTAACTTTTAATGCCCAATCATGTGCAAATGAAATTAAAAACAGGAATTTGACTTTCACTTTATTGGATAACTGAAGTGAATCTTCAGTCCTCCATTTATTACGTGAACACTCTGCGTTCTTTTAGTTATTTAGTATCACTGTGTAAATGAATACTGTATATCCACTTCAAGAATGAACTTGCTTTCTCCTTCCTGCCCCCGCCATTTTTTTATATTTCAGCGATATCGCACTTTGTATGACAAATACTTGGTCATGCAACACTATACCCAAATGTATTTTATATGTTTTTCTGAGTCAGATACAGCTTTATTTTGGTGGTATTTAACTGTATCAAGACCAAACACTTTCACCCCTTCCTGCCCAGGCCATTTTGCAGTTTTTAGCACTGTCACACCTTGAATGACAATTGCTCAGAGATGCAACACTGTACCCAAATACATTTTTTATAATTTTTTTTAGACAAATAGAGTTTTCTTTTAGTGGTATTTAACCACTTCCGGAACGCCAGGCTGCGCAAAATCACATATAGGCAAGTAAACAAAATAAAAATAAAATCGGCGCTGATTTCTCAGTGAGTAAAACTCACCAGCAATAAAGTGAAATAAGGCACAAACTGTGTTGCATATTAAAACAAGGCAAAACTGTGAATCACCATGAATTGCGTACTATAACAGTGACCATGAGCATCATCATGTGCAAATATCGCAAAAAAAAAAAAAAAGCCGAGAATCCAATGTGCAAAGTAAATGGATAATAAGTGCTCAAGATGATATATCAAAGCAAACAAATATTGAAGAAAAACGTTCTTCAAGAAAAAGAGTCCATGTGCAACAGTGCAAATAAATAAATAAATAAAGTGCTTCAACTGCATGAAGTCAAAGGCAAACAAATAGTATATTGCATTAGATAGTGAGTAAATATTCATCAAGCAAAAGTGTCCATGTGCAAAGGTGTAAATTGATAGACAAATAAAGTGCTTCAAATGCGTGGAGTGAATCTTGTGAATCTTCAATTGCCAGCAAGACGCATTACCAATGTTAATTAATCCAAAACTTTTTTAACACCAGGCTTGAGTCAGGGTCCTCTTCCACATCAGGGGCTTTCTGAGGCCACTAGTAGATCCCCCCACTCATATAAGTAGATCAGCCAGTGAGTTGTACCACATCACTCTATTTAAACTGGTAAGGCAATCTTCCTGGGACTCCCCCTCATAGCAGGGACATAATAGAAGAGAACTTTATAGTGTAGTAAGTATAACAACTTTATTTAAGAACAATAGCAAGACTTACAGTTAAGAATCAGTAAACGAGTAGCCGCAATAGCGGTATTTCCGATACTTCTGGTCTCTGCCGTAGACCGGAAGTGACGCCACCCGTCTCCTCCCGACGCGTTGCGTCACTGACCACATGTGACTTTTTCAAGGGTAAACCTTTTATACATATAGGCAAGTGCTTTTGTGCAGGGGTTCTCAGGGGCACGCGCGCGCTGCCGGAGTGCCGCTCGTGCTGTGATCAGACACAGCGGGAGCCAATCAGCGGGTCCAGCGGCCAGCGGGAATGACAGAAGGGCCATCTGCGTATGTACACAAGGCAGACAGCTGTTCTGTCACCGAGGCAGAGAAAGCTCTTGTGTTTCAGCTAAGCTGGAACACAGATCTCTCTTTTCCTCTAGCACATCCACCCCACACAGTTGGAAAGCACTTCCTAGGAGCACACTTAACGCCCTGATCACCCCTAGTGTTAACCCCTTCCCTGCCAGTGTCATTTATACAGTAACAGTTCATTTTTTTTAGCACTGATCACTGTATTGGTGTCACTGGTTCCCAAAAAAAGTCACTTAGTGTCAGATTTGTCCGCCGCAATGTCGCAGTCCCGCTAAAAATCGCTGATTGCCGCCATTACTAGTAAAAATAATAAAAAAAAATAAAAAGTCCATAAATCCATCCCATAGTTTGTGGACACTATAATTTTGCGCAAACCAATCAAAAGAAACTTATTAGGATTTTTTTTACCAAAAAAATGTAGCAGAATACATATTGACCTAAATTGATGAAAAAAATTTGACTTTTTACATTTTTTTTATTGGGAATGTTTTATAGCAGAATATAAAAACTATTGTTTTTTTTTTTAAGTTTGTCGGCCTTTTTTTGTTTATAACGCAACAAAAAAATAAAAACTGCAGAGGTGATCAAATACCACCACTATTTGTGGGGAAAAATTATTATATAGATACAGCATCACACGACTGCGCAATTGTCAGCTAAAGCAGCGCAGTGCCGTATCGCAAAAAATGCCCTGGTCACAAAGAGGGTAAAACCTTCTGGAGCTGAAGTGGTTAATCCTTCTATATTTAGGCCAAATGTATTCTGCTACATTTCTTTGGTAGAAATCCAAAATCAGTGGTGTTGATTTACTAAAACTGGAGAGTACAAAATCTGGTGCAGCTCTGCATAGAAACCAATCAGCTTCCAGGTGTTTTGTAAAAGCTTAAGGCCCCTTTCACATGGGCGATCCGATCTGCCTGTCAGTTTTTTAGGCGGACCTGATCGGATGCTCCATGCATCCCTATGGGGCAGCGGATGTCAGCGGAGACATGTCCACTAACACCCGCTGCTCTCCGATCCAATTCTGTCCATGAAATCCGGACGGATGGAAACCCTATTTTTCATCCGTCCGGAGGATCGGATAGGATAGGATCGGATGAGAACGGACAGGCGGTCTGTTCTCATCCGATCTCCCCATAGAGGACAGCGGGCATCTGACAGCTCAGCAGGGATCGGCGGATTGATCCCCCCACTTAGCAGAACGGACTCCATCAGCGGTGCACCCATGTGAAAGAGGCCTAACTGAACAAGCTGAAGTTAGAAGCTGATTGGATACCATGCCCAGCTGCATCAGATTTTGCCACCTATGTGTATATTATTTAGTCTGTGTGAAAGTTATAGAGTCTACAAGCTATGGTAAAAAAAAATTGAAAATTGATCAGGGCTCGTGTACTGAATGCCTGTCTCACTTCTTGAGACCCTAAAATTCCAGGACAGTACAAAAAAACCCCTTCATGACACATTTTTTGGAAAGCAGACAGTCCAATGTATTTAGCAAGAGGCATGGTGAATTTTTTGAAATTGTAATTTTTTGTCACAATTTTTTGGAAAATAAAGAAATTAAATAATTAAATAAACTTGTCATATTTCTCTCACACAGCATAGGCATACATAGAATGACAACCCAAAACACCTTCTTCTATGCCTTTGAAGTATGGGGATACCACAAGCACATGAGAGCCTTTTTCACAGTCAGCTACATAGAGGAGCCCAAAATCCAAGGATTTTAGGGGCATACATTACACAATAATTTCCTGACTACCAACTATCACATTTTGAAGGCCCTGGAGCACTAGGACAGTGGAAACTCCCATAAAATGACCACATTTTGGAAAGCAAACATTCCAAAGCATTGTCTAAGAGGCATTGGGAGTCTTTTGAAGATTTCATTTTTTTTGCCACAAATTTTTGGAAAATATGGAATGAAAATGAAAATGTATTTTTTTACACACATTTATCAATTAAATCAATTAATAAGACATTGTCCCACTAGGCCATTTATATATAGTGTCCGTGTAGGAATCGGATAAACACAATATATATATATACAGTATATATATTTATATAGTGTTATGTTTGCAGGGTGTAAACAAAAAAAAAAAACATATAATGAGAGAAAGAAGGAGGCTGCCATTGCTGAGCTTTCTTTCTCCCTTTGTTTCAATAGTTGAGTCTCTTACCTGGAACAAGTAGGTAGAACAAAATCCCTCTACAAGATTTTCCTCTGACTTCCATGATTTCAATATTTGGTTTGGACACCATTCACACCAGCGCGACTTGTCAGGCGACTTGTTAGCCTGACAAGTCGCGCTCCCTTGCGGTCCATTGACTGCTACAGGACCCGATCTAATAGGAGCGACACAAGTCGCTCCGACTTAGAAAAGGGTCCTGTACTACTTCGGGGCGACCTCGGAGCGACTTGCATAGACTTCTATTATGTGAAGTCCGTGCAAGTCGCTCAAGTGGGAATGCACAAGTCGCCCCCAAAGTAGTACAGAGTCGTGCCGCCCCAGTGTGAACCGAGCTTAAGTGTTTGGTTTGGGTAAGGGACTCAGCATGTTTAAGCATTGTCATGAATATTTAATTATGCTGAGAATCCCAGCAGCAAGACTCTATGGATTTCTACAGCCACAGAGCCAGTACAGTGCCATGAAAGACCATCGGCAGTAATTGCTGGCTGGGTGAACAGTCACGAATAGCTGCTTCCGCCGACAGTTTAATTGCACTGTACATGGTTATGCAGCCTTAAATGCAGGCAAGAGGCCTAGAATTTATTTCATGACAAGTTAACATTAGAATTCTCTCCATATTTCCCTGCATGCACCAGTTCCAATTCTTTTTTTCTAAGGTTGCTGTTGTGTGCATGACTGATTTTTAATTGGTGGCAGTCACAAGTTTGTGTAATTCCAACAGCCATTTTTACTGAATATTTAGTAGCTCCTCTAAATTGATTAAATCTGAAAACAGTTTGTGGGAGCAGATGGAGGCACAAAGACTGAAGAAAAGAGGAAGGGATAAATAAATGTACATAGTGTAGAAAATTAACATAAAACGTAAAAAATTGCAATTGGGGATTTAAAGATGATATCAAAGTGCTAAATAGATAATAGATGCAATTTTCAGGACCACACATTGGTATGGTGACTCTATGGGGTTGATTTACTAAAGGCAAAAAGACTGTGCACTTTGCAAAGTGCAGTTGCTTCAAAGTTTAGTAAATGAGGTAAGACTTTACTTTACAAAAAATACCCAATCACAAGCAACAAAAAAAAAAAATAATTTTTGCTTGCACATGATCGGATGATGGAAGTCAGCAGAGCTTTTGCTCATTTACTAAGCTTTGGAGCAACTACTATTGCAGAGTGCACAGTCTATTTGCCTTTAGTAAATCAACCCTTTTGTGAACCAAATTGAAAAAGGACCTTTGGTGGTCAGTGCCGACTTTATTTATGGTGAACGTTGCCTTGCTAATTCCTCTATACAAAGATATATAAAGATACTGAATACAGAAATCGTTTACAAATAATCAAAAGTTTAATCATATGTTCCTCATCACATCAATCTGCAGCAAACAACAATCAACGAAAGGCAAGTTCAAAAGTAATAATTTCACATTCCTTTGAAATATGGCGGACAACAAGTGCATCTGTTGCATTGTGCACTGTTAGAGGGTAAATCCCCCCAATGGTGACACAGAGGGCAAAAAAAAAAAAAAGCAAACAAAGGCTTTAACACTTCCCTTCTCTATCCAAAACAAAAAAATAAAGTGTTGGCTTTTCGAAAACTTAAAATGGAACTGTACAACTAATTTGCACTTACATTATTGTAATCCTCGACCATCCTTAAAGTGGAATGAAACGGAGCTATAATCACCTTTCCTCCAATGGTCCCATCCCTCACCAGCACTGGCATCTTCTTCTGTGTGCCAGCTTTCAGCAATATTCAGTGACCCGTGCAAGATAATGTCACTCCTACGCATGCGCAGGAGCTGGTCATCCCGGCCCACAGGGACAAGGACCGGCACTGTAAGATGAGCTGTGCAGGCGCAACTCATTTTACATGCTGGGGAATGCTGAGAGCAGGCAGGTATTTGTATTTTACTGTAGAAGAGACATTGCATGTCTGCAATAAAGAACCTGCCTGCTCGTAAGTAAAATACTTCTATAAAGTAGTATGAAACTCAAAAACAAAAATGTATTATATTGCATTTTACCTATTCCTAGATGTGGTGGCTGCATTACTTTTCTTGCTTTAGGCTTTTTTTTTTTTTTGGTTTATTTTAACTTAGAGACCTAATCAGTAAGTCTGTTATTTTTTTTATCTACAGACAAGATGGCTACCTTGGGCAGATTCCTGTTCATGGCTCTTCACGTGCACGTAGGAGATGTGCATGTGCTCATAGGTGCATGTTCGCACGCACGTATGCACATATCACTGCTATATACTCTATCAGGGGCCCCGAGTCAGAGGTGTAAGAGAGGCCTTCCTCATTGTATCAGGCTCTTCTATCAAGTATGTGACACTACCTTTAATGCAGAACTAAAGAGTGAATACTTACCCTTCCAACAGTCCTTTTTGGGTATTTTCTTCTAAATGTGCTGGTCTTCGGGCCTCTTCATTGGCTGGCGAGGGATAACATCACTCCATGCACATCATCCCAGCACTCAGGGACTGACCTGTCACTGTAAGCTGAGCTGCGCACGTTTACATCGCTGGAGAAGACAACGAGCAGTGCACGTCTCTTCTGCAATAAAAGTCTGCCTGCTGTTCAGTTCCACTTTAACAGATCAAACTGTCCAGCAAAAATGACAGTTGAGACAAACCATCTAAAATGGTCTGCTCTTATTCATTTATGTAAAACATTTATCTCCAAAGGAAAGAAATGGTGTCTGTAACTTCTTACAATAGAGATGAATTAACTGTTTCCCAAAACAGTTACATCTAAGGCATACCACGGGTTGCAGGAAAGAAATTTGCATGATTCCCTCATTAACATAAACAGTGCTGAATCAGCAATCAGGGGAATCAGCAATTGTCTGCTCATGGCGGGGAGTGGGGGAAGCCATCCCCGCTGGTAGAAGACAGTGGTAATCGCAAGAGAATCTGGCAGGCTGATTGTACCCAAGTTGATTGATTGATCAACTGGGTATATTCAGCCTGCCTAATTATGGTTCGAAAGGGGTTGATTTACTAAAACTGGAGAGTGCAGGTTTTTTGTCAAAGCTAAAGGCCCCTTTCACACGGGCTTTTCAATCAGGTCTGCCTGTCAATTTTTTTAGGCGGACCTGATCGGATACTCCATGTACTTCTATGGACATGGACACCCATTCCTATCCAATCCGATCCTGTCTGTGAAATCCAGATGGATGGAAACCCTATTTTCCATCAGTCTGGAGGATCGGATCACATGAAAACGTACAGGCGGTCTGTGTTCATCCTATCTCCCCATAGAGGAGAGCGGGGATCTGACAGGTTCGTCTCTGCAAAGTAAATCGATTCGCCGATCCCAGCTGAGCAAAACGGAGTTCACCGGGTGGAAAGCCCATGTAAAAGGACCCTAACTCAACAAGCTTAGGTTAGAAGCCAATTGGCTACTATCAGGGCTTTTTTTCAGCTGGAACTTGGTGGAACTCAGTTCCACCACCTCTGGCTTAGGCCAACGGCTCCCTGCTCACCACTATCACTTGTTAACACAGACATCCGTCTTCTGTATTTACCAGTGACAGCTTGTCTCCCAGTGGCTCCCACAGAGTGCAGAATGGGGACAAGGGAGAAGCAGGTGCCCAGGGTGCATTGTGGGTGACGACACCCCCACTGGATGATCTCATTGCAAATGAGAGAGGCAGAGCCACCTACAGTGTCCGGGAAGGTACTAGAACCAGATGGGGGCTTCATACAGCAACATAAGTAAGACATGTGAAAGATGGGGGGGGGGGGGTTTGCATGCAGAGGTTAGAGCTGAAGAGGGATGAAAGTGAGATGTGGATGGGGGATGTAGAGGCAAGCAGCTTAACTCTATATTCTGTTTGTAGCACATCCCCGAAACCTGCACATAATGCACTCCTGGTATTTAATGCCCCTTTAATACCCTCTAACTGTTAGTGCAATTGGACCATAACTACTCTTTGGTGTGGTTTGGAGGGTGTGGGGGGAGGCAGAATTTGGGGGGTCGTAATTGAGTTCCTGCACCTATTTTCTGAGAAAAAAAGCCCTGGCTACTATGCACAACTGCACCACATTTTGAACTCTCCAATTTCAGTAAATCAATCCCAAAGTGTGTTAATGGCAGAATAACCAGGTGAAAAAAGCCAAAAAAAGAAAACGAATTCAGTCACCACCTCATTAGAGAGAAAAGGTTGGGGTTTGAGAAGTTCCACTTTAAGGTCAGGCAGACAATGGTGTCAATCAGTAACTCCACTTGTTTGAAAAAAAAAAAAAAAGAAAAATAACGGCATGTTTTACTGATTTACTAAAATTACTGAAATGTTTCCATGGCGATTGGACAGAATGCCCTCAGAAATGTAAATTTCTACCATTTTTTCACAGCATTTCTCAGCAGGTATTCTCTATTCATTAGGACTGATCATGTGACTACAGAAGGCAGATCCTCCAATCAGTAAGGGGAACGCGGGGCTGCAATTGTAGCTAAACCCCTAGAAGTTAGAGTCCATATTGTATATAACAGACATGGAAAGAAGGGCTGTTGTTCCTTTTTAGCCGAAGGAGAGTTCTATTTTATATACCATATAACAATATGATAATGGTAAACTACAGCAATGTATGTGGTGACATGAGCATTTTTTTAAGAGCAGGATGGGTTCTGCAGCAACTTGCAGGTCCTTCTTTTATATCTGTTCATCCACAAGAATGTGAGCTTTGCTTTTTGTGTTTCCTTTGAAATGTATTGAAAAATGAAACTACAGCATGCTGCAGTTTTAATCCTTCAGGTTCTGCGTTTGTACATTGCGTACAATATAAATCACATTGAAATGCATTGGCCGTTTTCATTCCGCTTTCTTTTGTTTAATTTTATTTCTGTGACAACCAGGGGGATGGCATCTAAAAAAAGGAAATGTACGAAAGTCAGAATGGAAAGTGAATGAAAACGGAATGAAAATTTTTTAATTAAAATTTATAAGTATGTTAAAACAAATTCTGACTTAAGATTGATGGACAAAAAAAATAAAGGGTAAGTATATTTTTGTGGGGAAAAAATAGCAAATGAAAAAAATAATAAAGTGCATACAGGACAGTTGCTACACAAGCCATACTATAATTTAATATTAATATTAATTACCTTTCCTTTTAAATCAGTAGCGCTGTAATAGTTTTTTAAAATGCAATGCAATATTGCATCCTGGAGGCGTTCTGTACACAGATGGTGTATAGAACCTCCCCAGAAATGTAAATTCCTGATTGTGCGATAGGCTTACTGATTTGCCAGAAGTTTGCACAAACATATGAGATAGATTTTAGGCATCCTCTGCAACAGAAACTTTTTTTCCGGTAAGTTACTCTGAAAAAGTTATTTCACTTCTAAAGGGATTCAAGCAACTTTCGTTATTAGGACACTGCAAGTGCATCAGCTGATTAATAATGAAAAGGTCACTTCTATTCGGATTCACTCTGCACACATCAAACAGCTGTTTCCTCAGAACAGAAACAGGTTGACATCTGCAACAAAATTGGTTAAAATTCTTGCAATGTACATTGATCACCCAGAAGGGATTGTTTTCATTTTTCATCAAAAGTGGAGTTATTCTTTAACCGCTTGCCAACCGTATACACGGCAAATCGGCTCTCCTGCACTTCTGTGTTTGAGGCGTGCGCACGCCCCGCCAGTGGCCCGCTCCCGCTGGGATTAGACACAGTGAGAGCTGATTGGCAGGTACGGTGGACTAGATGTCCACCGCCACCCGCTGATGCTTTGGTACAGTGATAGAACGGCGGTCTGCCTATGTAAACAAGGAAGATCGCTGTTTTGTCACTAAAGAAGACATGGATCTTGTGTCTCTGCTAAGTAGAGACACCAATGCATGCCTTCTTCTAGTACAAACACCCCCCCCCCCCCCACAGTAGTAAAGCACTGGTCAGGCACACATTTAACCCTTTGCGAACACAGAAAAAACCCTCTGATGGGACTTTGAAGGGCATAACACTGATTATATATATATATATATATATATATATATATATATATATATATATATATATATAGAGAGAGAGAGAGAGTAAATATATATATATAAAAATTCTAATTTTACTTTTACAAAAAATCTAAAAAAATCAAGAACAATAATACAATCACATGTTAGAAAATATAGCGACTATTTGGAACATGACCCTGTTGGGACACAGAGGTCCCTACTGGACTTCAGAGACCCAAACTAACTATTTACAATTTGCACATTTAACCCTTTTGATCGCCCCTGATGTTAACCCCTTCCCTGCCAGTGTCATTTGTACAGTGACAGTGCATATTTTTTAGCACTGATCACTGTATTAGTGTTGCTGGTCCCCAAAAAGTGTCAAAAGTGTCAGTTAGAATCCCGACTGTCCACCGCAATATAGCAGTCCCACTATAAGTCACTGATCGTCGCCATTACTAGTAAAAAAAAAAAAAAAAAAATTCCAGCATAGTTTGTAGACGCTATAACTTTTGTGCAAACGAATTAAATATATGCTTATTGGGATTTTTGTTAACGAAATATATATAGCAGAATACATATTGGCCTAAATTGATGAAGAAATTAGATTTTTTTTACATTTTTTTATTTCATGTGTTTTATAGCATAAAATAAAAAAATATATATTTTTATTCAAAATTGTCTGTATTTTTTTGTTTATAGCCCAAAAAATAAAAAATGCAGACTATAATAAGGCAAGGTTCCTTAATATATATTCTGAACATACTTCATTCAGAGTTCTGTGCAGCAGCTGAGACATCATTGTGGCTTGGCTATTGAAACACATGAAGCCTGCGAACCAGGAAGAAAGACTGGGTGAAGATGGAAGCCCCGATAACGGTGACAGCATGCCATTGGAGAGCTTTGTTTTAAGGTAAGTCTGTCCTAATGTGCTAGTATGATGTGCATATTAGCGCGTTATGACATTATCTTGCAGGGTCCCAGTTTTTTTATTTATTTTTTTACAGTTAACCACCACTTTAATTGCTAATCAAAAATCAATGAGTCATTTAGCCAAGGACAATAAGACTCATACGTAATGGCCCAGAAGGCTGGAGAACATAGATAGTTTTCTAAAGTCAGGCTTGGGTCACACGGGAGGCCGCGAGCCCTCTTGACCTTCTTCCTGAGCAGGGAGATGAAGCTTCTCAAGACTGTACATGTGCAATGTGGTTATCATTTCAGGGTTAAAACAGGCAGTGCAGAGACAACATATCTTTTCCTCACAACCTGTCAAGACCCTCTGAAAAGTGATCCACAGTGGATTGCTTTTCACATCTGCAACTATGGTATCTGCAGGATGGATGATGCACTTTGTTTTGTGAGGGTTTTTTTTTGTAACTATTTTAGTAAATACATGTATGTTGTACACAATGGGGATGATTTACTAAAACTGGAGAGTGCAAAATCTGGTGCAGCTGTGCATGGTAGCCAATTATCTTTTAAATTTAGCTTGTTTAATTAGGCTTTGGCAAAAAAAACTTGGAGCCAATTACTGGCGATGGCACCGTCCAAATTGGTGCAACGCCATTTTTGCGGCGCCGCACCGATTCCCAAAAGTAGTTTCTGTACTACTTCTGGCGATTTGGGGGGGGGGGGGGGGAGGGGGACGCACAGGAACCCACACAGATGTTTGTGAAATCGCCCCCAAAGTTGGACTGAAATGCCGGCTTGAAATTGTGCGAGTTCAACTGAACTCGCATGATTTCAAAACGGCCTCCGTGTGACGTGAGCGGAAGCTGATTGTTTTTTATGCAGAGCTGCATCAGATTTTTCACTCTCCAGTTGTAGTGAATCAACCCCAATGAGTCTGTCCTCTTCTGCATCTCTCTAATACTGGATCCATAAAGGACATTCACAGAAGGCCTCATTCTGCCTCTAAGCTGATTTAATTAGGAGCATATAGACCTTCTTTTTGCTAGAGGGTCATATACATTTGGTGAGTACGTGTGGCCACTGGGGGTTTCTATGAACAGTGGATGAAGCACTAATTTAGCAAAGAGTGATTTATTGAGCACCCTGTTTTTTTTTTTTCTTTTTTTGCAGCACTATCTAATTTGCTGTCATTGATGGCTGGACATTTATGAATTGCACATGTACAATGTACATTTAATACCTGTACACTTATTTATTTATTAATGTGATGGTTTAAACCTGCCTATTTTATATTTGATGAATTGCACATTTATTTGTGAACTGGTAAGCAATTTCAGGCATGAAGGTTTATTAAATTGATTAATATGTGACATTCATTGGGATACATTTATTAACTTCAAGCACCTTTGATATGTCAATTTGATATTGTGACAGGAAGTCAGGTAAATCTGGGAATGTAGTCACAGGAAGGAGATACATTCCCACCTGCTTTGAAAAGTTCACTGATACTATAGGGTGTTGGCTGCAAAAAGAGCCAGCAGGAAGTTGAAAACCATTCAGCTGTTCAGAATGAGGAGATCAAGGCCTCTATAATTTGTTCAGAGAAAGTCCTATTGATTGCTGCCTCCTGTCGCCGTGTGGGCTGGGAGAGGAAGGCAGACAAACGGCTGCATCCTGACGCCATGTGGGTAGAGGACAGTCCTGTGTGCCCCCTGAAAGCTGAGTGAGCATGGGGAAGACCTCCTGAAGCGGTGTGCGCTCAGGAGGGTAAAAACGAGTGAAGACGTCTCAAAGGTGAGAAGACGAAGTGTTTCTGTGTGAAAGAAAACAAAGGGACATGTTCAATGGACAATGTTTGTGCTGTGTGAAAAGCAAACAAATGGACATTTGAGTGTCTGCTGTAGGATCAGCAGTGTCGGCCCAACAGTAGGTTGGGAAGACTTCTTAGGTAGGTTCCAGCGTGAGAAGGTAGCCGCCCACAGAGGCAAGGATTTATTTTGTGTTTTATTTTATTTTGATGTTTTGCTGCATGCACTTGTTAAAACAAATTGGAAGAATAAACCATAAACCTGTTGTTTGCAAGCACTTTTGGGCTATTTCTCTGTGAAAACGCACCCCCAAAGGGGTCATCCACGCCTACCACCGAGCTAATCCCTTACATATGGTGGAGGATGCGGGCATAAGCAGAGATCCCTGCAAGGAAGTGCAAATGTTTGATGAACTTTGTCTGGTGCATGAGATTGCACAATCTATGTGTGCAGGAGAGAAGATCCTGACAGAAAAAAAAAAAGTGTTTTAAAGAGACAGCGGTCTCAAAATTATTTGATGAACTTTGTTGTGTCTGGTGCAAGTGACTGCACAAACTGTGTGTGCAGGAAAAGAGATCTTGCAAGAGAGAGAAAAACTACATGTGTTAAAGAGACAGTGGTCTGAAATTTTTTGCTGGACTGTGAAAAATTTGTTTGTGGAGTTATTGAAGATGGGGCGTTCAAAACGCCTGAAGAATGCAAAGATAGATGAAATGAGAGACCGGATTCTATGGATGGAGGGGATGTTACCGTCTGAACCAGCCCCATCCATGCCTAAAGAGAGTATACTAAAGAGGAAGGTTGTTGTCCCTAGCAACACTGATGAAACTGCTATGGAGACGCAGTGTGCTCAGATGAAAAGTAAGCTCAAAATGGAGGAGATGTTGAAACAACTGATTATATCAAATACAGCACAACAGCAGGCAAATGCAGCTCAACAGCAGGCAAATGCGGATTTTCAGCGGAGCTTTGCAGCTCAACAAAAGGCTCATCAAGAGAGCATGGCAGGCTGGAAACAGAGACGCCAGCAGCCAATGGAGGCCATCGGTTTGGAAGAAACCGAGTATGTGTGCAGGGCTGAGTTGGATGCCTTGCAACGGAAAATGGAAGAAAAGGAACAAGCCTTGGAATTGCTTAAAATGGAGCATAGAAACTTGCAGGAAATGAATGAACTACTCAAGTCTCATGTGTTACAGTGGGAAGAATCCACTGCTCTTCTTTTGGTCGAGTTGCAAAAACGCAGAGAGACTATAATGGAGAAAGATACCATCCTCATGGAAAAGGAAAGTGAAATTCAGACTTTGCAGAAGCAAAGTATGGCTGATATGTTGGAGTTGCGTAATCAGCTGGAAAAAAGTCTTCAGTGTTTGGAAGTTACAAAAATAGACCTGCAGGAGTCGCAGGAACAGAATGTCGCTCTGAAAGCGACATTGTCTCTCAGCGACAAAGAGAAAAGTGAAAGAGAGGCTAAATTACTGAGTACTGTGTATGAGCTCACTACTTTGAGCAATGTGGTAGATGAATTACGTGCAGACTGTGAAAGTTGGAAAGGTGAAGCCCAACGTTTCCAGCAGCAGTTAAAGGAGAAAGAAGCCTGTGTGGCAGAATTACAGTCTCATTCCCAGAAGCTAGCCAATGAGGTGAAAGCTCTTATGCAGGGAAAAGGAGATTGTGAACATAAGAGGGAAAAAGTAGAGGCACAGCTTCTGGAATCGCAAGTGAAGGTGTCAGAAGGTGACCGATTGTGTGCTAAGCTGTCAGAGAAGGCAAACCGACTGCAGGTTGAGTTGGACAATGTTACAAATCAGCTTTCTCAAGCAGACAGCAAATCTAGAGAAATTGCGGAAGATTTTTCTATCTTGGAATCGCAGCTGCAAGACACGCAGGAACTCTTACAGGAAGAGAGGTGTCAAAGGCTGAGTTTTAGCACAAAGCTCAAACAAATGGAAGATGAGAAAAATGGCTTCCTGGAACAATTAAAAGAGGAGGCGGAAGCAAAGAAAAACCTATCAGAGCAAGTCGCAACATTGCAAGCTCAGATAGCGGATATGAAAAAACGCATGGAAGAAAGCGTTGGTTCATTACAGTGTGTTGAAGATGTGAAAAAGAAGTTTGATCAGATGCTTGGTGAAGAGAAGACTGTGTCTGCAAAATATGCAGAAGAACGCGCACGTGAAGAAACGGAGGTGCGTGATAACGAGAGCAAAGCCCTGTTCTTGGCTCGCTCTTTGGAGGAAGCTCTAGAGTGTAAGGCTGAACTAGAAAGAGTTAACCAACAGCTGTGTACAGAAATGGAAGATTTGGTCCGCTCCAAGGATGATGTTGTGAAAAGCGTTCAGGAGCTAGAAAAGTCTAAACGAGCCTTAGAACAGCAAGTAGAAGAGATGAAGATTCCGTTGCAGGAACTGGAAGAGGAATTACAGGCAACAGAGGATCTGTCCCAAAGAGGGGATAGTGTGCCTGATGCAGTTTTTAAAAGGATCAGTGTTTTGGGGTCTGTCCTGAGTGAGCCTCAGAAATGTGATGACATGTGGCTTGAATCACCCCTGTGGAATAAACCGTTCCTTCAAAAACTTCAGCAAACAAAGGAGCTGTGTAAGAAATGTGATGTTTTCTCAGTTCAGGCTGAAAACCTAGTGGAGAAAACTAAAGCGGAGAAAACTAAAGCAAGTGATATAAATCTGGGAGAAAAAAGCAAACGCCACCTAGTGGAGAAAACTAAGGCTGTTGATGAAAACGTGAAGCAAATTAAGTTCAAGTGCCTTTCAGGGAATATTTCCAAAATGGAACTGGTGAAAGACAGGTGGCAGAAATTTGATCGTGATCTTGAGATACATTCCATGTGGAATTCAGATAGAGAAAAGGAACTAGGTGACCTTGAGCGGTCAAATAGTTCAGCAGAAAGTGCATTGAAGAAACCTGTAAAAGAATGTGTTGCAGTTCCATGCTTCTTCACTGATGCAGAGAGGAGGTCTATAATGGATACCACCCAGATCGCTGGGTTCAACTGTGTTGTTGCCTTTGACCCCTATGTTGGTGGAAGGAAAGTTGATGATGTTCTGGTTGGCTACTTCTGTGAAGAGTTTGGCAAGAAATATAAACTGAATATCAAATCAAATAGTAGGCCTTTACTGCGACTCGCTCAGGAGGGCGAAAAGTTTAAGAAGTTGATGAGTGCAAATGCTTCAGATCTGCCTATGAATATGAAATGTTTGAATGATATTGATATCTCTGGGAAAAGGAACAGGGGTCACTTTGAAGAAATGTGTGACAGCCTGTTGTCTCAATTGGAAAATCCTCTGCACAGCATCTTAGAGCAAGCAAAGCTCAAGAAGGAAGATCATTCCCTTTTACAACAAAAAGTCAATGATTGTGTACAGCTGTATGGAGAGGCAACTCAAGTCACAGAGGGATGTCAAGAGTCCCTACTTGGAACAAAGCTTAGTGAAGCAAAGGTTCTCAAAGTTTTGTGGAAAACATTTATGGATTGCAGAGAGAGGCGTCTTAAGAATGTTGAAGACCTTAAGACTAGCCCAATTGAGTTGCCTATGGATCACGGTCCTCCATGGTGGATTGGACAGACGGTTATGAGGGACAAGCTGTCTGACATTTATGAGAAAGCTGTCAATGAAGATGACAGAAACGAGAAGGAGCAAAATTATGCCAAAAATGCAGTTGAAGAATGTGTATATGAGATGAGAGACAAACTGTGTGGCATTTATGAGAAATCTGTCAGTGAAGATGACAGAAACAGTTTCATCCGGAAGCTTGAGGATAATAGGAGGCTTATCAGTGAGTCAGCAGTGCCTGACACATGCGTGCCTGGAAATATGTGTCCCAACCCTAGGGTTGAAACAAGAGGGGGGGGTATGTGACAGGAAGTCAGGTAAATCTGGGAATGTAGTCACAGGAAGGAGATACATTCCCACCTGCTTTGAAAAGTTCACTGATACTATAGGGTGTTGGCTGCAAAAAGAGCCAGCAGGAAGTTGAAAACCATTCAGCTGTTCAGAATGAGGAGATCAAGGCCTCTATAATTTGTTCAGAGAAAGTCCTATTGATTGCTGCCTCCTGTCGCCGTGTGGGCTGGGAGAGGAAGGCAGACAAACGGCTGCATCCTGACGCCATGTGGGTAGAGGACAGTCCTGTGTGCCCCCTGAAAGCTGAGTGAGCATGGGGAAGACCTCCTGAAGCGGTGTGCGCTCAGGAGGGTAAAAACGAGTGAAGACGTCTCAAAGGTGAGAAGACGAAGTGTTTCTGTGTGAAAGAAAACAAAGGGACATGTTCAATGGACAATGTTTGTGCTGTGTGAAAAGCAAAAATATGGACATTTGAGTGTCTGCTGTAGGATCAGCAGTGTCGGCCCAACAGTAGGTTGGGAAGACTTCTTAGGTAGGTTCCAGCGTGAGAAGGTAGCCGCCCACAGAGGCAAGGATTTATTTTGTGTTTTATTTTATTTTGATGTTTTGCTGCATGCACTTGTTAAAACAAATTGGAAGAATAAACCATAAACCTGTTGTTTGCAAGCACTTTTGGGCTATTTCTCTGTGAAAACGCACCCCCAAAGGGGTCATCCACGCCTACCACCGAGCTAATCCCTTACAATATCTATTGGTGGTTTTGTATCTTTGTTGCTGCATTTGTTTTTATTTTATAATTCACATGTTTTGCCACAGGTTACTGCAAAGTGATGTGAGATTGAGCCATAAATATAACTTGAGTGAGCAAATGCAGATGGTGAATGTACTATACAGTATACCTCCAGCAAAAAATGAAGAATTGAATGATCATGATCAGTGTCTTTATTAAAGACATATGAACACAAAAGTCAGTGAGTATGTTGATGTATAGTAATGTCATAATCAGGAAGTATGTGGACTTGTAGTGACTGATTTCATTAGCTATTTCATCAGAACCATCAGAGCCATTTTTGCAGCAGCAATGCCACAAAACCTGAACTTTTGGGCTCATGCACACAGGTACTTTGAGCATAAGATGTAAAATGGGGGTGTATTTCTGCGCCAGGATAACACAGCCACTGTGTACAACCGCCCATAGTAATTAATGGCTGTATGAAACTGTAGGCGGGTTTGCCCTGTTACCTAAAGTGGTTGTCAACCTCAGTCATGAAATCTGAACAAAGCACATACTGTGTATCTGTAGTGTTTACTTGTCTTTCTCCAAAGCTCTAAGTGTTGTTTCTCTCTGGTGCTTAGTTCCTCTTTTATCAGCATGAGTCACTTCTGACAAGTTTTCCCTGCACATGAGATACATTTGTGACAGGTAGGAGAGCTCAGCATGCAGCTTGTCTATTCAGAACACAGCTTTCTATCCTTCCTTCAGCCCTGTGCCTTGCCTGAAGGGGGTGTGTCTCTTTCCTCCAATCAGATTTCACACACTGTAACTGCAGCTCTCCACCCCCTCCTCTTTGATACTGACAGGTGAAGAAGGATTTTATCACAATTCACCACTTTTGAATGGCTGTAGAGAAGAGAAGACTGTAGATAAACAAGTAAAACGTATGTACTGCAAAATGACGTACCTGTACGCCGCTTCGCAGGACTGCTAGCGGGGTACACATGCGTGCGCGCCCATTGGCCACATGGGGAGCCAATCAGCGGGTCCGGCGGCCACGATTGCTGCCGGGCACCCACTCGCTCCCCATGGAGACAGAACATCGGCCTGCCATTGTAAACATGGCAGCCCGCTGTTCTGTCAGTTAAGAACACAGGTCTTTGTGTTCATGCAGCAAGCCCATCCCCCACACAGTTAGAAATCCCCACCTATGGTCATATTTAACCCTTTTATTGCCCCTGGTGTTAACCACTTTTCTGCCAGTGTCATTAGTACAGTAACAGTGCATATTTTTAACACTGGTCCCCCTAAAAGTGTCAAAAATGTCAGTTAGATGTCTGTTCTATCCACCACAATGCCGCAGTCCCGCTACAAATCGCTGAACGCCACCATTACTAGTAAAAAAAAAAAAAAATTACATAAATCTTTCCCCTAGTTTGTAGATGCGATAACCTTTGTGCAAACCAATCAATACACGCTTATTGGGATTTTTTTTTACCAAAAATATGTGGCAGAATACAAATTGGTCTAAAATGATGAAAAAATTAGATTTTTAATTTTTTTTTTAATTGGGAATGTTATATAGCAGAAAGTAAAAAATATTGTTTTCTTTTTCAGAACTGTCGCTCTTTTTTTGCTTATAGCGCAAAAAATAAAAATTGCAGAGGTGATCAAATAACACCAAAAGAAAGCTCTATTTGTGTGTAAAAAGGACATCATTTCTTTTTTTTTTTTTGGTACAGTGTTGCACGACTGCACAATTGTCAGTTAAAGTAACGCAATGCCGTATTGCAAAAAATGGCCTGGCCATTAAGGGGGTAAATACTTCCAGTCCAGAAGTGGTTAAATAAACACATATAGGTGTACAGCTTTACGCAAGTGCAAATTTAAGCAATTGCTTATGTAAACTTGCCTACAAAAGTTACCCTGGGTGCAAAAATATGCCCGGGCCCATGTGCATGAGCTTTATAGTCGCAACTATAAATTCTTTGTTTGGAGAGAAGTAAACAAGGCTCATGAAGAGAAGCACCCTATTCCTACCGTGAAGCATGGAGGCTGATCACTGCTGTTTTGGGGTAGTGCAAGAAACACAGAGAATAAAGTCAAAATTGATGACAATTATCATATTATCAAAAATACTAAATTAAAATTGGCATTCCTCAGCCTAGAAGCTGTGCATTGGGTGCACTTGGATTTTTCAAAAAGAGAATGATTTTCAAGATAAAGCGACCCTTCATTGGTCCACATCTTACAAATTCTGCTATAAAACCTAAGAGCACAGATAAATATTATATTATATTTTACACATACACATCTCTCTCCTGCCTCGTGTATGTATGGTTAGATATGTTTGGAGGTCAAATTGCACTGAACATCACCCCAAAAACACCTTACAATAGTGAAGTTTGGAGGTGGGAACATCATGGTGTGGGGCAGTTTTTCAGCATACAGTACTGGCAAACATCATATCATTAAAGGAAGGATGAATGTAAAAATGTACCAAGACATTCTCAATAAAAATCTCTGCCATCCACCAGGATGATGAAGATGAAACGAGGGTGGATATATTTTAGCAAGACAATGAACCAAAACACAAACTCTCCAATCACCTGACTTGAATCCAATAGAAAATCTATAGAAAGAACTAAAGTTCACAGTTCAAAGAGGCCAATGTAATGTTGAAAACTTTGAAGATTTGAAGACTGTGTGGAAGAATGGGCGGAAATCACACCTGGGCAATGCATGCGACTAGTTTCTCCATACAGAGGCATCTTGAAGCTTTCATTACCAACAAAGGGTTTTGTACCAAATATTAAATACATATCAGTCAGCGTTTTCAATCCTTTTTCCCTGTGCCATTCTATTTTATTACACGTGTATGGGTTGTTGTCGACATGGTGAAAATTTCATGTCAATAGCACCTTTAGAAATATATTTACCTAGAAAAATGGTGAAAAAATACTTATTTTACCCGATATATATATATATATATATATATATATAAACTGTATGTAGCACCCTCCTATATATGTGCTAAGATTCATTAGATTTCGTGCTGGCTCACTTTGTTCAGTGGAGCTGGGTGTGTTTTGATAGGTAAATTTAGCTTGCCTCACTGTAACCAGTATGGCTGTAATTATTGTTGTGATAGATAAAATTAGTTTTGCTGACTGTAGCCAGTGCAGCTAATAAATTAGGCCAGTTCAGTGTTCTCTGCTGCTGCCAGTCTGATAGCTCCCTCTGCTTTCCAGAGAGCTGTGAGAATTATCTGGAACATTGGTATGGAGCTATGCAGGTGGCAGTATGAATATTTATGCAGTACTGGCCAATCCCAGGGAGCAGGGCCCTGAAGGCATGCTGGGAGTTTGTATAAACTCTCTGAGTACACTGATCTTTGGGTCTTTTTCTGCAGAGGATCAGTCGAGCATTGAGGGCCGGCCATGTGCTTGTTGTTCATGAGGTCTCAGGTTGGTGACCTGAGGGCCTGAATGCTGAAGCTACTGGGAGCTGACTAAAAGATTGTCTGCTGAAGATCTAGTCTGCTATCAGTGGAGGAAGGTGTCGCTTGGAAGGAGGGAACCAACTTTTCCTGGATATTTTGTGAGTACAGACTGCTGTGAGAGATCTTAGAGACTTTCGGCTGTTGCCACACCTCTTGTGCCAGAAGGTCAGCTGTGTTTTGCTAAAGGGGACATCGGCTGGCATCCTGAAAAGCTTAGTTTATCTAATTCCTTGTGATGGAACTATGCTTTTATTGCTCTAAAGAAAGAAGCTTGTGTGCTGTAACTGCTTCCACTACAGAGGAGCTCAGTCTATCTAGTTCTTTGTGAAGGGACTCGGTTCTTGGTGCTCTAAAGAAAGAACCCAGCTTCAGCTCTGCATTTAACTGTTTCTACTTCAAGCCAAGTCCATAGTTTGCTATATGCAAGGACTTCTCCTTTAGCTTGAGTGCCCATTCACACTACCGCGACTTGTCAGGCGACTGGTCAGCCTGACAAGTCGCAGACCATGCACTGCTACGGGAACCGTTCTAATAGGAGCGACTCAAGCCGCTCTGACTTAGAAAGTAGTTCCTGTACTACTTCGGGACGACACCTGAGCGACTTGCATTGACATTCATTATATGAAGTACGCGCAAGTCGCGCCGAAGTCGCGGTGCACGCGACTTCACAGGTCGCCCCCAAAGTCTCAGCACAGAGAGTGGAGACGAACCTGTCATCCCCCTGCTCAGTGGGGATCAATCCCCGCTGAGCAAAACAGAGTCCGCCAGGCAGAAAGCCCATGTGAAAGGACCCTAAATTGATTATCTCAACAGATTCTCAGTAACAATTCCAATTGAACTGTCTGACACAGGGATAGCAATTTGAGGAAAATATTGCATTTTGTTTATCAACATGAAAATATAGCCAAAAAAAAAAAAAGAAAAAAAACCCTAAAATAAGTTTTATATTTTATACAGAGTATATACTGTATCTCCACAAAAGCTGTAAAAAAATGTACTTGCTGGATTCACACTGTGGTTTTCTTTTGCAAACAGCTAATATGCTGAATGATTTTTTTTCTGCAGATGCTAAGGGCAGAGGGCACTTAAATGAACACAAACAATACTATTTTGGAATTGGTTCAACTATCAATGAATATAGTGTTTCCTGATAAAATGCTAATGGGATTTTTTTTAAAAGAAATGAGCTTTATAAGGTAGTGAAAAAGCTTTGTGAATCAACTGTTTAAGGTTCGCAGGTAGGTATTCAAATCAAAATCACTGAAACGTATCCAGCTTTAATGAATTAAGTGTTACTATCACACATGATAACACTGGATATGCTTATTTCAGTGTATTGTATGCAATAACCCAACTTAATGAATCAGGCCCTTAATAGGATTTGAAAGAAGTATGTAAAGAGCTACTCCCTTCTTCATACTTGTCTTTACTCGATGTAGCTAAAAATTACCCAAGATTGATTATGAAATGGTCTGCAATTGATTGCAATTTTTGAAACAATGTCAGCATATTGGATGAACTTCAGGTTTTATAATTAATCAACAGAGGTTGTAAGCTCATTTGTGAACATCAACTGGTCTTTTATTTCAGGTGAAGAGCTGTCAAAGCCAAATTTTCACCACTTGATCCAGTTATCACATAATTGTTAGTGGAACTCCTCCCTCCCCCTTCCACTAGAATCACCTGCTTTACACAGAACATTTTCTTCTCAGATTGTCTTTACAATATTCTGACTGTATATTAAAGTGGTTGTAACTCTAAAAAAAATAATAAAAATAATTGGATCCTGTTCCTTTAACCTCCCTGGCGGTATGATTATGTCTGGAATTACATACCAAAAGCGGTACAATTCTTTTCATGGAAATTTGGCGTTATGTATTATAGGCCTACAATTCTTAGTAATTACTGACTTAAACCTGACCAAAACAAGACTCTAGTAGACATCCCAGATGTGATAAATTTGAAACACAAATGCATGAATTATAATCGAATCAATAATATTATTTTATTATTTAATATATAATATATATAATAAAATTATATTATTGATTAGATTATAATTCATGCATTATATATTATATATAGATATATATGTGTGTGTGTGTGTATATATATATATATATATACACACACACATATATATATATATATATATATATATATATATATATATATATATATATATATATATATATATAATATATAACGCATGGATTATAATTGAATCAATAATATAATTTTTTATATATATATATATATATATATATATATATATATATATATATATATGTGTGTGTGTGTGTGCATATTATATATATATATATATATATATATATATATATATGCATATATATATATATATATGCATATATATATATATATATATATATGCATATATATATATATATATATATATATATATATATGCATGCACATATATATATATATATATATATATATATATATATATATATATGCATATATATATATATATATATATATATATATATATATATATATGCATATATATATGCATATATATATATATAATATAATATAAAGTGTGTTTTGTGCAACGTTTTTTTTTTTTTTTTTTGAATTTCCCTCCCTAGTTCCGCTTCCATGCAGCATTGCTGCTGCAGGGAACGGAACTAGGAAGTGATCGTACCGACGGAGGGACGGAGGAGCGGCGGGACTCTCGGCTGGCGGTCACAGCAATGAGAGATCATCGCTGGATCGCCAGGATAAGGTAAGAGAAGCTCCGCTGCGCTCTCTGACTCGGGGTTACCGATCCTGCAATGAAAAATCAACCCCGAGTCACGCTCGGGATTACCGCTAAGGTGGTTAAAGCATGAATAACAGCACAGAATTTGTGCTGTGGATTTTGTCCATTTCTATTATCTAAAATACCTGTCTGATCCTGCCTGGTGCTGATTTAACTTTTGTAGACTGACCATGTTTACCATGGCTGCTGAGCCCCTGATACCGTGGTCAGTTTATGTGCCTCCATCATGCGCTGTCTCTCCTCTCCCCCCTCTCCCTGCCTGTCAGCTAGAGTCAGTGCCCGCCCCTCCCCTCCCCTCCCCTCCTGCTGCTAAAATAACTTTGTATACTTTATAGATTCCCCTATGTTCTATGAAGTTAGGTGCCCGGTGTATGTTCTACATAAAAAATATGTTGCTGTATACCTTATTTCAGAGCGCAGTTTGTCGCTCACGTGACTGCCCACCTCTCTCCTCCCCTCCTTCCAAGCTGATGTCAGCGAGAGATTCTCAGCCCCTCCTGCTATACTTCTCAGATCAGGAGAGAAGAGCGGCGGGCGGTTATGTGAGGGCAGCGTTTCGCCCTGAAATAAGGTATAGAGCAACATATTTTTTATATAGAACATACACTGGGCCACATAACATCATGGAACATAGGGAAATCTGTAAAGTCTTTACAGCCACTTTAAGCCAATATAAGATGATTGTATTTCTTCTTCAGATGGGAATAAAATGAGAAGTCAATAACAATACAAGGAATAGTATACTCATTGAGGTCAATTTACTAACAGAAGCTAGGCTATTCACTTTGCAAGGGAATTTTCCCTAATGGTTAGTGAATGTGGTGAAATTTCACTTTGCAAAGAATACCCAATCACATGCATAGAAAAAAAAATGCTTGCACTTGTTTGGACCATCAAAGTCAGCAGGGCTTTACCTCATTCACTAAGCTCTGGGGAAAATGTCCTTGCTGCAATTTCAGTTAAAAGTCTATATCTCTTTAGTATCTTAAGCCTATTTTCCATAAATCTGGACCAGAGTCCTGTAAAACGCAGTCAGTATAAAATCCTACAGCAAAAGCTGTATATGGCTAGCTGCAGTAAGACTTATGAAAATGGTTGAGAAGCTGGGAGTAATTGTTCCTTATGTGTGATGGGGAGGAGCTTTGCTTCTAATGAAAGATTTGAATGTACTGGTGACCTAATAGTGAAGTGGACATCATTGGCAGCATGTTGTAGTATGAATGTATGAAGCAGTGACAGTTTGTTGCTGCCAATTATACATAGTCTAACCTAAGGAGCTATGGTTGAAGTGTACTCACCGAGACTTGGGTGCAATATGCTGTGCTGCCTTGATGCTCAGGAAGATGATAGGGATAAGGAGGATGGTGCACCAACCAAGGCAGAACCAAAAGCCATTCTAGAACAAACATAAGACTTTTTAGAACATCCATATGATCACGGGAATATCAAGTACATCTGTCAAGAGAGAATAGTGTGAGCTGTGATTACTCACTTATTCCCTGGATGCCTCTAGCTAAGTAATTTGAGCAACAGATCTGGAACAAGCATAGAGTAAGTAAAGTAGGTACTCTTGATCTGAACACTTGTTCTGAGTCCGAGACTCAAAGCCTTAAGGAATATGTTATCCCAACATTTCATATTCCCAATATGTACCTGCTGTACCATGCACTTTTATGAAAATGTATCCTGTTCTCTTTTTATTGCTTCCTTTGTATGAAATACCTTATGTTCCTGCCAGTCCCTCTGCTTTCCTATTACAAACTGACCTAGGCATGAAAGCACAGTGTGGTCAATTTTCTGGCAGCACTGGAAACACAGCCTGCTCTCCTCTAATGATCAGACTTGTGCTGACACTCCCCCTCCGAATAGCTATTCTGGGAAGTCCAGTGTGATGCTGTTTCTCCCCCTTCCTAGCTCTCTGAGCTCCTTATGCAGCTGAGAAGAGAGGTATATGATCACTTACAAAAAAAAGGGATAAAAGTTTTTTATAATGTTTTCTATATGTACGCACAAATGTTTTGCCTTTTATTTCCATTTTATACTAAATGGGTTGTTTTACAAGGTGAGGGTTTACATATAATTTAAGGTCACCCAGTACTATTCAGATGCATGATAAACTTTAGAGCAGAGCTAAACTTACCTTTTCATCAATGGTCCCCATCCCTCGGTGGACCATTGATGTAAACTTACCTTTCCATCAATGGTCCCCTTCCCTCAGTGGAGCTGGCATCTTCTTCTGAGTGCTGGTCTTCGTCATTTGCTGGTGCAGGATGGCACAACGTATGTGCAGAAGTTTGTCATCTCGACACAAAGGGACTGTGCCGGTGCTGTAAGCTGAGCTCTGCATGCGCAGCCCAGTTTACTTGCCAGAGAACGCTGCAAGAAGGCAAGTAGGCGCATCTTATTACAGAAGAGACATTACATGTGTCTTCTGCAATAAAAAGCCTGCCTGCTTGCAGTTTGTGGCAGTGGAACTTTAGTTCCGCTTTAATGGTGGTGCCACTGGCTGCTCATAGTTACCTGCCCTTCCCTACCCCTCTCTGCATTCCTACCTCTGTTCAGCTAACAAGAGTAAAGAAAGTGAGTCAAGTCATGACTGGTAGCTTACACGGGTCTGAGGACTCTCTCTCACACCCCCATGTGATATACCTAAGCAGCCAATCACTACACACTGGCATTGTCATGTGGGAGAAAGGGGTATGAATCACAAGCTTCCTATGTTCTCTTTACTTTCAGCAGCTGAAAAGTGTGTTAGGGATCATTGTGTAAGAAGAGCCCATCATTGTTTATATATATATGAGGGAGTATTAGAAATTAACTATTATTGTTGGTGTTTTTTTCCTTTTTTCAGCCCTTTCTCAGCCAGTCTTGTACAGACTTTCCTTCCTTCCACGGTTCCCTGAGGCTGATTTACAGTATAAAAACAGAAAGAAAACTGCATGTGCTGCTCAGTTCAGCCAATCAGATTTTGTATTGTACAAGTTTGAAAAAAAAATTCTCTATCCTTTTAAGATTGTTTTAATTTTGTAATTTTGTTCATACAAATGTATGAACACTCTTTTATTTTTAACCCTCTTTCATGTCTAGACCTTTCTCTGCTAAAAATGTAATGTAAGACACACATTCCCATGTGCATGGCACTGCAAGCAGCAAGTCAAATTTTCTGCACTGCTCATGTGCTAACAATGAACAGGCCTATAGGAAGAGAGAGCAGATGAGCTTATCAGTCTGTTGCTCCTCCCTTTACTGTTCACTGTCCAGCCAATGGCTGGGGGTGGTTTCAAGACCTGTAAATTTTACTTAACCGCAACAGAGAAAAATCAAGTCTCCTGCTTTGCCAGACAGGGCTGTGTTGTGTGGCAGGGCTTTGTAAATAGCAACGAATAAGCAGGTGGTGTGAAACGCGTCTGCTATCTAGTCTGTCTTGTATACATATTCGATGTTGGACCTTTGATTTAAAAAAATAAACTCAATTTTCCAAGTTCCTGGGACTGGAAGTGCCGCTTTCTTTTCTACATATAAGGGCTTTGTAAATCCCAGGACTGGTTGGAGAGATATGCAAATCCATTGGTAGGTAAAACAACTCCCTTATCTGTATTTCATCTGTGTATTCGGCTGTTTTCCTGGAGTGCAGATTTAACCAGGTTGTGTCAGGTGTAAAGTGTACACAATGGAGCACTTACATCCTACTAGGATTGTTATATTTTTATGAAGTCACTTGGATCACTTTTTTGCACTCTACTCACCCAGGGGTTGGCCACATTATCGCAGACAATCACACGGGCATTGTCAAGTGTTGCAGGCACTGAGCGGCAGGAGGCAATGTTCTGTGTAATCTGGAACAAAAATGAACACGCTCTGACTGGCAGGAACAAATTAAATTAATTATGCTTGATAAAATAAAGTCTGATGAGCAAGTCAAGGTCTGACCCTTGGGCCCTTTCATGGACCGCTAGATAAACTCTATTGGATACAAAGACTCCCCACCTTGTTAAATATACTTGTACACATCATAACCTTTTACAGCACCTGAAAAGTCACTCTGGAATTGTGTATCATGTTTTAAAGTAGCGGGAAATCTAACATGAAGAGTGAAATGTTATATGATATATTTAGGGTGACCTTTTGGAAAGTAAATTCATATATGCCTTCTTATTTGATAAAATTAGGTTTCACCTTTACCTTAGAGGAACCCCAGTCTAATTCAAAGCAATATATTGTAATAATGAAGAACCAAAATCATTAAATATAGCTAATTATCACTTGTACTGTCACTTTTTTCTTTGCAGTGAATGAGCAGCTGATATATGAACCACTACCTGACACTCTACAAAGTAATACATATCCGTGTCCACCTCCGCTGCAGTATTGTGGTGATTGATAAGATAGTACATATTGATTTGAAAAAGTAAAAATACAGCATTGTGTTAACTAACATTTTTTTTTATATACTCAACCATGACATGCTGAGAATGAAGAATGGCCAGACACTAATATGGCGCTTTTCCACTGCATGGAACCGAATGGTTCAGCTCGCTTTTGTGCTTTTCCACTGCTGGTACCGCATGGTACGGTGTAGGAACGGTTTGGTGCGGTACGGTACGGCGGCGCTTTTCCACTGCATGGGACCGAACGGTACGGCTCTCAAAAACAGTACCACCTCGATTGTGGTTCCAAGAGGTACCATACCCGGTACCATGTCCCACAATCCTTTGCATGCAGTCACTACTAGCCACTGATTGGTCAGAGAATCGTTGTTATCCCACCCACTTAACTTTAGTACTACATTAGTGGAAAAGCAAACCATACCATACCGTACCGAACCGTTCCAACACCGTACCATGCGGTACCAGCAGTGGAAAAGCAAACCAGGCCAAGCAGGGCCGAGTAGAGCTGAGCCGGTACTTGCAGTGGAAAAGTGCCAATAGAAAGCCTACATTCCTGCTCATGTGCCTGGTAGACAGAGGCACAGGGACTTTATAAAAGGAGTATGCATTTTTTTTTTTACATGGATGTTTTTGGTTTTTCTGAAATAAATGTTAGATATGTCAGGTGAACATCTTAGATGCAATTAGCTGGGGCATTGTTTTTAATAAAACTAAAGTAGGCATTACAGATGAGCCAGGATCTAATATTGATATTACAGTAGTAGATCAGGCCCTAAGACATCCTTGCAGACAAGTCATTTATGTAATGAGTCACATTGAAAGACACTAGTCTATCTAGTTCAATCAATTAAAAAAAACACACACAGAGAAAACCTCCATTTACATTATTTAATACCCACAGTTGATCCAGAGGAAGGCAAAAAAAAAAAAAAACTTCCAATAAAGCATGATCCAATTTGCTCCAGTGGGGAAAAAAAATTATTTGCTGATTTCCCAGGAGGTAATCAGATATTCCCTGAATCATATACCCCTGGGGTAAAAAAAAAAAATACAAAGAAAAAAAAATGAAATAAACAAAAAAAATTGTATCCAGTATATTTTGTGCATTTAGGAACGCATCCAGCTCTTTAGTATACAAAAAAAATCAATGTGAAGCCTTTCCATATGTGAAGGTTAAATCTTTTTTTCTCCAAACATAAAGAGAGCCCTCTTGCCCTCTGTAGTGTCCTGAAACTGAGCATAAAATTCACTATATGGACCACTTATGTATTTATACATGCCCATATCCCCCCTTATATGTGATAACTCCCCTTAATCAGCTCTTCTCATGTGAGAATAAATTCAGTTCAGTTAATATTTTCTCATAGCTGAGCTCCTCCATGCCTCTTATCAGTTTGGTTGCCCTTCTCTGCACTTACTCCATGTTCTCTGATCTCCTTTTTTGTGAACTGGTGCCCAAAACTGAACTGCATATTCCAGATGAGGTCTTACTAATGATTTGTACAGGGGCAAAATGTTTTCTCTCTCTCTGGAGTCCATACCTCCATTAATACAAGAAAGTATTTGACTAGCAGTAGAAACTTCAGTTTGGCATTGCATGCTTTTGTTAAGTCATTGATCTACCCTTCATTAAAGTATATCACAACACTCATGATATTGATCAGTTTGCTCCACTATGTGATTGCTGCTGGTGACTTGAGCAGTATCTATAAAAACCTAGCCTTAGGTACAGCTCTGTGGCCTCTGCCTCTACTTTCTACCATGGGTTACTGCATTATGCACAGGCACTAGCTATGTGTTCTCTGACATAACTGGTTTTGGCGCTACTCATTTTATGGCCATTGTCAATGTTGGTTAACTATTAATGGCCTTCTACCACTACAATTTTGTTCTTTTCTGACATAGAATGGAATTTTGTGTCTTCGTTTAATTCACACATTGAGTGCCATCTGCTGATAAATTCTACTATTGTGGTATGACCATTAAAATAAAACTCTAGAATAAGTGTTTTTTTGTTTATTTCTTTTATATAGGGTGGGTTATAGTCAGAGGCTGTTTTATTGTCTACTGTGTCCCAGGTATGGAGATCTCTTGTCTCGCTTTCTATTCCATTGATAGCTGTCATCAGAACAGTAAATTAGGAAATCCCCAGAACATAGACAAAGACAGCAATGATAATCTAACAGATGTTCCCACCATTCTCTATTAGCTCCAGTATTAAACAACATTAAGGCTGGCGTCACACAGGTCCGGCTGCTGTTTGCTGTCTGGTGTCCTGCGTGTTTATGTTCACCTGTTCAGGTGCGATTCAGGTGCAAATTTTTCCCTAATTTCACACCTGAAACTGATCCGAAAACGCACAGGACACTTTTCAAATTTGCGCCACAGTCGCCCCGGACACGTATGAACCGACTCCATTAAAAGCCGGTCACACTGTTATGCAAATTGGATGCAGTGTAAAACGCATCCAATTCGCATATATGTGAACCCAGCCTTAGACTGGAGTTCTGCTTTAGTAATCAGTATTCTCCATTGCATTGGACTGGCCAGGTGACAATCCACACACTAATTAATCACTTTACGTCTGCCTGCAGTAATATTACTGCGGCAAAGTGGCTCGTTATCGTCTGACGACGTAGTACTACGTCGTCAGACACTCCCCTTTCTTGGCGGTATTCAGTCACAGCGGGAGTCGGGCCAGGGGCCGCTGCTCTTCCCCGATCGTCGGGGATCTAGTGTGGAGATCCGCCCGCTTGTGTAAACACAAGCGGGCGGATCTCCTAAGTGACAGGCAGGGTCAGATTGCAGGGTTCAGCACAGCTGAACCCTGGATCTGTCCTTGTGTCACATAGTCACCTCCCCCCACACACGTTAGTAAGCACCAGGCATACATTAACCCCTCCCTCTCCAATAAAATTAACCCCTTCCCTGCCAGTGTCATTTTTACAGTAACAGCGCATATATATAGCACTGATTACTGCAGTAATGTCACTGGTACCCCCAAAAGTGTAAAAAATGTCAGTCAAGGGTCCGATCTGTCTGCCGCAATGTCGCAGACCCGCAAAAAAAATAGCAGATCGCCGCCACTACGCGTAAAAAAAAAAACACCAAAAATGACAAAAATATTTCCCTTTGTTAGTAAACGCAATAACTTTTGCGCAAACCAATCAAAATACGCTTATTGTGAATTATTTTACCAAACATTGGTAGCAGAAAACAAATTGGCCAAAAATTTAAAAAAATTTTGATTTTTACATTTTTTTGGGGGGAATTTCATATAAAAAAATGTGAAAAATATTGTTGTTTTTTCAAAATTTAGGCTCTTTTTTTGTTTATAGCGCAAAAAGTAAAAATCGCACAGGTGATCAAATACCACCAAAAGAAAGCTCTGTTTGTGGGAAAAAAAGGACATAAATTTTGTTTGGGTATGGCGTCGCACGACCGCGCAATTGTCAGGTAAAGTCGCACAGCGCCGAATCGCAAAAAGTGGCCCAGATGTAAGACAGCAAAATCCTCTAGTGGTAAAGTGGTTAAAGTACCAGCCAGACAGGTTGTCACTGATGTTCTTGGTGTTACTTACTTGACTTGGTAGATAGAAACCCCTGCATGTTATTACATGGAAAAGCCATACTGAGAAGCGATGTTTACATTTTTTTATGGTGATTCCCTTTTACGTTTTTGAGTTGTCTAAGTGCAAATGGTAGCAATATTAACATAAACCGGTTTTACCAGTTAAACATCTGAAAACTGCCGATCCACAATGAGCAATGCACTGTATGAAGTACACACCCTGAATATAGCACAAATAAATCACCTACCAGTGATCCACATAGCTAATTAGAAATTGTTACCCATTGCACGTGGCCCTCTGTTTGTCCTCATTATAAACTGGTAGAACAATGTTTACAGACGTATTGCTTCTCATTATGTACTAATAACTACAAACCAAGTGCCTGTTGTCAAACAGTAGACATAAAAATAGGAAGAATGCAATGAATAAATAAATACAAATTTTATACAAAATACTTGTTTTATGTAAGAATAAAACATATTTGTGCGAATTCCATGACAAATATATTGTGATACAAAAGAGGTTTCCTAGTATGTATGTCCAGTGATTTTATAACAAAGTGTAATCACTTTTTCCATTCAAGTGGTAAGGAGTTCGATCCTCTGCCAGGTTTATATTGCTTTAAACCTGTTAGGGAGATTCAACCCTTCTATTTGATCACTGTCCCCTAAACTAAAGTGAGCTATTACTAAAATAAAAATAGAAGGATAGAAGGGAAATCCTTTACCAGAGATGCCTATTTTGGAGGTAAATATATAAAGATTTTATACTTACCAGCCCAGATGCCCATGCCACAATTTTTTTTGCTGTCTACAAGATCTATGATACTTGGACAGTCCTCTTCATCTGAAACACGGGAGTGTCTGATCCCTGGCCTCCAAAGCGCATTTGTTACTTACTTCTACAGGCCCTAAATTACTGCAGGACACAGTGGTGACACTGGCATAAAAATAACCCATCCCTACTCCATTCAAATATCCAAAATGGCTTTGGGTACATTTTAAGTTGAGTTCTCTACTAAGGTCAGAGGGATGGCAGAGAGGAGAAAGTGGATTGTGTCAAGGGGCAAGTGGTGGGAATGGACAGGAGACTTGATGTTACTGACTCAAAAGGCATACAACTAGGAAGCAATGCAGAAACAAAGAATTAGTGTTTGGAAAAGTGAGGTGGACTCCCAATAAATTTGCTTTATGCCCAACCTGAAAGAAACTGGTGAAATAGCAAGATCTCTCTTTACGATAACTATAGGATTTAATGCTACTTACTGTCATTTTCACCCAGTCAATGTACTGTGAAAAGTATCCTTTAGCTTGATTGAGAAGGCATTTGCTTTCCTAGTGAAATAACCAGAAATAATAGTTACTTTTCACAAGAAGAGACACCTTAACAGACCAGTGCACCTAAAATTGATGATTTAGATGTGATTGGACGACAAGTGTATTGAATCGCCTGCTGGCTCTTTACACCTCTTTGCTAAGCCAAGAAAGGGTAATTCCCCCTAGCACCCTAGCTCTGTCTAACTGCAGGGGTGCTCTCCATATACTACCTTTGAAAGTTCAGGGGGAAGGAGATATAATAAACTGAATATGGTATGGCATTACTAAGATATGACCAGAGTCACTGGGTGCTCTGAGAGGGTTCCCTCAGCAGGGTGCCATGAATTTGTAAAAGCTAACACGTGATTTATTATACCAGAAACTGTCTACTTGAAAGAATGCAATCAAAGAAAATTGATCAATTGTAGAAAAAGAAATAGCTGCACATCCAGGGATTCCAAATAAAGTTCAAATATCCTTTAATTCCAAAATGTTGCAAGTGATGACACCAAAAGACACCAACATCAGGTCTCGTATGGAATTAAAGGATATTGGAACTTTATTTGGAATCCCTGGATGTGCAGCTATTTCTTTTTCTACAAGTGTTCCTACGGAGGCGGGCCGGAGCCAGCACTCTCTGGGATTTCTCATCTCCTGGCAATCACTTCATACCATACACCTGGAGCAGCGTTTCCTTTTCAAAGAACATTGTTAAAGGCAGGCCCCTTATACTAAATAGTACATTTTCATGATCTAAGAAATTAAAGTCACACTGTGGACATCATGAGTACTGCTTGTGTTTTCTGTTTAACTTACATTTCTCAGCATCGTAATAAATTCGTCCACCAAAGGTCCGTTCAACATGTTGATGTCTTCTATTGTACGTTGAATATCAGCCTGAAGTTATGAAGTTATTTATTACATGAAATGCATAGTATAGAATGTAAATGAGAAATAAACATACACATTGCAAATAACAAACACACTGTAAATAATAAAGATATTTGATATTTTCTCCTATAAAACCTTTGGGTGTGTTACAAAAAAAGCCAATAAATCTGTGGAATAAGAAGAAACCTTAATCTAACATTACAAAAAACTATCACATGCCAGAAGGTAGACTGAAAAACAGAGGGTATGGTCAAATCTTTAAATCTTGAAAACCTTCTGGCTATAAAATTATTGTAACCACAGAAATAACTGAACCTTGCTGACCTATTAAAAGGGCAACAAAACTTGAAGTTTATTCAGTCGTATTAGATTAGGTCGCTCTTTGTGTGGAGGATTCCAACTTCCTGGCAAGATGAAGGTAACGTCAGACTTAGTGATGTCCACCTATCCCCCTGATCCATTCTTAGTCCTCAAGAATAGCTGAAACCCCCATTCAGTAAGTATGACCAAACGTATGTGGACACTTCTCTAAGTTATGTAAATCAGAAGCACAAAGCCAGCTCCATTAAAGGAGTTGTAAAGGCATAAGTTTTTTTTTTATCTTAATGCATTCTATTCTGTGTGTAGCAGCCGCCCCAGCACCCCCTAATACTTACCTGAGCCCCATTTCTATCCAGCGATGTCCACGAGTCCCTCAGATTCTCTCTCCTGATTGGCTGAGAGACAGCAGTGGCACCATTGGGTCCCACTGCTGCCATTTAAAGTCAGTTAGCCAATCAGGAGGGAGAGGAGGCAGGGCCGAATGGCAGCTCTGTGTCTGAATGGACACAAAAAGCTGCAGCTCGGCTCGGGTGCCCCCATAGCAAGCTGCTCGCTGTAGGGGGCACTTGACAGGAGGGAGGGGCCAGGAGCAGGGAAGAAGGACACAAGAAGAGGAGAATCCGGGCTGCCCTGTGCAAAACCAACTGCACGGAGAAGGTAAGTATAACATGTTTGTTATTTTAAAAAAAAACAAAAAAACACAAGACTTTACAATCACTTTAAAGTGGTTCTAAAGGCAGAAGATTTTGTGTTTTTAGATAAAAAAAACCTTCAGTGTGCATCAGAGTCCAATCTCGATCCAGGTATGTTGTAGCAGAGACTCGAGTCTCCAGGACTCTCACCCCTGATTGGCTTTGAAACACAGCACCATTGGCACCCGCTGCTGTCAATCAAAGTCCGTGAGCTAATGAGGAGAGAGAGGGGGTGGGGCGAGCCACGGCTCCATGTCTCAATGGACACAAAGAGCAGTGGGTCGGGCGGCTTGGGTGCCCCCATAGCAAGCTGCTTGCTGTGGGGGCCCTCGAGAGGATGGAGGGGCCAGGAGAGCCGACGAGGGACCCGAGAAGAGGAGGATCCGGGCTGTCCTGTGCAAACCATTAAACAGAGCAGGTAAGTATAACATGTTTGTTATTTTTAAATAAACAAAAAAAAAAAAGGCTTTAGTATTACTTTAAGACATGGCTTGACAAGTTTGGTGTGGAGGATCTTGAATGCACAGACCTCAGTCCTGTTGAACGCCTTTTGGAATGAAATGGAATGCCGATTCTGAGTCTTTTTGTTCAACATCAGTAACTGACCTCACAATTGCTCTTTTAGCCAAATGGCCACAAATAACCCCCCCCCCCCCCCAACACACTCCAAAATCTTGTAAAAATCATACCCAGAAGAGTGGATACGGTTATACTTTAGCTAAAAGGAGGTGGGGGGCAGTAAAACTTTGAAAATAATTCCCGTGGTTTTGGGATGGAATGTCCAATAAGCTCATAAAGATGAGATAGCCAGGTGTCCACACACTTTTGGCTGTAAAGCTTAATTTCTTTGGTAAAAGAGCTACATTTAAGCAGTGACCACAACTTACTTTGAGTGTAGGTACTAGTGAAGCCACGGTGGAGAGACTGTCATTCAACTTCCGCTGCAAAAACAAATGATAGATACAATAAAGTACAGATTAGTTAGATATACTACTGGCATTATACAGTACTTATATAATGTATATTGCAACAATATAGTTTTTATCTTTTCTTCTTTTTTTTCCCCAGAACTTAAAGTTTTTTATCTTTGGTAACTATAAGCCTTTAGTTTTTCTAGGTAAAGTAAATGTTAATAAAAATATGACCATCCCAGTACTTACAGATGAATGCTTACTCATTTAAAGTGTACCTGCCAAATAAAACTTTTTTTTAGTTTTGGATAGAATGTAACAGAATTGGAATTGATGGCAGGTTTTTATTATGGTCTGTGGCCCCGTTGGGGAGAATTCTTTCCCATCTCAGTATTAAATAACTAAATGGAAGAGGTAAACACTCAAAAACTATGAAAACGATGGTACTCAGAATTGGGTTTCAACTTAATTCCTTTTAACAAATAAACCTTGCATTGCATAACTAGCTTCTTATTTGTTCACTTGTAATATGGGGCAAAATAACAAGCTTCTGCTTCCTCCTTATGGGAGTATGCACTTACAAATTGGTCCTTTAAGGACTAATATATCTGTGCACAATAGACATGGGGAGTGGCATAATTAGGTTAGGTGGATTTCTATTGGGAAATGACATTCCTGAAAGACATTGGCATACATGGTTTGGTGCTTTAAAATAGAAGATTTGATCCCAAATATTTTTTACCACTCATAAACACTAATAGAAAGTAAAAGAAAGTCCTATAGTACATCGTTTGTGGAGAGTTTTTAGATCTCCATTTTATTTTTTTAACCTGAAAGTTGCAATCTAGAACATGTCAGTATACATGCTTTGTTTTAAGTTGTGAGCTTCCCATAAATCTTTCATGTGCAGCCCCTTTGTGGTTTGGCATGACTCAATTGTCTTCATATTTACAGTCTACTGAAGGTGAGCTAATCCTTACTTTTATTGTTCCTCAAAGAGATTATTCATTACAAAAGAAACTATTATGCAAGATGCTAAAACGTGTATTCTAAGAAAGTACTATAAAAAAATAGCCTTGACTTATTTGGGTATTTGCTGTAAACTTGAGTTCAGTGGATTAATGTGATCCCTTAGCAAACCTGACTTATTTGAAACTTACTGATCGTTGTCTATTCAGATTACAGAACTAGGGCAATACAGTGGAATGTTAAATGTGGAATTCCAGATCACAGAGTTTACAATCAAATTCCATCTGTTTCTTTTCTAGTGTAGATTAGAAGAGGAGAGCTGTGGTGAGTTGAAGGCTACATACATCACCAGCATTTTACTCACTGCCTTTACCTATTAAAGGAGCCGTCTTTGAAAAGCTGAAATACACTATTCCATTGGATAAGTGTCCTTTAGTGTAGTAACCTAAAGGGTTACTTTAGCTTTCACAGCTTTCTGCTAAACAACAGGATCCAGGGCCCATTGACAAAATTATAGTCATAGCATTTAAAGGGATTGTAAAGGCAGAAGGTTTTTTAATTCTAATGCATTCTATGAATTATGATAAAAAAGCCTTCTGCGTGCAGCAGCCCCCTTTAGCCTCTCTAATACTTGACTGAGCCTCTCTTTATCCAGCGATGTTGCATGAGTGTCTAAGCTGCCTGGGACTATCCTCCTTATTGGCTGAGACAGCAGCATGGTGCGAATCAAAACCATTCAGCCAATCAGAAGAGGGGGGAGTCTATGACTCGGCTCGAGTAGCAAAATGCTTACTGTGAGGGACTCAACGGGAGGGAGGGGCCAGGAGAGCTGAAGAGGGACCCGAGAACAGGAGGATCACAAAGCATGTAAGTATAACATGTTTATTATTAACCGGTTGCCGACTGCGCACAGTATATTTACTGCGGCAGTCAGCCCCGGCCAGGCAGAGTGACGTAGATCTACGTCGCTCGCCTGCCACTGGGATTTGAGCCAATAGCGGGCGAGCGCGCGCCCGCTGAGGCGCGTGCCCGCCTCGGCTCGTTCAGGGAGGAGTGCGGGCGTGTGACCGGCGGACCCGATGTCTGCCGGTCACACTACGATCGTCGGTACAGCGGGAGAAAGACAGAGCGGCTTATGTAAACAAGCCGCTTGTCATTCTCCCCAGTGTAAAAATGGAGATCAGACGGTTCTACTATGTAGAACCATTGATCTCTGTTTTTACACTAGTAGCCATGTCCCACTACAGTTAGAATCACGCCCCTAGGACACACTTAACCCCTCCCTGTCCAATACAGTTAACCCCTTCCCTGCCAGTGTCATTTTTACAGTAACAGTGCATATGTATAGCACTGATTACTGCAGTAATGTCACTGGTACCCCCAAAAGTGTCAAAAATGTCAGTCAAGGGTCCGATCTGTCCGCCGCAATGCCGCAAGTACCGAAAAAAAAAATCGCAGATCGTCGCCATTACTCGTTAAAAAAAAACACCAAATATATAAACTAGGCCTAACTGATCATGTTTAGTTTACTAATGCACTGTGTATCCTAAACATGTTGCATCTCAGTACTGCTGATGTTCTGCTACGTCTTTTCAGCCATTTTCTGTCTACATACACTCACTCCATCAATGACAGCATGACAAATATCTCAGGGCAAATTCCAGGGCAGTCTCCATTGTGAGAATGTTTGACAGGATTAAAACACAAACACAATTTTGAGAATAGGGACAGATAGTTGTCACCCTACAACAAGAAGTTTCTGAACAAGAACCTTCTTGGTGGGATCAACAGGGATCATTTAATGAACACTGCACATTTAAAAAGGTTGAAAATTACTTCTGAAATGATATTAACAGGTTAAAGTGTATATGAGATTTTAGTGACTGAGTTTCAATATACCTAAAATCATCACTTATCAGGGTTCATAACAGTGACGTTACTCTAAGTCAAACGCACAAGGGTAGCACCCTCTAGTGTAGAGTGCAAGGTACTGTAAATATTTTTTTTTTTTGTAGTGTAGGTACATTTAGGCTTGGATGGCAGCCAAGCCTGTGTTTGAATCTGGATTAGGGTGAATGACTCATGAAGGCTGGGTGACTCATCAGGTAGCAACTCTGATACCACTCCCTACTTGCTGGGTCCTTGGAGAAGCTTCCAGAAGAATGGGAGAGAAGTTAGGAGGAGCTGCCTGGAGTATTCATGAAGGCCACAGCCAATCCCCAGAAGGACTGGAAGGGGGCAGGCACCTCATATATACTCAGGGTCAGCCAAGCAGGGGCAGTGGAGTTCAGATGGAAGTTTGGAGATGGAGTGCTGAGGAGGCTGTCAGAGGCCTCAGTCTGGGAGGACTGTGGAAGATTATCCTGGAGGTCTAGAGAACGGGGCAGCTGCAGCCAGGCAGGTTGGCAGTGCCTCAAGAGGTGGTGTTGAGATCAGTAGCCACAGGAAGGTAGCTGGACACTGGGACTTTTTTGATACACACCAAAGGGGCCCATGGTCCCTGCCTGTAAAGGGCGTTTACTGGATCTGGCTGTGTGCCTAATGAGATCCCCCAAACAATGTTCCAGCTGGGCCTGAGTGTTTCTGAAAGCAAGTGATGTGCTGGAGGTAGAGGAGTGTATTTGGTGAGTGTATATATTTGACTGTCCCTGAAGAGACTTTATTCCAGTCAAGTGGGCATTCCATAATACCCCTTTCTCCAAGTTATTAACCCCTAAATAAAAAAACAAATCAAAGCTTTATGGACTGTTTCCTGTCTCAGTGAGCCTGTGGAAAAGTTGGTGTGCCTGGCTGTGCAGGGTGGGGGATCCCTATTTACCAGCGGTTTCTACAGGTGTATTGCTACACAAGGTATTACTGATATTTCTGTTACCTACAAGTCTAAGTCTCGCTTTTAGTTTTTTTTACGTCTATTAGGAAAAAATGGCAGTTGTAAATTAATATGGGCTACAGAAATGGTTGAATTGTGTATTTCTTGTAATTTAGATTTTCCACACTGATTCATTGACATGGCAAGGATCTAACCCATGATCAAATTTGGGAGGCTCCAGTTTGTTTGAGGAAGAGCTATGCCCAACTCTAACATGTCAGAACAGAAAGTTTTCCTGCTGGGTTTTGATAATGGAGCAAAGTTATTTTGCATCTCAGCGTAGGATATTCCTGTTGCTGGTTCAATTGATTGTTTTGATGGAGACGAGCTGAGCCATCACCAGAGATGTGATTGTGGAGTGTGAAGCCTGATCATGCCTGGAGCGGTATATAAAATATTTGACATTTGTAAACCAATTTATGTGTTAGATGCAGTCTTGTCCTGCGACCATTGAGCACACAGAGTCCATGTTTGCCAATAATATATTGTAGAAAATTAGAGCAAGTGCAAACAGGCCCAGCAAGGAGACATGCCCATCCGGGATTACAACTGTAACAGTGGTGTTTGGACAGCATCTGCCACGAAAAACAGAATGCAGCCTGGCCAGTCTACACACAAAGGGTAGGCTTCCTAGAAGGGGTAAACATAATTCCTGCACTGGCCTTACTCCTCTGGAGCCTTTTCCAATTTCTAACTACTGTTCCTGACAGTTGGGGGACCTGGCCCTATGCTAGCCACTCGCAAACAGCGTGCCAAGCCAGGGAGCCAGAGCCCTAAATTAGCTCTGCCTGACCCAAGATGGCCACCAAAGTCACATGGGATGCCAGCATCCAATCAGATAGCTGCTACCCTGTGACTGAGGAAATCATAGAGGAAGCAGGTTCCTCTCAACCTCCTCCCCATCTGCATTGCCGCTGTGGTCAAGCCCCAACTGCAGTGGAGAATACAGGCTGCACCTGCCTACAAATTGTTGCTTTGAGCTACAGGGATGGTTGAAATGTGTATTTCTTATGGGTTACTGTTGCCATACTGATTCTCAGGATCTAACCCATGATCAAGGCTTTTGGGCTCTAGTCCTAAAGAATTGCACTGTAGAACCCTTCCAAACAAATATTTTACATATTAAATCATTGACATAGGAAATTGGACAAGCAGCATATAATTAATTACAGGAGATATTCATTTCTGTTATCTCAGGACATCTTATCAGCTTTATCATCCTCCAAACTCCCAGTGTAGAACTGTCTGTGTTGCACAACAAATCAAAAGTCACAACAACAGATATCAGTTCTAATAACATTTTTCTGCAAAGTCATCCTAGCAAACAAACCTGATCTTATATAAGGAGCCTAACATTATTATATAGTCACCCAATACTCTGATCTTATAATTAGTAAAACATATAATTATCTTTCTTTATCAGACTGAATGTGAAACTCTCATTGGCAAAGTCTTGCCAGTTCAGAGATGCTTCATGCACATCATTGTAATGTAGTTAAACCTGCACTATAATTGGAATAGATTATACAAAATAATGAAAAAATAAAACTAAAAGCTAAAATATGGCACCACTAAATCATTAAAATTACATTAATTATGTGTGTTTAATGCAGATGTAATTTCTGGAAATGAATACAACGAGTTTCCCAACTAATGAAATTGCATTAGTAGCAATTAAATGCAACAGTAACATAATTTACTCAAGAGACAGAGATCCAATGTCTCATACTGCTGTAATGTCACTGATTACTAGGGAAGTCAGAGACTGAATATTCAGTGAACCTACAATCTATCTGCTTCCATTGAGTGGTCACCCCAAAGCTGCCTCATTCATCCTGATGCTCTATAGATGTGAACTGCACTTAATGCTTAACGTGATATACTGTATGTCTTCCCCATCTTCTGGAAGTATTCATGTGTAGCACTCTCCTAGATAGGTGCTAGGATTCGTTTATTAAAGTTTTTGGTTCCCCTGCTTAACAGAGAGACAGTTAGGTAAATATATCTGCTTTCTGCTTAATAGAGAGCTATGATTGGCTAGTGTAGCCTGCTCAGTGTGTTCTGGTCCTGCTCATGCTGTCTTGACGTTTCCTTGTATCTAAGTAAAGTTCTGGATAATAGGCAGAAACAATGCAGATGGAAGCATGAATAATTATACAGTCCCCTGGTAAATTAGAAGGGGAGGTGCCCCTATGCATGCTGGGTGTCTGTATTTATATTTTAGGAGCATATGGGCTCAGGGTCTTTCCTAGCAGAAGATTGCACCAGCTGGGGGAGGGGCTCTGCTCCCCTTGGGCCTCAGGTGGATGACCTGAGGGCCTGGATTCAGAGAGTGTGCTGCCATTCTGTCCTGAGGGCATGAAGTTAGTGAGAGTGACCCTGGTTCTGCAGTTGGCTGAAGGGGCCGTCTATTCAAGATCTGGTCTGGTATCACTGGTAAAGAGTGTTGCTTGGAGGTTGGAAGGAGGCTGTCCCTGGACACTTTGTGAGTATAGACAACCTAAAGGATTCATAGACTTGTGTTTTTAAACCCTTCTGTTGTGCTATATAGTCAGCTGAGGGTCTGAACAAGGGGACACTGGCTAGTGTTCTGAAGAGCTTGTCCAACTGTTGATACTGCATAGGACTTTGCTCAGTTCTACTACATTTGGTCTGCCAATAGTCTGCTGTAATGGGCTTGTGTCTGAGGAGCTTTGCCCTGCTACTACTACTACAGGGGGACTTTTCTCACTCCTGAAACTACTTTGTGCCACTTACAAGGAAACGTCTGAGATTTGCTTTTAGCAAGGACTTCACCAGAGTTTAATCGAGAGATCAGTTAGATGTCCTCAGTTGTGAATAGTTCTATTTCTTTAAGTATCCCACTAAATCCCCTTCCCTATCCAAATTCTCCAAAAATAAAACAACAAAAACAAAACCCCTAGAATTGTCATTGAAGACAGGAAGCAGAAGTGAGTGTGCACCTGTCTGTGTGAATCTACTTTGTGCCTGGCTATGAAGTAAAAGTGGGGAAGACCTGGGCAAACTACCAGCAGCTCATTTGGGGGTATCACTACAAATGGTTACCTTTTTGCCATTTTTATGATATAATACTCTGTTGCCTCCATTGGCCCATTGACTTTTTCACATTTTAGGAGTTTAGAGATGTCAACCTGAGAGGGTAGTCTAGAGCTATCCCTTGCAGGGTCCGTTGATATTTACTGGTTCTTTTCCCAAACAGTACAGAGGTTGCCCATCCACACAAGCAATTGTCCATTCACACTGGCTCCAGTAAGCAGTCAAGAGGATTTCTTTTTAAAGTGTATTGTTTGTAGAATGCCAACAGGGAAAAAGGAACTTGGGCTTGGGGTACTTCAAAACGCTCAGTTGGATGACAGTATCTCCTAGTAGTGTAGCTAGTGCTGAACAGTCCAAGGCCCCACAGCTGAAGACCATGGGGCAAGTCTTTGGGCATCTGGTTACCTTGCACCTGTGCACAACTACTGATACCCAGTGTAGCTTCCAGCACACGGTCGCAGTGATCAATTTAAGGTCACAACTCCCAGGACACAAGTCCCCAGGACAGCTACCTCCTTCCAGCTTCCTCTGGACATGGTCCTGTGAGTGAGACAGTATCTTTCATTACCAGATCCCTTGTGACGTTTTTCTGCAATCATCTCTGACCAAAGTCTATTCAAGCCTTCAGCCCTGGCACTTCTGAGGCCTCTAAAGCAGTTGTATGGTCCATGGGTTGCCTAATGGCAGCAGCCCCTGCACTTCTAGAACCCTCTTGGGTAGATGAAACCCTTCTCTCCAGTGTCTGACTATTTATTTGCATTTCAGCCCCCTACTGGACTCGTCCCCTTCAGGGATTGGCTGAAACCCAATAAATATTCAGGCTGGTTGATTTGAATATCCTGCCATAAGTTCTGGAAGCTTCTTTCAGAGGCAGGGGAGAGCAATCAAACTCCCAGCCTGTGAGACCCTGAACAGGCCAAAACAAACCACTGCTCCCCTGATTACAGAAGGAGCCAATGCTAAATTTGTCTAGCAATCTACACTAGGAAGGTGCTAAAGCAGTTTGACGGGAGCAGTGCACAGATATTAAATGTGGGCATTGCCAAATTACTATGGTTTTTAATGAAATTATAATGGGCATGATAGTAAATTGGTAATAAATATATATATGTGTAAAATAACATACAGAAATACAGTCCCCAAAAAGTGTTCACTACTTTCTAAAATTAGTTTAGTTAATATGTTATTTTTATATATTGCCATGGGAAGCAAATTATTTTACTAGTATCAGTACTATAGTCACGGAAGTCTGCTTAATGCTTAATCTATACATTGATATCTCTACATTTAGGGAACACTGAGCGTGTACAGAGCAGCCCCGATCCTGCACCACCTGCTGAGTGCCCTCATAGCAAACCGCTTGCTATGGGGGCATTCGTATGTGCTTGCTCCCGAGCCTGCTCTGTGTTTCCATAAGACACAGTCTGTGGCTAAGCACAACCCCTCCCACTCCCTCCTCTTGGGTGTGATTGACAGCAGCAGGAGCCAATAGCTCCCGTTGCTGTGTCTGAGCCAATGAGGAGAAAGAGATCCGAGAGAGTCTCTGCTCTTGTGCACATCGCTAGATTGAGATCAGGGTCAGGTAGGAATATGGGGGGGGGGGGGTGGGGGCTGGAGGGAGTTGATTGCAGAAGGTTTTTTACCTTCATGCAGAGAATGCATTAAGAAAAAAAGCTTCTGCCTTTAGAACCACATTAAGGCAGCGTATATTGACCTAAAAAAAAAGCAGTGTTTGCAGGAAGACAGAAGAGTTTAGGCTAAGCTTCAACTCCATTATACTAAAGCTAGAAAAAACCATGAGTGCAGAATCATTTTTGAAAATTACGCTGATTAATGGTGGAAGTGATGATATAAAATGCACATCCTTCTTCAGGGCTGACTGACTTTTATTGATTTATTATTCATTTATATCAATTTGATCCAATATCCTAACTGCAAACAATCACAGTTCACTCTGAGGACAGATCAGTACATAACTGATTGCAGTTGGCTGATGTAGGTTACTGCACATTACTGTTAACTGCATGCCTACTGGGGCAATTGTTACATTTTTTGCACACGTTAAAATCTGCATTTTTGGCCAGAAAAGTACAAGCAAACATTTTTTTCTGAAAGAAGAGGTCCTGGTTAATATAATTGTGGTTGCTGCAATTTGTTATGTCACATGATATCTGCACAACCATTTAGCAAATGCAAATTTTTAGGAAAAAATACACTTAAAGGAATTTTAGCGCACACAAACACAGAATAATACCCAATCTTTTAGTAAAATATAAAAGATGACGTTACATCGAGTAAAAAGACACCAAACATGTAAAGATTTAAAATTACACACGCCTGTAAAATGGTGACAAACTTTGGTACCTAAAAACGTCTACAGGGGATGCTTTGCAGGTCATCAGTTTAAAGTTAATTGTGAGTTAGGGCCCTTGAAATATTGCTATCACTCCAATGTTTGTGGAAATACCTCACATGTGTGCAGGGGAATGGGGGAAAAGGGATTGCTTTGAATGGAATTATTTTTATTTAATTTACCTGCTTTGACAGGAACACTTTATGGAGACATTATGGGTCTTTTAGACCCTTAATGTCTCCCCTGCCCTACTAAGTAGGGATGATCGAACGGTTCGGGTCGACCATCGGTTCGACCCGAACATTGACTGTTGGTTCGGCCGAATTTAGAACTTTTTGCTGAAAAAGTTCGGAATTCGGCAACCAGAACCGACCAAAATGCAATGGGACAGGAAATGGGCTTTAAAAGCCTGTGATTGGACCAGAACCATCAGCAAAAGCCAATTGAGGGGGCAGGAGAATGCTAGGAATGTGATTAGAGTGACTAGGGGGTCCAGAGGCCAATCATTGGTGAATACGCCCCCCAGTATATAAGATAGCCCCGCCAAATTCCTAGCATTGTAATACAGGGACGTGGAAGAGAGTGGAAGCAGTTCTGTTACTTCTGCTTCAAAGTGTAATTTAGCAATTATAAGTGTGAGGAAAGAGATATCTAGTGTAGTTAGGGTACTATTTTCCACTATAGTTAGATTTAATAATCTAGTTTCTGTAGGGAAAGTGTTAAGTGTAAAGGGACCGTAGTGTAGTGTAGGGTTAACTGACTCTGACTGCTATGGCAGGGTGACAAAACCCTTCCATTTCAGGGTGACCGCTATAGAGAAAGATCGTTTCTCTTAGAACACTTATAGAACCGGGATATGGCTTCGCCCCTGTCACCCTGCTTTTTGCTGCAGGCGTTTATAGGGCTTTTTTGAGGACATGTTTGGAGTCAGGCATGACATCTGAACTTCTGTGTAGGGGTATATACACACACACACATGTATGTATATATACACATACAGATATATAGGTGTGAAAGTAGCAGAACCCTATGCTTGCGCTGATGAAATAATTAACACCCATATGGCTTCTCTGCTATAACACCTATATATGTGTATGTGTATAAATACATATAAGTGTGTGTGTATATATACCCCTATACAGAATTTCAGATGTTTTGCCTGCCTCCAAAGACCCCAAAAAAATGCCCAAAATAAACGCCTGCTGCAAAAACACACCTGGGCGTTTTTGTAGCTGGCGTTTTTTGGGCATTTTTTGGGCGTCTTTGGAGGCAGGCATAACATCAGAACTTCTGTGTATGGGTATATATACACACACACATGTATGTATATATACACATACACATATATAGGTGTGAAAGTAGCAGAACCCTATGCTTGCGCTAATGAAATAATTAACACCCATATGGCTTCTCTGCTATAACACCTATATGTGTGTATGTGTATAAATACATATAAGTGTGTGTGTATATATACCCCTATACAGAAGTTCAGATGTTTTGCCTGCCTCCAAAGACCCCAAAAAAATGCCCAAAAAAACGCCAGCTACAAAAACGCCCAGGTGTGTTTTTGCAGCAGGCGTTTTTTTTTGGGCATTTTTTTGTGACAGGCAGGGAATGCTGGCATTTGGAATGGGACTGACAGGGTTGGGTGATAGATGATCTGGAATATGCTATCACGTCATTTTCTGAATCTACGGAAGCACTTATGGCCCTAGAGCCTTTAGCAGGCTATGGATTTAATTTCATTATCCCTGTCTTTTGCCTTAAAAATAAGTAAAAACAGGCAGCATTTGCACTGAGAATACTTGCTGAATTATTTGCCAAGGATGTACAGACTATGCTTAAGCGTCACACATGCAAGGATGGCAGTGGCCTTCAAAGGGTTCTCTTTGTTTTGTATTTATTTATATGTGATGCTTGTTCGGATTGTATCATGCAGAGATGTATCATGAAGAGATGTTAGGCAGATAGTAGCACTGACAGCACTGCCTGTCCACACTGTGACCACTACTTTCTATCCTTCCTTATTACCCAACATGTAAAGAAGGTGCTAAACCAAAAAAATTAAGAAAATCATTACCCCTTTTTTACAGAATGACTTGCCTGCTTTGTTGTTGGGCCAGTTATAGACAGATTTAGTAGTAAACTATCCTGCCTGAACTAAACCGTTTGAGACCATAAATGGGTTAGTTAGAAAATCAAGTTGGATGTATTGTAGTCTAGTCTTTCTAGAGTTTTTGGTTCGATACTGAATAGTAAAACCTGTAAGACTGAGCATTTTATTTGTATATAGTCAAGAATTTAAATACAACATCACCAGTTCATGATCCAAGTCTAATAATCTAATGCTGTACATACATGGACATTATAAAGATTAGTGAGGTTTAGAAGGCTTTATGTTGGTGCTTTTAATTAATTGTACGTACCACAGCAGCCTCTTGATCTCGCACGGCAGTGTTCAATATATTTTGCAGCGTCCCCGTTTCCTTTTCCAACTGATTTCTTATTGTCGCATTACTCTGAGGCAGGATAAAATGAACACACAGGGAAATCAGAACAGAGCATGGCATGACCTTAGGCAGATTATGAAGGGCATAATGCCACTTGATGTAATCCTAGTGCAATTACACAACTCAATCCCAAAGATTAATGTCTGCTCTGGGAGCCTGATCAAGTTTATTAATAGACTGAGAAGATATAGATAAAATCAGTGCAGAATTATGAGATAAAGCATATGTTCACAAATTCTGGAAAGGTCACAAAGGGGTTAGTCATCTGGGGCCTCACATATTATTGTTGGATGATTTTGGAAGGAGTTAGGTATAAACAGTGCTCCTCCTACTTAAAAGTGTTACTTAACCCACAACAGTAAAATCTGTCTATAGATGCAGAATAGCATGCTTGTTATACTCATTACGTAACTTAAGTGATTAATCCTCACTGTGTGATCCTGTATGCACAGATCCTCCTCCTGCACATTCACTCTGGACAAGTCTAGATAATCACAGTAAGTGTAGTTCAGTTGCACATGCTCAGTTTGGTCTATTTTGCTCAGAGAACACTTCCTGGTTTTAGTTGAGCTATTCAGGTCACATGATATTAACATCACACATGTGGGCGTTTATACAGATCCTAAATGACAGCCCAGTCCCTCCCTCCTCCTCCATGCCCAGTAACTAAAAGAGAACACAGTAGGTGGGATGTCACATCTTAATTGATGGATGATTTTTTTTTTTCTTGGCCGGGTACATGTGATCAGCACAGGGCCAATCAGCACTGTCCAGACATGTTTAGACAGAGAATTAAGGGAAATGAAGCCTGATAGGACAATCGTGGGAGAAATGAAAACTCCTTCTACAAACTATCAGCACTCACTGATACAAGTCACAAGATTGCTCTAATTGCTATATACAGCTGATGAGAAAAGGTATTTAACAGTATATATTTACTAAAATAATTGCATTTCCATGTTCTGTGTACTGTAGAAGACCAGATATAGTGAATGCAGGATATGGGTTTAGTAACACTTTAAAACAACCAATAAAAAGACAAAAAAAAAAAAAGGAAATGTCTTTTAAAGACAAAATGTTTCCATATTTTTCAATATATCTCGATGTATTGTTAAATCATTGCACTATAATAGAGAAAATATTAATAAAGAGATACAAAGTGGCCACACACAACTGTAGTTACTTTTTTTCATATAATGGAGAAATTGTATTGTTCATGGAGATAACACCTCCCATTGGACCCAAGAGTCCTTTTCCTCTGATGCATTGCATCCCTTTTCGAAAGGTATTTATAGTGGCAAAGGTTTTGAGTGGGGTAGGGAAAATTATAGTCGCACAGGATACATGATACTAAGTTTTAAAGGCACACTAAATTCTAAAATGACCCTGGACTTGCAAAACTCACCTCTAAAAGCAACTACTTTTTACTAAAAGCTGTTGCTACTGCTTCTAAGCAAGCAAGCAAGCAAAGGGCCACCTCTGCCCCCAGGGCACAGTTTAGAGATTGCTGCTCTAAATGAAGATCACTTAGGCATTTAATTCAAACATAACTGCAAGATGCTTGTCAAAAATATACGCTGATCAGCCATTATGTTTTGACCACCTAATATAGGGTAAGTCCCCCTTTCATCGCCAAAATAGCCCCTTCAATAATAAAACAGCCCTGAGCCTTCATACATGGAAGGTATTCTGTGATATCTGGTACTAAGCTGTCAATAGCAGATCCTTTAAGTTCTGAAGGTTGCAAGGTGGGGCCTCCATGGATCGATCTTGTTTTTACAGCACATCCCACAGATGCTGGATGGATTGAGACTGGAGAATTTGGAGGCTAATTCATCATCTTGAACTCGTTGTGTTCCTCAAACCATTTTTGAACCATTTTTGCAGTGTAGAAGGATGCATTATCCTTCTGAAAGAGGCCACTGTCATTAGGGAATACTGTTTCAATGAAGAAGTGTCCTTGGTCACCAACATTGTTTAGGAAGGTGATACGTGTCAAGGTGACATGCACATGAATGGCAGGATCAATGTTTCCCAGCAGAAAATTGTCTATAGTATTACACTACCTTTACTGCCAGCTCACTTGCCTTCTTCCCATACTGCATCCTGGTGCCATCATTTTCCAAGATAAGCGATGCACAAGCACCCAGACATCCGCATGATGTAAAAGAAAATGTGATTTATCAGCCCAGGCCACCCACTTTCATTGCTCCATGGTCCAGTTTTGATGCTCACATGCCCAGTGTTGGTGCTTTTGGTTGTGGACATGGGTCAGCATAGGTACCCTGGCTGGTCGGTGGCTATGCAGTCCCATACACAAATAAAACTGAGAAGCCCATTTTTTTTTTTGCTTTAAGCACATCAACTTCATGGGAAACGTGTACTTACTGCCTAATATGTCTCATGTATCAGGTGTTTAAAAGTAATTATCTCTTTTCCTGTTAAGATGGAAAATCTCTCTCCTCCTCTTATTGGGGATTCCACCCAATAATAATCGAAACCCATAAAGATTCAGTGCCAAATTATGAGATGCATCTTATGTTCATGGATGAGATGCAGCTTATGTTCATCTGAGGATCAACATATGATGGTTTTTAAAGGAGTTGCTTACAAAAACTCAAAGAAAAGGAGTGTAAACCTTTTTTCTTTCTCAACCATTGAGGGACACCGGAAGGCTTTCACCTTTAGGATGTCCAAAAATAGCTCAACTGAGGGGTGGGCAACACAGCAAACAAACGCTAACAGGTCCAAGAAAAAACAACAGAGATTCAGGGACTGCCAGAAACTCAAATAGCTGCCTGATAAATCTTAAAGTAATTGTAAAGTCTCATTTTAAAACAAAAAAAAAAACAAACATATTATACTTACCTACTCTGTGCAGTTGGTTTTGCACACAGCAGCTCAGATCCTCGTCTTCTCGGGTCCCTTTTCTCTGCTACTGGCCCCTCCCTCCTGTCGAGTGCTCCCATAGCAAGCGTTTTGCTGATGGGGAAACCGAGCCGAGCTGCAGCTCCATGTGTCTATTCAGACAAGGAGCTGTGGTTCGGCCCAGCCCCCTCTCTTTCCTGATTGGCTAACTGAAATTGGTTAACAGCTGCGGGAGCCAATGGTGCCATGGCTGTGTCTCAGCCAATCAGGTGAGTATTAGTGGGTGCTGGGGAAGCTGCTGCACACAGAAGGCTTTTTATCTAAATGCATAGAATGCATTAAGATGAAAAAAATTCTGTCTTTATAACTCCTTTAAGCCCATAGCTGGAATCATGAGTGAGGCCACTAAATACTTTTGGTGAACTAGAACCAGACAGAGGGACAGGAGAACAATATGTCAGAGTACAGGTTAAAAGGGAATAATACCTTAGGCAAGAAGGAAATCCTGAGCCTTAACACCATAAAAGTTATTTTTGAAAAACCAAACTTTACAGGATAAGGCCCCCAATTCAGATATTTACCTTCCAATGGTAATAACTACAAAAGAATATCACTTTGTGGGTGAGTGTAAAGAGATGAATGGCTCTAAAGGGTTCAAGCAGCATCTTCTGAAGCAGTGAGAGAACAAGATTCAAATTCCACAGAGTAATAGGAGAACAAACACGGGGAGCTACATGGAAGACTGCCCATCCCAATTAATGAGTGAGAGGCCAAAAATCTCAAAAAAGATAGAAAGGGCAGATATCTGGTTATTGATAGTGATGAGAACAAATGCATGTCTAGACCCAGTTGCAGGAAACAGAGGTTTTGTCCATCAGAGAGTAGAAGGTATTGAAATTTACACCAAGGGAAGAAGCCACACTAGTTATCAAGCCCCCAATGTGGCATGAAGAACACATATTGTGTCACAGTTGTGTCCTCTGCCTGCCTTCACACATTCTCTGCCACCCTTCGCATCACTCCCCCCCCCCCACAGTGGTATCCTCTGCCCCCCTTCACATCACCTCTCACAGTAGGGTCCCCCGCCCCCATCACCCCCCCCAAAGTAATGTACTCTGCCCCCACAAAAGTTTCCTCTGCCCCTCTACACAGTAGTGTCCTCCCCCCCCCCCCACAGTAGTGTTCTCTGCCTCTATGCCCCCCCCACACACACACAGTAGTGTCCTCTGCCCCTCCATATCAGTGTCCTCTGCTCCTCTTCACACCGCCCCCCCCCCCCCAGTAGTGTACTCTGTGTAGTGTAGTGTACTCTGCCCCCAAGCAATGCTGCGATCTCCCCTCCTGAACTATTGTGTTGTGACAGGGGGACTGCCCGCACACGCTGATCAACGCTTGCAGCTGTGAGTGCTGATTGGATGCTGCTTTTCCAGCATGTTCGCTCTCAGGATCACCAGCTTCTGTTGGACAGAGAGCTGTACACAGGGGCTGAAAGTTGGCTGGTTCCAACCTCTTCCAGACGATTTTCAGCCTGTGTATACCCAGCCTAACTCAGAGTTGAGAGCCTTTGTCAATGGCTTTTTCCTACTTCAGATTTGCTTCCCTCTCCATGCATGTCAATAGAAATGCAAAAGCAGCTTTATGCAGGCCGATACAGCTGGGTTGGTATGTTAATAACAATGAAAACAATATAAAAATCTCATTTTGGGACAAATGAATTACACATTTGAAACAGATATATGGGAACTGTTTTTGCCTGCCAAAAGATTTGTAGTTTATTGCATGCTGGCCTTTTCAGAAAATACAGTCAGGCTGGTGACCTGACTTTTTGTTACTAAAGTTTAGCAACATAGCTAGGTCACCCCCCACCCTTTGATATGAAGCAGTAGCAGTAGACTGATAAGCTTAATTCACTGCTCATTCTACTCTCTTCTACTGTCAGTATGCTCCTTGGCAATACAAGCGCCTGCAGAGTAGCCTAACAGGCTGCTAATGCTGTCCCTGCCTTTTCCAGTGGAAAGGGGGATAACAGACGACTAATGACAACTATCTGCATTTAATATGTATTTATTATATTTAATTAATGTTTAATTTATTTTTCTTATATATCTACAGTATATATGCCTGGAGTTCAGATTTAAATGTCGAATACTGGAAATAAATGGAAACATTTACTTTGTCAGGTGTTCTGATTCGTGAAACAACAAACACATGTATCGCATAGGTAGATGAAGATTACCTGAATTAAAGAAAGAGTTTCCAGCATTGGGACAAACCCCTCAGCAGTTTGTAGAGTCACCAGTGTTGCTTGAATCTAGAAGAGCACAAATAATTAATTATGATTCCTGGCAATTGTAAACTGTTTTAGTTATTTCTCAAATTTAAATATAATAACCACTTCTTAATGGAATGCCTTAGGTATTTTTAATAGAATGCATTAATATATATTGTATTCACTGTACTTATGCATGCAATTTAAATGTGCATGGTTTAGGGATTTGTCAAGCATTATCAGTCAACTATCTACCCAGACTGTTTTTGGTCCCAAGAAAAAAAGCACAGCGTGTGAATGGATTTAAATGGGCCACACCAGTCTTTATTAGCAGATTACATGGGAAATAAAAATTCTGAAAATCAGTAATAAATTAAATACCAACCCAAACAACAATGACCTAATGTTCAAAGAACACAGTTAATAAAATCCACAAACAGGATCTTAAAACACCAGTTGGAACAGAATTTCCAAAACACATCAATTAGTATCTTTCTTCATAGACTTACCATCTGCCAAACTAGAAACAGGCTGAGCAAAATGGGCATACTGCCCTTGTGACTGACCATTTGAAACTGACTACCTTATCCAGCCCATGGAAACATACTCGAACCACCAGCCTTACATCATCAACCCATAATAAGGTAAGGCTTTTGTGCTCTTTCTCTCCTAATCAAGAGGTTCCCTTTTCAAGCTTTGCTTTGTGCCTGAACCTCGCCTTAAATGTCTGCACATAACTGGGGTTCTGTAACAAGGCACAACAAAAAACAGGCAAGGTAAAATTGGTGGAGCTGATATTGGGGGAAATGAACTAAACAACTGGCTTAATCCCGCTTTAGCATTTCAGTCATTCAGTATTTGATCTGATATCTGTAGATCTCCAAACTTAAGCTGGCCATAGATGATAAACATTTAGCCTGTTCAAAATGGAACAGCCATATTTAAATCCATCTATGGCCATTCCCATTTAGGGGAGTCAATCTAATGATTGACTCCTCTCGAACGTGTAGGTGGGTGCAGTCTACTTTCTTCACTGCTGATGGCACTCTTATGCCTCATACACACGCATCGATAGTTGGCCGTGAATTTTCGGCCAACGTCCGATCGGCCGATACTCGGCTTGTTAGTATGATGCTTTCGACAACCGACTCTGACTTTTCGGCCGAACAAAATCTGGTGTGCAGGCTATACAATTTTTGTTGGCCGTCAACAGAACGGCCGATTTTCCGTCAGTCAGTACAGATTTCGGCAGACAAAAATCTGATGAGCAAGACTGGGCATGCTCAGAGAAGAAAAAACACACGGAAAGTAAACCAGCACATAACATCACTTCTGAAGTTGGTTTTTGTTGGACGAGAAAATTTGTGTGCAGTCTAGAGCACATTTCAACCAACACAACAACACTGGACAAAAGACGGCCGATCGGTCGGCCAACTATTGATGCGTGTGTACGAGGCTTTAGTTAGAGAGGAAGTCAAGAGGAACACAGTTCTTCTATGGTTTTCTGGGTCACTGGGGAAGCATCCAATTGAATGCTGCCACCCGATGTGACCCTGGCAGCCATCTATTTAAATCCCTGACTCCCAGGTTTGGCACTCATTTGCGAGATAGTAGAGTAGGGACAGATACCCCGCCTGGCAGAGACAGCACTAGCGGTAAGAAAACATTTCTGACAAGGAGGGAAAGCGTAGACCTCTAAACTTCTCTGGACACCTGCCTGTTGGGCACAAGAAAGCCAGGCCGCATTCTTCCCCTGCACTATACTCCCTACATGCTGTTGGAACTGTGGGTGTTTCCGGTTGGGCTGCGCTCCCACTGGGTTATTTGTGAACTGTTTCTGCATTATTGCAATACAAGTTCTTCCATTGCACTGGGACTGAGTGTGTTATTCTTCCGCACTGCGCTGCACCCCACCTATAAAGGTACCGCTAATAAGTTTTTAGTAAAATTGTTTTAATTTTATCAAGCCCACTGGCTGATCAAAAAATGTAACCATGTATAGCCCGCTTTAGATGCCCATATATAGGCTATCTTTCACTGCAGGTAATTGAAACAAAAGCTTTCTGCATTTCCTGCTGCTTAAAGGCTCATTAATACAAAATGCAACTGTGCATTTTTCTGCATTGACAAGGGTGGGCACAATGTACAGTCAATAAAAATAATACCTGAAATAAATAATCATTGTTTTTTATACAACTTCTTTATATCATTGTGTCACATTGCAGTTCTTTGGGAAGAACTCCTGTATGCTGATTTTTAGGTGCTTTAACCAGAACATTGCATTTCCCTTTAAGTCAATGAAAATGAAGTCTTCTAAAATGCAATGCAGTTAGAGGAATTTACCAAAAGGAATTTACTATGCAGCTGGGCATGGCAACCAGTCAGCTTCCACTTTCATTCCCAAAGTTTAACTGAACAAGCTGAGGCTAGTATCTAAATTGTTACTATGCGCATATGCTCCGTATTTTGTCTGCTTTAGTTTGAGTAAATCCCATTCAATGTGTTCAATACACTTGTCTCTGCAAGTCTATGCAGGTATACATAAACATTTATTTAATCAATCAAGAGAGTGTAAACCCTAGCAATAGCAGCCTGCAAGTCTCTCTAACAAGCAAAGTTGTTGCTTTGGGTTTATTTATATAGTGTGAAAACGAATTGGTATAAAACACATATGAAGGTCCACTTGCAGGTTCTAGCTGAAAACGCAGATCCAAGGCGTATACTGAAGACACAGATTCTCCTTATGTACATATTATTTTGTGGGAGGTGGGGAGTCTGTCACTAGGTATTTATTCTAGTTCTCTATCTTGTTTATTTCATCTTTTTGACCATACAGCCACTACCTGTCTACATGCTCCAGAGAAGGCTGCATGGAATTTGACAGCAGTGGAACATGGCCGTGTGATAAGTTGAAATGGTAACTTGTAGTCATAGAAGCACAACTGGGAGACAGGGACAAACTTTCATTACCCTATAACAGGATTGTTTCAACAAGGACCTTTATGGCATTATCAAAATATATTTGACCCCTTCCCACCCCCTCCCGGCGGCCCTTTAACTGGGTCTTAACAATGGGAGATGGGACAGACTTTCTAATCACATGATTACTCTTAAATGGTCACATGATCAGAAGCTCGTCCCACCGACTCCAGATCATAAACAGCGACCCAGGAGTTGTCTGTGACATCTTAGTCACTCTTCTGGGAGTGAGCACACTATGAGTACTGATACCTCGGCTGCCATGGACCCATATGTGTGGCGTGTGGACGTAAAGGCCCACCTTCCCTGCCATCGCACATGTATGTTGTGTGGTTGGCAAATGTTTAATAATAGCTGCAGATTTAAAACAATTATACCTTACTTTTGACTTTACATTACAGGTTATTGCTTATATGAGATTTTAGTGATTGGATGTACATGCTTTAATACTTTTCTTCCTGATAAAAAAACACAGTATAGTAATGTGCTTGCCCTGGTTATATAACATTAGTATCTATGCATAATACTACGTGCTGCAAACCTCATTGCCAAGGCAAGACTAGTATTTGGGCTGTACACTTTATATTATCCCACCTGTTGTAGGATGCTATTGAAGGGTATCTTGTCCACACCACTGTTGTTATACTCTTGTAGAACCTTCACGGCTATAGTGGACATTAGGTTCAGTGGAGCTAAATCTAAAGTGAAATTGTCAATCTTTTCCTCGAGATCCGATGTATACTGCGGGGAGGAGATGGAAAAGTAATAAGAAAACTGGTTCATTACAATGCAACCTGTCACCAGCATTAAAGCTGAGTCTCTTTCATCCCATTAACATTACTCATTAGTTATTAATACACAAACCAAAGAGTGACTCAACTGTCACACAGTGAACTGAAACAGTATCAACCCTATACACAATACTAGCCTAAAGCTGAAACTTAAAAAGTAATTTATAGTGTAGGATGATACTAATCACAAACAATTATTACGTATCATTTAAATGAAACATAACATTTATTACTTGTATCTACTAGCTTTTTGAGAAATGTGTGCATGCATGTTTGTTTCCAGTGGTATAATACAATCTAATAGCAATAGCTTCATGTTTTAAGAAACACCAAGCCTTTTTCATCTGAGAGTCATTGACTGCTGCTTACCTGGTTAATGTTGAAAGCACTGTCCAAGTCAATAGGGTTGCCAAACTGAAGGACATCCCAAATTGGAGAACCTCTCTTGCACTGGCTGGGAGTAAGAGACACAAAGTAAGTCAAAGGGTCCAGAGGCAGGATTACTAGCCTGAAATTTCAGGCGTAATAGAACTACCAGTGCGTGTGACCTATACTGGGTATGGGGCACATGCTGCAAACCTCTGCAGCGTTCCATTCAAGTAGCTCCTCTATTGCAGGCAGTTAACTGCACCCTGCATATGCTCTCCACTTCTGGAGATACTAGATGGGTTTTGCATAGTGCTTGGCACACTCTACTGATCTTTATGATCTAATGATGCTGTCCTATAATCAATGAGAGCAACAAAAGAAACTGGCATTGACAAGATGCCTTACAGTGCATTTTTTGACAGCCAAAGTCCATGTCTGTGCTAATGCAAGCTATTTCTAGAAAAACAGGTAATTTATGGGAAAATGGCAACAAAGCTTATCTCCCTGGTGAAGAAGTCTAGAAAGGTGAGCTAGATCAATGTCAACACTTGGCTGAATGAGTCCAGAATATACTTGTATATTAATTATCCATATTTTCCATCAAAGCCCCATCTTAGAGTAAGAGAGGCTTACTAAAGTGAGTATAGTTTTAACCAACTGTGGAACTTTTTAGAAAGGACTTGTCTGGTTAAGATCAGAGCTTGAATGTACCATATGTACACAAGTGATGCATGCCTGGATTGGCAGCAGCTAACACCATCAGTACACATAGTACTTCTGTCCAGGGGCGTAACTACGAGGCTGCAGGGGTTGCAATTGCAACCGGGCCCCATGCTCCAGGGGGCCTATGCGGCTCCCCTGTACACCTGGATGGGAGGGGCGGCAGGGGCAGCATTTAGAGAAATCTCTGTCCTCCTTTTTCCTCCTTTAGCTGCAGAAGGAAAATGGAGTAGATTGGTTCCTCTGTATGCTGCCCCCACCACTCCTCCTATCCAGTTCACTTGTATTCTGCTGTATTTGGGCCCCTGTGTGCTCCCCTGGTCCTTCCCCCCACTGTGCTCCCTCCCCTCTCCTGTCAGCTGCTGCAGGGGATGTGTCACAATAGACAACCAGGAAGAGGTGAATAAATATGTAATTTAGAAGCTCCTTCCTTTTCTGAATGGACAGAGGCATAGTCAGTGACATTGTAAAAAATAAAATAAAATTATTAAAAAATAATACCATTCAAATACCAAAAAATAAAAACTACTGACACCAGTGGGTGAACTTCCAGGATCACAAAGGTCACACTTGCAACCAGTTCCCTGGCATTCCACCACCGTGGGGAGGCCCCAAGATGGCAGGTAGGAGACCCACTGCAGAACTTGTGAAAGGGTCCCACTGCGGGACCATAATAAAGGGCCCCACAACATGAGTAAAGGGCCCCAGGATCAGTGGGAAGAGCCCCAGGCTTGAAGGGAAGGGCCCCGGCCAGGGTTCCGGGGGGCCATTCATGGTTTCTTGCACCAGGGCCCTGAAGGCTCTAGTTACGCCTCTGCTTCTGTCTTTTCTGGAAAGTACCCTTTTGAAGAAATCTGTGGCAGAAAGCTATTCTACAAGAGGCCCCTGTGTCACTGGGGCTCAAAGGAGGCACACAGGCTGCTTTGCTATAGAACTACTTTAGTCCTACAGCATAGCAGCCAATATGCAATCACAATGTTATAAAAACAACTGTATATCTGATTGTATATCTAGGCAGGTATAAATTGATGATTATTTATTAACACCCATTAACTGCCACAAAGCAATGATTCTGACACCTTGTTTTATCATTGCAGGATTAACTCAAATAACTTTCAAAACCAGCTACTCCTGACTGGCACTGAATTAATTGAGCATAAAGTACATCTAATTACCCTTTTTCAATGTGCACTATGTTCAATAAAGCTTTTTGGAAAAAAAAAAAAAAGTACATCTAAACCCAAGAAGAAAAATATATATTGCTGCTTCCGGTCCTGATATGTAATGACTGTATTTGTTTTCTTTTTTTCAGGCTTTTTGACCTGGTGATCTTGCCAGTATCACACTTCCTGCACTAGGATGACAATGCTTACTCATGGTGCCATACCTTTGAGGAAGCATTCTCACCCTAGACTAGGAAGGGTTTAGGACTACAGACACCTCTTCCTCTCCATAGCAAATAGGGGAGGTATATTATAATTTATGAAGAGAAAACTGGGAACAGTGTTATGTGATAACAATCAGCAAAGTAAGCAAGAAGTAAGCACATGAAGTTGTAAAATCACATGTTTGTTGGCAGGATTCATAGGTATTTTTTTAACCTACCAAAAATATATAACACAAACACAATTCTAAATTGTATATTTAACAGACCAAAGGGAGCAAATATGAGAAAGCCATTGTTTGGCTTTTATAGACTTAACATGATTTAGCAAATGAAAAGTGCATGTGTAGGTACAAGGCCTGTCAATTGCAGTCCATCTTTGATAAAATACTAACAGTATAAGCAAAGAAAAGCCGCCCCTCCAGTGTATACTCTGCAATCTTGTGCTTACTGGCAGGTAACAATTGACAGCCACAAAGGTGAACGCATTTCAGCCAAACTGGCATTATTCATAGTAAACAGGGGCGTAACTACAGGGGTTGCAGGGGTTGCGATTGCAACCGGGCCCAATGCTCCAGGGGGCCCAGAATTGGATAGGGTAGGGGAGGCGGGGGCAGCATGTAGAGAAATCACTGTTCTCCTTTTTCCTCCTGTAGCTGCAGAAAGAAAATGGAGGAGATTGGATCCTCTGATGCTACCCCGCCACTCCTCCTATCCAGTTCACTTGTGTTCTGCTGTCTCTGGGCCCCTGTGTGCTCCCCTGGTCCCCCCCCCCCACTGTGATCCCTCCCCTTTCCTGCCGGCTGCTGCAGGGGATGTGTAACAATAGAGAACCAGGAAGGGGTCGGTAAATATGTAATTTACCAGCTCCTTGCTTCTCTAAATGGACAGAGTCATAGTCAGTGACATAGTAAAAAAATAAAATAAAATGATAAAAAATAATACAATTAAAATACCAAAAAATAAAAACTACTGACACCAGTGGGTGAACTTTCAGGATCGCAAAGGTCACACTTGCAACCGGGCCCTGGCATTCCACCACCATGGGGAGGCCCCAAGATGGCAGGAAGGGGGCCCACTGTAAAACTTGTGAAAGGGACCCGCTGTGGGACCGCAATAAAGGGCCCCGCAAGCGGAGTAAAGGGCCCCAGGATCAGTGGGAAGAGCCCGGGGCTTGAAGGGAAGGGCCCCGGGCCAGGGGTCCGGGGGGGCCCTTCATGGTTTCTTGCACCGGGGCCCTGAAGGTTCTAGTTACGCCTCTGATAGTAAATAAGGCCATTTTCTCTGAAACCCATTGACATTTGTGGCTATCGTTTGTTACCCATCAATAAACACAAGATTGCAGAGGATACACCAGAGTGACAGCTTTTCTTTGCATATATGGATCCCATAATACTGGGAGATAGTATCACCTACTTTCATGTATTTGGAAGTTTTAACAGTAGTCTTTTTTTTGGCAGTTGTTAGAAAAAGAAATGCACTAGTCTAAACTTTTCATACTTAGGCCTCATTAACACAGGGGGTAGGAACTCCCTACCCCATGTGAAGGCCATGCCTAACCGCCCAGGGATGCACAGGTATTCTGTTCATCCTCATGCAACCAGTCACATAGCTGTCAATAGGGACGCAGCAGTTGCACAGACACAGACGCTGCTCTCAATGTGTCATCCGTTCAGGGTACATTCTGGGTTATGCACTGCACTGTATACTACATTAAGGGCAGTGGCTGTATCCATGCAGCTGCTGTGTCCCAATTGACAACTTTGGGACTGCCTGCATGGGGATGCTTGGAACACCTGTGAATCCCCATGCAGGTAAACATGGCCCTCACACGAGGCATGTATTCATATCTCCTGTGCCTTAGGGTTCGTAAGCTTGTACAAGCTGCACATTAATACTGGGGAATTTACACCCAAATACTGGATAAATAAGGTAGATCAGCACATATTTGTTTTACGCACTTATACATATCTGTGAAGCTGGAACTTTCTCTGAGTCCAAGTTGTTTTTGCAAGTTGATATTATTTGGCAGATTTTTAGGGTCATCCAGAAACTGTAAAGTACATAATATCATTATTCAAAAGTAACAGACATTATAAGAATTTGAGAGTTAATATACTTTTGCTGTCTTTCATTGCCCTTACTTACCTTATAGATATCCCCATTCACCCAGTGTTTACATACAAGTGTTTGTATGTTTCCTCCAATCAAGAAGGTGATGAAGACAAAGAGGATCAGTAACCAGGAGAATATGAAGGTCAGATACACCTGCCTGCAGGAGATATGTGCATTAGATTGGTCAGAAAACACTCTTCTGTGCTGTCAGTACTAATGATTTTATTGAATGCTGCGTTTCCTCCCTTATTTTTGTCATTCACAAATCAAAACTTTTTAAAGTAGGTCTTTGAAGGCTACATGAGCAAACTAGTTGTAGCAGTGGCATGTTTTAGCTGTAAGTACTATCCTCAATCTTCTTTCTCTTGCTCTGACTCTTATTCTTTGCTAGTCTATGTACACTCACCCACTGACAGTGGCAGAATCCAATCAAGAAACTTATTTTAAAACCAATGGTAATAAGAGCGCACATTAGGTAGAAATTTTCAGATCGTGGCTTATATTACTATGACATTAGAGTAAGCAAGTTCTTCCACGGCGAATAAGATTGCTACAATGATGACTACTAGGCACTAGAACTGTAGGTCAACCTAGTAAATATAAGGGGCGTCAATTGCAGCCACTAACATGCCCATATGGCATCATAATAGTTTAGGGCCCATTCACACTGATATATTGCAGTAATCTTTGGTAAAATGTGTGTTTACTATTACTAGTACATTACTGTATAATGCAATGAATCCTGGAAAATATTATTTGTGTAAAATGTTAATGTAACTTTAAGATAAGATCAAGATGCTTATGCAGTTAAAGCCAATGTCATCTAATGTTGGGACCTTAGAGATTAATTGGGAAATTTAAATTCTATGTTTTTTTTTTATCTATTTCATATAATTAATAGTGTTCTCTTTTTTTTTTTTGCTTTTCATAGGGTATCTGGATTTGGTCAGTGAAGACCTGACCAGCCCCCATACAACTCTACTGCACTATATCAGTAATCTATGAATGCAGGGGAGGCAGAACAGATTAGTGCTGTGACATCACATATGACCTCACATCTCTTTCACTGTAAACACTGCAAAAAGCATTGCGTTTTAGTGCCTACTACCAGTGCTTCTGTGGAGTGAAGCTCCTGAAGCTGATCAATACACTGAAGCTAATTGGGACCTGTAGAAGCTGCTGGCAGTTGATGAGTAGCTGGCAATTTTTATAACTTAATTCTGGAGGAATCTAATTTTAGAATATCAGAAAAAGTTCCAATAATTTGAATGCTGATACCCGACTGAGTGAATTTTCAAATGACTGGGTCAGAATTTAGTTTTCTTTTTAATTATAGTGTTTATTTAAAGAGTTGGGATCACACACAGTATTAGGGGACTACAACACTACAATAAGCACCGTGTCTGCTCTTCTCTGGGGCTCTATCTGGTTCCCTTGCTGTGAACCTCCAAGAGTAAGGAAGGTGTAAAGTGGAGCTCAACCCAAAAGGAGAAGCTCCACTTGTCTGCCTCCTTTCCCCCTCTGGTGCCACAGATGGCAACTTGTGAGAGGGAAGGGGAAGCGGGTACCTGGTTTTGACAAGTACCCGATCCCACTTCCTTCTGATTTTGCCATGGCAAACTCAGCTGGAAGTTTGGGCCCTCACTGCAGCCGGCACATTGAGAAAGCACAGCGTGACTCTCGAATGCGCAGTCGGAAACCGGCTTTACTGCTGGTTTCTCTTACCCAAGATGGCGGCGCCAGCCCTCGAGAGCCGATTAAAGAATCGGCTTGGGTGAGGACACCGCGGGATCCCTGGACAGGTAAGTGCCCTAATAGTAAAAGTCAGCAGCTATAGTATTTGTAGCTGCTGACTTTTTATTATTTTTTTGAGGGGGGGGGGGGAGGCTGGAACTCCACTTTAACCCAATTGAATGGAATTCTCGTTCATACTTTTCAGCTCATTTATTTGTATGGACAGGTACAATTTACAGAGCAAAGAGGTGTGCAGCCTCAGACTTTGTCCTAGTAAAATTTAGATGGGTTGATATCTATAAAGATTCCATGAACATTATTCTGAATTATAAGATAGTTCTAAAAGATATAATCACATTATATGTCTTATTTTTCTCTATTTTAGTTTAGCCTCCTTCCCCATTGTTACTTCCCCCAGTGTCTGCACCTGATTGCTATGCTTTTTCTTAGATTATCACAAAATATGTGGTTGCTGATACTCAATTTAATGACTGATCGAATTTCTAGATTACTGTGTTGGAATTATGTTTCATTTTACTGACAGCATTTATTTAAAGATTTCAGAATCACACACATTAAAAGAAAGCCAGCTCCATCCCTGCGTCTTCGCCGACTGCTCTCTGGGTTATTCAGTATGTAGAGGCCCCAGACTCCAAAGATCAACCCCAGTGCTGTGCAAGCAACTATCAGGAGAAGGACACAACATAGAACAACTCCAATTATCCACCTGTAAGTAGAAAACATATTCAATACAAACTTATTTAGGGAGTGGTGAATAGATATAGGGAGAGTTACAATATAAACAGTAGGAACAATTATAGGGAGGCTTTGAGCAGAGCTCTTATGGGAGTGGTTAGCTTATGCAATGACATTACAAAACTCGTATTAGGTTAAGGACAAGAACAAGGCAAGTAGCTAATAATAGGATGAATTTGGAAGGTAACATATTATATGTACATTTGCTGCACAAAGTCATTCCCATAATTTAAGCTTTAAAAACAGTTCTACACACCATTGATACATACTGTAAACTGACCACATAACATAAAAACAAAGCAATTTAAAAATATTAATATACAATATAATATATATAATATATGCAAAGCTACTGCATATGGGATCCCGATAAGCACATAAATAGAAGAACAAAAATACGTTTTGAGTACAGGCACACTTCTGTGAAAAAAAGGTTTGTTTTTCACTTTTTAGTTGCAGCTTCCACTTCTATGTAAGCTGATCAGCTAATTATTATAGGGGTGGGGGTGAGAACAGACACAATTTTTAAGGTTGTCAGCAATCAGACTGCATATGAACAGCTGGTATTTTTATTTTTTTTCCTGGGATCTATATTTTTTATTTTGTCTCAAAATTGAAGTTGGGCTATAAGATACAACATGCAGAAAAGTCAACCATGCTGTTCCTCTCGCCACTTCATTTTATTATTTGATTTCTAGCATTTTACATAGAGCCAATATATTATACAGAACATCATGGAACTATTTTTTTAAGAAAACCGTCCCCAAAAAGGACACACACTCTAATGTCCATACCTCACTAAGGCTAGTCGTAGAGGAGTCAGTGTTTTTCGAAAAAAACTGAATGGATCCTCCCATCCACATAGGCGAGGTGGATAGAGGCATCCTCCCTGCTGTATTATTGTATACATTATTATTATTATACAGTATCTCACAAAAGTGAGTACACCCATCACATTTTTGTAAATATTTTATTATATCTTTTCATGTGACAACACGGAAGTTATGACACTTCAGAGACTGGGCTGCAGGGCAGTATTCAAACATGATAACGACCCCAAACACACCTCCAAGATGTCTCCAGGTCTAAACCATATTGAGCATCTGTGGGGTATCCTCAAACAGAAGGTGGAGGAGCGCAAGGTCTCTAACATCCACCAGCTACCTGATGTCGTCATGGAGGAGTGGAAGAGGACTCCAGTGGCAACCTGTGAAGTTCAGGTGAACTCCATGCCCTAGAGGGTTAAGGCAGTGCTGGAAAATAATGGTGTCCACACAAAATATTGACACTTTGGGCCCAATTTGGGCATTTTGACTTAGGGGTGTACTCACTTTTGTTGCCAGCGGTTTAGACATTAATGGCTGTGTGTTGAGTTATTTTGAGGAGACAGCAAATTTACACTGTTATACAAGCTGTACACTCATTACTTTACATTGTAGCAAAGTGTAATTTCTTCAGTGTTGTCACAGTGGGGTCGTTATGTTGGAATACTGACCTGCGGGCCCAGTCTCTGAAGTGTCATAACTTCTGTGTTGTCACATGAAAAGATATAATAAAATATTTACAAAAGGGGTGTACTCACTTCTGTGAGATACTGTATGTATTATTGTATACAGTTGGGACTCCAATTGCCTGCAGTGCTGATCCAACACATATTTTAAAACAAGTCTCATCATGAGAAATTGATCATTAGACCGACTTCTCACGAACAGGAAAGGCCATAGACGGTTCGAAATTTGGCAGTCGCTGATGATACACACGCTGGATAAAGCCAGTCAGCCAGTGTTAGGTTTTTTGGACTGAGTAAAGAAACCATGGCATGCAGAAAGTCATTAAAACACAGGGAGCAAATATTTGAACACTGCCTATGGTTAATGCTCAGGGGAACTGAGAATAAATATGACTGTGAGCTAAGAGGAAGAGGACCTGGCAGAATGCCTTATTGTGACCAGTGGCTCCAAGGATTTTTCCTCTGCTTGTTACTCACTTTATTATTCTGTTTCTTAAAGCAGGATTGACATTACCTGTAATACTCATAGCGTTCTACTTCCTCTCCATACAACCCAGTCTTCTCTTCAAAGGTAAGCAAAGCTGTATTTAAAGGACCGATATACTGATTTATGGGGAAAGTGGATGCATATGATCTAACTTCTGCCTCTGTTTTATTCAAGGCAGCGGCAGCATCTGGAATTAAGAAATATCAGAATAAGGGGATACTATATAAGCATGAACGGTAAATAAAAGAAGTAAAATCGCTTAATCCCATTGGGTTTACAACTCACCACTAATACTTCTAGAAGTCTGTGTGTTCACGAAATTTGGCATGTTGTTCAGAGCTTGAAGTGCCTAAGAGGATGAAAGAGAAAGAGAGGGGGCTAAAGACTGATTTACTAAAAGGGAGGTATGAGAATCGCAGGCAGGGCCTGAGAGGAAGATTAAAGAGAAAAGGAAGAGAGGGAAGTGACAGAATGACACAAAAAAGAAGTCAAAACATGTAGAAGAAAGGCAACAGTGTGATAGAGAAAGCAGAAGAGGAGGAAGATGTCAATGTCATGATGAAATCAAAAAGCTAAGAGCAATTAGTAAGTAATGTTGTACTAGATATACTGTAGGAGAAGCCTGGTAATACTTATGTATTATAAAAATATTCTGCTGAGAGCTGGCATGGGGGAAGGCAAGGATATGCCGAAGATCATTCTGCTCTAAGCAGAGATAGATATATTATCAAGAATCACACAAATAAAACAACCGTCAGCACAGACTCATTTACTGGACGTTTAAAATTACACTTTTCAATCGCAAAACTAGTATGTATCACGCACAGCAGGTGTCAAACAGTACACACTTCATCTTTAATCCACAGCCGTTGTGGCAAGTTTCTGGGCATCCACAGTGCAGGCAGATGGACACCTGGACACTCATACCTGCAACCAATTGAGTGGTGCCCTTACCATATTTTGAGGTTCTATGACGTAAATGGTTTTGCACAACGGAAATGCAATTTTTAATGAGAGTTGTTTTTTAATCGAGGATTCACATGCTATGCAAGTGCACATTTTGTTTTTCTTGACAGTGCTTTTTCAGACCATTCTAAGTCTAAGTGGTTTATCCATAGTGGAAGTGAAGCCTGTCTCAAGGATCCTTTAGGTCACTTTTAATGTTCAATAGTTTTTATTAAAGATTTTACAAAAGAACATATAAAAGTAGGAAATTGGAACAGCCAACAAGCCAAATAAAAAAGGTTATGGCAACCTTGTACAAACATGTCAATAACGTGCAAGAGTGTCCCATACATATGCACCTTTAGGTCACTTATATCCTAGTTTCTTGCTTGTGACTGTTGAATGGATATCGGATCCTGGATAAAGGGTTTGTTACTTTTATTTCATGCATTATCATAAGACATGTGGCTCATGATATCTGATAAATGCTACTGGTCTGTTCCACATATATTTTAAATCAATCTTACAGTATATGTTATTTGATATTATGTGGCTGTTATAATTAACCACTTGCCGACCAGACACGTTGACTGTACTGTGGCAAAGTGGCTCGTTATCGTCTGGCGATACTACCTACGTCACCAGACATTCCCCTCTCTCAGCAGCGCACGCGCCGCGCGCCGCCGGAGGCTCGCTCCCGCTGTATAACGCTGTGATCACCGCTGCTCTTCCCCGATCGTCGGAGATCTAGTGTGGAAATCCGCCCACTTGTGTAAACAAAGCGGGCGGATCTCCTAAGTGACAGGCAGGGACAGATTGCAGGGTTCAGCATAGCTGAACCTGCGATCTGTCCCTGCGTCACTCAGTCACCTCCCCCCACACACGTTAGTAAGCACCAGGCATACATTAACCCCCCCTCTCCAATAAAAATTAACCCCTTCCCTGCCAGTGTCATTTTTACAGTAACAGTGCATATGTATAGCACTGATTACTGTAGTAATGTCACTGGTACCCCCAAAAGTGTCAAAAATGTCAGTCAAGCGTCCGATCTGTCCGACGCAATGTCGCAGTCCCGCAAAAAAAAAATCGCAGATCGCCGCCATTACTCGTTAAAAAAAAACACCAAAAATGACAGAAATCTTTCCCTTAGTTAGTAAACGCAATAACTTTTGCGCAAACCAATCAAAACACACTTATTGTGATTTTTTTTTTACCAAAAATATGTAGCAGAAGACAAATTGACCTAAAATGATAAAAAATGTTGATTTTTCATTTTTTTGGGGGGGAATTTCATATTAAAAAATGTGAAAAATATTGTTATTTTTTCAAAATTGTCGCTTTTTTTTTGTTTATAGGGCAAAAAGTAAAAATCGCACAGGTGATCAAATACCACCAAAAGAAAGCTCTATTAGTGGGGAAAAAAAAGACATCAATTTAATTTGGGTATAGCGTTGCACGACGGCGCAATTGTCCGTTAAATTAATGCAATGAACCGCAAAATATGGCCTGGTCAGGAATGGGGTAAAACCGTCCGGTCATAAAGCGGTTAAAAATACGCTCATTGAGAATTTTTTTGTCAAAGACATGTAGCTAAATACATTTTGGCCTAAATATATGACAAAAATGGAATATATTGGATATTTTTTAACTGTCAAAGTGGAAAAATATTGTTATTTTTTCAAAATTGTCGCTTTTTTTAATTAATATCGCAAAAAATGAAAATCGCACAGGTGATCAAATACCATCAAAATAAAGTACTGTTTGTGGGAAAAAAGGACGCAAATTTCGTTTGGGTATGGCGTTGCATGACCGCGCAATTGTCAGTTAAATTCGCACAGTGCCGAATCGCAAAAAGTGGCCTGGACGTAAGACAGCAAAATCCTCCGGTGGTAAAGTAGTTAATATTCCTCGATTACGGCCTGAGTGTTTAACTTAACCATAGGGCATAATTAAAAGCAAAGCACAGGTCTTTCTGCAATAAGAATTATTTTTTCTTCCCAGTGCTTCTCAAATAGGGAAACAAGGGCAAAATTCAAATTATAGTAGTGCCTAACATTTAGAAGAGCCTTTTAAAGTATTCTCAGATGCGATATACAGTATGTACTGGTATGGGTGCGTACAGACAGTGGTCTCCATTGTGCTTCTTATTTTAAATCATGAGGTGTTCTAAACAAGCGAGCATAAGGTTTTATTGGAAATGTGCACTTTAGTGATCTCCAGGAGCATTCTGTGGAGATCAGTAAGCTGACAGGATATTGGCTTTATCAGGGAGAAGATTACAGTTCCTAGGATGGGGACAATGTTATGGAAACCCAAAGAAAGATTGTGAGTTATTTTTTGGACAGAGACTGATGCGAATGCATCTTTGAATTTGGTATGCACTCAAAACTGATATTTTAGTTATACTTAGAGCCTGGTGGGAGTTAGTTCTTGGCTTTTTATATGTCTTAGATGCTTCAACAGTAAAATCTCGCTGCCATATATCCTGTTGCTGTCCACCTGAGAGTATTGCGTGTTTTGTGCTATCGTGTGTGTGTAGCCACCCTGCCTTAAGCAGCTGTTCCTATTTAAATTGAGTAATGCTAAGCTGAAATCAGTTTAGTTGGATTGAAAATACAGCTTTCTTAAGTCTCTCATAGGGCTCTACTTATTGTCAGTTGCTTACGGCTGCTAGTAGGTGTCATTGGTGACTCTAACAATAGTGTGGGAGACTGCTCTAATCAAAGCAATGAATATTTATCTCTCCCCATCAAACAACTAGATTTATTGGCATTAGTGCAGGCTGGGAGAGGGTATAAATGTTCAGGGAGTCACTTTGGGTGATCAGTTCTGCTCCTGGCCTGGGGGGATTGATGTTGTTGGCTACCAGACTGCCTGAGGAAGCAGACCTCACGGCTGGATCAAGTTCTGGTTTGAAATTGAGCTTGTGTTACATGGGTATTGAGCTACTAGGGAAGAACTGCCAATGTCTTAAGGGGCCAGAGAAGCTGGAATATGAAGCCTGGACCTCACTGGAGCATAGTGTTTTCTCTCCAGGGTGCTGTCAGCTGAATAGACAAGTGCTTTACAGTTAGTAGCTGCATTCAGTGCTGATAGGCTTAAAGGCTCTTCATCTGTGAACACTGTAAATACTTTCCTATTTCCCCTCTTCTGGAGTCTGCAGGTCCATGGGTGTCATGTGCCCTTACCCTGTCTCCCTAGAGTATTGCATGAGAGTAAAAAACTCCAGTTTTCATCTAAAATTGACTGGCACACATCTATAGAGATTGTCTCAGTGTTGCTAAAGACTACACCCTGAGATAAAATGCTAGTCCATCCTGTTCCTAGAGGTCCCACTTGCCATTGGGGGGGGGGGGGGGGCAGAGGTGCTGCACGAGTTTTAGCTATTCCTGTAATATTCTGCATAATATAGAGTACAAATAATGTATAGGGGGAGCTGGGATCTCTCCTAATGTCCACAGAAGACTAGCAGACACAGGAACTTAGTACATAGATATCATCAGTAAAGTAGTGTTAATTGTACTGGTGTGTATAAAGCTTTAGATCATTGTAGATTGATGGGAAAAAGTCCAGCTATAAAAAGATCATTTAATTATTTATGTTTAAAATAACACTTTAAACCTGAACTCCAGGCACAAAGACTTTCATTTTAATATATTCCACAATAGCCACAATGGGGTATATCCACTTTGTGTGCATAAAATTACTTTGCAAACCCAGTCATTACTTTACAAAAAGAACAGTGACTTAATTACTGCACTGCACATAGTCTGTGCAGAAAGCAGATCTATGGGATGGACCAACAGGCTCCACTCACTACAGGCTGCCTGTAGAAAACTACAGGAGGGGGCGGATACAAGACCAGTCACCCTGCACAAGGAGAGAAAGCAGCAGTGACCTGTCTTTATTACAGGAAGCTCCTGCAAAGAGGCAAAGTTTCACAGTGGATTACTGCACAGATCTGAAAGAAATATACAAAGCACACCAAGATTAAGTAAAACTAAAGACAGTGGCGGAACTACCAGGGTCGCGGCAGTCGCACTTGCTTGAGTTCCGCCACTGTGGGGGGCCCGCTGTTCTGTCACTGCGAGGGGAGGGGGCAGTCACTGTTAAAGGAGGGGGCCCCCGTCCGCCTGTTCTGTCACTGCGAGGGGTGGGGGTGGTCAATGCGAGAGGAGGGGGCCGCCCCTGCCCACCCGTTCTGTCAGTGGCTCAGAGCCTGTACTGACACAGTCCCTCCTACCTCACACGGATAGGAGACAGCCAATCTTCTCCTCCCGCCCCTCTCCTGTGTGCACCGTGGGAAGTGTGAATGATCACATTCAGCTGCTTAGCTTCACCCTTCCCGCTGTTCACACAGGAGAGGGGCGGGAGGAGAAGGAGCAGATCGGCTGTCTTCTATCTGTGCGAGATATTGAGGGACTGTCAGTGCAGGCTCTGAATCTGAGCTGTATGAGAGAGACACTTTCAGCTCAGAGTACTGCTGATGGGCATTGATAGGCAGCATTGATGAGCACTGATAAGTGGCACTGATAGGCAGCATTGATGGGCACTGATAGGCAGCATTAATGGGCACTAAGTGGCACTAATAGGTGGCATTGATGAGCACTGATAAGTGGCACTGAAGGGCAGCACTGATAGGCAATACTGATGAGCACTGATAGTTGGCACTGATAGGCAGTATTGATGAGCACTGATTGACGTCATTGATGAGAACCGAACGGCAGCATTGATGAGCACTGATAGGCAGCATTGATGAGCACTAGTAAGTGGAACTGATAGGCAGTGCTAATGGGCACTGGTAGGCGGCATTGATGGCCACTGATAGGCAGCATTGATTGGCACTAATAGGTGGTATTGATGAGCACTGATAAGTGGCACTGATGGGCAGCACTGCTAGGCAATACTGATGAGCACTGATAGGTGCCACTAATAGGCAGTATTGATGAGCATTAATTAGGGTCATTGATGAGCACTGATAGACGGCATTGATGGCACTTATAGGCAGCATTGATAAACACTGATTAGTGGCACTGATAGGAAGCACTGATGGGCACTGATAGGTGGCATTGATGGGCACTGATAGGCAGCATAGATGAGCACTGGTCAGTGGCACTGATAGGCAGCACTGATGGGCACTGATAGGTGGCATTGATGGGCACTGATAGGCAGCATTGATTGGCACCGATAGACGGCATTGATAGGCACTGATAAGTGGAACTGATAGGCTGCATTGATGGGCACTGATAGGCAGCATTGATTGGCACTGATAGGGCTGCATTAATGGGCACTGATAGGCGGCATTGATGAGCACTAAGTAGCACTAATAGGCGGCATTGATGAGCACTAATAAGTGGCACTGATGGGCAGCACTAATAAGCAATACTGATGAGCACTGATAGGTCACACTGATTTGCAGCATTGATGAGCACTGATAGGCAGCATTGATGAGCACTGATAGGTGGCACTGATAGGTAGCATTGATGAGCACTGATCGGTGGCATTGATGAACACTGATAGGCGGCATCGATGAGCACTGATAGGTATTATTGATGAGTACTGATAGGTATCATTGATGAGCACTGGTTGGTGGTATTGATAGGCAGCACTGATGGGCACTGATAGGCAGCATTGTTGAGCACTGATATGCAGCACTGATGAGCACTGATAGGCAGCATTGATGGACACTGATAGGTGGCATTGATGAGCTGTGATAGGCAGCACTGATGGGCATTGATGAGCACTGATAGGCGGCACTGATAGGGGGTATTTATGAGCACTGATTGGTGGTAATGACAGGCAGCACTGATGGCCGGCACTGATAGGTGACATTCATGAGCATTGATAGGCAGCACTAATAGGCACTGATAGGCGGCATTGATGAGCAATGATATATGGCATTCATGAAAACTGATAGGTAGCACTGATGGGGCTGCACTGATAATCAGGACACTGATGCTCAGAGCCATGATTATGAGTGTAAACAATGTATTGACGGTCTTGATTGTAATGGCTCTCCTTTCCTTACACAGACAAAACTGACTAACAAAAAAATCTTTTCCTTTCACTTTGGATAGAGCAAGAAAGGGTTGTAAGCCTTGTGAGGTTTATTTTTGCCATCTGTATCTCATTGGGGAGATTCCCCTTCACTTCCTGTCCCATAGCCGAAACATGAAGTGAGAAAAAATTCCTCTAAATTGAGGGAATCCCTGGTTGTCACAAGGGTCACCAGAAGTAGTGTCCTCATTCAAAGATATCTCCACTATTCCTTTTCTGGAGACAACCCAATATTTTACATTTTCTTTTGCTTTCACTTTCAGTGATATTGATAAACATGACAAATAGAAAGTGTAAATCTCCCTACAGCGATAAAAACCCACCAGGTATTCCAATCTCTCTCTATTCTATCATAAATAAAAAAATACGTTTCACCTTTAGGTAAACTTTAATGTAAGAATATACATTTCTCTTCAATTTAGAAAATATTTGCTTAAAGTGTTACTAAACCCACAACAGTAAAATCAGTGTTATATAACTCCATGGGGAATGGTAGGTATGCTGCTCTCCTCAGAAAGGGAAACTCCAAAACTATAAACACAAAAGAAAGGAGGCACAAGCACCTAGTGCATTACCCTTGGACACCTTCTGTTAGTTTATTGAATGCCTAAAAACATACTCGCAAACATGAAGATTAAAATCGCATAAAACCAATCCACCTCATGTGGAAGGGCATGTCCCTGTATTTAGGACAGCTGACGCATTTCGGGAGGCAAACTCCCTTCTTCAGAGCTGGTCCATCATCTTCAAGGCCTTTTTTTTTTTACTATTTTGAAGCAGAACTAAACCCTCCTACTATTGTTTTTACCAAGGAATCTGCCGTCTTAGCCTCTGTTTGATCTTCAACTGCCATGATGCTGCACGTGTAATTAGTTATGACACCAGCCAGTTCTTCTGTAGGCCCCTTTCACACAGGCGGACCGTTCAGATCCGCCTGTCCGTTTTTCAGGCGGATCTGAACGGATGCCCCATGCATCTCTATGGGGCATTGGATATCAGTGGAGACATGTCCTCTGAGATCCGATCCGTCAAATCTGGACGGATAGAAACCCTATTATCCATCCGTCCAGCGGATCGGATGAGAATGGACAGACGGTGCGTTCCCATCCGATTCCCTCATAGAGAACAGTGGGGAACTGACAGCTATGTCTCCGCACACAGCGTGGAGATAGAGCTGCCATCCGCCTGCTCACTGGGGGACCGGCGGATCGATCCCCCGCTGAGAAAAACGGAGTCCGCCGATAGACTCCCCTGTGTGAAAGGGGCCTTATTGAGGTTTGATACCAGCCATTTGATGGTCTGATCGTTAGGTTGAGGGCACAATCAATGTGACAGTTACATTATTGACATGTGCTAGGGATGTACAGTAACTGTTTTTTGAAACTGTTAAATTGATGGGTATAGTTCTGCTTTAAACAAGTTCAGATCCTCGATTTATAACCAAGCTAATAGTACAGTTGTCAGCTCCCTAGTATCTTGGATATGCAGGTTGCTACACAAACATGAATCAAAAGTTTCATCATGAAGCTTGGTATGCATTGAGAAATTCGTCAGGCATTGTCAATGCTTTGCAAGAATGCAAAACTACAAGGAAAAGAAATCCAGAGCTCTACTAGAACCAGGACCCTCTAAAGCATAATGTAGAGGAACTTGGTTTATGGCTGGATATCCATAGGGTTAGGGACCATAGTGGTGATGGTTTAGCATGGATGGGGCTAGAAAGCATTACTTACCTTTTGAAAGATACCAAGTAGGTTTATCTTCCTAACACTATTTAGTTTTCTTGAAAGTTCACCCAGTGATGGAATCTGTAAGAGAATAGGAAATAATAATTCAAAGAGTGATAAATCACATTGTTTACCCCATTTTACTAACTTAAGCCTCGTACACACGCACCGATTGTTGGCCGACCGATCGGCCGTCTTTTGTCCAGTGTTGTTGTGTTGGTTGAAATGTGCTCTAGACTGCACCCGAATTTTGTCGGCCAACAACAACCAACTGCAGAAGTGATGTCATGTTCTGGTTTACTTTCCGTGTGTTTTTTCTTCTCTGAGCATGCCCAGTCTTGCTCATCTGACTTTTGTCTGCCGAAATCTGTACTGACTGACGAACAATCGGCCGTTCTGGTGACGGCCAACAAAAATTTTATAGCATGCACACCAGATTTTGTTCGGCCGAAAAGTCGCAGTCGGTTGTCGGAATCATACTAACAGCATCATACTAACAAGTCGACAATTGGCCGATCGGACGTTGGCCAAAAATTTACGGCCAACAATCGGTGCGTGTGTACGAGGTTTTAAGGCCTTAAAAATTTTACATGTTTTCCCTCTACTTATCGTTCTACCACCTTGCCACCTATTTTCATGTAAACGTTATTCATGTTTTCTCTGCCCACCAGTTTGCTTCTGCCTTTTTCTTGTTTTTCTTCTCTATGTCCATCATAGTTACAACAGCAAAATGAGAACCTACCTGAGTTTGCCCCAACTGAAAATCCTGGACAATGTTGAGGGCCTCTGCACAGTTCTCACAGTTCTGGTCTGATAGCACTCCCTGTAGAGCCTTTTGGAGGCTGACAAGCTCAGTGTTCAGGTTCTCTTGCCTCGTTTGCATGTCGGCCAGAGTCTTGTTAACATTTAGCAGGATCTGTGCTGTAGCTCCCAAGTCTATGCAGGATATAATACAACAGGCTTTTGAATGAAATGTATAATCTATTTATTAAGGTTTCCTAAACATAAACATTTTTGTATAAAAGTAATTCTGATTGGTTGATAGCAGATTTCCTCAAATATCAGTGGTTCTCATTACTTGCCATGCTACAATTTTTTCACTTTTGTTTTTGCAATAAAAAAAAAACATACGCCCTATCTCCCCATTTCCAACCTCCTACCAGAGATTGTAGCCTGGTGCTATCAGTACTGGTCTGTTATTTTTTTTGAAGAAGCATCCCAAAAACTTTCTTGGTCCCTTTGTTAGACATATCCAAATTAGTTTTAAATTATTTTTGGATAGAGTAGGGGAATGATGAAATATTTGTAGGTTTAGGGCTCTCTCAAACGGACGTTCCGTATGTCCGTAAATCACCCCATCCGTTTGCGGGTGATATACGGACATAATGAATGTCTATGGGATTGCGGATGTCAGCGGATGACCATCCGCTGACATCCGATTTTGGTCCTATCAGTTCTGTTCCGTTTTTTGGAACGGAACAGAACCCTATTTTTGTTCCGTTTAAAAAACGGAACGGACGCAAAATCGGATGTCAGTGGTGTCATCCGCTGACATCCGCAATGCCCATAGACATACATTATGTCCGTATATCATCCGCAAATGGATGGGATGATATACGGACATACGGACCGGATGACACAAGTGTCATCCGTGTCCGTGAAAAAAAAAAAAAAAAAAGTGCCGGAACGGATCGCAATACAGTCCGCTCCGTGTAAAAGAGCCCTTATACTGCTGTCTATCTCACCATTGGGGAATTTCCCCCTCTTTTTTGTTCTGGTGACCATTGTTAAGGAGATACAAAATGATGGGAAATCCAGAATGTCTCCAGAACAAAAGGTAAGGGAAATTGTTCCAGTAGTGACAAATATCTAAGAGGAGATATTCTGTCCCTTCCTATTGTGTTTCAAGAGCAGGAAGTGAAAGGAATTCTCCCTAACAGGACATAAAACAAACTGTCAGGAAATTTCAGTCCCTACTTTATCAAGAAGTAAAAAAAAAAAATGGTTTTGATTATATGTTCAGCCCAAACCCACAAAGTTTTAATTTAATTTCCATTCATACCAGCCGCTGTCTTATAACTTGGCAGCTGGTGTGGTCCAGCAGGATCACCGCACTGTTCTGTTTTTTTAAATTAACCTTCTTAAGTTCAATTGGCCGCCGTGCAATACATGATGGATTGCCTCGTGCTGTGCTGAAAAAAGTACTGCACCGCCAATACGCCACTGCAACTCAGTGGTGAGAACTGGGCACACAGGAGGCAAGGCATTTTGCCTTGTCATGTGGTGGGCCAGCACTGGAATAACTGTTCCATGCAATCCCACCGCACCTGGTGTGAACCGGTCCTTGATGTTGTAGTATTGTGAACTTTACCTTATGCCATTTGAGCTAACAAAGATGTCTTTCAGGCTTTCAGCTGCTCAATAATTTCAACAAGCTTAAGTCCATTTTCTTTTACAACTTTTTAGTTTACAACTTTATTACAAACTGATAAAATAATTCCTTTTTTTCATACTTTTTCTAGAAATGGGAAAAAAACATCCAGGGTGAAAGGAGTTGAGAAAACTCCCTTACTTTCCAGCCGTGGACTGTGAACACCACATTTCCTTTGAAGGGAGGACGTTTGGGACAATTCCATTCTACAATTCAGTGAAATTCACTATTACCCTTATCAGCCATCTTACTACTGTAAAACCAACTGATATGCCTTTTGGACAATGACGGTATCTCTAACAAGGGGCAGCCACATGAACTTAAATTGGACCTGAATTCAAACAGGGAAGATTTCCTATCTTATAGGAAACAAAATAAATACTGATGGTGCCTAAGTAGTACTCTAAAAGATTTACAGTTCCTTTTGCCTGATATTACTCCTAAAATTATGTAACTGTCAGAGCGGGAAGGATGTGGAATTCTCTTCCACAGGCAGTGGTGTCAGCGGGGAGCATCGATAGTTTCAAAAAACTATTAGATGGGCACCTTAAAGACCACAACATACAGGGGTATACAATGTACGGTTAACAGCAAACACACACACATCATAGGTTGAACTGGATGGACTGATGTCTTTTTTCAACCTCACTAACTATGTAACTATGTGACAGTGCACTTTCTGTGTCTAGGCATTAAGGTGTATTAAAGAGGAAGTAAACCCTCCTCTGACACTTTTACCCATAGGTAAGCCTATGATAAGGCTTACCTATAGGTACTGTAAATATCTCCTAAACATGTACCGTTTAGGAGAAATTTACCTTACATGCAGCCAGTGACGTCACTGGCGCATGCGCTCTGAAGGAACGGCCGCTGGTGCCGTTTCTTCAGAGACCCGGGCCGTGACTGTCGGCTCCCGCACGCATGCGCGGGAGTGACGTCACCGCGGCTCCAGCCAATCAGATTGCTGGATGCCGCAATCCCGGAAGACGGGCAACTGGACATGTCGCCCGTCATAGAGGTGAGCGGACGGCACGGCGGGGGCTCGTTCTAAGGTAAGTATTTCATAATGAGCTAGTATGCGATGCATACTAGCTCATTATGTGTTTCTTTCAGCTTGTAAAAAAAAAAAAATTAACTGAGTTTACAACCTCTTTAAGCCTCATTATTATATATTTGAAGTATAAGATCATGTGAAGCACTCATGAGATTTGGAGGGCGATTTGGTGTTTTCAGTACTGTGCAGCTCACTGTTCTCCTTACAGGAGACAAAAGCTGTAATTAGGTACCTGCAGTAACTGCATACTGTGAATCTGTGATTTTCGCACCTCTTATGCTGCTTCTTAAAGAGGAGCTCCATTCATATTTTTAAAAATTTAAAGTACGCAACTACAAAAACTGTATTGTGAAAGGTCTTCTGGGACCTGTGACATGTCCCAGAAGACTGTGGGGAGGGATGGGGGAGAGGAAAACTTCCTCACCGACTGCCCAGCCAGTCGATTGGGAGCAGGTACTTGTCAAAACCAAGCACCCCCTTAAAAAAAAAAAAAGTGCCATTTCTTAAAGAGGAGTGGGGAAGTAGGCCTTAAAGGGGAACTTTCCCTTTTGGGTAAAGCTCCTCAAGTATTGACATGAGGCATCAACCCCCTATCTTTTTGAAAAGGCAGGCTATACAGAGTGACACAGAATAAGGCATGATAAACCTGGCCATATATGGTTGGAAATTCGTCTGATTCAGCAGGGACCTGCCACAATTCAGTCCATGTATGGGGCAGGGTGGCTGTCTACTGATTGACTTCTGTACAACCACCATTTTGGGAAAACGTCTGCTCGATCACCACTGCTGGTGCTGACCAGTGTATTCTAAAGGTAGGGAAGTTTACCCTTTATCAGAATACAAAGGCACAGCGGGATGATTCCCCCATCCACATCAAATGTGTAGATGGATGAGTTTTTTTTTTTTCTTTCATCCTCCTGAATAAAAAAGAAAATCATCTATGGGCTGCGTAAATCAGTATTGGGGAAAAGATCAGTAGCAGGGAGTCCATACCGGTGACTAATCCTTTGCCATTTACTTGGCTTTTTTGGGCACAGCTTTACCAGTTCAGGTCCTTATTAGGAAAAATTTTATAAAGTTCATAAATAGTGAATTAGTGATCCCAAACCTGCGAATGGTATAAAAGAATCTTGATTGATGAACTTCCCAAAGAATAAGTTGCAGATTGTTTGCCACTTTCTTAAAAAAATGCTCTAATTTCGCTCATACCTTTTGCTGTCTGTAGTGCCTCTTCAAGTAGCGGGCGAATCTCATTATTGATCTTCTCATTCACAGTGCGATTGATGGTGGGACGAAAGCCTGTGAACATACAAGACAAAGAGCAATCTAATCATTCTCCACAAATTGCGCTTCTGATCTATCCCAGGATAAGTCAGCCACTGGCTGGCGGCTTTAAAGGAGAAGCGCACAGATCATTGTGTGTGATCTTAGTTTCAAATGGCTAATTGCTGTATTGGTCCTAGAGATAAGCTGAGCGCTTGTAGCCGGTGGTTTCTTTTATTGGGATAACATAATTGTTCTTTACAGACAAAGCACACAGCTGTTAGAAGCTTGTACAATCCCTCTTCAAGGGGCTGATTCAAGTGCTTTCTTCAAATGAACACTTAAACAAGAAACCTGGAAGGATTGAAGAGAGCCGCACTTCATCTGGAATGTATTTGTTGCGGATATAAAATGATTCACTGGCAGCATTCAGCTTGAGAAGTGAGTGTCATGGCTTGATTCATTGTATTTGCCAGATATGAAAACCAGGAGAACAGTGCATGCATAATATATGCTGGATATACCAGCAAAAACATAAATTAGAGCTGGATTATAGGCCGTTGAGGTGTTCAGTGACCACAGAAAGAGATTAGGTTGTAAACTAAGTGCTTTAATAGTGATCGCCCTGTAAATATTGAAATTTACTTTAAATACCCTTATAATGGACAAATAAATCTTAAAGTACACATTAAGGCAATAGTATGCTATCCTTACTCTGCACAGCAGTATGAGGAGAATGCTAAAGGAATAAAAAGCAGAAAATTGTGTTAAAAGCTATAGCTACTGAAGTCACAGAATGGCTAAATAAAACCATTTCACAATGTAAAACACTTTATCCCAAAAGGAAAAAGCTGTTACTGTAACTGCTCAAAAGAAAAGTATGGGAATTCAAAATAACAAATATACATACTCACCAAGGTGGATGCAGTATTGGTCTGATGCTGCATCTGTTCACATGCCACCTCTAAGACTGGGAACTGAGTGATCAAAGACCACTGATTGCTCCGTTTTTGGTCTTCAGTTAACAGTGACCATCAATCAACGACTCTCTACTCTGCCCCTCTAGCGCTCACTGGAGCGCCGGGCTGTGGAGGGGCAGGAGCAGCTAGCTCAGGCTCAGCAGTGAGCTGAGAGGCGGAGCTAGCTGCCGGACAGGCATCTGTGTGGATCCCGACATTAAAGTTGGGATCCTTCCAGAGTCTGGACCGGCTGCTTGGTGTCAGCTGACCGTGGACTTTGGCATGCTGTTGGCTGAATACTGGTTACAGGAGTGCCGAATCAAGTGCACTCCTGTGACCCACAGGAGAAGTAGAGCCAAAGGAGCCAGGTTGATGATCTGACAATTCTTTACTGCAGTTATGCCATAAAGCCTGGCCACATCCTTGCCAACAGGCTGCGATTAGACAGTCAAGGAGAGCAGACTACCAACAAAGTAATCACTCTGCTATATCCTCCTGTCAACATGTTCCTTTGTCAGCAGATGTTTTCTGCAGCACATCTGGTTTGCTCCTAGTTCTACTCCCTCTTCAGTGCTGTTGGGCAAATAATGATAAGGGGCTATTACTAAGTCAAACTCTAGTAGTTAGGTTAGTTTTATTTGAAAATAAATTTAATGATTTTTGAATACAGAATGAATAAACAGCTGGATCAGATTGTGCTGTTTTATAACTGTCTTCAGTTAAACTTTAAAGAAACTTCACTTAAGCAGAAGTATGGCCAAAGCTCTTGGTCAGGGTTCATCCAGATTCCTGATTGACATCTGGTTTAGGCTCTCAGTGGTGCACTGAGGGTCCAAGCCAAGCACTCCTGCCCCTTGCAAATCCCAGAACTTCAGTGAGCTCTGAAGGGGCAGAGCAAAGAGCTGGTGACTGACAGTCACTGCTCTCTGCTCATTGAAGACTGAAGACAGAAAATGGAGCGATCAGCGGTCATGTAATCACTCAGTTCCCGATCTTAGAGCTGGTAGAGGCAACTGCAGCATCGGATCAATGCTGCAGCCATCTAAGTGAGTATGAGTGTTTTTTTTATATCCTGCACTTCTTTTTTAATATGTACTGTATATCTAAAATGGACTAATACATGACCACTGTAAGCCTTATTAAACCAGAGCACAGCTTCAGTAATATACAGCAATCTATAAAAATGTTTTTACTACAGATCAGTAAAATCTGAATGCTGATTGGTTGGTATGGGTTACTTCACTTTTAGCATATGTTTTGTATTCCTACAAAACAATGGGAGCAGGAAAAAAATAGGTAAAGAAACCCTGCTCACCCGGCGCTCTAAAACTCAATAAAAAGTTTAAAATGTAGACAATACAAAGATGTAAGTTGCTGCTATTAACCACTTTACCTCTGCTCACAGTAATATTACTGCGGCAGAGTGGCTCGTTATCGTCTGACGACGTAGTACTACGTCGTCAGACACTCCCCCTTCTGGGCGGCGCTTGCGCGCCGCCGGAGGCTCGCTCCCGCTGTTTTCATTCACAGCGGGAGTCGGGCCAGGGGAGGAGCAGCGGCGATCGCCGCTGCTCTTACCCGATCGTCGGGGATCGAGTCTGGAGATCCGCCCGCTGTGTGTAAACACAGCGGGCGGATCTCCATAGTGACAGGGAGTGACAGATCGGACTGTTCAGCATAGCTGGACATCCGATCTGTCCATGACTCACTCAGTCACCTCCCCCCCTACACGTCAGTAAGCACCAGGCATACATTAACCCCTCCCTCTCCAATAAAATTAACCCCTTCCCTGCCAGTGTCATTTTTACAGTAACAGTGCATATATATAGCACTGATTACTGCAGTAATGTCACTGGTACCCCCAAAAGTGTCAAAAATGTCAGTCAAGGGTCCGATCTGTCCGCCGCAATGTCGCAGTCCCGCAAAAAAAATCGCAGATCGCCGCCATTACGCGTTAAAAAAAAAACACCAAAAATGACAGAAATCTTTCCCTTTGTTAGTAAACGCAATAACTTTTGCGCAAACCAATCAAAATACGCTTATTGCGATTTTTTTTACCAAACATAGGTAGCAGAAAACAAATTGGCCAAAAATTTTTAAAAAAATTGTTTTTTACATCTTTTTTGGGGAGAATTTCATATAAAAAAATGTTAAAAATATTGTTATTTTTTCAAAATAAATGCTCTTTTTTTGTTTATAGCGCAAAAAGTAAAAATCGCACAGGTGATCAAATACCACCAAAAGAAAGCTCTGTTTGTGGGAAAAAAAGGACGTAAATTTCGTTTGGGTACGGCGTCGCACGACCGCGCAATTGTCAGTTGAAGTCGCACAGCGCCGAATCGCAAAAAGTGGCCTGGACGGAAGACAGCAAAATCCTCCGGTGGTAAAGTGGTTAAAGGGAGAATCAAACATAAACAAGGTGTATCCACTAGGTGATGAAAAGTTTAAAGGCTTCACCATAGACACACCAGATTGTGCACCACCACATATATGTCTCTATATGTAGAAGAAATAAATATATATATATATAAAATTCTAAAGTGGGTAAAATCAAGGTTATGCACTAAGTCCAAATAAAAGGTGACACTCCAAACGATGCAGATCCTCAGTCGTTGTGTATTTAAAACACCAAATGAGAAGGAACCTCCACCTCACCGCCGTGCACCCCTATGGTAATAAACTCATCGAAAGGGTAATCAATGCAAGCCAAATGATGCCGTCATAGCCAATGGATCATCAGGTCCCCTCTAGACACTGGATACAGGATAGACTGCACTGCAAATGCCCCAAAAGTGCTTCCAAAGCCTTGTGACCACTGGATAGGATACTCTCCTCACATTGGACCAATCATTTCTTAGATGTGGTGGTTGCATTCGTTTTCTTTTTAAGATGTTTTTGCGTTTATTCTCACCTGGTGAAAGTAAACTTCTGAAGTTCTCCCTCCGCTATGAGCAAAGAGCCATGACTAGAAGGGAGAGCTTGTTCCTCTGAAAAACAATAGACTTACTGGCTGCATCACCAGGTGAAAATAAAGGCAAAAAAATCTTAAAAAGAAAACTAATGCAACCACCACATCTAAGACATGATTGGTCCAATGTGAGGAGAGTATCCTATCCAGTGGTCACAAGGCTTTGGAAGCACTTTTGGGGCATTTGCAGTGCAGTCTATCCTGTATCCAGTGTCTAGAGGGGACCTGATGATCCATTGGCTACGACGGCATCATTTGGCTTGCATTGATTACCCATCCGGTGAGTTTATTATCATAGGGGTGCACGGCGGTGAGGTGGAGGTTCCTTCTCATTTGGTGTTTTAAATACACAACGACTAAGGATCTGCATCGTTTGAAGTGTCACCTTTTATTTGGACTTAGTGCATAAACTTGATTTTACCCACTTTAGAATTTTATATATATATATATATATATATATATATATATATATTTATTTCTTCTACATATAGAGACATATATGTGGTGGTGCACAATCTATGTGATGGTATATGTTTTTTTAGCGCTGCTAGTGTGTCTATGGTGAAGCCTTTAAACTTTTCATCACCTAGTGGATACACCTTGTTTATCTTTGTTTTGTATTCTTGTTTGTGTCACCTATTCCTCATATGGATAAACTAGATAGGTAGACCACACATGGAAAATATGATGCTTCCCTTATGAGTTGGAGAGTTTTCCTGCTTCTATAAGAGCTGTGCTGGTGTGATGTAGAGGAAAAGGTAGACACGGAGAAAAGGGGAGCCGTGTAGCAGAGAGCATATCATTTGCATATATTATTAATTTCCCTGTCAAAGCAAGAAAAGTAGGAAATGTATTGATTGGTTAAATTTGGTCATATATTGATAAACTTCCCCACTTCATATAAAACACATATATAACCCCCCCCCCCCCACTCTGTAATGAGCAAAAAAACTCTGCTGCTTGTCAGGACCCCATTAATGTGATTCTGCCGGGTGCACAGCTATTTTGACCACGAATTGATATGTTGATAAGATGAGTGAATTCATCCCTTTTCTCACATGTAAACAATCCCTCAACCCAAACTAGGGGCTCTCAGGCAATTTGTGGGATTTAAAAATTATGAAATTTTCTATCATGCTGTATTCGGGTCATATCCTTTTAATGGTTCCCATTACAATCTCAAATTGGCACTTTGTGGCTCAAGCAAAATATGTAGAGCACTTTTGCCTACACTAGTACAAATTATAGCCTTACACATGTGCCATTAACATGTGTGACCGGGCTTTTGTAGTAAATCGATATTGATATTCCCTATAATTATTTATCCAAGTCATCATGGTATAGTTAGTAGTAGTTACATTCACAGTCTAATACAGCTGGAATTGTTCTGTAATTCTGAAGACATGTTACCACCCACCCAAGGGGCTTCCTTAGTTCTCAAAACCAATATGATTTGAGGAAGCCACTTAGATTAACAAAAAAAACATTTTCAACATTACAAAATATATATATATACTGTATATATATATATATATATATATATTCTTTTTTTCTTTTTTTCCGGTTTCCATAACAGAATATCCTTAGCATGGTTGCTTCTTAAACAATAGCATCTATCTAGTAATTACTTATCTGTAACAGCATTTTACTTACTCTCAAAATTAGCAAGAACTCTTGCTTTTGGAACTTCAAATTCAGAAACCACCTTTGTAATGGCCTGAAAAAAATATTTATTTATTAATTATTTATTTCAGGTACTTGTATAGCGCTGTCAATTTTACGCAGCCCTTTACATATACATTGTACATTCACATCAGTCCCTGCCCTCAAGGAGCTTACAATCTAAGGTCCCTAACTCACATACATACAAAGTAGGGCCAATTTTCTTATACAGGATCCAATTAACCTACCAGCATGTCTTTGGAGTGTGGGAGGAAACCGGAGTACCCGGAGGAAACCCACGCAGGCACAGGGAGAACATGCAAACTCCAGGCAGGTAGTGTCGTGGTTGGGATTTGAACCAGCGACCCTCTTGCTGCTAGGTGAAAGTGCTAACCACTACACCACTGTGCCCAAATATTGTGGAGGAATACAGTTTCAATATTAATGAATGCAAAGCACATTTAGGTAACTGCATACACATAAATACACTCGGGGAGGAGGGAAAGCTGCTGCAGGTAAAAAGTGCAGAAACTTTAACATAGTAGCTCCTTGTACATATTTGAAGCAGGCTTCCAAATCATGATATCTTGGCTAAATGTTGGGCCATAACAGGTAAAGCTTCCATACTTCTGGGTAATTTAGGGCGCTTATCACCTAACCTCGCACCCAGGCTTTACCACTGGTCAGTAAGAATTCACAGGAGGCAGAAAGAGATAGAAAAGCTTATAGCCACTGTGCTGAAGTTCTTAATACTGGCCAGTCAGAAAAGCCTTTGAAATGGGGAAAATATTTGCTGGGGTGTATGATTCACAGTATTGATAGAATAAAATTACTTTGGCAGGTAAAACTGTAAATACAAACAGTATGTATTTTATTGTATATGATTAAACTGTTTTCCTGGAGGTCCACTTTAAAGGGTATGAAGGATAAACTCCAGGTAAAGTATTCTTTTTGCATTTCAGGAGTTCTCCAAATCCAGTTATGGAATATATTCTGTTTAAATACTTCTTTAAAAAAAAATGAGGAACATTTTTCTTTGTTTTGTAAAGACCTAATTTCTATCTGTTAAGCACAATGAGAACGTGTGTAGGTAATGCCACGTTGAGGTCTAAGTGATCTTGATACACTATAGAATAGCAGCTATGTCTGCTAATGAGGAGTTTTATTAACTTGTCTGTGTACACAGTTTGTAGACATGTGCACTCTACTTTCTCCACTGCAGGCAGCACTCTTGTGCAGCGACACTGCAGTTGGAGAGGAAGTTAAGGGGAAAAGGGTTGCTTTATGGCTTACTAGGACACTAGGGGAGCTATTCTATTGAATGCTGCCACCCCATGTGATTTTAGCAGCCATCTTTGGTCAGCTAGAGCCTTTTTAAGGCCCTGGCTCCCAGGTTTGGCACACATTTTGCGAGTTGGGACAGGTACCCCGCCTGATAGGAACAGAACTAGCAGCAGGGAAAGGTTCCCGATGAGAAGGAAAAGTGTAAGGCTCCACAAATTCTGCCTGCTTGGGTTCCAGAGGACCAAGCTGCATTTAACCACTCCCAAAGGCAATGTCAGTACCCGGCTAAATCCTGCTCGCTACACACTGTTAGAACTGTGTGTCCCAAGCTAGGCTGCTTTCCCACCGGGTTATTTGTGAACTGTCTCTTCTTTTTTTTTTTCAATACAAGCTGTTTAATTGCACTGGCACTTGAGTGTGTTATTGCTGTTGCACTGCACAGCATCCCACCTACACATTTCTTGTAGTACAAGTCACAAGACAATGGCCTTATGGTGTATCGTGGACCTAGGTCCACATTAGTGGAGAACATTATGCCCAAGATTTAATAACAGTAGCTTTTTACATTTTATCAATTCAAGCAATTTTCAGCTGGCCTGATGTTTTTCTTTGGAATTCATAGCTGGGGACTTTTTATCTACAGTATAACTAATTTTGAAATTGTGAATTATTATTCAAATTTTACAGTGCATTGCGAAAGTATTCGGCCCCCTTGAACTTTGCGACCTTTTGCCACATTTCAGGCTTCAAACATAAAGATATAAAACTGTAATTTTTTGTGAAGAATCAGCAACAAGTGGGACACAATCATGAAGTGAAACAAAATTTATTGGATATTTCAAACTTTAACAAATAAAAAACTTAAAAATTGGGAGTTCAAAATTATTCAGCCCCCTAAGTTAATACTTTGTAGCGCCACCTTTTGCTGCGATTACAGCTGTAAGTCGCTTGGGGTATGTCTCTATCAGTTTTGCACAATGAGAGACTGAAAGGTTTGCCCATTCCTCCTTGCAAAACAGCTCGAGCTCAGTGAGGTTGGATAGAGAGCGTTTGTGAACAGCAGTTTTCAGTTCTTTCCACAGATTCTCAATTGGATTCAGGTCTGGACTTTGACTTGGCCATTCTAACACATGGATATGTTTATTTGTGAACCATTCCATTGTAGATTTTGCTTTATGTTTTGGATTATTGTCTTGTTGGAAGACAAATCTCCGTCCCAGTCTCAGGTCTTTTGCAGACTCCATCAGGTTTTCTTCCAGAATGGTCCTGTATTTGGCTCCATCCATCTTCCCATCAATTTTAACCATCTTCCCTGTCCCTGCTGAAGAAAAGCAGGCCCAAACCATGATGCTGCCACCACCATGTTTGATAGTGGGGATGGTGTGTTCAGGGTGATGAGCTTTGTTGCTTTTACGCCAAACATAACGTTTTGCATTGTTGCCAAAAAGTTCGATTTTGGTTTCATCTGACCAGAGCACCTTCTTCCACATGTTTGGTGTGTCTCCCAGGTGGCTTGTGGCAAACTTTAAACAACACTTTTTATGGATATCTTTAAGAAATGGCTTTCTTCTTGCCACTCTTCCATAAAAGGCCAGATTTGTGCAGTATACGACTGATTGTTGTCCTATGGACAGATTCTCCCACCTCATCTGTAGATCTCTGCAGTTCATCCAGATTGATCATGGGCCTATTGGCTGCATCTCTGATCAGTCTTCTCCTTGTATGAGCTGAAAGTTTAGAGGGACGGCCAGGTCTTCGTAGATTTGCAGTGGTCTGATACTCCTTCCATTTCAAAATTATCGCTTGCACAGTGCTCCTTGGGATGTTTCAAGCTTGGAAAATCTTTTTGTATCCAAATCCGGCTTTAAACTTCTCCACAACAGTATCTCGGACCTGCCTGGTGTGTTCCTTGTTCTTCATGATGCTCTCTGAGCTTTAAACGGACCTCTGAGACTATCACAGTGCAGGTGCATTTATACGGAGACTTGATTACACACAGGTGGATTCTATTTATCATCATTAGTCATTTAGGTCAACATTGGATCATTCAGAGATCCTCACTGAACTTCTGGAGAGAGTTTGCTGCACTGAAAGTAAAGGGGCTGAATAATTTTGCACGCCCAATTTTTCAGTTTTTTATTTGTTAACAAAGTTCGAAATATCCAATAAATTTCGTTGCACTTCATGATTGTGTCCCACTTGTTGTTGATTCTTCACAAAAAATTACAGCTTTATATCTTTACGTTTGAAGCCTGAAATGTGGCAAGAGGTTGAAAAGTTCAAGGGGGCCGAATACTTTCGCAATGCACTGTATATATGGATTACTACAGGATGAATGCTTTTTGTGAGTATGCTTTACTGTCTGACCAGACAATGTTGTAGCCAGACATATACGTGTATATATTTATTTAAATATGTGTGTCATCCTAATAAATTTAACCATGTTGGGAGAAAGAATGTAAATCATGTAATCGTGAACCATTAGGGAAGAGAGGAGGCAGGATGGCAGCTGAACATTGACTAGGTGTATGGTGGAATAAAGCAGGTAAATCAGCATGAGGTTGTGGACCATGGGGAAGTGAGGGGCAGATCTTGCTGTTTTACCTACTTTATTCCACGTACATGGCTCAGACATGGCAGGTGTGGTGTAGATAGTGGGGTGAAACCTACAATAGACAGCCTAGAGTATTCAGAGATCATCGTGTAGATGGCAGGAGCAACCAGTGTACACACCAGCAATCCCAGCACACCAGTTTATCTTTTTTAAAGTATGGAATGCTGGTAGACAGTGTCCATATATCAAACCTTTATTTTATGTCTATGACCAGCTTATGACCATTGTTAGGATTAGGTTTCAGGCCTCTATATCTTTGGTGTTATTTGTCAAATGATTATTCTTTAAAACTCAATGCAGTCATTTACAGGCTTAACCTGCTTTTTAATTATGATTTTTTTATTATCTAATAAACCATTATTTATTGTTCTGCAGTTTATTTAGTGTTTTGTCTCTGGTGCTGGAATATCCACTCTCATGTTAATCTGAACACTGCAGTTACAGTCTATCAATTTCCTTCTTCCCCTATGATAAATGTAGTTGGTTGTGACCCCGTATTGCAGTTTAAGACATTTATACCCCCAGCAGTCACAATGATCCTGAGGCTTTGCTGAGGGGCCTTATTAAACCAAAGATATAAAAGGGCCAGTGAAAATATGATGTTATGACCTCAAGTAAAGCCTCAGGATCGATGTGACCCAGTGGCTTGCCTTACATTAGTGGTGACCTCTGTCATTCTGCAATGTGGCTCTGACCTCCCTGTCTCTAGAATTCTTTCTGTGCTATTCCCTCACTCTGATTTCTTACCGTCCTCCCAGGAGAATTGCTCTGTCTCCCTTAATCACCAGTGGAGCGTATGAGGCCAGATCTGAAATCTGCAGAGCAATGTCCCCCTCTTACACTACTTGTTATCCTGTACTGCCAATGTAATGTGCTTTACTCTTATCCCCATGAAATAAATATTTCTGCTGTATTTTTTTCTTATGGTGAAATGAAATGCATGGCTAGCTTGGCTGCAAACATGAACTACACTAAAGTGCTTCTCTAATGCCAGGGCTTTGTTTCCTTGCAGCATGAATTATACAGTATCTGACAAAAGTGAGTACACCCCTCACATTTTTGTAAATATTTTATTCTATCTTTTCATGTGACAACACTGAAGAAATGACACTTTGCTACAATGTAAAGTAGTGAGTGTACAGCTTGTATAACAGTGTAAATTTGCTGTCCCCTCAAAATACCTCAACACACAGCCAATAATGTCTAAACCGCTGGCAACAAAAGTGAGTACACCCCTAAGTGAAAATGTCCAAATTGGGCCCAAAGTGTCAATATTTTGTGCGGCCACCATTATTTTACAGCACTGCCTAAACCCTCTTGGGCATGGAGTTCACCAGAGCTTTACAGGTTGCCACTGGAATCCTCTTCCACTCCTCCATGATGACATCACGGATCTGGTGGAGGTTAGAGTCCTTGCGCTCCTCCACCTTCCCTTTGAGGATGCCCCACAGATGCTCAATAGGGTTTAGGTCTGGAGACATGCTTGGCCAGTCCATCACCTTTACCCTCAGCTTCTTTAGCAAGGCAGTGGTCATCTTGGAGGTGTGCTTGGGGTCGTTATCATGTTGGAATACTGCCCTGTGGCCCAGTCTCCGAAGGGAGGGGATCATGCTCTGCTTCAGTATGTCACAGTGCATGTTGGCATCCATGGTTCCCTCAATGAACTGTAGCTCCTTAGTGCCAGCAGCACTCATGCAGCCCCAGACCATGGCACTCCCATCACCATGCTTGACTGTAGGCAAGACACACTTGTCTTTGTACTCCTCACTTGGTTGCCACCACACATGCTTGACAACATCTAAACCAAATACGTTTATCTTGGTCTCATTAGACCACAGGACATGATTCCAGTAACCCATGTCCTTAATCTGCTTGTCTTCAGCAAACTGTTTGCAAGCTTTCTTGTGCATTATCTTTGGAAGAGGCTTCTTCTGGGATGATAACCATGCAGACCATGTTAATGCAGTGTGCGGCCTATGGTCTGAAAGGCTGCCCCCCAACCCCTTCAACCTCTGCAGCAATGCTAGCACACCATATTTCTCAAAGACAACCTCTGGATATAGTTTTGGCCACTGTGTTGCAGCTCAATTTCAGGGTCTTGGCAATCCTCTTATAGCCTGGGTCATCTTTATGTAGCGCAACAATTCTTTTTTCAGATCCTCAGAGAGTTCTTTGCCATGAGGTGCCATGTTGAACTTCCAGTGAACAGTATGAGAGACTGAGAGCGATAACACCAAATTTAACACACCTGCTCCCCATTCACACCTGAAACCTTGTAACACTAACAAGTCACGTGACACCAGGAAGGGAAAATGGCTAATTGGGCCCAATTTGGACAATTTCACTTAGGGTAGTACTCACTTTTGTTGCCAGCAGTTTAGACATTAATGACTGTGTGTTGAGTTATTTTGGGGGGAAAGCAAATTTACACTGTTATACAAGCTGTACACTCACTACTTTACATCGTAGCAAAGTGTAATTTCTTCAGTGTTGTCACATGAAAAGATAGAAAAATATATTTACAAAAATGTGAGGGGTGTATTTACTTTTGTGAGATACTGTACACAGGGACTGGCTTTCCACCTGACAACTGCTTGTCAATCACGAGTCTACTTTACAATCATCTCATTTTGTCCTCCTCAGAGAGAAAGGGATGAAGTTAGGGGCAGGACACAGCCACATTAACCGCTTGCCAACCGCCGCACGACTATTTACTGCGGCAGTCAGCCCCCTACAGGCAAAACTATGTAGGGCTACGTGGCTCGCCCACGAGCCTCTAGGGGGCGAGCGTGCGCCGCTGGAGGCGCGCTCCCACCCCCGCTCGTTCCCTGCCTTCCCCGCACAAGAGACCGGAGGCTCACGATCTCCCGCTGGAGAGAGAGAAAGGCAGGCGACTAATGTAAACAAAGCCGCCTGTCATTCTCCCCTGGTGTAACAGCAGAGATCATACGATCCTGCTATGTAGGATCGTATGTCTCTGTGGTTACATCACAAGCCACGCCCCCCCACAGTTAGATTCAAGCCCTTAGGGATACATTTAACCCACTGATCCCCAATAAAGTTAACCCCTTCCCTGCCAGTGTCATTTTGACAGTAACAGTGCATATTTATAGCACTGATTATTGTAATAATGTCACTGGTACCCCCAAAAGTGTCAAAAATGTCAGTCAAGGGTCCGATCTGTCCGCCGCAATGTCGCAGTCCCGCAAAAAAAAAATCGCAGATTGCCGCCATTACTAGTAAAAAAAAAAAAAACAATAGAAAATTACATAAATCTTTCCCGTAGTTAGTAGACGCAATAAATTTTGCGCAAACTAATCAGAATACGCTTATTGCGATTTTTTTTTACCAAACATATGTAGCAGAAAACAAATTGGCCTAAAATGTTAAAAAATTTTGATTTTTCATTTTTTTGGGGGGAATTTCATATAAAAAATGTGAAAAATATTGTTATTTTTTCAAAATTGTCGCTCTTTTTTTGTTTATAGCGCAAGAAGTAAAAATCGCACAGGTGATCAAATACCGCCAAAAGAAAGCTCTGTTTGTGGGAAAAAAAGGACGTCAATTTCATTGGGGTACAGCGTCGCACGACCGCACAATTGTCCGTTAAAATCACGCAGTGCCGAATCCCAAAATAGGCCCTGATCTTTGAGTAGCCAAATCCTCCGGGGCTTAAGTGGTTAAAAGCAAAACTGAACAATGGGTCCTGACAAGATACTTTAGGCTAGATTTAAATTTTTTTTTTTAATTGTCCTCTAATGTCCATTGAGGGACACAGGACGATACTACTACTTAGACAACAGGGTTATTTACAGTTGCCTTCAGGAGGTTGACAGTGGAAAACAGAAAAAAAAGTTGAAGGCTAGCCCCCTGTAGGAAGATGCAGTCTATATTCTCCACTGCAGATGGTACTCGACCACAGCAGCAATGTAGATGGGAGAGGCAGTTGAGAGAAGCTGGGTTTCTCTATGGTTTTCTAAATCACATGATCCAGTTGAATGCACATGCCTTATGTGACCCTGGCGGCCATCTTGGATCAAGCAGAGTCTAATTAAGATTCTGGCCCCTGCGTTTGGCATGCCTTATATAATTGGACATGGTAATGAGAAGTCCCCCATCTGCCAAGGACGGTGCCAGTGATAGGGAAAGAGCAGGGACTATGTCTACCTTTTCAGGAAGCTTCCTTTTTGGGTAGAACTAGCCATGCCACACTTTGCTCCCTGTGGCAGATGCTGTCGGCATCCCTGAATTTTCTGACCGCTGTCTCTCCACTCCTCAGTTGTAAGTGGCACCAGATGGGTGGGCCTTCCTACTGGGCCTGTTTGAGCTGTTAACCTGCTGTTTCAATACATCGTTCTTTGCAAATTGGGACTCTGTTTTTACTGCCTACCACAACACGCTGCATCTATCCAACACCCTGTGTAACCCCACCCCTTACCGCCATGCTTCACTTTTTTTGCTGGTTGGCTGGTTTTATATAAACTCTGGAGAAAACTCTATTTTATTCTTCTATAAACTTTCTTAATACTTTGTGGATCATTTTTCTCTTCAGTCAAAACATTTATGAGACTGCTTTAGCTGGTTTCTATACCGCAGCTATCCAGATTGTCATTTTCCTCAGGAACACATTTTAAAGTGATATTAAAGGCAGATTTAAAATAAATATAAAAACCTAACATACTTAACAGTGGTTTTGCACAGAGCAGCCCCAATCCTCCTCTTTTTGGGTCCCCTGCTGGTGCTTCTGGCCCCTCCCTCCCTAGCAGCTTTCTATAGGAGCACCCAAGCAGGCTCGCTCCCGAGCCACTGCTCTGTGTGTCTATTCAAACATGGAACCTGGCTTGGCCCCACCCCTGCTCTCTCCTCATTGGCTCACTGGCTGTGATTGACAGTAACAGGAGCCAATGGCTTCCACAGCTGTCTATGACAATGAGGAGGAAGAGACGCTGGGAGAGCTACTGCTCTCGTGCACATTGCTGGATCGAGATGGGGTTCAGTTAATTTTTGGGATCGACTGCCCTGTCGGATTTTTCCCGCAAGAGCAGCACTACAGGCTATGGCCAGCAGCACTGATCTGTGTATTTTGAATACTCACAGAATACAATGGCTCAACCAGTCGGTTAAACGAAATTACTCGATTCCCCCATCCCCATCAAGTGTTCAATACCCTCTTTTCAAGAGGAAATTAAAAACTCTATATGTCACTACTGATATCTGCCTCCTTACTCTGCATACTACTGGTGATCTTGTAGTGTCCACACACTAGTTCAAAGCAAGCCTCAATTTTTTTTGTTTTTTTTCGGGATCCCTGCATTTTAAGTTTTTCCTCCTTATACAATGAGTTTTCTGTTCACAATGCATTTTTTTTCCTTTTTACAAGAATAAATCCTAATTTAGCCCTCTCTTTTTTAAAGGTGTGTGGATTAAAGGTTTCCTTCCCTGTCTCTTATTAGATTACTATTGAGAGGGCTGTTATTATGGATCTCTGGCACTCAGAAGATTTGGGTATTCCATTTTGACCCCTAGTTATTCATTGATGGTTCTTGGTTGGGACATACAGTAAAACCTTGGTTTGAGAGTAACTTGGTTTGAGAGCGCTTTGCAAGACAAACACATTTTTTAAATAAATTTTGATTTGATATACAAGCGATGTCTTGATATACAAGTAGCGTCATGTATAAAAGAGAAGAGAGGAGTCTCTAAAGTGTAGCAATATGGTTACATTTAATGAAGGTTCAATATTTAGCAACTCACATGGTTGATGATTAAAACAGGCACATCTAAGTATGCAGGCATCTGGGGTACAGCTGTCCACATACCCATCCTCTGCACAGCCATCTTCATCAACCCTTCCCTGCTGAACTTCACGAGTGATTCAAAGCCTCACTTTGAGATCACTCTACTGCAGGCTATTCTTCCCAGTTAGGATTGCAGACTGACAGTGGTGAGAGCCGGTGGTTCAGAAGATGGTCTATGTGGACAGCTTTACCCCAGATGCCTGCATACTTAGATGTGCCTATTTTAATCATCAACCATGTGAGTTGCTAAATGTTGAACCTTCATTAAATGTAACCATATTGCTACACTTAGAGGCTCCTCTCATCTCTCTTATATTCTGTAGCTCTGCTAGATTTTGCTTCTAATCCCCTTGGGAAGGCTGCATATTGCGAATGGACATTTTATGGTTACTCAACCTATCACATTGCTAGAATCTTTGTATATAGACTATAAACCGAAGGACTTGTGGAACGAATCATCTGAGTTTCCATTATTTCTTATGGGGAAATTCGCTTTGATATAAGAGTGCTTTGGATTACAAGCATGTTTCCAGAATGAATTATGCTCGCAATCCAAGGTTTTACTGTACTTTGTTTGTCCAGAATTTCTTCCCCAGAGGTCAAAGGCAAAGTATTCCAAGCTTTGGCCTTTACCCTCCAAACATTCTTGGTTTATTGACCACTTTTGCTGCTTGTCTAAATTTTCTCCCACCTGTTTTTTACCTTATGATGGTTGTACTCTACATTATTATTGAGGTCCATCATTCTTTCAGAATAGAAGTTTCCCCTTAGCAGTGCTACCTACCCTACTCTGGAACACCAGGTTCTTTCCTTGTTAGTAGTAATTTCTATATTTGGTTCCCTTTTATATCTAGATGAGGTTCAGGCATTGATTCCTTTGGATAGTCTTTTAATAAGATTTGTATATCCATTGTGGCTGTTTCCCACTCCTCAGTGGAACTGCTTTTGTATGTCCCAGTCATCAAATAATTACTATCATCTTGTGTCCCTCAATGAACGATAAAAAATATAATAATTTTTGTACTTACCGTAAATTCCTGATCTTCAAGTCCATTGAGGAAGACTGGTTCCACCTCTCTGCTGGCCCTATGTACTGCTTGCTCACAAAACTGATGCATGACTGTTAGGGGCAGGGTTATTTGGCAGCTGTTTTTTTTTAACCATTTTGTTCTGTTTGACACAATCTACCTCCTGAAGGCAGTTGCATAAACCCAAATTGCCTAAGAATTACTATCTTCAAGAAATCAATTTTATGGCAAACATGAAATATAATTTTTATGTTAATTTAAAAAAAGGAATGTTGCTTCTGAACCCTCTATAGCTGCATATTTGCAGTTTTTTTTTAGATATACTACCACTTTAAGAAGGGCACCGTTTTACTGTCTGAGACAAATTTTCATGTTATATCACGTTGTTCATGTGGCACATGGTTTGTGCCCACTTCTTTTACTCACCTGAGGAATGCTGCTCACAGACAGTCTGAAATCTTGCAAGGTCCTTGATAAGTCTCGAACTCCATAACTCACTTCATCGTGTGTCTTCTGGTTCATATAGAAAGTACAGACCACCCCAGCACTAACAATGAAGAAAAGGTAATAGCAAATGTTTACCGTGGTATGATAAATTCAGTTAAATATTATATATTGCATATGAATATTTAATGGTCACCTTTTGCCATCAGTAGCCGTGAGTAAGAAATTGCTGGTTTATTGCTAAGCTGAAACTAAAGACCTAATAGCAAGATCTCTGGATATACCAGTACATACAAAGAACTGAAGGAGTCATTAGCAGAAAAGGTACAATCTAGATCCTAAAGCTGACTGAATGAAAAACGAACACATTTCTATTGTATTTTAAAAGGTGGCCTGGAACATCGGCTGCATCTAAATTGAATGCAGCGACTTCTCAGTAGACAATTGTCTGCCAAGGTTCTTTGATTTTTTTAATCAAGGGATGTTGAGAGGGAGGTGGCTGACAGGGCACCCTACTGAGTGAATTTCAGCTGATTGCTCAGCAAGTGTATGGCGAGCCTAAAGAGGAGTTCCAGTCATTTTTGTGTGTGCAGCACCCTCTAGTGTGAAACTAGTGTAGGCAAAATTATTTTGTTCACTCATGGTAGTTGTGTGAGTCTGTAATGGGGTCAGGTTACTCCAGGTCAGCCTCAAGGGCTCTGCAGGGCAGGTTGCTGGTGCCTCCCCTCTATTCTAGAAGCTTTGAGAAGCTTCTGGAAGTTAGTGGGCGGAAGGTAGGAGGTCCTGATCTGCATACTTGAGGGAATCTGGCCAATCCCCAGGCATAATGCACTGGCAGGGTGGCTGGGTCAGCCCTTACATATCATGGAGCCTGAGCAGCATGGGAGTAGGGTGGAAGATAGAGTGCTGATGTTGCTGTCATGTGGCCTGGGAGGGGACCCCAGGCCTGGAGCTCTGCCTCCAGGCAGGAGCTGAGGAAAGAAAGGAATGAGAGGAAGCCTAAGAGAGGGATCTCTATTACCTTTGGGTCATCCTGGCTGGCATGGAAGGATCTGAGCAGTTGTGCACATATTGCATGTTAGCACATTGCAACAGTTTCAAGGAGCTGCTAATCGGCCCTGCATGTTTTTTACAGACTGTCGGTAAAATTCTGCATGTTAGGTAGTCCTATTTAGAGTACATCTGGAGGGGTGCAAGGGGTGCAACTGATGCATTTCTTCTTCCAGTGCATGTCTATTTCTGCTGTTTAAAATAGAGGTAAATTTTTACACTAATGTGCTAGGTTGCGTTCAGCAAGCAGTGTTGTCTTCTGAACGTGGTGGGGATTAAGTGTACACCCCAACATTTTTATATGTGTATACCCCCAACTGCTGCTTATGTAGCATTAAGGGGATTGGCGGGGGTCAGTAAATTGTGGTTCAACCTTGTTTTACTACCCACCAACTGCTATTGTAAACCATGGCTAAAAGTAAAATTAAAATCAAACCTTTTTTTTTTTTTTTTTTTTGCATAAGGGAGGGTTATAAGCCTTGTCAGTTTTTTTTTTTTTTTTTGCCATGAGCCATTGGGGAGATTTTCCTTCACTTTCTGGTTTGGCAATGGAACACAGTTAGGCAATCCCTGGTTGTGACCAGGGCAGAACTAGTATCCCCATTGGAGAAATTCTCCTCTATTCCTTTTCTTTTGACAATCCAAAGTTTTGCTTTTTCTTTCACTTTCAGTAATAACAGTAAACAGGAAAACTAGTGTAGCACCCTCCTAGATAGGTTCTATGAAAAGTATAGTTGTGGCTCTGTCTGCTTATCAGGAGGGCCTGATCTGTTAGCATTTGTCACATGCCTCCAGGTGTGATCTGTTGAGTCTCCCCACTGTATCCAATGAGGGATCTTGTTGGGCAGTGAAGAGAGGGGATCATGCTCTGCTTCAGTATGTCACAGTACATGTTGGCATTCATGGTTCCCTCGATGAACTGTAGCTCCCCAGTGGCGGCAGCACTCATGCAGCCCCAGACCATGACACTCCCACCACCATGCTTGACTGTAGGCAAGACACACTTGTCTTTGTACTCCTCACTTGGTTGCCGCCACACACGCTTGACCCCATCTGAACCAAATAAGTTTATTTTGGTCTCATTAGACCACAGAACATGGTTCTAGTAATACATGTCCTTAGTCTGCTTGTCTTCGGCAAACTGTTTGTGGGCTTTCTTGTGCATCCTCTTTGGAAGAGGCTTCCTTCTGGGATGACAGCCATGCAGACCAATTTGATGCAGTGTGCGGCGTATGGTCTGAACACTGACAGGCTGACCCCCAACCCTTCAACTTCTGCAGCAATGCTGGCAGCACTCATACGTCAATTTCCCAAAGACAACCTCTGGATATGACGCTGAGCATGTGCACTCAACTTCTTTGGTCGACCATGGCAAGACCTGTTCTGAGTGGAACCTGTCCTGTTAAACTGCTGTATGGTCTTGGCCACCATGCTGCAGCTCAGTTTCAGGGTCTTGGTAATCTTCTTATGGCCTGGGTCGTCTTTAAGAAGAGCAACAATTCTTTTTTTCCAGATCCTCAGAGAGTTCTTTGCCATGAGGTGCCATGCTGAACTTACAGTGAACAGTATGAGAGAGTGAGAGCGATAACACCAAATTTAATACACCTGCTCCCCATTCACACCTGAGACCTTGTAACACTAATGAGCTGTACACTCACTACTTTACATTGTAGCAAAATGTAATTTCTTCAGTGTTGTCACATAAAAAGATATAACAAAATATATACAAAAATGTATTGACACAGCCCCAAATGATCTACAATGGCTCAAAAGTGATATGGTCCAGAAATATTTAGACAGAATAAGGGTGGATAAAGTGCCTGGACCAGATGGCATTCACCCACGCATCCTAAAAGAATTGAGCGCTGTAATTTCTAAGCCTTTGTTTCTAATTTTTAGGGACTCGTTAAGGACTGGAATAGTACCACTGGATTGGCGTAGGGCCAATGTGGTGCCTATATTTAAAAAGGGATCAAAGTCTTTGCCAAGTTAGACCTGTTAGTTTTGCTTCTATAGTCGGGAAGATATTGGAGAGTTTAATAAAAAAACACATAGATGAGTTCTTGCTGGAAAAAAATATTTTAAGCAACAGACAGCATGGATTCATGAGAGACAGAAGTTGTCAAACAAACCTGATTTCTTTTTATGAGGAGGTAAGTAAAACCTTGGACAGAGGGGTGGCTGTGGACGTAGTATACTTGGATTTTGCAAAAGCGTTTGACACAGTTCCCCACACACGGTTAATGTGTAAGGTAAAGTCTACAGGCTTGCAAAGATCGGTTTGTAATTGGATAGAAAATTGGCTAAAATATAGAATTCAGACAGTAGTGGTTAATGATTCTCACTCTGAATGGTCTAAAGTTATCAGTTGTGTACCCCAAGGTTCAGTGTTGGGACCCTTACTTTTTAATATCTTTATAAATGATATAGGGTCTGGGATTAAAAGTCTAAGACCATTTCAATCTTTGCAGATGACACCAAGCTTTGCAGTGGAATAACATCTTTACAGGATGTCTACAACTTACAATCTGACCTCAATGCACTGTTTCATTGGGCAACTATGTGGCAAATGAGGTTTAATGTTGATAAATGTAAATTTATGCACTTGGGGGCTAAGAATATGCATGCATCATACATACTAGGTGGAGTAGAACTGGGGGAATCCATAGCAGAGAAGGATCTGGATGTTCTGGTAGATCATAAGCTTAATAATAGCATGCAATGCCAAGCTGCTGTTTCCAATGCAAGCAAAGTCATTTCTTGTATTAACAGAGGCATGAACTCCAGAGAGAGAGATGTAATTTTGCCTCTGTACAAATCATTAGTAAGACCTCATCTGGAATATGCAGTTCAGTTTTGGGCACCAGTTCTTAAAAAGGATATTGGGGAACTGGAGAAAGTGCAGAGAAGGGCACCCAAACTGATAAGAGGCATGGAGGAGCTCAGCTATGAGAAAAGATTAGAGGAACTGAATTTATTCTCTCTTGAGAAGAGGAGATTAAGGGGGGATATGATCAACATGTATAAATACATAAGGGGTCCATATAGTGAACTTGGGTTTGAGTTGTTCACTTTAAGGTCAACACAGAGAACAAGGGGGCACTCTTTACGTCTGGAGGAAAACAGATTTCGTTTCCAAATATGGAAAGGTTTCTTCACCATAAGAGCTGTGAAAATGTGGAATAGACTCCCTCCAGAGGTGGTTCTGGCTAGCTCACTAGATTGCTTTAAAAAAAGGCCTGGATTCTTTCCTAGGTGTACATAATATAAATGGGTACTAAAATTTTTTTTTTAGGTAAAGTTGATCCAGGGAATATCCGATTGCCTCTCTGGGGATCAGGAAGGAATTTTTTTCCCCTGCTATAGCAAATTGGATCATGCTTTGCTGGGGTTTATTTTCGCCTTCCTCTGAATCAACAGCGGGTATAGGATTGTGTATATGGGATTGTATGGTAGGGTTTTCAATACTGTTTTTTTTTTTTATGGTTGAACCGGATGGACTTGTGTCTTTTTTCAACCTGACTAACTATGTAACTATGTAACTTTTGTGAGATACTTTATAGATACAAACACTATATTTGCAAAATTATTGGGATGCCTGCCTTTACACGCACATGATTTTTATTGGCATCCCAGTCTTAGTCCCTAGGGTTCAATACTGAGTTGGTCCACCCTATGCAGCTATAACAGCTTCAACTCTTCTGGGAAGGCTGTCCACAAGGTTTACCAGTGTGTCTACGGGAATGTTTGACCATTCTTCCATAAGCGCATTTGTGAGGTCAGGCACTGATGTTAAAAGAGGTGAAGTCAGGCACTGATGTTAAAAGAGACGCCCTGGCTTGCAGTCTCCGCTCTAATTTATCCCAAAGGTGTTCTTTTGGATTTAGGTCAAGACTCTGTGCAGGCCAGTCAAGTATCTCCACCCCAAAATTGCTCAGCCATGTCTTTATGGACCTTGCTTTATGCACTGGGCAAAACCAATTTGTGGATGGGAGGGATTATAGTGTGGGGTTGTTTTTCAGGGGTCGGGCTTGGCCCCTTAGTTCTAGTGAAGGGAACTCTTAATGTGTCAGCATACCAAGACATTTTGGACAATTTCATTTTGGACAAACTTCATGGGAACAGTTTGGGGATGGCCCCTTCCTGTTCCAACATGACTTCACACCAGTGCACAGCAAGGTCCATAAAGACATGGATGAGCAAGTTTGGTGTGGAGAAACTTGACTGGCCTACACAGAGTTCTGACCTCAACCTGATAGAACACCTTTGGGATGAATTAGATGCAGAGACTGTGAGCAAGGCCTTCTCATTTAACATCAGTGCCTGACCTCACAAATGCACTTCTGGAAGAATGATCAAACATTCCCATAGACACACTCCTAAACCTTGTGGACAGCCTTACCAGAAGAGTTGAAGCTGTTATAGCTGAAAAGGGTGGGCCAATTCAATATTGAACCCTAGGGACTAAAACTAGGATGCCATTAAAGTTCATGTGCTTGTAAAGGCAGGTGTCCCAATACTTTTGACAATATAGTGTATATATACACATACACGCAAATGTTTTGCCTTTTTCTATTTTAAACTGAATGAGTTGTTTTACAAGTTAAGGGTTCACAACATACTTTACGAATTACCCCAGAAGGGCTTAAAATGTAATCTCTTCTGTAGTCAAATAGATACCTTCAAAGCTAGGAGCATTGTCTTTTAAACCAATTAACACAGCAGCCTCCGCTGCTTCCGGAAGGGGCGGATGCCTCTTACGATACTTAAGTGGTGACTCAGTGCGCCGCCCGCATCCCCAGGAAGACGTCAGTTGTGACGAAACGTGCGTAGGGAAGGCGTGCTGACGTCACCACTGTGTATCCGGAAGTCGGGCGGCGGCGGCTTCTAATCTTGTCTGACAAGCGCTTTTATTCATCTTGAAACTGTGAGTGTATTTCTTTTCGTTAACTATTAAAATTGCCTAGACCATCTGCACTATTGTGGCCCCTTCTTTCTTTGCATACATCTGCTTAACCATTGGTTTGGACGAGGTGGCTGGTGCTCTTTGATTGCTGGACGCTGCGGATCCCTGTATCCAACAGGACCCGGTTAAGAGAGGAGTCATTCATTACAACTGGCTTCTAGGCTGTCTAGTGTGTTTATTATGCGATTAACCTTTTTCCATCTGGTAAGCGTATATCCCTAGCATGCTTCACTGCGGCTGATAGAAGTGATCTTTGGTGGCGGATTTATCAACTCTGCATCTGCACTTTGGAATCTTCTATTCTTGGACTATCCTACTTGAATTTTTAGGCATAAGCTGTGTTATTTGCCTGGACTATTTGTATGATTTATGAATATCTGAATCACTGTTCACTTATTCTCTAGTGTATCATTTGTTTAGCGCAGCTCTCTATTTGACATTTCTTCCCATATTGTTTCCCACTACAGCTGCAGCTTTATCTTGTTTGGCTTAGCGCAGTTATTTACTTTTTACATGTTTTTGGTGTGCAACAAAAAAGTCGATCACCCATAAAAATCTACAGAACATAGTAAAAACATGCTATATCCATGCAGGTGACATTCCCGGAGGAAACTGACCCCTGAATCCAGATTCTGCACAGTAAAGTGTTATTCACTTATATGGTTTGTTATCTGCACTAGCTACTTTAATACCACCAATTTTCTAATGTGTAGAGGAGATATTTCAGCTTCTATCTTTATTAGTATGCAACATAAACATATTGAGGTCTCTATTTTTATATCTCGTGTCATCTTTACTGAACAGGATGTGTCACATACAGTAATTAGGTTATTTCCTAACGCAGGATAAGTGCAGTAAACACACCCACCACATGGTAAGACAACATACACAGATGCTTCAACTAACTATTGTGCTTCTCTTTTTATGCATCAAACATAATAACTTCACAAAATAAAGGGCACAAGTGAAACTTAATCAAGGGTTCAATTTCAATTTATAGTGCATGACAATGAAGAATATGTATTGTGTGTATCAACAGCTGCTATTCATACATATTGAGGGTAGAAAGCCTGTCTTCATTAGCTCTCAGTGTGTGGTTGTTCATTAATATGGGAAAATAACAGCACTAATAAGATCTATGAAGACAAATCATCCTGTTAAAGAGCAAAATATAGGCGTGACAGGTTCTGCTGATCAATGATCCTGATCATTCAAGAAAAATTAACCAATTTATAAGCATTATACTAAAAATGAATTGACAGAGTATTAAGAAGTAAGCAACCTGTAGCCGACCACAGGAATTGAATGCCAAATCCATCAATCAGCTAAAATTTAGCTGGGATATTTAATAATTGGAAGGCCTTTGCCTAGTGCCTGGCACTTGAGGTTGGTAATTATAAGTGTGCATTCAAAGAAAGCATCATTACTGTATAGAATAGTGTTGGTCAACTTTCTTGATATGGGGGGCCTCAAGAGCAGCCATCAACATCACCAAAGGGCAACATGTAAAATTCAGTGAATATTCAGTGTCAGAGACAGCAGACACAAAATAGGATATAGTAAAAGACTATGGGTATAACACAAGAGATGGTCAGAGACTGTTAATATTACAGGAGATGGTTAGAGACTGTGGACAGGATACAATAGATGGTCAGAGACTATGGATACAATACAAGAGATGGTCAGAAAATGCTGACATTGTACAAGACAGGAGATGGTCAGAGACTGCAGACATGATACTAGAGATGGTTAGAGACTGCAGACATACTGCAAGGAGAAGTCAGAGTCTGTAGATAAGAGTTGTTGGAGACTGGGGACATGCTACAGTCAGAGGCTGTAGACAAGGGAGGGCTGGCAGCCTTAGGCCTGGGGAGCAAGTCCAGTCAAATGGTCCATTGAACCATTGAATCAGCTCACCATCCATGCCCACCTGGTTTTATAACAGATATTGATGTTATGAAGCAACAAAAACATGATGCAATGTGGTAACATCATTTAATGTTAATAGCAACAAAGGAGGTTTAACAAAAATACATGACATTATGCCAGGTGGGGCCCAGGAAGCCCCTGCGGAGATCACTCTGCCTGACAGGGAAGTAGTAGAATGATTGGTGTTATGCGCCAATAGTACCTGCGCAAATGGATAAAATGCAAATATATTCAAAATAAAAAAAATAAAAAAGGTGCATATATTAGTGTGAACTAAATAAATGAATACATAAATATATATGTAAGTGCACATGTATATTGGTGTGAACCAAAAAATGGGGAGCTGCAGCTGAATCGTAAAAAAACGTGGGAATGATATATAGTATACCGTAGGTGTACTATATATCACTGACAGGGAAGTGACTGTGTTATTATTGTGCCGGCCAGGTCAAGGAGCGTACTCTGGACACTCATACCGCTCCGCTGCTGCTCTGCAAATATAACATTTTGTGGCGGCGACCAGCAGCTGTATACAGTATCTGACCCCCACATTAATCCAGCCCTGAGTGAGCCCTTTTTACCCATCATCAGAGTGGCCCGGAGGGGGATTGCCACCCTGCCCCCATTCCCAGTCCTCCCTTGGCTGTAGACCTATTACATGAGAAAGCTAAACATCACTGTCGTAACAGGGCAATAAGAAAACACAAGTTTGTATCTGTAGGGGCCTTGAGGACAACAAAAAAGTGCCAAAGAGCTGCAGGTTGGGCACCAAGGGGTATATAGATGGTAAGCTGTACAGTGACTGCACCATTAACACATCTACCTTACGGTGCAGCTAGACGCCAGGCAGAAACAAGCCTGCAGCGTGTCCACAATCCGAATGCCTGCCCCCTGCCCATTGAATTATTGGCACTCCCTTTTGGGAAGTATTTCTACATTGCGATTCTATTATGTTTGTTGATTTTAGTTATGCTAGACATGGGTAACCATTCCTATGTATTGTACCAATTTTAATAATTTTAAAGTTATATTTTAGACAATTACGTGTGGTATATGATCCTCCCATTGGCCCGTAAAGCCCCATCTTATCTAACTTGGTTGTATACAGTAATCGGGGGTATGGGCCCCCCAACATGGTAATTTTTTGTTTACAAAATCTCTCTAAAGTGGGGGAAAATATAAGACAAATGTCCCCATCGAAAGATTTCTTCTTGTTTATTGTTCTGAGGAAGCTCAGAATTTGTTGATTTTCTTATCCCTTTTCTGGTAATAGCGGTCACCAAGAGAAATGGGTTGAATTTTACCAGTTTGCCAGTTTAAACCTGACAAACATTATAACAGAAAAGGAAATAAATGATTGCTGCGGCATCTTTTCCTATTTACTGAATAATAGTAGGAGTCACCATGCTGAAAAAAAATGTATTAAAATTAAAAAAAAAAAACACTGTGGCCCCCTGGCCACAAAACCAGACGATGAGGAGCACTCGGCAAGCTTCGTGTTACTTGTCACAAAATTGTAACAATTTTGTTGGAAAAGGGAAGAAAGGTATATTAAATCTAGCATTGACTAATTTGACTGGGTCCTCTAATTGTAAGTGGTGCAATATGACTTCTGAATAAAAGAATAAATGCAAACATGGAATTAGGTTCTTCATCCTTCATCAAAGGTTCATAAACTAGCACACATAAACTTCAAGGAGTTCAGTTGAGGGTCAATCATAATTAAATATTCCAAGCTGTCAAATATGTTTTTTTGAAACTTTTCTCCCAGCTTCTATGTGTGTCTGCAAATAAACTGCAGCTTGTAGCAAAGTCATGGTACCATTTAACCCTTGGATTACCAGCAGGCACAGCCACAGTAAAATCGTTTAATGATCCACTCCTCTGCTAAGACGCTGCCTGTCCCCGTGTGCTTCAGGTGCATTAACAAGCTCAGTAAAAAGCTTTGAGGCTCTTTAGAGGTAAAGTGAAATGACTGCCGTTCTGAAATTGGGTCAAGTGACAGGAGAATGACAGCCGTGCCTGCCACACTCACTTCGTCATATCTTTGATGTGGGAGCAACTAGAAAGCAATGCCTTGTGTTATAAACACAGCAGGCATCATGACTGGAGACAGTTTGGGTTGGTAGATTGGGGTAAAAAGGGTTAAGGAATGACAAAGGGGTGGGTGCTGTAAATTTGGTGGCAGGTTATTGGTGGGGATTTTTGAGTCACTGCAAGTCAAGTGACTTACTGGTTCCAATTTTCTCGAGGGAACAAGTCCCCGCCCTCCCGCCCTTTGTTGCTGTACTTTGCTGTTATGATTTCTTAAAAAAGACAAAAAAAAACCCCCCCAAAAAAACAATTTGGACTTTGTGTTGTGTCCGTTGTGTTATTTTGGATGCTGTTGTAGTTAAATCCTGGCTGCAATATTTACTGTTAGTTTAACCAGTTGCCGACGGCCCCATGCAGATTTACTGCGGCAGGGCGGCTCGGCTGCGCATAATCACGTAGTACTACATGATTATGTGCACGCGGTCTTGGCGGGAGTCAGGTAGCGGGAGGAGCGGCGGCGATTGCCGCCAGCCTCCTGTGATCGTCAGAGAAACTGACAGAAGACCCGCCTTCTTATGTAAACAAAGCAGGCGAGTCTTCTGTCACACAGGCAGGGAGAGATCAGAAGTTTCAGATAAGCTGAAACCCCGATCTCTCTGTGCCTGTCACAGAGCCCTTCCCCCCCACAGTGAGTAAGCACAAACAGGCATACATTAACCCCTTTGATCACCCCCAGTGTTAACCCCTTCCCTGCCAGTGTCATTTATACAGTAACAGTGCATAATATTTAGCACTGATTATTGTATTAATGTCACTGGTCCCCAAAAAGTGTCAAAAATGTCAGTTAGGGGTCCGATATGTCCGCCGCAAATGTTGCAGTCCCGCTAAAAATCCCAGATCGCTGCCATTATTAATAAAAACAAAAAAATAAATAAAAAGTCTAAAAATCTATCCCGTCGTTTGTAAACGCTATAACCAATTAAAATATGCTTTTTGGGATTTTTTTTATCAAAAATATAGCAGAATACAAATTGGCCTAAATTGATAAAAAAAAATTAGATTTTTATTTTTTTTTTAATGGGAATATTATATAGTAGAAAGTAAAAAATACTGTTTTTTTTTTTTTCAAAATTGTCGCTTTTTTTTTGTTTATAGCGCAAAATCTAATAACCGCAGAGGTGTTCAAATACCACTAAAAGAAAGCTCTATTTGTGAGAAAAAAGAGCATCAATTGTATTTTAGTATAGCGCGCATGACCGCGCAATTTTTTGTTAAAGTAACGCAGTGCCGAATCACAAAAAATGGCCTGGTCATTAAGATGGTAAAACCTTCCGGAGCAGAAGTGGTTAAGTAATTTAAGTTTGTCGCTACATCATTTTATTGTCACAGCTGGCGGTTATCCCTTTTGTGGGCTGAGGTGGCTGATGGGGTCGGTAGAATGGGGAGCAGGAAGCCCTTAGTAAGCCCCTGAGCCTAACCTTGACGGCTGGGGGCTGAACTCCTAATAAGTAAGAAAAGTTGAGATACGCCACTCTGCACTGCTAAAGGGATCTGGTGTTGGCTATATATGTTTAATTGTTCATTTTACAGTTGTCAAGCTGTGGCCGATACACAAGTAATTAACTGCTTGCCGACCGCCCACTGAAGATATACTGCAGCAGGTTGGCTCGGCTGCGCGAATCGACGTATGAGTAAGTCAATTAGCGGGAGCGGTCCTGGGAGCTAACGCACGTCACCAGTGGCACTTCCCCGCCTCCACTAGGCAGCAGGGATGCCAATCCATGGGACCAGTGGCACAGATTGCCGTCGGCCACCCATGATCGCTCCCCACTGAGAGAGAACGACGGTCTGCTGTTGTAAACACAGCTGACCTTTGTTCTCTCTGAAATAATCACAGAGCACCTGTGATCCTCCTATATAGGATCACAGGTCTCTATGTTCATTTCACTAATCCCTCCCCCATACAAGTAGAAAACACTCCCCTAGGCTCACACTTAACCCTTTGATCACCACTGGGTTAACCCCTTCTCTGCCAGTGTCATTATTACAGTAACAAGTGTAGTAACAAGTAAGTGCATCATTTTAGCACTGATTACTGTAGTAATGTCACTGGTCCCCCCAAAAGTGTCAAAAATGTCAGTTAGGGGTCCGATCTGTCCACCGCAATGTCTCAGTCCCACTAAAAATCGCACATTGCCGCCATTACTAGTGAAAAATAAATAAATATAAATTACCTAAATCTTTCCCTAGTTTGTAGATGCGATTACTATTGCGCAAACCAATCAAAATTTGCTTATTGAGATTTTTTTTACCAAAAATATGTAGCAGAATACATATTGGCCTAACAGGATGAAAAGTTTTGCTTTTTAATTATTTTTTTTTGGGGGGGAATGTTATACTGTATAGCAGAATGTGAAAAATATTGTATTTTTTTCCAGAATTGTCTTGTGTTGATTTTAATTTTTTTTTTTTTTTGGGGGGGGGGATTGTTATATAGCAGAATGTGAAAAAATATTGTTTTTTTTTCCAGAATTGTCGCTCTTTTTTTGTTTATAGCGCAAAAAATAAAAAATCGCACAGGTGATCAAATACCACCAAAAGAAAGCTCTATTTGTGGCAATTTTATTTAGGTACAGCATCGCATGACAGCGCAATTGTCTGGTAAAGAAACGCAGTGCCGAATTGCAAAAAATGGCCTGGCCTTTTTGTTGTCGGTGTGATTATTTAAGGTAATCTTGAGAAGTGAACAGTGGACCAGTCACTGAAATTGTCTTCTCTTTTGCTGGTTAATGCAGCTCTGAGCAGAAGTAAGGATTTAGCAGGTAGATGTCGGAGAGGAGAGAATGCCATATTGTACAGTAACTGCAAGAATGAAATATTATTAACATGCAGCTTTTTTTCTATTAAGGAAGCAAGTTGAGGATCCTGTCTCTGGGGCGAGTCTCTATTGACATCCAGAGAGGACACCATCACCTTGCGTTCACTTTGACAAAGGCTCTCTGCCGGTGAGGACGCTGAAGAAGCTGTACAGAGATACATGTACCCATACATGGAGACACTGAGTCTAGTGTATTGAGAGCAGATTATCACTGCACATGATTGCCAACTGCTGTGACAGGGATCAGATGAGCTGGAAGACTTTGGGCTATGTTTTTTTGACCTCTGCTGATGAAGCAGAAATAAGCCAGTAACACATATATCCCTCCGTGGGGAGCTCTCCCAGCATACACTTGCACTTTTAAGGGTCAATTCACTAAAGTATAAAGCTTGTATTTTTCAATTTCTGTGCCTTTTTATTTGTTACTTAAAATGAACAAAGCTAAAGTTATATCTATATGAAAGATTTCTGCAATATTTTCATGTAAAATATTACTTCATGAGCGATTACATGTGAGCAGCCCAGATTAGTTGAGGGTGCTGTTGGCCTCCCATTGATTTCAATTGGGCTACTATTCACATTTAAGTGCTGGGTCTTCTGCATGTAAACCGGAATGGCCCCATTTGCTAGTGTGAATCGGGTAAAAAGAGAATTCCAATCTTAGACTCTTTTAGAATTGTCACTCATGCAGGAGTGCCATTGGTAGTTTTCTCTCCAAATAGTAAATAAAAGAAAGAGGGCGCCACCATCTAAGTGCAGCCATTTACTAGTAATTATAAAACATAAAAAACATGTATGCATTCACTGCTTTGGGCATAGCAATCATACTTCCCTTGCAGAGTTTGTGCAGAAAACAGCCAGGGAATGCAGAGTTTGGCTAGAAGATGGCCAGTAGCAGAGCTGTGCCAGAAAGCTGCTAGGTGTAAGCGGCAGTCACAGAGCCAAGCTGGGATGAAGCTGTGGAGGATAATGATAAAGCGGTATGGAGTGGCGCTATATCATTATTATCAGTGGTGTGACACTAGAGGGATTGGCTGCTGTATCCAGCTTTATATTATTTTTTATTTTTGTTAGTTTTTCACTTGGTAGCGCATTGATATCTCTTCTTTACAAGCTGTGGATAATGCTGATGGATACTTCCAGACTAGCCCATTGATGTAGATGGGTGTGACTACGCATTTGGGGCTATGCATGCACTTAGATGGTGGTGCCCTCAGGAGCTGCAACCATCATCAAATGGCTTTAGCTGAATTTATATGTAGCACTGCCCCCTAGAGGACTGCTGAGATTTACCCTTCTTGGGTCCCCTGGGTTACCATTAGCAACTGACAGTAGATAACCAACATTAACAGTTCTTGGCTCAGTCAAGGATCAGACCAGGGGATGTTGTTTTTGTGATTTTATTTAGAACTGGGATAGGAGAAGGGATGAGTGGGATACTCCAACTAGTAACTATGCACAATTCTGAGGACAACTGACTGTAGAATGCGTCAAGGCCGCTGCTTCACCTTGCCACTGAAGTGAAGATAAGATTACTGTTCCCGCTTAAATTCTCTCTTCAGGGTCAATAACTTGGCACCCCCTTTACACTCACTGCCTGTGTGCTGACATCCGTCCACTGACTCTAGCCACTGGAGTGGTCCCCTTCCTGGGCAGACCCTTTGGCAAGCTCCCCTGTACTCACGGACACTGTTTTTCCAGAGTTGCTCTGCCCTTACCTCCACCCTCAGCTTCCACTGGACCTCTGGGTTCAGCCACACTTTCTGGTCCACTAGGCCGACCGCCTGTGACCACCATCCACAGCAAACAGGAGGAGAGACAGCCGTCATCCTCCTCCTGGGACCTGGCTTCCCGCCCAAAGACCCCCTGTCAAGTGTGCCCTTGGCTTTTATAACGTATCCCAGGATTCACCACTGCTTGTGCCAACCCACTGAGATAGTTACAAAAGTCTGTGTGTCACTGGCTGGGTTTCCTCCACTGTCCAACATGCTCCCCAATTGGATACAGTGGGGATACTCCATCAGCCCAGATGAATCACACCCTGGACACATGCACCAGGCCTAACTACTAATTAGGCTCTCCTGATAAGCAGACAGAGCAACCATATTTTCCTCTGCCTAGCACCTACCTAGGAGGGTGGTACATCTATCTATCAATAAGACTCGAAATATTTAACCCTAAGGCAATTTTCTTCCCTTTTGACATATTGTGTACTCAATTTTGCACCATAGTCAGTTTTCTCTCCACTTCCCGCTCTGGTGGCTACCTAACAAAATAGATTTCCCACCACTTTCTTCTCCATTGGCAATGGTCACCAGGGTAAATAGAGAGGCTGAATCTACCCAACAGGGCCACAGGCAGCAATAACAACCTCACTGGTGTCCTAATCTCTTATTCCAAACCAGAAAATAAAGTTTTGGCTATACATACATGTTTTATTGCTTAACACAGTAGGGAAAATTGTGGTCACTGACTTATTTATGTTGTCTGGCAATGGTGTCTAAATCATAGGGCTGGCCGAACATAATTTCAAATCCTTTGGGACATCAAACAGTCTATGGATTTGTATTCAGCTATTGGCTTGGCTCTGGTGACAACCTGAAAACATTGATTTCCCACTATTTTCTGTCCCACTGGCAGTGGTCACCGGGGTAAATAAATTGGGCAGTTTTACCCAGCACTTTAAGATCCCTTGCACAAGGGGCCATCTAGAGGCGGTGCGTCCCTCCTGGCATTTTAGTGTGGCTGGGAGGAACAGGTGCAGTGTTCAGGCTTGCTACAAATAGCCAGTTAAAGTCTATGGCAGGCAGTGGCTGGACATGGCCACCCTTCAGACATCAGCAAGATGGCAGCACCCAGCAGCAGTCTCTGGGCTTTTGCATTTCTACACAAAGGAGGATTTTACAGGTAAATATCATGCTACAATACAAAATCAATGCACAAATAACCTTACAATAAGATTGTTGTTGAAACAAATGGTCTTGTGGCAGTGTCTCTTTAAAGCGGTAGTAAACTTGTTTTTTTTTTTTTTTATATATATATTTGAGCCCCTGCAGCTTTATGCCATAATTTGCCAGTGTGTCATAAAGCTTCAGGATCCTCCAGTGCTGTGCTTTCAGTGCGGGGTGCTTCCATCCTCACCCGGCCTTCCTTCCGGGTTCACTCCATTAGGCCACTTGAATGGATGTGTATGCACACAAGAGTTGCGTCACCACGGAACAGAGTGAGTAAGGTAGTCTGAGCTGTGCATGCACGGCTCAGTGTAAAATACTGCTGACAGGCAGTAGGACGAGTCTTTTCTGCCATAAAAACCCTGCCTGTAAGCATTTTCTTTTTTGTTAAGTTTAATAACACTTTGCATCTTAACACAAAACCATGTTAACAGTTTTGTTGGAATAAATATAATAAATTAGCAGAGGGGTCGACACATACTTTTCTTGGTAAAAGGCTGCTTTAGGCTCCCATCAGTGCTGATCATGTATTAGAATTGGTGCTCTGATTCTCTCCTTCAGCAGAGATCACATGCAAAGACTTGTGACCAGCACTGAAGGCAGCCTACATCAGCATTTTCCCCTGTTGACATATTTTAGCTGTTCTATTAAAGTATACTGTATGTCAACTAGTGATCAACCGATTATTGGCAAAGCCGATATATCGAGGGCCGATCTGCACTTTCCCCGATATATCGGAATTGGCCACCAAGGTGGCCGATATTGCCGATATTTTGGGAAAGTGCTTGTACCGGAGTGATGCCTGCAGCTAGAGGCATCACCCCGGTACCGGCGTCCATAGCTGATGGTCGGCTGTCTTGCAATGATAACCGATGTGGCTGAGAAGCCACTTGGCTGTCATTATAAGGAGCGGGAGGGGACGCCCCCCCTCCTGCCGCCTTTCAATGGCTCATCCGGGTCTCCTGTCCCACTGGGAGACCCGGGCAACCAGCCTGCACGGCCACCGAAGACCCGATCAAAGCCGCATTTGGCTCTGATCGGGTCTCCATGTAAAAACCCGGAAATTATGTCATGACATCACTTCCGGGTGTTCGGAGCCAGATTAAAAAAAATGACAGCATTCAAAACAGCCAAACTTGGCGTTTTGAATGCTTTTAAGTGCAGATGAGGGGTTTGGGGTCTTTCCTCCACAAGAGTACCTGTCAAGTGAAAAAAAAAAAAAAAAATGTTTTTTAAATGTACGAAAATATCGGCCAATATCGTCCGATACCGATATGCCATGGCCAATTTTGGTATCGGCAACGAAAAACTGATATTGGTCGATCACTAATGTCAACCCTTATCTTAAAAAACAACCTATTCAGTTTAGGATAGGAACAAAAGTTTGTGTTAATATACAAAAACAAATTATAAATACCTTTTTTTGTAATAAATTATCACATAATCTCTATTCTCAGCTGCATAAGGGTCTTAGAGAGCTGAGGGTGGAGAAGCAGCAGCATACTAATCTTCCCAGTGAATGGCTGTGTAGGAGGTTGTATCAGCACAAGTCTGATTATTGGAGGACGGGTAGGCTTTTCTCCCAGCACAGCCAGAAAGTTGACCATACTGAGATGGATGTGTTTTCATGCCTAGCTTGGTCAGTTTAAAACAGGAAAGCAGAGGGACTGGCAGGATCACAAGGGAATCTCACACAAAGGAAGAAATACAAAGAGAACAGCATCCATTTTAACACAAGAACATGGTACAACAGACACATATCAGAAATATGAAATCTTGGAGTAACCTATTATTTAATCTGTATCCTTCACATCATGACTAATAGCCTTTTTTGTCAAATATTGAGGATTGCATTCATACATGCTATCAGGGCTGCTGTTAGAAATCATGGGGCCCTGTACAGCCTACCTGGCAGCCCCCCCCACCGAATATATCAAAGCAATATTTTCACTTAAAATACACTAAAATCATTATTAGCAGACACAGACATAACAGAGAACCTGTGTGAATTTGTGAATTAGCCATTTTTTTATTGTTTTTTACATATTTAAAATTATTTTATGTTGTCATTTTTTTTTTAATGATTTATTACAATGTTTAAAATTTTTGGACAGGGCCACGGGGGAGGGGAAGGGGGGGGGGGAGGACTGACAGGGGGGCACACGGGGGGATCAGAAACAGACAGAACTTGGAGGGGGCCGGGAAGCAATAGCAGGAACAATGTAATCCTGTGTCTGTGTCTCTCCCTGCAGCTACTGAAAGCTAGCAGGAGGGAGACAAACAGGCTTTCAGCTGCTGCAGAGAGCAGTACAGGGCATCCTTCTGCCCTCAACCCGGCGGCACCAATTTCCCCTGCTGTTTGGGCCCACCTATGTGCCCTAGCCCCCTACAGGAGGACTGGTGGTCCCGCTATATGCTATTATATAAAAATGAATAAAACTTACATCAAGCAGCAAAGCGTAAAGAGTAGGACTATGAAGACTGGAGTCGGTGCACAGAGAGCTCCTTCACACGGCAGCACTTTTCTCCCACGATAGCGGAATGTACAGAAAATGATTCCGAATACCAGAGCAAAGATGACAAAAAGAATTGCAATGATGGCACAGGTCACATATCCAGCCTCATATTTTACTACCTACAATGACAATAGAAATGGTAAAATAAAATACAACAGAATCATGGTTTCCTTCATTTGTCCTTATTATGTAACAGCAGTTCCTGAACTTACAGTGAACTCTGATTGGTTCTGTTCATTTTGGATGCCAAGCATAATCTAATCAGGAAGTCAGAGCCCAATGGGCTATTAGAACGTATTTAGCTAACTTAAACTGAATGTTAATTTGAGCTTAAGGACTAGATTGTATAACTTAAAATGGATCAGTGTGTTCTGGGCTGCGATGCCCTATTCTGTCTTTTAGGCAGTGAGCATTGAACTGCAGACCCTTCCCTGGTCCTCCAGGTGACCAGCAATCAACGTTGTACTGAGTGACTGAGACTGAATAATGTGCCAATAGATGCGGTAACATATAGTGTATAGTAACAGGCACTTCTCTGGACAAATGTGATAACACACATCACAATCAGGGGAGTATTTACTGCGAGGCAAGCAAGGCATTTGCCTAGACCGCCATTTTTCAGGGGTGGCGCTGCACCCAAGCAGAAGGGCAGAGGCAGATCTTTAACCACTTCCTGTCCTTTTGGTGGTTGTGCCAGGATGATGTCTGCAGCAGTTGGCTCTCTTTTAATAGCAATTGGAGCAGCTTACTAGCCGCTTGATTGCTATTACAAGTAGTGGGAGGGGATGCCTTCTGTGGCTCTCTCTGGCTCACCCGTCACACCAGTAGATCCGAATGATCAGCCAGCCTGTCTGCCGGCTAGCCGGACAGCCAAGAAAAGCTATGATTACCTGTTCGTAACAGTAAACCGGAAGCAATGACATGACATCACTTCTGGTTTACTCGGTGCCAGTTTTTAAAAAATCAAAAGCATTCAAAAACATCGATATTGGAGTTCTGAATGCTTATAAGTGCAGAGGCATAGGTGTGCACAGCCTATTGCATTAGGGTGTGCACCTCAAAGCTAAAAACACATATTGTTGCATGTGTGTGTGCACATGTGTATATATACTGATGGTGTCAGTAGGTCAGAGATTAGTGTCAGTAGGGCAGTGGATGGTGTCAGTAGTTTTTACTTTTACAATTTTTTTTTTTAATTCTTTTTTAAACATTTTTTAGGAGCCCCGTTATGGGGCTTTGGTGAAATATCAGGGGTTTAAACAGGGGGAATCTGCACCACACAGGGTGATTAAGGTGTGCCCAGGCACAGCTGGCACACCCTGTTCGCACACCTATGCAGAGGATCCCTCCATAAAGAGTACCTGTCACATGCCTAATGCTGTCACAGGGATGTTTACATTCATTGTGACAGCAATAAAAGTGATAAACAAAATAAATAAAATTAAAGCAACAGTGTAATAAAAAAAAAAAATGAAAGTGCCCCTGTTCTCCTATGCTCATGCGCAAAGGTGAACGCACATGTCAGCCCCGCATGCACAAAAACACCAATCAACCCACACATGTGAGGAATCACTGCAGACGTCAGGTCATGGGTAGTAATTCTATTCATGCCACTTATACAAACCATGTCTTAGGGTCTGATGAGGAAGCCGCAGCTGTTCACTGTGAATGGCTGCAGTCTCTCCATCAGACCCTGAGACAAGAACGGTATATCATGGCTGAGGTGGGACAAATTTAAATGGGGGGGGGGGTGGTGTGCGCCTGATTTTAGTCCTGCCTAGGGCAGCATAAAACCAAAATACACCACTGATCATAATGAAAATGCTTGCAGTCATCTAAGAACACTTAGTACTTTTTCTTTAACCACTTGCCGTCCAGTCACGTTGACTGTACTGCGGCAAAGTGGCTCGTTCCCATCCAGCGATGTAGACCTACGTCGCTGGACTCCTCCCCTTGTGGGCGGTGCGCGCTCGCCGCCGGAGGCTTGCTCCCGCTGTATTCAGTCACAGCGAGAGTCGGTCCAGGGGAGGAGCAGCGGCGATCGGCGCTGCTCTTCCCCGATCATCGGGGAATCGAGTGTGGAGATCCGCCCGCTTGTGTAAACAAAGCGGGCGGATCTCCTAAGTGACAGGCAGGGACAGATTGCAGGGTTCAGCATAGCTGACCCTGCGATCTGTCCCTGTGTCACTCAGTCACCTCCCCCCACACACGTCACAGTAAGCACCAGGCATACATTAACCCCTCCCTCTCCAATAAAATTAACCCCTTCCCTGCCAGTGTCATTTATTTATGTATAGCACTGATTACTGCAGTAATGTCACTGGTACCCCCAAAAGTGTCAAAAATTTCAGTCAAAGGTCCGATCTGTCCGCCGCAATGTCGCAGTCCCGCAAAAAAAAAAATCACAGATCACCGCCATTACACGTTAAAAAAAACCCCACCAAAAATGACAGAAATCTTTCCCTTAGTTAGTAAACGCAATAACTTTTGTGCAAACCAAAATACGCTTATTGTGATTTTTTTTACCAAACATAGGTAGCAGAAAACAAATTGGCCAAAAATTTTTAAAAATTTTGATTTTTACATTTTTTTAGGGGGGAATTTCATATAAAAAAATTTGAAAAATATTGTTATTTTTTCAAAGTTTACGCTCTTTTTTTGTTTATAGCGCAAAAAGTAAAAATTGCACAGGTGATCAAATACCATCAAAAGAAAGCTCTGTTTGTGGGAAAAAAAGGACGTAAATTTCATTTGGGTACGACGTCGCACGACCGCGCAATTGTCAGTTAAAGTCGCACAGTGCCGAATCGCAAAAAGTGGCCTGGATGTACAGTAAGACAGCAAAATCCTCCGGTGGTAAAGTGGTTAATGAATGCCTATTGAACAGCCTTTAGGCTGTGTAGTGTAGTGTATTCAGGTAATTTTGAAGGCTTTTTTGTGTATTTTTCAAATGTTTTAGGAGTGATGTGCCCTAAAAAAAGCTTCTTTGGGGCAGGATTGCACACGTTTGGCTCCATAGACTTTTATTACTGAAGAGCCTAAAAACTGCACATAACTCGTTTCAAAGTGTTCCCAATGACATCTTTGAGACTGAAAATGTCCAAATCTGCCTGAAAGAAGATGCTGTACTTTTTCAAATGACAAGTGCCTGAGCGCTCTGGTGGGAACAGGCACTATTTGCAACAATAGTATTTTTATGCGTTTTGTGGCTTTGATCTTCAACCTAAAAAATGCTCAGGTGTGAATGGGACCTCAGCCTTTCTAGCATTGGAAAAATTATGCATTATACGTGACAGGCTATATATGCATATAGTACAGCATTTTACTCACTTCAGACATTTCCAATAGGGAGGAATTTCTGAGAAGAGCACGCAGCAACTCTAGGAGAAAAAAACATAACACAAATATAACAAATGCAACTGAAAAGCAAAAACACCTTATTAATATTTAAATATTGGTGCTAATGGGTGCTTATGGGTGCAGTATTATTATTCTTTTATGATAGGGGTTCCCAAACTACGGCCCTCCAGTTGTTCAGGAACTACAATTCCCAACATGCCTAGTCATGTATGTGAATGTCAGAGTTTTACAATGCCTCATGGGATGTGTAGTTCTGCAACAGCTGCTGGGCGGTAGTTTGGGAATCCCTGTTTTAAGGTATTATTAAATGTTTAGTTTTGTTTATATTAAAATAACAAACCTTTTACACTTAGGCTCCGTTCACATGTAGGCGTTTTTGGAGCGTTTTTCTGCTCACTGATCAGCTCTCAAAACGCCCAACAAGACAAATCCCATTCATTGCAATGACCCCTGTTCACATCTGAGCGTTTTGACGCCCTAAGGAAAACGCCCAACGCTGAAAAAAGTACTTGAGCTTCTTTTTGGGCAGATCACAGGCGTTTTGTCCCATAGACCTCAATGTAAAGTGATATTTGGCGTTTCACAGGCGTTTTACAAGCGTTTAGTTGCTCCTGATCAGCTCAAACAGCACAACTCTCCACCCAGCTCTCCACCCAGGTCTCCACCCCCTTGGCATGCCTCTGCTGTGAGCACATTTTCCTGAAACATGGAGAACAGCAGTTAGGCAGTTTAGGTGACCAGACCCTGCCATACCAAGGTGACCGTAGCCTGCTGCCATACCAGGGTGACCGTAATGTAGTTTAGGTGAACTGACTCTGCTATGCCAGGGTGACCGAACTCAAGGTGACTGTGAACTGACTCTACTATACCAGGGTGACCAAACTCTTCCATGCCAAGGTGACCGTAATGTAGTTTAGGTGAACTGACTCTGCTATGCCAGGGTGACCAAACTCTTCCATGCCAAGGTGACCGTAACAAAGTTTAGGTGAACTGACTCTGCTATGCCAGGGTGACCAAACTCTTCCATGCCAAGGTGACCGTAACGAAGTTTAGGTGAACTGACTCTGCTATGCCAGGGTGACCAAACTCTTCCATGCCAAGGTGACCGTAACGAAGTTTAGGTGAACTGACTCTGCTATGCCAGGGTGACCAAACTCTTCCATGCCAAGGTGACCGTAACGAAGTTTAGGTGAACTGACTCTGCTATGCCAGGGTGACCAAACTCTTCCATGCCAAGGTGACCGTAATGTAGTTTAGGGTAAATTGACTCTGCTATGCGAAGGTGACCGTACTGTAGATATATATATGGAATCAAAAAACACCATTTTGAAGCCCTAAAACCCAATAAATGCCCCTAAAAAGTGCCTAGGGTTCTGGATCATACCCCAGGGACTATGAATCAGGCAAAAAAAAGTTCTTAAAAATTTTCGTTTTTGATAGAGAGCCAATTATTGAAAAAATTTAAAAAAAATAAAAAAAAAGATTTCTTTGGATTTAGTTTTAATTTTAGTGTCTGGGGGGGGGGGGGGTCTAAAAAGTGTACCTGTGAAGTTTCAGCTCTGTAGCATGTCCAGAACCATAAAAAAAAAGAGGAGGTCCCTGGGAGGTTGGGAGGTTCCTTTGCAAATGTTGTAAAAAAAACACTCTGCTTTTCCATTGGTCACCAAAAACACCTGTTAAAAACACCCAAAAAAACGCCTGTAAAACGCTTGCAAACGCTTGCAAAAACGCCTATAAAAACGCCTGTAAAACGCCTGAAAAACGATAAACAAACGCCTGAAAAACGCCAACGCCTACATGTGAACGGAGCCTTAGGCCCTGTTCACACTGGGGCGATCCGACTTGCCGGGGCGACCTCATAGGTCGCGGCGCGCTGCTCGCACCGCAACCTCGGAGCGGCCGGCACGGACTTCATAACATTGAAGTCTATGCAGGTCGCTCCGGGTCCCCCCAAAGAAGCTCCGGACCCTTTTTCTAAGTCGGAGCGACTTGTGTCGCTCCTATTAGAACGGGTCCATAGCTTCTCTATGGCGAGCGACCTACGGCGACCTGTCAAGCGACCAGGTCGTCTGACAGGTCGCCCCAGTGTGAACGGGGACTTACAGTACCTGATCTGTGTGATGGTTTTGCACAAAGCAGCCCAGATCCTCTTCTTCTCGGGTCCACCAGCTGCACTCCTGGTTTCCCCCCTCCTGCCCAGTGCCCCATAGCAAGCAGCTTGCTATGGAGGCACCTGAGCAGGCTCGCTCCCGAGCCACTGCTTTGTGTATCCATTTAGACACAGAGCGTGGCTCAGCCCAGCCCCTATCTCAGCCAATGAGGAGAAAGAGACCTCGGAGAGCCGCTGCTCTTGTGCACATCACTGAATTGGGTTCAAAGGGAGAGTTCATGTTAGTCACAGGGAGGATAAGTGTCATGGTTAGTGTCAGGGTCACAGGAAGGGTTAGTGTTAGTGTTAGGGTTCAGTGAGGTGATCCAGGCCAGGCATGCCAGAATAATGTGGGTACCCCATTATATAAGCTCTGACACCAAGATGGCCACCTGAAATCTTGAGAGATTACAGCTTCCAATTGGACAACTGTCTTTTCTGTGAACTTGACAGAGTTCATGAGGGAATAATTCCTCTAAGAGATTCCACTCCATCTGCAGTAATGGCACAGTGCCACCTACAGGATGGAGGGAAACTTGCATCTTCCTACACATACTGTATATCTCAGCAGAGTGCTTTGACAAGGCAATCGAATAAGGACAGCTGTCAGCCTAACACACCTTGTACTTTTCTTTTTTTGTTCACAAACTATTTTTATTTGTAAAAAATGTGCAGTACAAATAACAAACAGCAGTCAACAGACTAAAATAGTGAAAAGATCAAAATAACAAATAACAGCGTGACTGTTGGAATATAATAAAAAACACCCTTTGCAGCTCTAACAGCAACAACTCTTCTGGGAAGGCTGTCCACAAGGTTTAGGAGTGTGTCTATGGGTATGTTTGACCATTCTTCCAGCGCATTTGTAAGGTCAGGCACTGATGTGGACAAGAAGGCCTGGCTTGCAGTCTCTACTCTAATTCATCCCAAAGGTATTCTATTGGGTTGAGGTCAGGCCAGTCAAGTTCCTCCACACCTCAAATGCGCTCATCTATGTCTTTATGGACCTTGCTTTGTGCACTGGTGAGCAGTCATGTTGGAACAGGAAGGGGCCACCCCCAAACTGTTCACACAAAGTTGGGAGTATGAAATTGGCCAAAATTTCTTGGTATGCTCACACCTTAAGAGTTCCCCTTCACTGGAACTAAGGGGCCAAGCCCAACCCCTGAAAAACAACCCCACACCATAATCCCAAATGATCTGGACCAGTGCAAAAAAGCAAGGTCCATAAAGACATGGATGAGCAATTTTGGGGTGGGGGAAATTAACTGCTGTCCTGACCTCAATTTAGAACAGCTTTGGGATGAATTAGAGTGGAGACTGCGAGCCAAGCCTTCTCGTCCAACATCAGTGCCTGACCTCACAAATGTGCTTTAGGAAGAATGGTCAAACATTCCCATAGACACACTCCTAAACCTTGTGGACAGCCTTCCCAGAAGAGTTGAAGCTGTTATAGCTGCAAAGGATGGGTCAACTCAATATTAAACCCTGCGGACTAAGACTGGGATGCCATTAAAGTTCATGTGCGTGTAAAGATAGGCTTCCCAATACTTTTGGTAATATAGTGTACATCCGTATATAAAAAGGTGATGCAAAGCTTTTCAAGAATCTTATTTAGCATCAAAAAGGTGCAAAATATCATTCAACATGTGAAGTATCCTTTTGATAAGCATAATAGTATAAATCCTATCGATTATAATAGCAAATGGGACAACATCTGATTTCCATTGAAGGACTTTGGCCCACTTTAAGCAATGGAAACTTGGAGTTTACACAGTTCCATTGGGCGAGTTGTGAGAATCTAGAGGCTAGATAATAGAGGCTGAAATTTGGCAAACCCAGACCTCCTCTATGTTAAAAAAGGTACATAATATGTTTAGAGAGTCTATATTGTCTGTCATGCCAAATACATTTATTAACATCTATGTGGAATTTATCTATAAATGATTTAGGAATCATGATAGGAAGGGCTTGGAACAAGTACAACAATTTTGGCAGGATATTCATCTTGACTGCTGTGACTCCCTAGGAAAGATATAGGGCTATACTTCCATATCTTAAAGGTGTTACAGAGCCGTGTCACACAAGGGTGGTAGTTATATTGAAAAAAGAGGTAATATTAGGAGTAAGTTGCACCCCAAGATACAGTAGCGTCTGTGAAGCCCAGTGGAATGGAAAAAGTTGTTTTTAAAGCTTCACAATGGGATGGAGGGACATTCCGAGGCATATTAGAAGTTTTGGAAAAGTTAATTATAGCTGCAAAGTTGTTAACCACTTGCCGACTGCTCACAGTATATTTACTGCGGCAGTCGGCCCCGGCCAGGCAGAGTGACGTAGGTCTACGTCGCTCGCCGGTCACTCCTTTTAGAGCCAATAGCGGGCGAGCGCGCGCCCGCCCGCCGAGGCGTGCGCCCGCCTCGGCTCGTTCACAGAGGAGTGCGGGAGTGTGACTGGCGGACCCGATGTCCGCCGGTCACTCGCCGATCGCCGGTACAGCGGGAGAAAGACAGAGCGGCTGATGTAAACAAGCCGCCTGTCATTCTCCCCTGTGTAAAAATGAAGATCAGACGGTTCTACTATGCAGTAATGTCACTGGTACCCCCAAAAGTGTCAAAAATGTCAGTCAAGGGTCCGATCTGTCCGCCGCAATGTCGCAGTACAGCAAAAAAAAATAAAAATCGCAGATCGCCGCCATTACTCGTTAAAAAAAAAAAAAAACACCAAAAATGACAAAAATCTTTCCCTTTGTTAGTAAACGCGATAACTTTTGCGCAAACCAATCAAAATACGCTTTTTGCAATTTTTTTTACCAAACATATGTAGCGTAAAACAAATTGGATGAAAATTTTAAAAAATTTTGATTTTTTCATTTTTTTTGGGGGAATTTCATATAAAAAAAAGTGAAAAATATTGCTATTTTTTCAAAAATTACGCTCTTTTTTTGTTTATAGCGCATGATCAAAAAATCGCACAGGTGATCAAATACCACCAAAAGAAAGCTCTGTTTGTGGGAAAAAAAGGATGTGAAATTTGTTTAGGTACAGCATCGCACGACCGCGCAATTGTCCGTTAATGTCACGCAGTAAAAAATCGCAAAAAACCCCCTGGTCATTAAGCAGCAAAATTTTCCGGTCTTAAAGTGGTTAATTAAGGACACAGAAAAGTTTGGGCAAAGATATACGGGGCTGTGTGATAAATAGTATGACATCATTGGTGTACATACATAACTTGAATTGAGAGTGGCCTTTAATATATCCCCCAATACCCAGGTGCATATTAATAGCTGTAGCCAAAAGCTCCATAGCTAACGCAAATAATAAAGGAGAAAGGAAACATCCTTGGCGTGTTCCTCTGGCCACAGTGACCAACGTGAAGAAGTCAGTATTACATCCAAAGGTGCAGACTCTAGTTTAGTATAGTGATAAAAAGCTTCAAAACCATGCCAAAATGCATCTTTGAAATCATAGCTTTGCAGCAGAGTATATAAATATGACCAGGTAACACTATCAAATGCTCTTTTATTAATTAGTCTCAATAGCAGTACTTGTTCAGAATGTAAATTTGCATTTTGAATGACATTAGAAATGAGCCCTTATATTGTCAGTGTTTAATCTATTGGGGAATAACCCTGATTGATCAGGAGAGGTCAGAGCTGAAACAATAAAGGCTAGTCTATCCGCCAAAACTCAACATCTTTAGATCATTATAAATCACCAAGATAGGCCTATAATTTTGAGGCAGCAGGTGATCCTTATTTAGCTTTGAAAGCAGGGACATGTTGGCCAAATCTTCTACTTTTTAAAGTGATCACTATGACTGACCAAGCAACACATAGATGTGCAAATCTAAAACACCATGATATTATTATTATACAGGATTTATATAGCGCCAACAGTTTGCGCAGCGCTTTACAATGTGAGGGAAGACAATACAGTTCAAAACAGGAGGAACTAGAGGGCCCTGTGCGTTAGAGCTTACAATCTAGAAATGATAAACATAATTATTTTCATAAAGTGACATTTTCAGTCAAATGAGAGTTGAAATTTAGTCACATGACTGGAAATAAATATTTTTCTGTAAAGCTTTGTGAATTGTTTCTGATTTTCCCTTGCATGGTATTTAGCTGCTAGGTCCCAGAATTGAATGCACTCACAATAGATCACAGCTACCCAATATAATTCATTACTGATCTCTCAGTACAGAAAACTTTCTGGGGGGAAATGAACAAACAATAAGGCAGATGGGAAGGCTTTAAAAGGTATTAAAATTTACATGGAAATGTCAATAATTGCTTTCATATTCTCTGTGTAGGTAGACAAATAATTAAGACTGCAGCACCTGGGCGTCTACATGGATAACAAACTAGAAATCATCTTTATGGTAGTACTAAAGCCCATAATTGTTTTTCATTTAAATAGATTAATAGAGAGTTATAATCCCCGTCAGTTTTGTTGCCATCTTTTTCCCATTGAAAAAAGTTTCCCTTCACTTTCTGTCCTTAGGCACAACAGGAAGTGAGAAGAAATCCCTCCAAAGTGAGGGCAATCCCTGATAGTCACCATGATCACCAGAACTAGTGTCCCCTTTTAAAGATTCCCCCTCTTGTTCTGGCGAAAACTCAAAACCTGGGGTTTTCTTTGACTTTCACTTTTAGGTGATAATGGTCTCCAGGATATATAGCATGGGTGTCCAACCTTTTGGCTTCTCTGGGCCACATTGAGTGTAGAGAAATTTTCTCGGGCCGCATATAAAATATATACTATAGTTAAGGTATATAAGTAATAAAATGCCGCCGCGCCCTTCCCGTGCGGCCGCACCCCCCGCACTAATTTAACACAACTAGAGGATGATCAAATTAAATGGAACCAGTATACGGAGGTTTACTTCTTCTGTGAGATATTAAAGGAACACTCTAACCACCATGACCACTTCAGTGATTTGAAGTGGTCACGGTGGTAGGAGTTAGAAACACTGCACATGCTCACATCCCCAACCCCCCCGAGGCAGCCTCTGCCTACTGTTAGTTGGAAGCCGCTGTGGCCATGCCCCCGACCCGACTTCCTTCCTCCCCAGCAAAATTAAAATTGGCAGGGGGCAGTGGGCCGCATTGCCTGGGGTTCGGGGCCGCAGGTTGGACATGCCTGATATATAGAGAGGGTGATTCTCCCTAAATACAACAATCCAAACCTGACAGGTGTTCTAATCCCCCTTTACTCTATTGCCTTTAGTTCTACTCAATAACAGTTTTAGATCTTTAGTTAATAAAGATAGGAATGTTCATTCATTAAATAAATCATTTCCTAGATCTTCTCTGCTGTGAAATGTCACATCAGAGTGACACACATACTTTGCATTGTAGTAATTTCTCTTGAAGGTGAGATATGTATCATACTACATTCATAGTGAGACACTATAGTATTTCACACGGTATGGAGCTCTCTTTGAGGTATAAACATATATAACCACAGGTTAGAAACTGTATAGGTTTTGTCATCACCCCTCCAGGGTACCTCTTTTATTTCCATTATACATCCATACCAGGACAAAGCATCCTGATCATTACTGAGCCATTCATTTAATAATACTTACATGGATGAGACCACAAAGTGCCCATTACCTGTTTTCTATAACTCAGTAAGTGCTGCTATTTGTCATAGATTTGTATCACACCTGTAGCTGCACAGCTCAACTGTTGAAATATTACTCCATCTGACATTTCTGATTTTACACGGCAATGTAAATCAAAGATTTTTTTTTTGCTCTTCTTTTAAAATACTTTTCTCCATTTCTCCTACCTTTTGGGAAGGGGTTTGGCTGGACGGCTTTCAGAAAAATCCTCTGCATGTTATAAAGGGGATCCAGCGCATCAGAATGTTTTCTCACAACAGATATATTTTGTGTACTTCCCACCTTATCAAATGTTAGTTCTTCTGATTCTGTAGCTAGCTGGCATGTCTGTGCTGCCAATGGTCCCATATTATGAAGAAGGATGCAAAAAAAGACCAGGTGCCAGGAGCCTATCCTGAAGTCCAGCAAGCCCATCTTTTCACAACCCAGGTACGGCATCTTTGTCACCGGTTGGATGTCAGAGAACCCATTATATTCATATACTAGAATTCCTGGTCCTGGATCCCGACTGCCACATCTATGGTTGGTGTAAGAAAGTCAAAAGCTCCGAGCAGTAACACTCCTACAGCTACTGTGAGAGTGCAGAGCATATCGTTTGATGAACCTGATGTACTTGTTTGTGTTGGGGCAGGTCCAGAATTCTGCTAGAGTATCCCAGACACATCCTCCACTGAGTCACAAGTAACTAGAATAAAACAGGAAAGTCTCATTTGTAGTTAGCAGATATATGCACCAAGGTCATCATTTTAGCTGCACTCTCCTTATCCATTGATGGATTGTTCTAGCGATATCTTGCTGAAGTGAAGCACCATTTTGTACAGAAAAGATGTAGAGGATACAGGATATAGGTTGGTACACATCAGCTAAAAGAAATATCATGTGGAACACTGCAGTAAACTGGTTTATACCCATTTAGTTCCCTGGGCAAGACAATTACCAGTGAATGTGACATTTACTAAACATTCACTGCAGGTGAATCTTACTGTTGAATTTTTAAAAATTAGAGTTTAATCACCTCAATACCAGACACTTTCACCTGCCTCCTGCCTAGGCTAATTTTCACATTTCAGCACTGTCACATTTTCAATGATAATTACCCAGCCACGCAACAATGTACCCAAATTAAATTTTTAGAGCTTTCTTTTGGTGGTATTTATTCACCACTGGGTTTTTTATTTTTTTGCCATAGAAGCTAAAAAAATACGAAACATTTTTAAAAAAATGTTTTTCTTAGTTTCCTTCATACAATTTTGCAAATAAATAATAATTCTTCATACGTTTATAGTGATATTAGAGCACTCACCCATTGCACATGATCACTGTCACAGCAGTACGATTGCTCTGGTAAAATTATGTAATATATATATATATATATATATATATATATATATATATATATATATATATTTAGTATATTACAATTTTAATTATTTTTTTACTATTGTTTTTTAGCAGTGCAGTGTTTGTTACCATGGTGACACTGCATACTCTAGGGTAGATAACTGATTTTTATAGAATTTCCAGTGTTCTTAAAGCCTTTCTCTAGGAAATAGTGAAATAAACCCCCCATATTGTAAATGGGAAGACAAAATTCCATTTCCACTCCCGTATGTTCTGGGTAATGAGACAAAGTCCCTGGAAAACTCCAACATTCCTTTGAGAAGGGTTAGCAATGTCCTTGGCAGTCTGTGGAAAGAAAATTCCAGATGAGGAGAGCCTCATGTCTTCCTTCCTTGTTCTGGTCATAAGGAAATGCTCAGAGGAAAGTCTACTCCAATTCAGCCACCATCAGGAAATCATCCGCATCTTCCTCAGGCTCTTATCTGATCGTCTGCTCTTCCTCATCCCATCTGGCTTGGTCATTTGCTCTGCCTTCTCCACCTCTCAATGCTCAGTACCTTAAAAGAGTGAGAGACAAAGCAGATTATATGTTCCTTCCACCTGTTCCAAAAAACATAGCTCACTGCTCACATTTCTCAATCTTCCCATTTTTAAACTGCAAAACTGTTGTAGGTGCCCACTGTTGTCTTGTAACACTTTCACGGAAAGGCATTGACTTCCAACTAAATTAATAAACTTGCATGTCTCTCCGTGCTGTCCTGGGAAAACAGGCCTGCTGTTGTCCAGTATTTACAGCATGGCACTCTCTAGCAATGTGACCCATTCTATGACAACAAAAATCACTTAATGTAACTGAATCTACCATTCTCAACCACTTGCTTCCACTTCTTAAGCAGCGCTGGTGTAGGAATCCCATCTATTTTCTCTCTAGGGACCCCCACCCTAAGTAAATCAGTCTACATGTGTCTCCTGGAGACCATAGGCCTTGCCTTCCTTGTATCTGACTCAGTTTGGTCCTAGCTGATCAGATCCTCAGCTTCCCGTTTATGTTAAGTACCAGTGCCACCATCCTACTTTTGCTTATAGGCTTAGGGCCTTTGTCCTTTGTTAGGGCATCATTAGACATATTTATGAGGGTTGCACACCGCTCACTCAAATCTTCAGCTTTGCTTACAGAGGTTTGAACACACTTCAAAGCCACTGCAGGTTTAACTTTAAATGCCCTATTTCCTAAATCATTTGCCTTGCTTGCAGTGTCTTTCAAACACTCCCTCACCTCTGCAAGTTGTTCCTGGAGCTCAGTTTTGGTATACTACTTTACCACACCATGCTCGCAATTTATTTTCCTTTTTCTCTGTTGTGTGATTATTGGATGTGCCTGACACTCATCCAAATCATTATTATTATCTTGTAGCACTGCCCCCTAGAGGACTGCTGAGAATTTCACTTTCTGGATTTCCCCGGGTTATCCTTAGCAACTGATAGTAGACAAATAGCATTAAAAGTCCTTGGCTCAGTCAATAATCCAGGGGATGTTAGTTTTTTGTGTTTTTATTTAGAACTGGGATAGGAGAAGGGATGAGCGGGATACTCCAACTATGAACTATGCACAATCTTGAGGACAACTAGCTGTAGTGTGCGGCAAGGCCGCTGCTTCACCTTGCCACAGAAGTGAAGATAATGTGATCCTGTTTGAGTTATTCTTCAGGGTTCTAACTTGGCACCCCCTTTCTCACTTGCTGTGTGCACTGACACCTGTCCACTGACTCCCACTGGAGCGGTCCCCTTTCCTGGGCGGCCCCCTTTGCAAGCTTCCTGGTACTCACGGACAATGTTTTTCCCAAGGTTGCTCTGCCTCCAACTCCACTTGTCAGCTTCCTGGACCTCCTGGCTCAGCACCACGCTCTTGGCTCACTAGGCTGATTGCCTGTGACCACCTTCCATAACAGACAGGAGGAGAGACAGCCATCACCCTCCTCCTGGGACCTGGCTTCCCGCCCAAAGACACCCTGTCACATGTGCCCCTGGCTTGTATAACATATCCCAGGATGCACCACTGTTTGTGCTAACCCACTGAGATAGTCATAAAAGCCTGTGTGTCACTGGCTGGGTTTTCTCCACTGTCCAACAAGCTCCCCTATTGGATACAGTGGGGACACTTCCTCAGCCAAGATGAATCACACCATGAGCACATGTAACAGGCCTAACTACTGATCAGGCTCCCCTGATAAGCAGATGGAGCAGACTATGATTTACCTGCTACTCCCCTGTTAAGCAGGCATAGCAAACTATCCTCCCTGCCTAGCACCTATCTAGGAGGGTGCTACAATCAGAATAGGACACATGCTCATTTGAAGACTGGAGCATGTCTTCAGGATTCCATGTGAGATCTGCAATCATCGTTCTCACTTTAAACTTCTCCTCTAAGGCAACTATTTGACATGCATTACTTTGCATACATTTTTTAGTCATAACCAACATACTGTATCCTTCACTTCCTGCAACTTCTTCTCAAGCTCTTCATTCTTCTGCACCTCGGGCAAAGGGCCTGCACAACTAACCACCCAGTAGTGGCTGCAGCTTTCAGCTCCTTCTTAGAATATACGCTCAAATCGAAACGCAAAACCTGTGTACCAAATTCAGTACCATGGTCTGAATAGATTGGAGCGGTGTATTTAATCAATGTCTCTGCAATGGGTTTCCAGTACCCAGAACAGACCCATGTTGGCATTGCTCTATACTTAGAAGCTGATTCCTTCCCTCCGGCTCTCTTGCCTTTTTTAAACAGAGTATACATCTCTACTCTCAGGGGTTTCACAAATGCAAAAACAACAATCTCAATCTTTATGTATTGTCCTGGCTCAAAGTGACTGTGCTTATTCACTAAACCGCTGATTCTAGCAGCAATTCAATTAATAATACTCATATACCCTCTATAACACACTATTTAATCCAAATATTCTATATTTAGTGACCATGCAGTATCCTGCTGAACTACACAAGCTGTAACAAATGTAGGAACAAAAAAAAAAAAGAAGGTATACTGGACAGCCACTGAAATATTTCGTGAATATTTCAAATGAACAGACATACCAAGAGCAGTTTTGATAAAAATCATAAAACAAAACTTTACTGGACATCAATATACATAAAGTTTCTTACACATAAAAGTTACCATAAACATTAACAAGACTCAAACATACACTCCTATTCCCAATATCCCAAAGAAAGGTCAAATAATGCTCTGGCAACAGCTTGCTCTTTGTCTGTGATAACGCCCTGGAGGAGGGCGAAACGTGTCGACGCAATTTCCGGCCCCACGCTCGCCTGTGACGTCAGATCCGGTGACGGTGGAACGCAACCGGGACCACGAGATCCCGCAGCACACCGCGATTGTCCGCAAGATTGTTGCCTTTTTGACCAGTCAGAGCTCGATTTTAACTAATGAAATGTGAGTTGTCTACTTTATCTTCAATAAATTTTCGTGTGAAGCAATATTACACTATTGCGGCTTTTCTTTCTTCCATGGTCCTTCCTATGCTGAGTTCCTAACAAGTGCCCTAGGGTCCCAGACTAGCTATAAGGATATTGCCGGATTCTCCCACCGGACAAAGCCTGGTTGACCCTCACACCATATGGTTTAGGGGTCCACACTGTCCGGTAAGTTTGTTATCCTGAGGGAGAGGAAAAGTCACCATAATTCACCCCACTGTGACTGCATGTTAATGCACAATTTTCAGCACTTCAGCACTTGAGCACTTTCTCCTGATGAACTACCTTTCACTGGCTACCTGCTGAAGCACTTTTTGGTCTAAAAGCTTTTTGGTGGACATTTTTTTGATTGATTAATTTTTTGATTGATTTTTTGATTGCTTTATCATTCATATGGACTATTTGATTTTATGGTATTGATTTTATCATTTTCACGGGGATTTCTGATCACTGCAAGAAGTTATATACATATTATTTTAATCACTACACAGGGTGATATTTATTGTCTTTTAATTGATTTATATTTATTATGTTTTGTGAGTGAGGTCAGCAAAACATGGTTGCACTTCCCCCAAAACCACATGGTCAGTTGGATATGCGGCAGCCATCTTTACACACAACGTCAAAGATCACCAAACCACCTGTGGGTGAGAGATATTATTACATATGTATGGGAACATTTGTCATGAGTCAGTTAAAAATATCCACAAGGAATACACTGGATTTGAACACTGGGCAGTGACGAAGATTATTCCTTACAGTTGTTTCCAAAATGAATATTACATTGTGACATTAATCTACTCACTGACAGAATATGTTGCCTTAGCTTATTAGGGAACTGTTGCATATCGAACCATCCTTTTCCTGGTGACATTTCCTTTAAAACTGTAATAGAATAAACTAACATTTCAGAAAGTGAATGCAGTATCATAATTACATGAATAACATTTGCACTGTGGCTTGATGATTATGTCAGTGTATGCCTTCACTCAGATCAGATTGCTCCAATTTCCACCACAAAAACAAACAAAAAAGAGAGCTAACCTAATCTAATTTAACCCCATACTTACATGGGTGAGAGCGCATTGTCATTAGAACTACCTGACAGCAATTAGGGCTAAATTATGAGAGGGCAAACCAGAGGATCAGGGTTTGACGTCCACGAGTTTACCATAATGGACTAAAATTGGACCAATATAGCCATGATGGTTTGAAGTTAATGTGGAATTAAAGTCCTGCATGGGCCAATCAAGATGGCCAAAAACTGGCACTCGGAGGATGCCAAGGTGAAGATGCCGGAGCCAGCAAGAAACCCCAGGGACATCAGACCTTTGAAGCAGAGGTAGATATTTCAGACTTTAATTCCACTTTAAAGAAAACCTCTACTGAGAAAACACAGTGTACATAGGTTGCCATGGCTGAGATCTGCTTTTGAAAATACTCATTACCCTGGGGTGATGATCCAAATGTTTGCTGTCACCAGCAACTAGCTTAGAAGTTGTAAAATTGTTTTGGTGCATTCTACTGCACAACCCTTTGTTTTCCGGCTAGTAGTGAATGAACTGGTTAAAATTTGGTTTTACACAAGTTTTGGGGAAATAAGAAACATTTGATGAGCTTGAATTTCAAATAGCATTTAAAAAAGTACTGAGGCCAGGGACTTTAAGGAAATTAGTATTTTCAAAGGAGGGTGCACATTTCTGTGCTAGGCAGATTTCCCTTTACCTCCTGTTTCAGAGACACCACAGAATAGGAGGGGATCTGTTAAAATAGGGGACATTTCCTATTTGACAGTTGTCACAAGAACATATTTTCCAACTGAAAGATTTCCCTTCACCTGTTCCTGTGACTCAAACAGTTTGAATTTCCTGTCATTTTCTTTACTGCACTTTGGCCAATAGTAAGGGTAGATTTCCCCATTGGGGACAGAGAGCTGTAAAATATTTAAAACTAAAAAACTTTTATTGTGTCTGTATTTGATCTGTGTCTGATTGGAGAGATTTCTCTGCATTACTTCCCTGTCTCCAAAGTAAGGCAAAAGCCCTCTTAGATAGTTGTAATTTGAGTAAATGTTTTAGGATTACCCTTCTATCCCTGTTTCAATTAGAATTAACAATTGTTGGATTTTCCTTTACTTTGTGTGCTGGTGACAATGGTAATTTGGGCTAGAGAGGGTGACTCTCCTCAACTTGGACATAGACAGCAAGAAAAAAACTTGACAAGTTTCTAACCCTTCCACACTCCAAAAATGGGATTTTTGGATTACCGTAAAAGCCATTTCTCTAATGTTCATTAACGGACACAGCTCCTGATCTTCCTAACCATTGGGTTATGGTATCAAATGTGGGAAACAACAAATAGAGAATCTGACTTCCTAAAAGACTCCGTAGCTGACAGGTACACCCTTATTGCCCGAACCACATCCAAGGAATGCAAGGCAATTTCCTTAGGATGTTTTGGCCTGGGACACAGGGAAGCCAACACAATGTCTTAATTCAAATGAAAATAAGAGACAACCTTTGGAAGGAATGACTGACGGGCGAAGAAGCACCTTATCTCTGTGAACCACCAAGTAAGGTGAATGACAAGACAACGCTGCCAGCTCCGACACCCTGCGTGCAGAAGTGATTGCCACCAAAAAGGTCACCTTCTGGGATAACGTAAGCAGGGAAACCTCCCTAAGATTTTTAAAAGGAGGTTTCTGGAGGACTGAAAGCACCAAACTCAGGTCCCAAGGTGGTAATAGAGACCGCCCTGGAGGAGCCAAGTGTTGAACTCCCTGGATAAAAGTACGCACCAAGGAAAGTGTGGCCAATGGTCATTGAAAGAAGACCACCAAGGCCAAGACCTGGCCCTTAATAGTACTCAAGGCCAGGCGCTGCTCAACCCCCTGTTGTAGGAAGGTCAAGATCCGAGCCACCAAAAAGGAACAAGGATGAACCCCAAGAGACTCACACTACGCAATGTACGACTTCCATGTACAATGGTAGATCTTCCTAGAGGTACTGTTTCCAGATTTTAACAGGGGGAAGGGGGGACACCCTTGCTGCTCTGGAGGGCTTGTGGGTGCCAAAAGCAACCAACGCCTCCAATGCAGCATTAGCCGCCTCCTCCGTTTTTAAAGTTTTACGCACAGATACAATCAGTGCATCCACCAGCCCCTTTTCATGCACAGCTACAGGAGCAGAGGAATCATCCTCACCCTCTGAGAAATCAGGGTGTGTGGACACAGACCCAGCAGGGTGACTTGTGTCCTCAGTGGCCAAATCAGATTCAGGATCTGATGAGACAGATGGGGCAGGTGAAGGCTGGGGACACTTTTTGCTAGCTCGTTTCCCTAGGACCAAATCCACCTTGGACACCAAAGATTCCAGGACCACTGACCACTGTCAGTGCAGTAAGTGATTGTTAGGACCCGGAGGGCCCGGCAGCCTCTGAGAGGGGATCCCGTGGGGAAATGTGCTCCAGGGACTCCATAAGCTAGAAAGGGGGACCCACAAAAAAAGGTGTAAAAACACTGCTAGGGACACCCCCACCACGTTGGCAGCACCACAGGTCACCAGGCACAGGGCATTAACCAATCCTATATTAGAGAGGGAGAGGACCCTACCAAACTCAGGCACCACAGCCCCAGGCTATCTGCACACACATGCGGTGATCAGGAAGAGAAAGACCATGGAGTCAGCACCAGGGGATAAGGAGGGGCTCCCACTGCCAAAATCACTGTCCAAATATACTTCACAGTCATGACCGCCACTGTTAGCAATTAGAAACGACTAGAAAATGGCCACTGAGGCTACACAAACATGGCCGCCGAATCTACAGCACACAGGCTATACGGCTCCCAGTGGGCCCAGGAGGGGTCCCAAAAGCCCAGAAAATGACACCAGCAAAAAGGGGGGCCCTGGCAGGAGTCCCCACCAGATACAGCCCCCTCCCAAAACTGATCGTCTGGTCACTGGCGGCGTGCCATCCACCCACCCCTATCGCCAGCTCAGCACCCCAGACTGACCTGAAAGGGTGGTATGGCCACCCCATGGGGAAGGGGGGGTGGGCAGATGAGGGGCGAAGGGTTCACAGGGACCACTGAGAGAGGGGACGCTGCATGGGAAGAAGCAGAACCCACGGGTCTAACCATCCCAGGAAAGGCCCACGTCTACCCCAAAACCCTCTAGGGGGAGAGGGGGGACAGCTACTTACTATATCAAGAACAGGGTGGGCACCGCTCCAGACAGAACCTCCTCTCCATTGAAATGGGGGGGGGGGCTGTCGGCCAGGAGGAATGCTGCGACTCAGGCCAAGGCCATGTCGTATGCGATCTCGCGTGGCTTTTAACTTGCAGGCCTTCCCCTGTCCAGTGGGGCTATGTCGCGGCTGACCAAGCGCAGAGCTGAGGCATGTGTGCACTCACTGGCCAGACTGGGGTTACCACTGGATTTTAAAAAACCCAGCCCGTCGCCCAGTCCAGCAATTGATTATAGATTCTCACAGGAAAAATAGAAAAATCCATTAAAAAAAGGAAAAAATTGCCAGGACCGAAGATCCCAGCAAGGAACTAGGTCCTTACTCTTAAATAGGCAGAAAAAAAGTGCCTATAGCTGAGAGTGGGAGTATACCCCCTGGGACTGCCTATAGGCGTAGTCAAGCTTTTTTTTCTGCCTAGTGTCCTATTCCTGTGGGAGGCAGTATAACCCAATGGTTAAGAAGATCAGGAGCTGTATCCATCAAAGAACGATAGAGAAAAATGGGGGAAGTTAGGTCACCACCTTGTGGACCATATTGTAAGCGGAAGCGGAAGCGGACCCATACAATATCGGAGGTCATATTGGAGAAGTTCCCTAAAGATCCTGGGCTATTGTGCAATATCATACAAAGGTCTTTATACATTGGCAATTTGCGGAAGCGGACCCATACAATATCGGAGGTCATATTGGAGAAGTTCCCTAAAGATCCTGGGCTATTGTGCAATATCATACAAAGGTCTTTATACATTGGCAATTTGGTGAGTGGGGAACCGAGAGGGGCACCTTATCACTTTGAAAGCACCTTTATTTATCTTGGCACTTCGGCACCTTATCTGGATCACAATACAAGGACTTTTATATGCACTTGATATTTATTGTTCACTTGGATATATTTGATAATTTATAGCACTTGAGCACTTTATGCATAGAATATTTGAGTCTAATTGTATGTTTATTTATTTTTTCACCTAACTATTAATATTGATGCTAGCGCTGCATAATTTTGTCTTATAATGATAGAGAAAAATGGTTTGGCTTTAGATACATAAGCGTAACTCCATATCATTAAAGGATAAGTCCACCCTTTAACTAAAATCCCTACATCTATAGATCTCCACATTCTAACACTAACCTATCTAGCCCTGTAAAGAAGAAATCAGTATACTTACCTTTTTTGAAGCCGATCCGACCCGATTTCACACTGAGTTTTCAGCCATGAATTTGCTGTGGAGGCGGGTGCAGAAGACACAGCTGACAACAGAAGCCCCATAGTAAGTCTATGGGTAATGTCACATCCCATTCATTTCACAGCCGTTGTCAGCCGTGTCCTCTGCAGAGCTACCGCTGCTGGAGATTGGGTCGGATCGGCTTCAAAAAGGTAAGTATACTGATTTCTTCTTTACAGGGCTAGATAGGTAAGTGTTAGATTGTAGAGATCTATAGATGCAGGGATTTTAGTTTTAGGGTGGACTTATCCTTTAAGTTCCTTTGACTGTCACAGGTATTGTTATAGTGGCCATACACAGAACAAAAAATATGATCAGAAGAACAGAAATATTGTTTAATGTGCCATACACTTAATTATTATATTTATCTATTTACTTTCATATGATTGGGCAGCACCCCCTAACCCCCAAATGCTAGTGGACCCCCAGGGACAGGACGGGCTATAATTTAAACCTCAGGATATAGTCCTCAGGAATAGAGGAATGTGTATTGATGGGTACCAGTCAATTTTAGATGTAAAACAATAGGAGTTTATTGACTCTCACTTAAAACTCCAGGGAAAGAGGGTAAAGGCACAGGGCAAGCAGACTCCAGAATAGGGGAACAAAATGACTTACAGTCTTCACAGATAGAGAACCTTTCAGCCAACCCACCATTCTGTGATTGTAGCTCTTGACTTTAAATCATTTATCAGTTCAGCTTCCAACACACTGGGGAGAGGACACAATACTCTAATGAGGTCCAAGCTTCAGATCCAAGCTTCTTCAGCCCCAGTTCCTCCATAGCTTCTTATTCCCCAGGTTACCTGATCTAGGCCTAAAACCAAGAGCCAAGCACATCCCTCCCTAGGCAGGAGGCCCAGGGAAAAACACTGACTTCCCAATGTCATTCCCAGAATAATAAATTATGTCAAGCCTGAGATATATAGTTGTAGTTACCAACAACCAGAATAAACTAATAAACAGGGAGAAGGGGAGGGCCGTTTTCCCCAAAAAACGGTCACAGGAAAGGGGAAATGGAGACAGGGAGAATAAATAATCCTATTCATTCTCCCTGTCTCCATTTCCCCTTTCCTGGAACTGTTCTTGTGGGGAAAACCGCCCTTCCCCTTCTCCCCTTTTATTAGTCATTCCCAGAATATTGCATTTATGACATGCATCACTGGCAATAGACCTCCTCATGGTTGGCCAGGGAGAGAAAAATATCCCTAGCTCTGATTAGTGCAACTAACTTTGATTAGCTAACCTGCCATTCTGTGATTGTAGATCTTGACTGTAAATCATATATCAGTTCAGCTGCCAACACTTTGGGGAGAGGACACAATATTCTAATGAGGTCCAAGCTTCAGATCCAAGCTTCTTCAGCCCTCATCACATCTGGAGTTCCTCCATAGCTTCTCAATCCTCAGGTTAGCTGATCTAGGTCTAAAACCAAGAACCAAGCGCATGCCTCCCTAGGCAGGAGGCCCAGGGAAAAACAGACTTACCAAGGTCATTCCCAGAATATATATTGCATTTATGACATGAATTACTAGCAATAAGCCTACTAGTGGTTGGCCAGGAAGAGACAAATATCTCTAGCTCTGATTAGAGCAACAAAATTTAAACAGACACACCTGCTTGCAGCACAGTGGCTACACTTGGCCTTTCTGTCCAGACCGATCAGGTTAAAGCGGAGTTTCACCCTGGGAATACTTTTTTTAATAAAAATACCCCCGGGACAGTCCGGGCTAGTACATTCCACAATGGCTAGCCTCTGATCTGTCCCGGGTTGCACTTACCTTTTAGGAGAAATACTTACCTTGAAAAAGTATTGTCCAGCGCTGCCATCTCAGGTGTGGGCAGCTTGAAGCCAGCGCGATCCTCTTCTGCATCCTCTTCCGTCTTCTTCGGTCCCACGATGCACTGCACCGGCCCCGCCGTCACTTCCGGTGCGCGCGCGTTGTTATACCTGAAGGGTTTCACATGTACTGTCACTTTAAGGCTGGCTCCACCCAGGAGTGATGACAAGGGTCAAGGGGCAGAGTGGCCATCTTTAGACACATGCAGAGATGTATTGATATGCAGAGCTGTCCTGTAATGCTGTACAGTGAGTCCTGAATAAACAACCGTTGTTCCAGACCAGAGTCCTGTGTCTCTCACAACACGGAGAATATAACAGTGGCGACGAGGATGGGATTTACAAGGTTACTATCCGTGTGAGAAAGGAAAAGAAGAAAAAAAACTCTGGATTGTCAGGAATACAAAACCCACAGAGCCCAGCAGGAAAATGTCATTGATCGGGACATTAAGTGAATTTGATGGCGAACAGACAACGTGGATTTCTTGGATTGAAAGATTAGAACAATATTTCTGTGCAAATGCCATCCCAGGCGACAGGCAAGTAGCAGTTTTTCTGACAGTGGTTGGTGCTAGGACATATGACACTCTTAGGGATCTCCTTTTCCCTGAAAAACCAGCAACTAAGACTTTGGCAGAGCTCCTGACACTGTTAGGGAATCACTTCCAGCCTAAACCACTAGAGATTGCAGAGAGATTCAGGTTCTATCAGCGGCAGCAGCAGCCGGGTGAAGATATTAAGGCTTATGTGCTCGCCCTTCGCAGACTAGCCTCAACCTGTTCTTTTGGGGAGTATTTACCAACTGCACTGAGGGATAAGTTTGTCATGGGACTGAATAGTGAGTCTAGCCAAAAGAGACTGTTAACAGAGAAAGACCTTACCCTTACAAAGGCAATTGAGATAGCTTCAGTGATGGAAATGGCTGTGAAAGATACAGAAGCTTTGAACCCCCAGAGCAGAAGGGGAGAGGTTAAAGAGGAAGTTTTCAGAACAGCAGTCAAGCCAACTGCAGCTAACTGTAAATATAGACCCTCACCAACCAGGACGTCAGCTTGCTACCGTTGTGGGAATACAGACCATGATCACAAAGTCTGCCGGTTTAAGGATCAGCTCTGTCATAATTGTGGAAAGGCAGGCCATCTGAAACGAGTCTGCCATAGTAAGAAGGTGCGAAATAAACAACCTCTGAACCCCAGGACAAAGGCATATATGGTGGGAAGATATACATCGTCATCTGAATCAGAGGATGAGGAATTGCTCCACAGATTGGACATACATCATATGCATTCAGCACCCTCAGCAATGACTGTAGAGGTAACCGTGGAAGGAAAGAAACTCAAGATGGATGTAGACACAGGAGCAGCAGTTTCAGTTATCACCCAGAAACAATGGAGAAAACTTCTGATCCGAACAACTGTCCGTCCAACACCAATCAAACTGCAGACATACTCAAAGCAGATACTCCACCCACTGGGGTACGTGAAAGTACAGGTATCCTACAAGGGTCAGACAAAGAGAATGCCATTATATATCCTAGAACATGGGGGACCCCCTCTCTTTGGGAGAGACTGGATTGCTCACTTTGGCATGCCAGACATCGCCATTAACCCCTGCAACACTGTGACCATCACATCAAGAGATAACGAGGGATGGGTGGAATCCCTGAAACAGCGATTCCCACAAGTCTTTGATCACCATTTGGGAAAAATAAAGCATGACTGTGTGAGACTCAGGCTGAAACCCAATGCCCAGCCTAGGTTCTTCAAAGCTCGGACGGTACCTTTCGCACTCCGAGCAGGTGTGGAAGCTGAACTAAGCCGGCTGGAGGAACAAGGTGTCATCTCAAAGGTAGAGCACAGCGAGTGGGCATCACCAGTTGTACCAGTAAAGAAAGCGAATGGGGACTTACGCATTTGTGGCGATTTCCGCATGGCACTAAATTCTCAACTGGAGATAGACCAGTATCCCCTACCCAGAGTAGATGACATTTTTGCCTCTCTTGCAGGAGGTCAAAAGTTCACCAAGCTTGATCTCAGGCAAGCTTATTTACAGTTTGAGGTCCACCCTTCGTCCCGCAAGTTTCTAACAATCAACACTCACAAGGGACTGTATGAATACAATCGGATGGTGTTTGGGGTAGCCTCCGCCCCAGCCATTTGGCAACGCAAAATGGATGAGATTTTGGCGGACATTCCTTTCACACAGTGCCTGTTAGATGACATGCTCATCACGGGCCTGACGGACCAGGAACACAAGCATAACGTGGAGCTTGTGTTGGCGAGACTGCAAGAACAGGGTCTAAAAGTGAACTTGGCGAAATGCCAATTCATGGTACCTAAATTGGAGTTTTGTGGCCACCTTGTGGATGCAGAGGGTATACACACCACGGAAGCCAAAGTTGATGCTTTAGTAAAAGCTCCAGCCCCGACCAACGTCCAGCAGCTGCGATCATACCTGGGCTTGCTGAACTATTACCACAAATTCCTGCCGGATCTAGCACACACTTTGTTTCCATTAAACAAGCTTTTGGAGACACACTCCAGATGGAACTGGTCGGCTGCATGCCAACGTGCTTTTGAAGTTTCTAAGCGAAAGCTGTTGGCGTCACGCATGCTCGTGCACTATGACCTCCAAAGGCCTCTCACCTTGGCTTGTGATGCCTCACCCTATGGTCTAGGGGCTGTACTATCTCACGTTTTACCAGATGGGTCAGAGAAACCTGTGGCATTCGCCTCCAGGTCCTTGACAAAAGCAGAAAGCAATTACTCTCACATTGACAAAGAGGCTCTGGCGCTCATATGGGCAATTAAGAAGTTTCATCTTTACCTGTATGGTAGGGAATTCACCATACTGACTGATCATAAACCACTCCTTCAGATCTTTAGCCCTGACAAAGGCATCTCCCAGACGACTGCAGCCCGTCTTCAACGCTATGCCCTATTCTTGGGAACATATAACTACAAAATCCAGTATCGCAGCCATGATGCCAACGCTAATGCAGACGCCATGTCTCGTCTGTCAAGGACATTAACAGACTCTTCTCCACCTGTCAAGAGTTGTCGTTACACCAGCCTGTCCTTTCTGTCTTCCGGGGAAGTAGCAGCCCATACAGCCAAGGATACCTTCCTTAAGACAATACTCTCCTGGGTACGTTACGGTTGGCCTGCAACTGTCACACAGGATTATGAGCCTTACTTCCGTAGGCGTCTGGAATTAACTGTGTCTGGCAACTGTGTTTTATGGGGAGACCGAGTGATCGTTCCACAGACCCTCCGGAGACACATTCTGGAATTGCTACATACTGGTCATCCCGGGGGCACACGTATGAAACAAAAGGCCCGAGGCTATGTGTGGTGGCCGAACCTCGACTCCGATATCACGACATATGTGAATGCGTGTGCTGGATGTGCACAAACTGCGAGAGACCCTCCTCGAGGGTGCGTCCAGCCCTGGACTTGGCCCACGGTTCCCTGGTTTCGCCTACACTTGGACTTTGCAGGCCCGATCAGAGGACACACCTTTTTGATCATTATTGATGCCCATTCAAAGTGGCCTGAGGTCGTTCCTGTTACTCAGCCAACGACTAAGGCGACGATTTCCATACTGTTACATCTCGCTGCTACGTTTGGATACCCCAGAGAAATTGTCACAGACAACGGTGCACAATTCACAAGCCAGGAGTTTCAGGGTTTCCTGACTGCCCACAACATCAAACACAAGTTGACCGCACCTTACCACCCGGCTACAAATGGTCAAGCAGAAAGGTTTGTACAGACCTTCAAACGCTATTTCAAAGCTACTGTGGCTACAAGTAAACAACAGTCCCTGTCACCCCAGCAGCTGGACTCCTTCCTTTCTGCTTACAGAACCACACCACATGCAACCACTGGGAAAACTCCAGCTGAACTTCTTTTGGGTCGGCAGCCATGGACTGTTTTGGATATGCTCCGCCCTCAAACGGTCCAGGAACATGTACGGCAGTCCCAAGACAAGAGGGTCGAACACGACGAGATTCCCCGGTTTACAGCCCAGCAAAAGGTATGGGCCCGATCTTATGGCGCTTCCAACACTCGTTGGCTTCCTGCTATCGTCGCAGAGACTTTGGGACCCAAAATGTATAGGGTCTGCCTGGAAGATGGTTCCATTTGCAGAAGGCATGCGGACCAATTGCGTCCTCGTTCTCAGCTGCCCGAATCCCTGACATCGGCTGCACCTCCAGTGTCTCAAGGATCTGCTCCTACCGGATCAGGAGGCATTGAGACTGATGCTTGGGGAGACTCTGAACTTTTGAACTCAGCTCCAACAGAGCCCTCCAGCCCTGGACCAGAGGTCTGCTCACCCTCTGAGCTAGGGAATCCCCTCTTGGCCCCGCCGGTGTCCATTCCGGCCAGCCCTGCTTCCTCCAGCCCCGAGTCGCTGGGTGCCCGTCCTCAACGACACTGTCGCCCTCCTGACCGGTTTCAAATGCAAGACCGGTTACGAGACTTTCGACGGGCCCGCCGAAAGTGATCCGCTGCCATTTTCTCCCCGGAGCTTCCCTGGAAGTTGTTCTCACATCCGGACATGGAAGAAACCATGTAAATCTCCTGAGTTGGAGGACTGTATTGGACAATTATGAGTACTGTTTTATGCCTGTTCTTGTTTTGTTGTTTTTTTTTTTTTTGTTTTTTGTTTTTTTTTTAGGTATGGATGGAAGGTGTTATACCTGAAGGGTTTCACATGTACTGTCACTTTAAGGCTGGCTCCACCCAGGAGTGATGACAAGGGTCAAGGGGCAGAGTGGCCATCTTTAGACACATGCAGAGATGTATTGATATGCAGAGCTGTCCTGTAATGCTGTACAGTGAGTCCTGAATAAACAACCGTTGTTCCAGACCAGAGTCCTGTGTCTCTCACAACACGGAGAATATAACACGCGTTATTCCCTCCACAGCTTCTGGGCATGCCCAGGAAGTAAGGTAAGTATATTTTCTTCTATACGGAGTAAGTAAAAAAAAAAAATTGCAATTATCCATTTGTTTTTCAGGTGACCCGGAGCGAGAAGATGGAGGTAAGTATAAATTTAGGGTGGAACTCCACTTTAAGTGACGTATAGTTCAGGAGTCGGTAATAAAAGTGATGTAGAGTTATGGAGTCAGTAATAAGCCACATAGAATTCAGGAGTCCATAATAAGTGATGAAGAATTTAGGAGTCAGTATCAAGTGACGTAGAAGCCAGGAGTCCAGGAGTCAGTAATAAGTGATGTAGAGTTCAGGGGTCTCTAAAAATTGCGATTATCCATTTGTTTTTCAGGTGACCCGGAGCGAGAAGATGGAGGTAAGTATAAATTTAGGGTGGTATATCAGTTTGCTCAAAATCAATCAATGACATAGTATGTATCTTTTTGATAATTCATAGAATCGATTATATTGTTTGATTCTGTGAAGAATCGTTTGATCAGATCATTACGTATATGATCAACATTACAGTTGCACCACAAGCTAACATTAGGGCCGTCTGCTGTATTGAAAACATTACCATACAGTTCTTGTCCCTATATAGAGATCTCTGCAAGCTTCCAATAAGGATATTTGTCCTCCTGTGTCAAAGCAAACAACACATGAGAGACTTAAACTAGGGATTGATGATTGTTTTAATGGTCTTTTGCTAAATAAAAATGTCACGTTCCTAAGATTAATAGGTGAGTAGGGAGTGAGTGTGATGAAATCACTCTATGTACAATTTACAATAGACAGCACAATATATGGCTACATTGCCCAGTCTGTACTGATTACATGACCGCTGCTCCATCTCACTCACTGGAATATAAATCTCCACTATGGAATCAGCCAAGTGGGAGATATACAGTAGATATTGAGACAGCTAATGATTACAGAAGAAGGGTAAATGTTGTGTACATAAATGCAGGAGAAAGGTCAAAAGCTTTACTCGTGTGACACCTATCCTGCCAAGTTAGGGATTATTTCTGAGCAGGAGACAAAGATATTGGAAATAGTAATAGGCATTGATGACTGACAGAAACCCATTCTATAAAGATGGTGACAAGCCATGAGATCACCCCCGCCTAAGTGCACAATAGAATGAGGTGTCCTGGATTATAATTAAGTATTGTACAAACTTGTCTTCAGCCCTTTGATAGGTGGCTTCAAACTGGTTCAGCAGGTCATAACATGTACAGTATATCATGCGCGGTGAGGCCGGTATATTCAGATGCTTTCTATTATAAAGGCTGGGTGTCATATGAGATTACCTTAAGAATCGACCCCACACAAGAACTCCCTTGTTATATTTTTAGAACAGGAACATTAGTAAGTAATTAAGAAACACGGGAACATTTCCTAATAAGTAATTATAAAGAAGTGACATGAATGCAGTCATTATGATTCCAAAGCTACCACCTTCATGACTGATGTCAAATCTTTAACAAATCACACATTACAATGTGTTTGTACAATCTTCTTTAGATCTACTAATACCTATGTAGCATAATGATTGGATACAAGTTAATGGACCATATGGGCTCATTCACACGGATCCAGAGCCCATACAGCATAAAAAGTTATTTGTCTTCGGGGCAGCATGCTGCTATGTGCAGACGGCCTGTGCTAGTCAATGGAAATGCTTCGGCTGCAGCTCACCTGTACATTTGAGTTTGACAGGCGTGCAGGGATCGGTGCATGTCCCAAGGAGAACACTGTCTTTTTGGACCATACTGTACTGGTAAGACTTGGATGTGTGGGTAAGTCCATACAGCTGCTGTGTCTGTTGGCATGTATGGTTCCTCTTAAGGGTTGCTCCTCCTTGTAGTGGAGTTGGTGATGCAGGGTGCCCCTTTATATGGTGGAAGGAGCAAAAAGTTGGGATTCTGTGTCGGTGGCCTACTAAAGAGAGAGGTTCTGGAGATGGTTTCATGTGCTCTCCCCTTCAGTGGAGGAGCAGCTGTCATACCTTAAAGCAGTGTTTCTCTACCTTTTTTCAGTCAAAGCACCCTTTAAAATTCTGCACAACCTCAAGGCACCCCATTCTAACATGTATAAAACTAAACTAATAGTTTTACATAATTTAACAATATCTACACATGTAGGACACCCAAATTTAGAGGTTATTTATTCTTCCAAGGCAAATTTATCTTTGCACATTGGTACTGACTAGTATTTCAGGTTCTCTCTCCCACAGTTTCTCTCCTTCACTCTGCTAATGTGACCCCAGTGCAAATGAAGGGGGGCAGGGCTGGGGCAAACAAGGATGCTGTGCAGGTGCCCAATGTCCTCCTTTTCAACTGATTACATCATTGGTTGTTAGGATGCCAATGGCTAGAAGATTGTGATGGTGCACAACGAAAACCTGTGGTTTTGTGGTTGTGTAACTAATTAAAGGCTTTATCCACCCTCTAACTTGTATACAATTTTTGGGAAATTTTAGGCATTTTGTCAAGGCACCCCTGAAGACACTTGAAAGAATATACAAGAAAAACAGAAAATCGCCTCTTGAGTGTAGACTTTTTATTTTATCACATAATAAAAAGACAAATGGCAACTCACAAAAGTCAGAAACCATCAGGCTATATGAAATAGTGCAGTAATACAGATCCTTCTGGTGAGATGTCAGTCCGTTCTGCCCGATCCGACAGCTGGGGGGACGATGGTCTGTAGGAGAAGATGATGTCGGCAGTCTCCTATTTACTTCCGGGTCCCAGGCCGTGAAAAAACACACAGTGCCAGGAGAAGCGTATGACGTCACCGGGCAGCTAGGCAACATGACGTGTTTCTGAGCATGCTGGGCGAATTCTGGCTCTTGTGAGTTGCCATTGGTCTTTTTAATATGTGCTAAATTAAAAAGTTTACACTCAGAAGCGCTTTTCTGTTTTTCTTGTATATTCTCTCCAGAGTTTACCTTCACTACTGAGAAGAGCTGCCCTAATTGAGTGCAACATAGCTCACCACCATCATCAGCTTTCCACCTATGATAGACTTTGTTAACCCCTCAGGGACTGGCCATTTTCTATTAGTTATACCAAGAGACTTTATCTGTTTCTCTTGAACGCTTTATGTATTTTGACTTTTTTCTGAAGACACTTGAAGGCACCCCAGGGTACCTGGGCACCCTGGTTGAAAAAGGTTGCCTTAGAATCACAGCGGGAGAAGATCTATGGAGAGGTGTACACTGTGGTTTCAATACTCTTATTATGCTAACTGAACAATGCTGATATATTGAAGAACCAGTTGTGAGCTATGACTTGGAAAATCTGTACCCAGAATTTGGAATGTTATGCTTCCAAACTCAAAGTAAAAGTCTTCTTAAGCAACAAGGAGTCTTTGAGTGATGTTCTCTGTAAGTAATGTTTCGAGTACAGCCAAAACCAGGGAAGAGGTGTGGTGTGCTTTACTGGTGCAAACCTGGTTGGCTCTGGAGTGGGTGGTGATGGAGAAAAAGGAGTACCTACACCTGTGGTGAGAGTGAACCCCCTCATGTAGCACACATCAGATGGCCTGAACCCCCACGTCTGATCAGCCCTGGGTGGACAGTTGGGCTTCTGGAGCTTCTGTCTGGCCTACCTTTCAAACATAGGCCCATGTATGTGAGTACTCCAGACAGGAAAGGGTTAAAAGTTAAGTGACCAGGAGGATGGGGAGAAGAGGTCTAGGACTAACATTCGTGCCTATGACAGTATGGGGGGGTGTGGGCGGAACACGTGTGCTACCGTAGTTTTGGTAATTTATGTACAATCAATGTCTATTAGGTATTTAAATACAGAGTTCATCAACAGTACAATAGAATAAAGGGGTAAGATAATAAATAGTACATGTGATATGATATACAATAGAAAATAACCCTGAAATGTTACACAATTTAAATAATGTTATAAAATATAGAATTTTTGGAAAAATAAAATATAGAATAATAGATAAAGTAACTAATGTAATAATTAGATAAACCATTGTAGTTATTGTAGTCTTAATATACGGCAGTGCCATAGTGTATGTATGGTAACATGTTGAAAGAGAGAGGGATAATATTGGTAGGAGAGAAGGAGAGGAGGTAGGAGAGAAGGTAGGAGAGAGAGGAAAAGAGTTGAAGATAGAGAAAAGAGGAAGAAGTGAGGAGGGAAAAATTTGATTTGGTAATTTAAAGAACTTCAGCTATGGAAGCCTCCAAAATCCTTCAAGACAGTATAGTAGCCTGCAAAGTTTCTTAAAGAAAATAGTCTGTCCTGTGATGATTGGCAGGTTTTAGAAGGGACGTGGGAAAATGTAAAACCCTTAAAATGTATCCTCTTCTAAGGCCAAGCTTACTTTTCAAAAAATCTATTTCACTGACATTTTTGTTAATTTCACAAAACAAATCTGCTTTTTTTTTTTGTTTCTTTTTAAGAGGGTTTTTTATTTTAGGGAGAAAGGGAACTCATTGTATTTGAAAGTAAAACATTTTTTTGAGGACATCAACACATAAATGATCTATAAAAATGTATTTTTATTACAACATTTTTATAAAATTGTTTTATAAAACATATTGTGCCCCAAAAGGGCACTAGAAACACTCTCTATTAGATACTGTAGATATTGATAGTGATGGCATACAGAATAGGTCTCTTTGTAGGATTGAGATATATCAGACAACCATGGCGAGCAGATCTAGATCAAACAATAAAGAATTGATAAGACTAAAAACCATAGAGAAAGAGAGACTCTGCCAGGAAGTCCATCAAAAAGATACACATAGCTTAGTTAGTCTGGCTGAAAAAAGACCCAAAATCCATCTAGTTCAACCCATAAAAAGGGGGGGGGGGAAACAAAACAAAAACACATTTTTTTTTTTCAATCCTATCTACACAATCCTATACCCACAGCTGATCCAGAGGAAGGCAAAAAAAAGCTAATCACAGCGGCTCTTTACCACGTGATCAGCTATATCCAGTCAGAGTTGATCACGATATAAACACACATGCCAGTTATCAGCAATCCTTTCCTCATGCAGTCACAGCGTGAGCAGAGGAGAGAGATGGTAACCAGCAAGTGTAAAAGGAGACATCTACACTGATATTTAGGGCACTGATCATCAGTGTCCTGATAATCAGTGCAGCCCCCAAAAGTGCCCATCAGTGCTGCCTAACAGTACGCTTTAGTGCCGCCTATTAGTGCCCACCAGTACTGCCCATCAGTGCAGCCTCATCAGTGCAGCCCCATCAGCGCCTCTTCATCAGTGCCCACCAGTGCTGCCTTATCAGTGCCCATCAGTGTTGCCTATTAGTGCCCATCAGTGCAGCCTCTTCAGTGCCCATTAGTGCAGCCTCATCAGCACACATCAGTGAAGGAGAAAAATTACCTGTTTGCAAAATGTTATAACAAACCAAGAAAACCTTTTTATTTTTTAATTTTCGGTCTTTTTTGGTTTGTTTAGCAAAAAGAAAAAACCCAGTGGTGATTAACCACTTGCCGACCGCCCCACGCAGATTTATTATGGCAGAGCGGCTCAGCTGCACATAATCAGGTAGATCTATGTGATTATGTGCATGTGGTCTAGGTGGCGCCAGAGCCAGAGCAGCGCTCCTACTGAAAATTTGGAATTCGTAGAAAAATGAAGATACCAAACAAAGCAAAACAAACTTTTCCATCCTGCACATATCTAGCAACTTTGTAGAGCACAAATAAAATGATCACATGCTCAAAGCTCAAGTCATAACAAAGTCCTACTCATCCAAAATCACATCAAAGTCACATCAAGTCACACAGTTAAGTCACAATGGAAATCGCATGATTTTTACATCGCACAAGTGTGATTGGATACCATGTCTACCATCATCCTGGATCTTTGAACATCTGTTGACCAGCGAAGCCTACCAGAGCCATCTGACCCATGTAGATGCACTATTAACTGGTTTCCACCTAATCACCAGCCCCCCTGAAGACAAAAAGGCAATCTTAGTTATAATGCGTAACCTTTTGGCTTTAGCATACTAGTGAAGGCACAACAAGAAAGACCAGTACTCTGGAGAGACAGAAGACAATCTTGTAAAAAAATACTTACTGTAGCTTCCATGTCTCATAATAATCATGCAGCATGATCCCCTTGGGGGCTGCTTGGTAATATAACCTCCTCTGCACTCCCTGGACCCTGAGGAACCTCCAACCCGCTTGGCACTACAAGTTCAGTAATTTTTCTAGATAGTAGTACTCTTGACACCTAAGTACCAGTGTAACTGTTTACTGGAACAAAGTAAATGCAACAGGTACAAGAATAGCACACCAGAATAGGTAATTAAGAAATAGAGTGCAAGTCTCCCAAATCCCAGTAAGGCACCTGGGACCTGAGGAACAAACAACAGTTTAGTTCAAACACTTAGTAATAAATATATGTTTAGATGTATAGATGGGAGTGACAGCAATGTAATACTATAGTATCCACTACAAGGCACCTTAGACTTAATATCCTCAGCTAATAACTATTACTTCCTTTTAAGCTATAAGCATCAGTCTAGATAACTGGCATAGACACTCTAGAACTGGGGGGGGGGGGCCCTTTAGGATTAACCCATGTAGTCACTACACTAGCAAGGCCTTGCATTTCTTCATGGGCAGTTGGAACTCTTAAGCACTTGTTTAAGTGATATTTGTAATCCACAAGGGGGGTAGGTGTTATCAGGATCCTAATAGCAGATGTATGCTGTGTACAGTTATGTGTATACTTGCGGGTTCCAAAAGATCACCAGGCACTTTACTGCAGCATCAGTGCCCAGCAGTGATCTTCTTATCCTCCTGCAATTCTGCTCTCTCTCCGGTGCTGCGTCACAGGCAAGGCTCTCAGCACTCTCAATACTAGGCCGCTCTTTCAGCGCCGCTCACTGTCCTTCCAACCTCCAGACTAGACCGGTCACATCTTCATGACTCCCGCTGTCCTCAATCAGGAATGCGCTCTCCACACTCTAGGCCTTGCTCTCAGGCCTCTCTCCTGGTCAGTCTTCCTCCGCAGCTCTTCTCCCCTCACCCGCTCTCCACGAATTCCCCGAAGCAAGAAAGCACGCATCAGACTCTGCCCCCAATTTATCTCTCCTCCCATGATCCTCCGTGGATCCCTCAAAGCTCCCTGGGAGTGTGGTCCAGTCCATCCATCTGATGCATGGTCTCCCATCTTCTTTCATACTACATCCCCATAATCCAGTTCACCACTCCATGGGAGAAAACCGTCTTCATTACAGAGTTCTTAAAGGCACAGCTGAACATAACCTAAACCGCGACTCAGTACTTATGACACAATAATTTCAGCATGGCTACATCCTCCCCCCACTTAAAAGTCTTTGGTCCCCAAAGATGAAGGGGTTCCTCATGAGAACAACTTATACAGCTACATAACATAATAAGAATGAACTAACAACAGCTATGTGTAGAATTTAGAACAGCTGATAATTGATCAATAAAGGAACTTTCAAATAGCTGACTATGCAGGGTATTAGAAAGAACCAGATCACTCTCACAACAGGTCAATAACAAATTAGTGGCCCACCTAGTAGTGTCAGCGGGTCTTCTCCCTCTTCTTGCTGGCCCAAAGATTTAGAGGCCCGCTGAGTTTCAGACCGTAAAGTGGGACATCCTCATCAGACATAGCTGGCACCCTAATGGCATTGGTAATGGGCAACAAATGATTTCTATGCCATGTTCACATGGGCCCAACTTTTCCCTCTAGATGAATCTGACACACAGGCAAACCCGGCAGCTTTTTCTGGATAATAAAGGGTTGTGGGCACCACCGATCTGCCAGCTTGTGCTTTCCTGGTACTCCCACATTCCTCAACAAGACTGTTGCCAGGCTGTAGATCTTGTATCCTCACCTTCAGATCAAAGTTTTTCTTATTCCATTGTTCTCTTACTGCAGAGGCTTCCATAGCCTTCTCATAGGCTAGCTTCACATTTCTCCGAAGTCTATCAACATAGCCTTTATAGGGATTCTGCGAGATATGATCAGGTGATGTCCCAAAGGCCAGATCCACAGGTAGGTGAGCTTCTCTCCCAAACATCAATTTATAGGGGGAGTATCCAGTAGAATCATTCACTGTGCTATTAAGGGCATGCACTATTATGGCAATATGTTCACACCAATGCTGTTTCTTCTCTATTGGCAATGTCCCTAACATGTTTAGCAGGGTGCGATTGAACCTTTCAGGTTGGGGATCCCCTTGTGGATGATATGGGGTTGTTCTTGACTTCTTTATGTTTAATAGTTCACATAGCTTCCTGATCAACTTACTTTCGAAATCTCGACCTTGGTCAGAGTGTAAACGTTGTGGTAGACCATAATGGACAAATCATTTTTCAACCAAGGTTTTAGCACCTGTGCTAGCCTTTTGGTCTTGCGTGGGGAAAGCCTGAGCATACCTAGTGAAATGGTCAGTCACAACTAGGACATTACTATGCCCACCCAGATCAGGTTCAAGACACAGAAAGTCAATACACACCAACTCCATGGGTCCATAACTCCACAAATGGCCCATAGCAGCAGCTCTGTGTAGCAAAGTCTTCCTCTGGATGCATCTAATGGAGGAATGACAATAGTTTTCTACTTCCTTACTCATGTAAGGCCAGTAAAATCGGTTTCTAATCAATTGAAATGTTCTTTCTGGCCCCAGGTGTCCATGGGGATCATGGAGAGCGGCTAAGACGGTCAACCAATGCTTCTAGGGCAACAACTGGCAGTCTCAGTTTGAATCTTCCACCGGATTCACACGGTAGATGATCCCCTCCTTCAGTTTCATCTTCTCCCAGTCTTTGTGGATCACTTAAGCCCCATCAATAGAGCCTTCCAATAAAATCCTAGGATCTCCTTGACTCTGTGCCTTCTTCACCAAAGCACCCAAAGGGTCCTTCTTCTGATCCTTTTCTCAAATCTTCCCTTTTCAGCTGGGGAAGCTCCAAATTCCTTACTTGAGTTAGATCACAGTAACACCGCAGCACCCATGAGGGGGAGACCCCCACCATTTCAGCTCCCAGGGCTCCTTTCAGACGATATTCTACCCCTTGACATTTGGCCTACACTCCTTCTGAAGTAAAATGCACCCACGCACGCTCTCCTGTCAGTGGGGTGTGGCCACCTAGATAAAGCGTCAGACTGAACTGGAACTCAGATAAAGCAGCTAACCACCGGTGTCCAGTGGTATCCAACTTGGCAGTGGTCAATAGGTAGGTCAATGGGTTATTGTCAGTCTTCACCACAAAGTAGGCCCCATAGAGGTAGTCTTGTAGTTTATCCACTACTGCCAACTTGAGGGCCAGAAATTCCAGTTTGTGTATGGGATACTTTGTCTCTGAAGGAGTTAGACTGCGACTCACATAGGCAATAGGACGCAATCTTCCCTCATTCTCCTGGTACAGCACTCCGCCCAATCCATCCAGACTGGCATCAACATGCAGCTTGTAGGGCTTCGTTGGGTTGGCATAGGCCAACACAGGGGCTTGAGTGAGGCTTTCTTTCAGCTTCCAAAAAGCTTGTTCGCATTTGGGATTCCACTGAGCCTGAATGGATTCTCTTGGTCCCCGAGGCCCTTTTTGGGGCATTTCTCTGACTTTTAACTGCGATTCCCCTTCCTATGTCTCCTTCTGCAGTAACTCATTCAAAGGCCTTGCTATTTGAGCAAAGTTCCTGATGAATCTTCTATAGTAAGAGCAAAATCCCAGAAAGGACCTTAGCTCAGTGACTGTTCTAGACCTTGGCCAAGTAGTGACAGCTTTAAGCTTTTAACTCCTGCAGCAGATACAACATGCCCCAAATGGGTGACAGATGTTTGGTAAAACTTGACACTTCTCCAAAGACAGCTTCAGCCCCTCTTCATACAGCCTCTGAAAAACCTTCTCTAGACGAGCTTCATGTTCTTCCAATGTTTTCCCGAGCACAATGATATCGTCCAAGTACACAAGGACTTCAATCAGATTCATGTCACCCACAGTGTTCTCCATTAGGTGTTGGAAAGTAGCTGGGGCCCCTGCCAAGCCTTGAGGCATTCAGTCAAAATCATAGAAAAACCAAAGGGCTAATGGAGGCAGTTTTTTCCCTGTCATTGGGGTGCATGGGTATCTGATAGGAGCTGCTCTTCAGATCCAGCACACTAAACCACTTGGCTCCAGACAAACATTGCAGGGCATCCTCTATCCTGGGAGTAGTATACTGATTTGGAATAGTCCTGCGATTCAAAGTGCGATAATCAATACACATTTGGATAGTCCCATTCTTTTTCCGGACCACCACTATCGGAGAAGCATACGGACGACGGGACTCCCGAATAAAACCAGACTTCTTCAGTTCAGCCAACTGCTCTCTAAGATCCTCCAGATCACTTAGTGGTATTCGCCTGGCTCTCTCTCGAAAGGGTTTGTCTTCACTGAGTCAAATTCGATGTTGAGCACTCTTAGCACATCCCACATCATAATAATTCTTGAAGAACAACTTCTCCCACCTTGATAACTGGCTCTTTACCCGCTCCCCCCACTTGAAGGGGACAGCAGGGCGCCGGGTTTGGGGGTCTTCCACTTTCTCAACCCCACCTTCCTCTTCGACTAGTTCACTCAGGGATACAGGGGTGGCAGCACTCATTCACCCCAACACCATTTGGGGCCTCAAACTGACTGGCCGTTCAATAATGTTTTGAACACTGACAGGAACTTTTCCTCTATTCCGCCACAAGGCTTTGGTGGGGACTATTTCCGGGACCAGCTCCAACCCACTATCTTCTCCCAGCAGATCACCCTCCAACATCACAAAGGGACCCGGTTGGTCCCATGACAGTTTAGTGGTGGCCTTCATACATGCCCTTTCTCCTGGCTGCAACACCCGCCCCCGAGTGTCCAACCGCCACAGCTTCCCCACTTCTTCGGCAGGGGCCTTCTGCTCCTGGAGTACTCGCTGGAAAGCCCCCCTAAGCTGCGGGTGCACATCTTCAGCAGGTGAGCCTTCCAAGGTTTAGGAAGTAAGCATCCTCCTTACTAAGTCAGTATTAGTCCCAATAATTAGGGAATTTTGCTTTGCACCAAGAGGCAGAGGGCATACTACTGCTAAGGTGTCAAACACCTCCATCTTCTCCCCCGTAGCAGGATGGAAAGACATTTTCACTGGAATGTATCCATCGTAAGGAAACTCCTGGGGTCCGAGGCCCCAAATTTCTAACTCCTCCAACTTACATAGCGGGATATGCTTTAGGTACTTGCGATAGGAATCTCTGTATAGCAGTACTTGAGCTCCTGTATCCAAAAGGGCCTTAGCGGAAATGCCTTCTACTTGGAGCGGGACAATGGGGGACGGCCCCACTAGCTTCTTGGGCATCTGTTTCTTGGCAGAATTGAACAATTTCCGTTGTGCATTGGGCACTGGCCCTTCCTGACTCCTTGGGGTGTCCCTTCCAGGGAACTTCCAGCAATCTGTACCTCTATGGATCTCATTTCCGATGACCAGATCCTTTTCTTCTTCCTGGGTGGAGAGGATGGACAAACCCCCTGTGTCTCTTCCCCCAACCCAGACGGCCCCCTTAAACTGTCTGAGGTACAAGGGGAGGGCGAGGCAATGAACCCCACCCTGCGTTGTCTATGACCAATGTCACTGTCACTGGAGCTCTGGTTGGTCCTGGGACACTCAATTGGCTCCTTCACTGAGGTACCCTGAATTTTTCCGCCTTCTTTGCAAAGAAAAACTTCTGCAAGGCTTTCAGCAGCTCCTCCAGCACTTCAGGATTCAGGCCTCGCTTCGGACATTTGGCCCGGAAATGTCCCATTTCCTCACATTCAAAACACGAAGAGGTGGGAGATTCAGTCCCTTAAAGTTCCTTTTTGGCTCTGGAATCCTCCCTTGTGCCTCCATCACTTGCATCAAAGTTTGACACATTTGAGTTTTGGCCTGCGCCACTTGGAGCAGTAAGTCAGTGGAATTGGAATTTTATTCTGGTTTCTTTTTCTCCACTGAATTTTCATGGTGGCCCAAATCGACCTCCACCTCCCTTTCATCATCCGAGAGACTGTTCTCGACTCAAACCAAATGGGCCACAGCCCTCTCCTTCTGCCCTTCATTGTTCAGCAGCTCTCTAACTCCTTGACTCTTCTCTTCAAGTAGGGCTTCCTCTTCCCTCACTACTCTCATTAGCTCAGGATAAGTGGGGATGTTCTGAACCCCTTTCAATAGCAACTTCAAGACAATGGGGTGGTTGGGCCGAGCCCCTTGCAGCACTCTATCCAATCGCACCTGGTCGGCATCCTTAGGGTCTATACCCTTCTTTAGCAGGATCTGATACAACATCTTATCCACTCAGGAAACATATTCTGATAGTCTTTCCCCCCTTGTGCTGATGGGTGTGGTTGAACTTATACAATAAATCTGTGGTCTTCTCAACTCGTCCAAAGATGTCAAACGGGGCATCCAGATAGTCTTTAGCGGTACAATTCATATTGCCCATTCGTAAATTTCTAATCACCTCAGCTGCAGGGGCCCTCAGACTCTCACATAGCCTCTGGCTCTTCACTGCTTCCGGTACGCTCCACTCTTCCGCAGCCTGAGTGGCTTGACTCATCCAACTCTCATAGTCTTCTTCCCCCAACGGGGTGGGCAGCTGACCTGAGAAGAACCGTAATCTCCGGTAACTCTGTCCAGCACCATTGGACCCATTCTGTCAACTAATCGGCTCATGTAGAACAAAGCAGGGGGAGCACCTGCTCCATCTACATCCTTTTTCACGGAGCTAGGACTGGCAGGTGGTGATGGCGATTCCCCATTCATTATTTCTTTCTTTTCTAACGGGAAGAACACTCGGGCTAGGATTTTCCCATCCAAAATTATTTTATTTACCTGGAAGCACTCCGGTATGATTTCCCGCCATTCCAATAACACCTGGACAACATCCAGTTCGTAATCAGCTCGGGCATCCAGCAGGTAGGCCCTCTGGTCAGGGCCTAAAGCTTTCACCCATCTTCTAATCTCCGTCTCAGTACACTCATTTCCAGTAACTTCTAATACAATGCTCCGGTCCAGCTGGGCTCCCTGGAAACATCCCCAAACTCTGGCGAGGGTCAAGTCCATAGCCCTTCCTGGAACTGGCTCGCAAGGAGGCGCACTCAGGGCTGGAGTGGCACAGAGGATCCCAGACAAGCCCCCAAATGTATCACGACCCCCTTGGGGGCTGCTTGGTAATAGAACCTCCACTGCACTCCTTGGACCCTGAGGAACCTCCGACCTGCTTGGCATTACAGGTTCAGTCATATTTATAGATAGTAATACTCTTGACACTTAAGTACCAGTGTAACTGTTTACTGGAACAAAGTAAATGCAACAGGTACAAGAATACCACACCAGGATAGGTAATTAAGAAATAGAGTGTTAGTCTCCCAAATCCCAGTAAGGTATGGGACCTGAGGGACAAACGCCAGTTTAGTTCAAACACTTAGCAATAAATACTGTATATGTTTATAGTAAATGAGAGTGACAGCAATGTAATACTATAGTATCTTCTACAAGGCGGCAACTTAGACTTAATATCCTCAGCTAATAACTATTACTTCCTTTTAAGCTATAAGCATCAGTCTAGATAACTGGCATAGACACTCTAGAACTGGGGGGGGGGGCCTTTAAGATTAACCCATGTAGTCACTACACTAGCAATGCCTTGCCTTTCTTCTACGGCGGTTGGAGCTCTTAATCACTTTTTTAAGTTATATTTGTAATCAACAAGAGAGGGGGTAGGTGTTATCAGGATCCTAATAGCAGATGTATGCTGTGTACAGTTATGTGTATACAGTACTTGCGGTTTCCCAAAGATCACCAGGCACTGCAGCGTCAGTGTCCAGCAGTGATCTTCTTATCCTCCTGCAATTCTGCTCTCTCTCTGGTGCTGCATCACAGGCAAGGATCTCAGCACTCTCAGCACTAGGCCGCTCTTTCAGCGCCGCTCACTGTCCTTCCAACCTCCAGACTAGACCGGTCACCTATTTGTGACTCTCGCTGTCCTTCTCAATCAGCAATGCGCTCTCTGCACTCCAGGCCTCGCACTCAGGCCTCTCTCCTGGTCAGTCTTCCTCTGAAGCTCTTCTCCACACACCCGCTCTCCACGAGTTTCCCGGAGCAAGAGAGCGTGAATCCGACTCCGCCCCCAATTTATCTCTCCTCCCATGATCCTCTGCGGATCCCTCAAAGCTCCCTGGGAGTGTGGTCCAGTCCATCCACCTGATGCATGGTCTCCACCTTCTTTCATACTACATCCCCCATAATCCAGTTCACCACTCCATGGGAGAAACCCATCTTCATTACAGAGTTCTTAAAGGAGCAGCTGAGCATAACCTAAACCGCGACTCAGTACTTATGACACAATAAATTCAGCATGGCTACAATCACGTATAAATATTCTAATGGCAAACATTCCCTACAAATATATATTTTATTGAACAATGTCATTTCTTACAATGAGAAGCTCTGTGGAACTGTGCCACTGGCAACAAAGGATGGTTTTAGTAAAGCATTCAAGTAGCACCCTCCCTTGGTTGATTGTTTCTGCTACATTGTGAACACACAACCACCATTCAAAGGTCATTCTATCAACCTAAGCAAACTGCTTTGGAGCACTGAGGTTACGGTGTATACCAGAAAGGGGGTTTTGGTTTGTCTGTCATACTACAATTCCTAAAGAGAGTTGGGACCTGTAAGCAATATCCTCTGTGTTTAAAAAAGGAATGTCACTCCGCCAAAGTTGATTCTGATGTAAACCCCTCCTATGTTCCATGAAATTTCTGGAAAATAAGATTTTACTAGACTGGTTTCTCACCAGGTCGGATGGTATTCATTCATAAGGATAGCACGGATTAGAAAAATACTGCATTATGGCCACTACATGGCACTGATGATGAAAGCAAATGATCATCTACTCCATAGGCGGTCATATGTGGTATTTTCCTGATTCACTCTATTCGTATGAATAAATAACACTTGAACTGGAGAGGAAATAGCTTAATAACATTGGCTTTCGTCAGCATTTACACAGAAAGAATGTGCTTGCAATTTGGCAGGACTTTTTTTTTTTATATATATATATATACCCCTTAGTTAACATGCAGTACATACAGTATGTTTGATATTTTACCAGACTAATGATTTGTTCAGCCAGTTTTGTGGTTTACATCCTTCTGTAACACTAATAGGAGAAATGGATATCTGTGTCTTCCTGCCATGTGCTGTGGTTTCTCCTGCCAGAGGACACAGGCTACCAATAAAGAAGACAGTAGACGGAGAGGTAGGTATATTATAAGTATAATATAATGGACTTATGTGGGGATCTGCTTTTAATAGTTTAGGTTTATGGGTTATGACAATGTATCTTTTCTCTTTCTTCACAGTGACTCAGAAATCATGTGCATATCAGGACATACACTCAGGTTGTAGAACTTTCAATCACTTTCAACCAACCTTCCAATATAAAAAAAAAAAAACTATAATTGATTAAGGCAGCCTACCACCATCAATTTCAATCCTTTACTGCTTCTTTTTCTCACTGAAAGACCCATTTCAGGAACTACTGTAAGCATCCCAATGTTGAAAGTGACTACGTTTTTGCTCCATGCTACTGTGCACAATCAAAGGTGTAACTATAAAATCAATGAAACAAATAGTCATTTAATATACTGCAAGGTGTTGTACAATGGTGACCTCTAGTGGTTTATAAGAATATTGCTTCAAAAAAGATTAGGTTGAAGACTCCCTACCCTTTTTGTCTTCTGTTTTGAACTTTTTCCCCCCTTCTCTTTTTTTCTGTACTCTGTTGATGTAAAAATATGCATAAAAACAGATTTAAAAAAAAAAAGGTTAATTTACAAAGACTAAACACATAGGGTAGCTAAACTCCCATGCCTTATTTACAATGTTTTCCCATTGTAAATGTATTTTTTCAGTCCGATCAAGATGTAACTGCGGGCATAAGCTGAATTTACCTATTGCATGTTGTGTAAATACTTTTTAGTGCACTTTTTAAGCAAATTCAATTATTATTATGCTATTATTATTATTATTATTATTAATATACAGAATGCATACAGGGCCAACAGTTGTGTGTAGCGCTTTACAAAATAAAGAGAGAGAGTTCAGTTAAAATACAATTCCATAGAGGGCAGACAGCAGACAGATTCAAGAGCGCACAAGAACTTACAATCTAAAAGAAATATACCGATATTCAATACCAACGTTCCTCTGGCATTAACTGCTAAGTTATTTGAGTTAGGTTATTTCTGTTGAGAGATGAAAAAGGAGCCATGGAGATAAAGAAACAATGGGAAATGTGGGCTTAAATTATTATGTGATAAAATAATAAAATCCTAAAGTATATCTAAAGCCCTCATTTTTTTTTTATTTTTTTATTTTACTAGTAGGGAATGGTTCAAACCCATGTCAGGGTATTTTTTTTTATATGTGGGTGTCAATTTATCTTCTTTTGTTTTTGGGTACAGCAGGAAATACATAGACAAAATCTCTGCCCAACACTCTTCAATCTGAAAACCGCAGGGGTCAGTTGGAAAATTGTTGGCTGAGCCCCAGCAGGCACATCTGTTAGGCTGGCCATACTCTATACAATTTTCTTGTTCAACTTTCACTTAGATTTACCAAAACCATGTAATATAGGGTCAAACCTAAACACTTTCAATTTGTATGCAGTCAGGCAGGCCCTTGCACTACATAGATTAAGGTAAATCTAAAGGAAATTGAATAAGAAAATTGTATAGTGTATGGCCAGCCTTAGTGGAGCAAATAGTAAACACGGCTTCAATGTTAGCCGGGCCCTGACTGTCAGCCTCGTGGATAAGACAGGTGGTCTTCCCAGTAGCAGTGCGGCTCCCAGCTGCTGTGAAATTGACCAATGCTCTGGGGGGGGGGGGGGGTTTGGATTGGACCCCCCTGCCCCCCCCCCTTATCTACACCTCTGCACATTAGTAACACTAAAAATAAAAAGAAGGTTATAACCGCGCTAAAGGCAACAGATAGTGAGCTGCGACTTCAAGTGTGACCACACCCTTAAAAATTATATATTGTATAAGTCGCGCTAAATTGAAAAATAAACAAATGAATGTCCAACTGTTTAAAGTCCCAAATAACATAAAGTGACTGGTGATGTATGAAATCTTGTGCTTCTTCAAGATTTCATTAGTAACACTATTCGGTAGGGAAGGTACTTGGGTCGGGTGGGTTTTTGTGGGGATTGGGTGGGGATAATAGAAGAGGGATGGGAGGAGGGCATGGATGGGGATACGAAGCTGTGATACAATGCCTTTAGGAGTTTTTATTATATTTTGTGGAAGGAATTTACATTTTTCTACTTCAATAAATATTTGGTCTGGTAGCTTTAGGTTGGTATCTCTTTCAATGCTTTCCTTCTCAATTTGGTTATTTGGTTTTTTACACGGGTTAAGCATTTTTATGGGCTCCCAGGACCAATTGTGGTATAGATTATAAGCTGGAAAATTGTTGAATGAACAGCAACTGCATCAAATCAGATGCAGCCACTGTTTGGGTTTTCTGACAGCCATGGTTGCCCTCAAAATACAATAGCCCAAGAGAAGAGATTTGTCTGATCAAGAGAAATCTCACAGTATATGGACATTTGTCATGTTTTATGGACTTTATGTCAGTTTTAGACATTTTCCACAAGAACAAGTATCACAAACACTTCTGTTGAATAATTGGGAGTAGTCATGCAATTCTGAATATTTTCCAGACTTCAGATAACTAGTACCAATTTTTTGGCAATGGTGTGAATTTATGGACAATAGCGTCTACATGTTAACAGAAGCCTAGGACAGCAATATTTTGTATGATTTGTGAAAGTACTATACTAAAGATTTTGCAATTTTGCATTAGAGTAAAGACTCAAAAGCAACAGTTCCTAGCAACAAAAGCTAGCAGCTGGTTAGTTGATTATTAGACTAGTGCAAGGTATTATTTTCTTAATTTTCCAATGATTCCATTGCATAAATTCCAATTCTTACTAGAGTTGACCTTTAATAAAAAGCACAGTACAGCTTTCAAATAACACAAGGTTTTAGCATTTCTCTCTTCCATCACAAACCTAAAATATAAAGGACTTATTCCTAATTGTATGATAGATCCTGAGCCATGCAAATCATTTTTTTTCTCTGGGCCAACTTTATATCCAGAACTGCTGGTCTACAGAACAGATATAGCGATATAATATGTATTCTTAATGGCATATACAGTAATTGGTTCAGACTTGTAGGTCCTCATCAGTACAGAACAGGGAGGGGGGAGTGGAATGTCTTACTAATACCCACAGAAAGTATCCCTATAAAATGTTTCCGAGGATGCCAAGCCCATGAACACCCAGGGATAACCACCTTCACAATGTTGACTATGCCAACATAAGATCTATATCATATCTACTTTATTTGACCCTTTGGTCACATTCACTTCATATACTCAAGGTATCACAAATGTTTATACCCTTCTACATGTGAGCGGTCCATGTTGAGCCACTACTGACTGGTCATCGTGGTGCCCTGTCGGTCCCTCCGGGCAGCTACTGCTACTATACTCTTGATACTCTCACGGAGTTCTATGCCCTGCACGGGCTTTGGGAAAACTTGGGCATCCCTCCACACGGTAGCAATACCGTTTTTATCCGACAGACCGATCCAATCCATTGGTTGGACACAAAGGATACACTAGGTGCTCTATCTGGTAACTTTGGGTGACCCCTGAGGAAGGGCTTCCACGCCCGAAACGCGTAGGGTCGGTTCCGGTTCCATGATTGCCCTATGTACCTGAGTGTCCACATCTTGGTTCGGTATTCGGTCTGTCAAATGCATGCAATTTTAATGCCCTGTATGTGTATTTGTGTTTTTCACAACATTGTGTTTTCACTATATGTTCCTTTGTATCAATAAAGTTATTTTTTACATAGTATACAGTGTCCAGCGGCATTTATAGTCCCATACCATTAAGGGGAACTCTTTTTGTACATATAAAATGTTTTTGAAAAATTAAATACCTCTTCAGCACACCTGCAAGTAATTGATAAAAGGTGTTTTGGTGGAGTCTTTATTTACCAGCTGGGGAGAATTGCAGGTAATAATGAATTTCCTTGGTGGATAGGCAAAGTGGGCCTTTCTTTCTGAAATTCATGTGCTGCAATCCCAGGGACACCATTTCTTCTCATAAACACCCTAAAGTTTCACAAAATTATCTTGGTAAATGTAGAAATTAATTGCATATATGCAAAGTAATTTCCGCGAATAAAAGTTTACACACAATCGCGGCCTCAGATCTTGACCCGGAAATGCGTGTTTGTCCCTGGAAGTGCTGGTGTGCATATTATCCTATGCGAAGATGGTGAGGTCCCTCTTTAGCAAAGAGGAGGTGCTGCTCATTTGCCGGGTCAGTGTAGGCTATATACTTGTGCTTATTCAGTGTGTGGGAGGATGTTAGTAATATTTGTTTTGGGTGGGTTTCATTTATGTTATCATTTGGTCTCAGCACACATCACTTCCTCTTTCTAGGCACATTACACTTCCTGCATTTCTACATGCACGTGTAAATCAGTGGGGAGTGTGTGTGTATATGTATGTGTGTATATATACAGTGGGTACGGAAAGTATTCAGACCCCCTTAAATTTTTCACTCTTTGTTATATTGCAGCCATTTGCTAAAATCATTTAAGTTCATTCTTCTTCCTCATGAATGTACACATAGCACCCCATACTGACAGAAAAACACAGAATTGTTGACATTGTTGCAGATTTATTAAAAAAGAAAAACTGAAATATCACATGGTCCTAAGTATTCAGACCCTTTGCTCAGTATTTAGTAGAAGCCCCCTTTTGATCTAATACAGCCAGGAGTCTTTTTGGGAAAGATGCAACAAGTCTTTCACACCTGGATTTGGGGATCCTCTGCCATTCCTCCTTGCAGATCCTCTCCAGTTCTGTCAGGTTGGATGGTAAACGTTGGTGGACAGCCATTTTTAGGTCTCTCCAGAGATGCTCAATTGGGTTTAAGTCAGGGTTCTGGCTGGGCCATTCAAGAACAGTCACGGAGTTGTTGTGAAGCCACTCCTTCGTTATTTTAGCTGTGTGCTTAGGGTCATTGTCTTGTTGGAAGGTAAACCTTCGGCCCAGTCTGAGGTCCAGAGCACTCTGGAGAAGGTTTTTGTCCAGGATATCCCTGTACTTGGCCACATTCATCTTTCCCTCGATTGCAACCAGTCGTCCTGTCCCTGCAGCTGAAAAACACCCCCACAGCATGATGCTGCCACCACCATGCTTCACTGTTGGGACTGTATTGGACAGGTGATGAGCAGTACCTGGTTTTCTCCACACATACCGCTTAGAATTAAGGCCAAAAAGTTCTATTTTGGTCTCATCAGACCAGAGAATCTTATTTCTCACCATCTTGGAGTCCTTCAGGTGTTTTTTAGCAAACTCCATGCGGGCTTTCATGTGTCTTACACTGAGGAGAGGCTTCCGTCGGGCCACTCTGCCATAAAGCCCCGACTGGTGGAGGGCTGCAGTGATGGTTGACTTTCTACAACTTTCTCCCATCTCCTGACTGCATCTCTGGAGCTCAGCCACAGGGATCTTTGGGTTCTTCTTTACCTCTCTCACCAAGGCTCTTCTCCCCCGATAGCTCAGTTTGGCCGGACGGCCAGCTCTAGGAAGGGTTCTGGTCGTCCCAAACGTCTTCCATTTGAGGATTATGGAGGCCACTGTGCTCTTAGGAACCTTAAGTGCAGCAGAAATCTTTTTGTAACCTTGGCCAGATCTGTGCCTTGCCACAATTCTGTCTCTGAGCTCTTCAGGCAGTTCCTTTGACCTCATGATTCTCATTTGCTCTGACATGCATTGTGATCTGGAAGGTCTTATATAGACAGGTGTGTGGCTTTCCTAATCAAGTCCAATCAGTATAATCAAACACAGCTGAACTCAAATGAAGGTGTAGAACCATCTCAAGGATGATCAGAAGAAATGGAAAGCACCTGAGTTAAATATATGAGTGTCACAGCAAAGGGTCTGAATACTTAGGACCATGTGATATTTCAGTTTTTCTTTTTTAATAAATCTGCAACAATGTCAACAATTCTGTGTTTTTCTGTCAGTATGGGGTGCTATGTGTACATTCATGAGGAAGAAGAATGAACTTAAATGATTTTAGCAAATGGCTGCAATATAACAAAGAGTGAAAAATTTAAGGGGGTCTGAATACTTTCCGTACCCACTGTATATATATAGCTACTGTCACACTTGAGTGACTTTTCCTGCAACTTTGGTCCTCAGTCACATGACAAGTCATACACCATACTTTCCAATGAGTGCCATTCATATCTGTGCATCTTCAAGTTGCACTGACTTCTAAGTAGTCCCTACTTTGGTCTGACTTTGACACGACTTTATGTCCATGGGCCTCAATATTACACAGGCAATCCCTGAAGTTGTGCAAAGTCGCAGCAAAATTGTGAGACTTTCAGGTTGCAGCAGTGTGAATAAGATTCATACTGTAACCATTGATAACACCTTTTGATTTGGGCCACATTCACACTTGTGGGACCTGAAAGTCCCACAACTTTGCAGCAACTTCGGCGGGACTTGAAGCAATGCCTTTGTAATCTTGAGATCTAGGGACCTCAAGTTGCAGCAAAGTTGGATCAAATTAGCACAGGAACTACTTTGAAGTCGCACAAATACGAATGGTACTCATTGGAAATCATGGGGTCAGCCAGAGAACCCGTCCCCTTATATTGTCACGCATCGTCAGATGATGACATAAGGGGGCGGGGTCTCTGGGTGACATCAATGGGAGGCCATGCCTCCATGGCTAAACAAGAAGGTGCAAAGAGCGGAGCTGGCATAATCACGGGAGACATTGTCGGAGGAAAACCGGAGGGAGAAGACCGGAGAGAGAAGACCGGAGGAAGATTTTTAATAAAGGACTTCTCAAAACCATCTCTTGTCATTATTTACACTACACTGCCTTTTTTGGGGTGAATGGGTAGAGGTACAGTGTACTCCATACTTATTCACATAGGGAGGGGTCTGGGATCTGGGGGGCCCCCTTGTTACAGGGGGCGTCCAGATTCCGATAAGCCCCCTGCCCGCATACCCCCACAACCACCGCCCAGGGTTGTCAGGAAGAGGCCCTTGTCCTCATCAACATGGGGACAAAGTGCTTTGGGCTGGGGGGCGTGTAGCCTAGTATAGTCCAGAAGGGGGTGGAGCTGTTCACTCGTCCCCTTCCCTTTCCTGGCCTGCCAGACAGCATGTACGGATAACGGTCTGGTATGGATTTTGGGGGGGACCCCACGCCATTTTTTTGGCGTGAGGCTCCCCTCAAAATCCATACCAGACCTAAAGGGCCTGGTTTGGAACCTGGGGGGACCCCAAAGCTGCTTTTTTTCCCCATTTTGGCATGAAGTTCCCCCTCAAGATCCTCAGATCCGACTTGGATGCGACTTCCATTCAAATTAATGGGCTCCCATAGGAAACCATTGATTTTCACATTAAAAAAAAAAAAAAACATTAAACGTGGCTTAACACTGTATAAGGAACATTAAGCAGCCTTTAGCAGCATCAAACGTTTTTACAGCTCTGACGCTGGTCCTCAGAACGCACTGGCCCTGGGTTTTTTTTGCAGCTTGAAAATGCCTATGCCACTTACAGCTGCAAAGCGTCTATGTGTGCATAAGGCCATAAGATAACATGGAGAGGCGTTTTTAAGCTGCAAAAAAAAAAAAAAAAAAAAATGTCTGACGCTCCTAAAAGAAGCTGCAAAAACGCCCTGCGTGCATGAGGCCTAAAACAAAATATATTAATCATCCTTATTTTTGTGTATACACAGATCCTTCTTCTTCGCAATTATGATGGGAGGAAGACTAACTTCACTAAACAGATCATCTTGCGAAGAGTGCGCCAGCAGTTGTGGCAGAGATTCAGACATCAGACAATAGTTCTGAAAATACAGAAAACATTGAGTGATGTGACGAGGAGAAACAGTTTTCTTTTATGGAGGGTTGTCACTCGAATCTCTGGTAAGTCAATATGGTCTGCAAAATTTAGGAAAAATCTTTGTGTGCTTGCTGAGATGACTTGCAAACAATCTATTCTGTAATGATTTCTTTGTTGCCTTGTTATAGCCACAGCCGATGGTCGTCAGCCGGTGGTCTGTTTATTGAGGAAGCAGAGGAGGAGGACGGCTCATCTCAAATATGAGGTACAAGAGAGGACTTCAATGCGGCGGCTGGAAATTGTTGATGGTAAGCTCAAATTTGAGAACATTTTACCTCCTTTAGGGACTGACCATTTTTGAAACATCACCACTGAGCTACTGTAATTGGCAATGGCTTGTTTGTGGCATACTGTCCCAAAATAATTTGGTCATAATGTATAAAACACAATTTTAACTTGATTTCTATCACATTAGTTCAAAAATGACTGAGTATATCAAGGAAATGTTTAAATGTGATTGTAAAGTCTTTTTTTTTTTTTTTGTTTCAACAATTACAAACATGTTATACTTACCTCCTCTGTGCAGTGGTTTTGCACAGAGCATCCCCAATGCTCCCCTTCTCGAGTCCCTGGCCGCAGCTCCCATCCCCCCCCTCCTGTTGAGTGCCCCCACAGCAAGCAGTTTGCTATGGGGGTACCTGAGCCAAAATGCAGCTCTACTGTATGTGTCCATTCATACACAGATCTGCTGTTTGGCCCCGCCCCTCCTCTCTCTCCTGATTGGCTAACTGACTTTGATTGACAGCAGCGGGATCCAATGGTGCTGCTGATCCCAGACGTCCGAGGCATTCATGGACTTCGCTGGATAGAGATGTGGCTCAGGTAAGTATTAGGGGGGCTCAAGGGGGCTGTTGCACGCAGAAGGCTTTTTATTTGAATGCATACAATGCATTAAGATAAAAACATTCTGCCTTTACAACCCCTTTAAGAACACCTACCTTTGTGCTTACCTTTCTGTTTGAAGAATAGACAAAATATCCAATTGTCAAGGAAGCAAAGCATTTCTGAATTCCATGCTTTCATTACAGCTTGGTTGACCTTTGTGATCATATGAGCACATTGCAAACACATGTTCTTCAGGCAGAACAACCTGGCCTGCTACCATGCTTCATTCACAGCTGGAGTGTGAGACACTGCATGGGGGAGTTGTTGTGGGTGCATTCCAAAATGGCGGCACAGGCCCCTTCTAATTCCCTAATCAGACAATGATGTAGATGTATGTAATAGTGCTTGTATGTGCCACATGCACATAGGACATGGTCAGCTGTAATTTGGCTATGTGTAAACATCTTTGCGACACACGTTTGTTTATAATGTAATATGTAAGGGATGTCAGGTACCCCAATAAAAAAACAACACTAAATCTATTAATTTACCAGTAGATGGCAGCACAAAGCACAACTGCAAGCAAGGCATGGGAGGAACTAAAAAGTTCAACGTTTTGTTCCTGGGGGAACAGAATAGCAGTTCCTGTCCCTCAGAATAAAAAGTCACCTCACTGATGTCCTTGTATTTGCAGGTAAGAAGGAGTATATTTAGGGCTATAAACAGGGCAAAATTGATTTAATTTACACCCCTGTGATCAGTAAAGGCTCCTGTCACTACTGTGTGATTGAATAACAGACTGCACAAATGTTAGTGGGTCACACTGTAGCATCACATGACTACAGTGTACCAGGAATGTGGGTATTATAGTGTTATGTTTTTATATCCTATATTAGATTGTACTATGAGACCACTGTGATGCAGAAGTAGTAACAACATTTCAGCACATGTTTAATTGGGTGTTATTTTCTATGAGGACGTTATTCATGTATATCAGAATGTTTATATTAATATATATATATATATATAGTATGTATGGACAAAATAGCAGTTCCTGTCCCTCAGAATAAAAAGTCACCTCACTGATGTCCTTGTATTTGCAGAATCTTCTCAATAAAAATAATTCTGGTTTCACCCGGTCCGATCCCTTCGCACATTGGAATTATTGACCATACTTTCAGCATATGTGCAACAAAATTGGCGCCCGAACAGGGACCGGGTGAAGAAAACGCAAAGGTCATGGAAGTGGAAGAGAGCGGTTACGCTGTCCGTGGCGAAGCTGAGAGAAGATTAAAAATATTAACCGTTGCTGCACAGGAATCGCACACAGATGGATGTAGAAAAGTTGCAAGACGAAATCAGTGGGCATCTGATTCACATGACAGTCAGTGATCTCATAGAGACTTGCCAGTTTATCAAGGCCTCCGAAGCAAGTATGGCAAAAGGAAAAACCCGGCGCCACTACATGCGGATAGTCAATGAGGTGATAGATGAACTGGTCGAGACTGAAAGTGAAGAAACGGTGGCACAATTTCTCCAAGCAACTAAGAGATTTGTCTGTGAGCTAGAGAAAAAGAGGGACAATACTGAAGCACCAAACACCAGTGAGGAAGATCCCCAACCAGAACAGCAATTAGCCAATCTGAAACAACAATACCACACTATGCAGGAGAAGTTCCAGGAAACGTCCAGAATGATTGAGGAACAGATAAAAGAGCTGAGTACTAAAAGCCAGGACTCAAATGACAGCCATTCAAAACAAGAACCTTTTCCAGTTACTCAGAGACTTCACCATGGTAACTTGCCAGAGGTGACAATCAGGAAGGACTTTAAGATTGCTGGTCAGATAGGTGAAAAGGAACAGAAAGACAAGTTGTCCTATGCAAACCTTATGCACCAGATTGACATGGGACTACAAAAAGGGTATCCCGAGTCTGAGATTGTGGAAGCTGTAGTAAAAGCCATAAGTCCCGGCCTAAGTCTCAGAGGTATGCTGGAAATGAAGAATGGACTGACCCTAGTGCAACTTAAGAGAATCCTAAAAAGCCATTACAAGGAGGAAAATGCTTCCGAACTATACCAACAACTGATTAACATCTCACAGAATAGTAAGGAAACTCCTCAGAATTTCCTGTTCAGAGCTATTGAATTGAAGGACCGCCTGTTGTTTGTCTCACAAGGAGAAGGTTCGGATGAACACTTCAGCGCTGAGCTGATACAAAAGAAATTCCTATGGTCAGTTGGTACTGGACTGAGAAGTGACCACATCAAGTTCCAGTTAAAGCAATATTTAGATGATCTGTCCATTCCAGATGAGGTGCTCATAGAGAAAACAAATTAAGCCACTAATATGGAGATGGAAAGGGAACAGAAACAAAAGAAAACTCAGCCCAGCAATTCAATGAAAGGGAAAGAGTGTCAGTCCAATGTCTTACAGTGTCCTCAGGAACCAGATGTCCTGACAACGACCGCCGACACAAGATCAAGTAGGCCAACCATCCAACAGCTTTCAAAGAGCAATTCTGAACTGGAAAAGCTGATACCGCAGATGCAAAAAGAGATGATAGAGATGAAAACACTTCTCCAAGGTTCGAGAACTCGACGAGACCATGAGTTTAAAGGGCCTCAGGTAACAATGGCCTTGAGCAATAGAGGGTGTCAATCTTGTAAAAGAACTGGTCGGAGAACTGCCTGTGACCATTGCTTCCATTGTGGTCAATCTGGACATATAGCGAGATACTGTAAAATAACCAGTCCCAACCAGTTAAACGGGAGAGGGTTGCTGTCAAGGGACCGACAGTAACCTGTGCAAGAACCAACCCTGTGTCCCAAAGTGCAACTCTTGTCGGTAGCAAAGCAACAAGTTCTCAAACCACCATCAGTGCCATGGCTGGAAGGGTGAGCCCAGATCCCTTGCAAAGGGTACCCACCCGCAGTAACCAAAGATTCTACCAGGTGGCTGAGGAAGTGCCAACTCATGTGGACGGTGTTGCCATGAGACCAAATAGCAAGTTACTGAGTCTCGTTGGAAAAGGGTGCCTTGTGAACTGTGAAATAGATGATACTCCTGTCCAGGCCCTATGGGATACCGGCTCTCAGGTTAGCATTATCAATGAGAGCTGGAGACAGCGAGTTCTGCCACATACGGTGCTCCGATCTTTTGAAGAATTGTTTGGGCCCCGAGTCCTCCTAGGAAAAGCAGCTAATGAGACTGAGATTCCCTTCTCCGGGTGGATTGAGGTTGTTTTTAAGCTAACATCGGGAAGTAACAGCTGCCAACAGTTAATAGTGCCCCTTGTGGTATCGGAGGATGAGAAAGTAGCTGAAAAGCCCATCATCGGTTATAATGTCATTGAAGAACTCTTCAAGGAGACATCTGCCAAGGGAAAGAAAGCCATTCCAGGTTTTGTGGATATACTAGAGACAGCATTGGAACTGTCGACCACCAAAACAGAGATGCTTGTAAGTCTACTACAAGCCAGTCACAGGGAAACTGGTGGTGCTACACTAAAGACTGGTACTAAGAGCCAAAGAATTCCGGCAAACACTGGGACGTATCTCAGGTGTAGGGTTCATGCCAAACCAGCACTGCAAGATCAGACAGTTTTGTTTACACCTGATGAGGCCCATCGTTGGCCTGATGGACTGCATATAGGTGAGACATTAGTATCACTTCAAAAGGGACAATTTTCCAAACTATCCATCCCGGTTTGGAACACAACTAAGCGGGACATTATTTTATCAGGTCAGACTAGAATGGGGTGCCTCGAACCCATAAAGACAACTTACCCAGCTCAGGTGAAACTGAAACAATCAGTGAGTGTGGCCACTCACTCAGTAACTCATCGGCCACCGACATCCAGACCAGGGCCAGAAGGTCAAGTGGATAACCTAAACACGAGTCCATCACCGGTAAGCAATGCTAATCGAGAACACTGGGATCCACCAGTGGCTATCGATCACCTACCGGAGGAGGATCAACAGGTAGTGAAGACGATGTTAAGGGAGGAATGCAATGCTTTCGCCAAAGATGACTCTGATGTAGGATGTATCCCTTCCCTACAATTGCAACTTCGCCTCAAAGACAACACACCAGTTAGGAGAACTTACATGTCCGTACCGAAACCACTGCACTGGGAAGTGAAAGAGTACCTGCAAGATCTACTGAACCGCGGATGGATTGTGGAGTCAAAATCTCCATACTCATCACCCATTGTGTGCGTAAGGAAGAAGGAAGTTAGTTTAAGACTGTGTTGTGACTACAGAGAATTGAACCAGAAGTCCATCCCTGACCGCCATCCAATCCCTAGGATCCAAGACATGCTGGACAGCTTATGAGGAAGTTCATGGTTTTCGGTGCTAGACCAATGGAAAGCCTACCATCAAGGATTTGTGGAAGAATCCAGTCGACCACTGACTGCATTTATCACACCTTGGGGTCTGTATGAGTGGATCAATATACCCTTTGGCCTTAGCTCTGCACCAGCTGAATTTCAACGCAGCATGGAAACCTGTTTAATGGGACTGAGGGATGAGATCTGTCTGCCGTACCTAGATGACAACCTTGTCCACAGCAGATCATTCCAAGAACATGTGGAGCATGTCAGGTTGGTACTACAGCGATATCAGCAACATGGAGTCAAGTTAACAGCTAGGAAGTGTGAACTCTTCCGAAACAAAGTCAGATTCATGGGCAAGATCGTGTCCAAAGATGGTCATTCTGTGGATCCAGCAGACACTGCGCCTGTGCTGGCATTGAAGAACAACCAGCCAAAGACTGTTGGAGAACTCAGAAAACTACTAGGATTCATTTCCTATTATCGCCCTTATGTCCAAAACTTTTCCAGAATTGCAAAACCTCTCTATGAATTACTGTCAGCGGATACAACACCTGCTGCATCATCAGCACCAACAAGCCAGTCCAGGAAGAAGAAGAAGCCATCACCAAAGCTAAGAGGTCAACTACCCTCTCATCAGTCTATAGTCTGGACTGACCACCACCAGGTAGTGCTGAACCGGCTTATTGATGTGTTAACTCATCCTCCAGTGATGGGTTACCCTGACTACAGCAAATCCTTTGTTCTACACTGTGATGCCTTGCAAGAAGGACTAGGAGCTGTGTTGTACCAAGAGCAAGAGGAAAAGTTAAAGGTAATTGCTTACGGGTCTAGAACTCTCACACCTGCCGAGAAGAACTATCACATGCATTCGGGAAAACTAGAGTTCCTAGCAATGAAGTGGGCCATATGTGATAGATTCCGAGACTACCTATACTACTGTCCATCCTTTGTAGTATATACTGACAATAATCCCCTAACTTATGTCCTCACTACGGCTAAACTAAACGCAACAGGCCATCGATGGATTGCAGAATTAGCTGACTTCAATTTCACCATCAAGTATCGTCCAGGAAAAAGGAATGCGGACGCGGATGTACTTTCCCGTATGCCATTAAGTCCTGAACAATACATGCAACAGTGTTCGCAAGAAGTTGACCCCAAAATCGTCGAATGCATAACCCAAGCACTTCAAGTACATCACAAGGAAGAAATGCCTTGGCTGTGTCCAGTAACCATCGCCCATATGACATCAGCAATAGATGATACCCAAAAGAAGGTAAGATTGATTTTTTCTTCTTTTTTTGTTGGTAGTAGCCAGGTTTTCCCCTGCAGACGCAAAGCAGGAGCAGGCCCAGGACACAAAGGAGGCTCCCCTACCACAGCTCCACTGTAACTGGCTTATTTTGTATTCAAACATGTAATGTGTGTACTATTGGTATGTTGTGAAAATGAAAGGTATTGGATGATGCCATTTAGTCACTTGGACGTGACTGAAAGGTGGACGAGTTGGCCTGGAAGGATTCTGAAGTTTAGGGACAGAGATTCTCCCGTCAGGGACAAATGTAAGGCTGTTCATCCAGGAAATGTTTTTCTTTACTACCAATGTGCCAAAATATCCTTATTAGTATTTTCACACAGTCATTGCTGATGGGATAGTGCCTAACTTTGCCCTGAATCTAGTAGGGGGGGCTGTGGGGAGCATTGCTCAATTTAGGCTTTAGACAGTTTCATGTTTCAGGCCACCCTCTTTTAATTGGTTGTGTTGTTCCCAGAATTTGACATGGACTATTGTTTTGTTTTTGGCCTGTTAACCTCATCAGATCCTGGGGTTTACAACAACAAATATATTTGGGGCTTGGGTTACATATTGTGTGTGTTGTTGTTAAGCTTGTAAATGCCCCTGGAATGAACACCTATTTTTTAAAAATTGTGTCTGTTTTTGTCTAGGTTCATGGCAATTTGATCGGGCCCAGCAGCCCATCACACTATGCAGAGAAGGCTGGTCCAACCCTGAGTCTGCGGATTCTGTGACTCATTCAGTTGCCCCACAGCATATTTATGGATTAGAAAGAGAAAGTTGTGGGGAGATGGGGGGTTGAAGAGACATAGAGAAAGAGAGAGGGAGAGGATAAGAGAAAGGAGATACTGTCTCTGGCACTACAAAGTCCAGCATAGCAGCATCCCATGTCTCTGCACACAGAGCAGGAGGAGAAACACACCAAGGTGATAAAGACAGCCTGTCAGCCTCCCCCTCCCCATACTTTCATTTGCCAGTGATGGAAGGGAAGGGGACCCAGGTGTTGGTGCAGGGCAGCAGAGGAGGCATGGAGGACAGGACAGATGTGGCCATGCAGGGAAGCATAGTATGCAAGTGTGTTAGTGCAGGGTGGAGGAATGGACAGCCCTGTTTGCAGGGTAATATTCCAGGGCCACCACCTCCTCCTCTCAGCTGTTCCCTCCAGATGCCTCCTCCTCCCCTCTCTATCATGACATCATGTTGTGTGTCCTCCAGCACTGCCTGCCATCCTCTGCCCCTCTGTCTCCCCTACGCACAGTCACATACAGTATATCCACCTTACCTCCAAATCTCAGTGAATTGGTAGTCACTGTCAGCAGGGTGGGGGTAGCACTAGGGAGGCAGAGCCTTTGTGGAGAAGTAATGTCTAGCCTCCTCAACTTGCAGTGCTGTGGCCTTGGCATATACAGCAGTGTTTGCTGGACACCAGGCAGCCATAGAAAAGAGTTATTGGACAGGGAAAGGTGTACATCTGCCACAGGACAGGGCTCTGGGGATGGATCATGGGCTACTTGTGTCAGGGCCTGAGGATTGTTAGCAAGCCCTGGCTGCTTGACACATTTCAGGCAGTGTAGTCTCAAGGTACATGTGTCTTGGGGACAACAATGACTTGGCCCTGGGCAGCTAACCCTTTTAGGCTGTGTACCTTGTTATACGTGTTTGGGGGATGTGTAAGAATGCTAACTTTCAGGGTGCTTAGGATATGTAGATATTGTAGGTAAGGAGTCCTGCTGCACCTAGACTGCCAGAGGCTTGACCCTGTGACTGTTTGCTATGAATCCTTACACACATTGCATAATTTTTAGCCTCTGCATTGGCCTGATATCCCAATCTTAAGGCCCAAGAAAGGCACCAAAAAATGAGTGCAAGGGATGACCATTTAATGTGGACACTCCTACTGAAGTGTTCTCCAAGATAATTTAGGATGGGGTCCACAAATTTTCTTGTCAAGAGCGAAAGATCTTAAGCATGGTACTGTTGGTACCACACCACTGCAAAGGTTGACAGTTCCTTACCACAGATGTCAGTTGTGACATTTGTAGAGAGCCTAAGGTGATGTCTTCCATCTCAAGTGGTTCCGCAGTGCGTATTGTGTGCATTTGTGGGGCAGAGTAGCTTGGTGTAGTGTTTTTTTTTTTTTTTTTTTTCTACACAAGTATTATATCTAAACTTTCATTTAAGCCTTATGGGTCTGGTCATCTAGCTTAGCTTGCCAAACAAGAGAACTTGACTTATTGCTAGGGTTTCACACTTGTTTGATGTTCTACATAACTGTTTAACCTCCATTTGTGGTTCTATTGTCATGGCTAAACATAGCTTTCTTTTTTTTTTTTAATTCTCTTCACCCAGCTTCTCCTCAAGCATCAAGGGCTGCTCAGCAGCACGCCCAACCCCATCAACAGGACCAGCATCAAACTCAGAGCAGCTAGTTTCTACGAGAGTCTCTCTCTCTCACTATATATA